>NC_135963.1:16014524-16622857 GCF_053455715.1 Rhinoraja longicauda | reverse complement strand
GCTTGGAAGAAAATAATTTGCAATCCTACAGGAAAATGCTGGGATAATGTCACAAAAGACTTTTCTAAAAGGGGCAACAAGATCAACTCCAATCCCATAACAATTCATGGATTGTGCGATTCTATAAATCTCTGTTCAAAGATGAATAACCACTGCTTTCCTTGTCCAGACCTCCCAACATTTGATTTTACAAATTTGATTTTACATCAAAATTCATAATATGGCGCGTAATGCAACTTTTCAGCAAAAAAAAAGTATGCAAGCCAAATGCGCGTATGCATTGCGCTACATTCACGTGTGGAAAACGACTATTATTTTCAACAGTCTGTAGTTCTTGGACAGGCCTATCATGAGTATATTCTGCTATTATAGAAAGGTTATTGAACAGAAATACTTTTTACAACAAAGAAAACATTGTTTTGTTTTTTCTATTTTGCTTTTTCCTTACACATCCCAATTCTCTTGGTATTGAATAAAAGAACAATGGTCATAAAATGTATGACTAAGTTATGAAGAAAGAGTTTCACTTAAAAAACTGCACATACCTAATTTAATTGAAGACATACTTGCTCCAGTGGTCTTCAACAGCAAATCACAACGGTCCATGTCCCCCCCAACCCTACTTCCCCATCCCCCCTCTCCCTCCGTACTCCCCCCCACCGCTCCCCCCTACTACCCCCCACCCCTCCCCCCTTACTCCCCCCCCACTGCTCCCCCCAACCCTACTTCCCCCCAACCACGACTCCCCACCAACCCTCCCTCACTCCCCGCCTCCCAGCCAACCCTCCCCCCTACCCCCCACCCTTCCCCCCTACTCCCCCCCACCCTTCCCCCTACTCCACCCTTCCCCCCTACACCCTTTCCCCCAAAATCCACTCCCCCACCCCTCCTCCCACCCCCACTCCCTTCCTCCACCTCCCCGACCCCCACTCCCTCCTCCCACTCCACTGCCCCCTCCCCCGCACCCCAACTCCCCCCCCCCCATCCACTCTCAACATCAACGGGTCTCACACTCCGCAGCGAGGCTAGGCCAGCGACGAGGCCAGGCCAGGCCAGGCCAGGCCAGCGGCGAGAGGCGAGGCTAGCAGCGAGACGAGGCCGGGCCAGCGGCGAGGCGAGGCGAGGCGAGGCGAGGCGAGGCGAGGCATGTGTTTTGCGGAAAAATGTGAGGCAAAATCAGAATGGCGGAAATGAAATAAGAAAGCAGAAACTTTCTGCCAAATTCGGAAATGGGATGTCTGCTTGTCTGGCCATACACCTCTAATCCAGTGAAATCATCTTCATCCAATGGCTAGCACAAAGTGACTGGCAGTTTAGACACTGGAAGCCCTTCAATGGACTGTGACCACTTCAGAATACGAAAAATGGTGCCTCCAAGGATACTGCAATTTGACACGGAGACACCCACTTCCATGGGCACTTTCTCAGTAGCTGTAACACTACATTCTGCACTCTGTTTATTTTCTCATTTGCCCTACCCTGTTGTATTCATGTATGGTATAATCAGCCTGGATAGCATGCGAAACAAAGTTTTTTTGCTGTACCTGACAAAACGTGACAATTTTAAACAAATACCAATGAGGCAAATCGACAGCAGAAATGAATCATTGCTCCTCCTCAGACATATGATAATTATTGAAGATCAATACCACCCAGAGTTCAAAATATTAACAAAGTATAGCAGTTTAATTGTCCATTCAATGACAATGTCATTTCAGCCAATTACATGCATTCCCTTTGGTCCACCCACAGCACTACCCATTTGCTTTCTCTCTTCGTCGGTTCTCAGTCTTCAACCTGAAATGGTAACTGCTTTTCTTTCCACAAAAGTGTTTGTGATTTTCAAGCATTTTCAGTTAATAATAGAAACTTTCTATTCAAAATAATACTCATTTGCGTTGCAATGAGAGTTAATGTGAAATCTCAGTCACAATTCAAAATGACTAAGATCACCTTAAGTTTGCTTTTTTAAAATATTTCAAATGGCTTTAACTTTCACATTGTATTTAGCTCTCAGATTTGAGTAAATTGTAACTTATTTTACAGTAACAGATATCTCTGGTTCCTGAGTTTACAGACTTCCTGTCACCATTCAGTTCCCTAAATTGACATGACTAAGCTGAAATGCATTGCATCTGTGTGTTTATATAATGTTATTGTGTCACAATGCAGGCTTGGTGACGTGGTCCTTATGATGCCAGAAATATCCATTCAAATGCACTCAAGTGTAGACTGACGTTTCATTTGCATGCACCAAATAATCATCATTCTATTTCAGGAACTATATTTACTCTGTGGGAGATTGTGTTCCAAATCTGGGCAAATGCCAAATTAAACTACAGTATAGTAAATAACTACTTTTATATACAACTAGAACAAGTGTGCCCGTTCAAAGCGGGCCCGTTGGGCCCGTCCCCACACCCCCCATTCTCTCCTCCCCCAGCCCCACTCTTACCCGTTGGGCCCGTCCTCCTGATCTGTGTATGTCAAGTGACCACTATAACTTCCTTCTTTTTTTTTTCCTAATCAGATGTGCAGCACTTTGGTCAACGTGGGTTGTTTTTAAATGTGCTATACAAATATAATTGACTTGACTTGACTTGACTTGACTTGACTTGCAATAACAAAAAACAGCACTTTAAAACAATCTTGGAAACTTTTCGAAACAATGTTCGAAACAATGTAGCCGTCACAAGCTGAAGACCAAATCTGCACTGCAGCGCCCCCCTGAAAAGGGGGGGGGGGGCAGCGCTTTTAAACCTCTGTAACTTAAAAATCACGCGACCAAAGTAAATGAAAATATCACGGCCGAGCGAGCGCGAGATTGGCGATTGAGGCGGTGCGAAAACCGTCGCGCTACGGTCCGCCTTTTTTCCGCAATCGATGTTACGTACGGTTCAGGTCATTCTCAAAAATATACACAAGATCTGAGTTTATAGATAATTTCAAATTCACATTGAATCATTCCACCTGAGAGGACAATACTTAAAAGACACAGATCAGTCTGGAATGAAAAATGACTGTCTCCTGCACATTGCTGACACTAATTCTACATCATAGGTGCATGACTAAGATGTGTTCAATGTGACATGATACTAAAACTAATCAACTCTATAAGGTTTTACTGGAAGAAACAGCAGCCAGCAAGAGACTGAAGTGCAAACTACATAATGACCTAATGATTCAGCACACTCAAATTCATCTTATCAGACAGAATGTATAAACCAATAATAGATCATTTTCTTTAAACTGATACTGCTGTCTCCACTCTTGGCTCCAACACATGCCACTGAAAAAGAGTTGGCAAATGCTGACTGAACCAATAATTTAGAAAAGAGATAATGAAAACAGTGTGGAACTAAGGAGTAAAGAAACAGACCTTTATGTTTCTAGATTTAATCAGCAATAATTTAGCAGAATATTGAGCAGTATTATTCTTTATATAAACTCCAACACATCTCTATTTTCTTTTCAATTAGAAAGATGCATCTAAATGAATTGTCTGGTATGAAAGAGAAGAATATGTCTTTGATTGCCAGTCGTAAGTAAAGTAAAACAAGAATTTAAATTACTATTTACTGTGGCATTAAAAAGTCTAATTCAGTGACATGAAATCAATAATCTACAGTCCATGCAAGTTAAAAAACTCAAGCTTCAGACTAATATTTTTGTTGTATCCAATGAGTAGTACAACAAAAGCTATTTCATTGACAAGGATTTTAAAAATCATTGAAAAATCTTAAAAGAACACATTTTAGAAGTTTTGAATCTCAGTATTCAATCTTGTTAACTGCTGTAAAAACACGATTCATATTTTTGATTATTTTTATTGAATTCATAAAATTAAAATCTATGAATTATGATGTTCAAATAGAAAGCCTGTGTTTATGCAAAAAAAATGAAAGTCCCTTTTGGGATCTGCCAAACCTCTTTTGCAACTAATAAAGCACTTTAAAAGTACACACTAATTTAAATACAGGAAATATAGTTGCCAATTGCCATGTGGCAAGCTCTTACAGAGAGCAATGAACAGATGATCTGGTTTCAGTGATGCCAAGCAAGGGCTAAATATTGGTTAAACCAGGGACTCTTCCCCTGCTGTTCTATGAAAAAGTATAATTTCATTTGTACCTCTTTCTTAAAGAACGGATGGGGATTTAATTTATCTGACAGATAGCACCTTTGGTGGGACAATACCCCCAGTGTAGCATTGGAGAAACAAACAGCCTAGATTTTTGTGCTCACTCTCTGGAGTGGGAATGATGCTTGAATCCAGAATCTTCCAGCGCAGGAGGAACACATGCAGTTATGACATGTTGCCAGAACTTGAGGGCCTGCACAATAGGGAGAGGATGGGCAGCCGAGGACTGTATTCCTTGGAGTGTAGGAGGATGAGAGGTGATCTTATAAAAGTACATAAGATCATAGGGTAGATGCTCAGTCTTTTACCCAAAGTAGGGGAATCAAGACCCAGCGGATAGAGGTGACAAGTAAAAGATTTAATAGGAACCCGAGGGCTACTTTTCACACAAATCGAATGAGCTGCCCGAGGAGATAGTTGAGGCAGAAACTATAACAACATTTGTTATAGTTAACAACATTTATAACAACATTTATGAAAGATTTAGAGGCATATGGGCCAAATGCGGGCAGGTGGGACTAATGTAGATTGGGCACCTTGGTCGGCATGGGCAAACTGGGCCAAAGGGCCTGTTTCCATGCTGTATGACTCTACGACATGGACTCTGCGCATTAATTATTGATACATATTAGTAACCTCCATTTTAATTTAATAAGTTCAAATTCACCGACAGGCAAAAAAGGGTCCACGGCCACGCCTTCACCCTGGCCCAACACTCATCTCCAGGATATCTGGATAACAAGTACCTCAGTGTCTCTACTCCATTCTTTCGGTTTTCTCAAATTTTCTTTCAGATTTGTGCCTCCACCTCTTTGTTATTATTTTGTGAAAACTCAAGATGATCTTTGATCACAACAACAAATTACCAATGATACCCCAGAGCCTGTCAAACTTTTCTAAACTGATTAACCAACAAACCTGCACATCTTTAGGATGTGAGAGGAAACCAGAGCACCCTGTGCTACTTCTAAAATCAAGAAATCAGCTTTTTAGCCTCACTTTCTAGCACAGGGCATCAATAAAAACTCAGAGGATTTCATCTTTGAGATCCTGACTTAAGCAATTCCTCCAGTCTTCCATTTCAATTCAGTTAATTCCTCCATTTCCACTCCACTTCTCTTGTTCAAAGCAATACTCTTATTAGACCAGAATCTTGTATGTGATCCATTTGAACTGCCTTGCAAAATAAGTGAATACCTGTGGTAATTTTTTATACATTTTTCGTGCTATAATATATTAAGATGGAAATATTTATCCTATTTTCGCAGAACTCTTTCAAGTGGCCTGTATCATCTTTTCAAGTGATTTACTTGTATACCGTTTATGGAGGTTGTTTCTGATACCAATGGTTTCCTTCAACAATAAATGTGTCATAAATAATTAAGCAGCACTTTTACTTAATACTGTAAGTTACACTTGGTTAGAAAATCAATACGGGATGCCCGAATTCCCAATTCTATATCAATTAGTAAAATATAAAGTTAAGTCATTTAAAAAATATCTTTACTCTCACTGATTGACAATTTGCTGACAATTAGTATCGCACATAATTTTGTTTTGTTGGACAAATAACTAATCAATCATTTTTTAGACCAAAAATATATATTTAAAACTTTTGAAATGCAGATCAAGCAAATCAACCAACTAACAATTTGCAGCACAGCAGAGCAAATGGTAGAGCTGCTGCTTCACAGCTCAAAAAACAGCTTCAATCTTAACTTCTGGTGCTATCGTGTGGAACTTGCATGTTCTCCCTATAACCACATGGATTTCCTCTGGGTGCTCTGGTTTCCTCCTATATTGCAATTTATCACCATAAATTGCCATTCATGTTTGGTTAAGTGATAGAATCTGAGGGAATGTGGGTGAAAAAAAATGGATTAGGGCATAGAAATATGGAATATAGGTGCAGGAGTTGGCTATTCGGCCCTTCGAGCCAGCACCACCATTCAATATGATCATGACTGAATCAGTACCCTATTCCTGCTTTCTTCCCATATCCCTTGATTCCGTTAGCCCTAAGAGCTATATCTTACTCTCTCGAATACATCCAGTGAATTGGCCTCCATTGCCTTCTGTGGCAGAGAATTCCACAGATTCACAACTCTTTGGCTGAAAAAGTTTTTCCTCATCTCAGTCCTAAATGACCTACCCCTTATTTTTAATCTATGACCCTGGTTCTGGACTCCCCCAACATGAGGGCCATTTTTCCTGCATCTAGCCTGTCCAATCCCTTAAGAATTTGATGTCGCTTTTAGATGTCCCTCTCATCCTTCTAAATTCCAGTGAATATAAGCCCAGTCAGTCCATTCTTTGAATGCAAATGGATGCTTGATAATCAGTGTGGACTTGGTGGGCCAAAGACCCTTTTTCAACGTTACCAGTTAAATCAATGATTCAAAATTATCAGCCAAATTAACCTTTAAAAAAATGCCTTTATTAACTGGTGTAATATTATTTACACCAGTAATACTTTCTCAACTGCCAAAATAAATCAAATTCTGGAGCATTCAAATTTAATATTCTATCTGCCTTTCAAATAATTTAAACTTCCACATCTACACATTAGTTGCAAAATAAATCTGAAGATGAACCTCAAATTGATTCTGCTGTATCTATATATCACCTAATGGTAATGCTGGTATTTGCAAACTGTGAAGAGTTACTTCCTAATCTCTGTCAAGATTACTTTAGCCACACGGATGTGTTCTGCATATATATGACTCTGCATATGCATGACTCTGCTACGTTCTTCCTTATTTACATAGAACTGTTTGTTTTTTTTGGATGATAAAATAACCAAATTGATTTGACTGTGAGCAAACACATATGAGGTAACGTTCTCCCTTTTTTGCATTATGGAAAATTACAATATGGACCTATTTTCAAGAACACAACCTCCATGTAACGTGGGGTTGACTGTAGAGGTTTACGTAACTGAGGACCACTGTAGGTCAGGGAACACAAGAGGTGACAGATAAATGAGACTGAATATGTGATGCAACGATTTGCAGTTTTTGTTTTGACCTTGGGTTTACAAAGAGGAAAAAACAGTGCAGGAAGAGTGAATAGGTGAATCCAGAGTGGATAAAGGCACGTGATAATTTTATACAACATATGATCTAAGAAGAAACTGGAATCAAGCAGTGCTATGGAGGTGGAAATGGAAGACTTTAGAGAAGGCACAGGAGTTGGCATCAAAAGTGAAACCAGGATTATGAACTTCAGATAGCTCCTCTGTCCCTCCCTTCCCCTCCTCCTTCCCAGATCTCCCTCTATCTTCCTGTCTCCACCTATATCCTTCCTTTGTCCCACCCCCGACATCAGTCTGAAGAAGGGTCTCGACCCGAAACGTCACCCGTTCCTTCTCTCCCTGAGATGCTGCCTGACCTGCTGAGTTACTCCAGCATTTTGTGAATAAATCGATTTGTACCAGCATCTGCAGTTATTTTCTTATACTTATGAACAGTCCAGTTCATTATCAGGGAAAGAGAAGTAGATGGAAAAGGTTCATAAGCAAATACAAAGATAACAACCAGACTTACCAACATTTAATTGGAAGAAATTTCAGGTCATCCTACTTGATGTCAGAGTTTGGAAAAATGGTATGAGAGATTATGCTGGGCACATCTTTGTGTCACCAACATATATATGGAAACTGATGTTATGTTTTCGGAAGACGCTACTGAAAGCAGCATGTAGATGGGAAACGACACCAGTTTTCAGAACCTTAAGGCTATCCTAGAATATTGACAATCTTCATCTTATCTAAAGAGCTATAAAAAAAGGTGCAAGTGCATGTGCTGGCAAAGTGAATTTTCAACTTTATACTTTTCCATTTTGGCCCAATCTGTTACTTTTTAATGACATTTTATACACCTCTTCACAGCCAAAATCCATCCAATGTTTGGAGTATTGCCTAATCCGGTCATTAATTTCTAGCAGTTGATTTTTCTAATGTCATGTCCTCTTTCCAGCTGGTTCGTGATTTTATTCCAAAAGTGATTTATCTTTTATTGTCATTTTGCAACAGACTTCTAAAATCTGTTTGATAAACCTAAATCTGATCACAAACCATCACAAACTTTGAGAATCACTTTCTAAACAACAAATTAGTGCGTATTTATTATTTATTTTTAGATATGGTGCAAACCCTTTACAGTAGTCTGACTTTATAACCTTTCAGGGTTTTTATCCCCACTGATGGCCATAAATGTTTTCAAATAAAACTTGTTAAAGCATGAGATTATAGGGTTTAAATTGCCCAAAATAAATTTGTAGTTTTACGATTGTAAAATTGGATAGATGTCCATGTTTTTCCACATGTTAATCTTTTCACACTTATTTATAAATTTAGTTTAGTTTAGCGATACAGTGCGGAAACAGGCCCTTCGGCCCGCCGAGTCAGCACCGGCCAGCGATCCCCACACACTAACGCTATCCTACACATTAGGAACAATTTACAATTAAACCAAGGCAATTAACCGTCATTGGAATGTGGGAGGAAACTGGAGATCCCAGGGAAAACCCACGCAAGTCACGGGGAGAATGTACAAACTCCGTACAGACATCACCTGTCGTAATGTTCGAACCCGGGTCTCTGGAGCGATAATGCAACAACTCTACCACGGCGCCACCCTGCAAGTTTTCTGAATTCCCATTAATTCACAAATATCTAGGCAAATTAAAAGAAAAGAATGTTTTGGAATTAAAATGATTCTACTCACAGTCTGCTTCAATGCACTGTGCCAGGTAGCTCAGGATCACCACGATTCGTAGCGCAGTCGAACTAGGAAGTACCATATTCCAGGCTGGGGGGCAGTACTTTTATTCAAGTCCCGATACAAATCCGTCCAGTGGTTGCTTGTCAGATGCTCATACCTTTATATAAAGAATATAGTACATCAGTTATACTTTATTTATCATGAGCTATCATTAAGTAGCCTGCAGTCATTGACTTTAATCTTACAAGCCAAAGCTAAAAATACAATGTGTCTTTCCAGCCAGCACTCGTTTCCATTCCTTGTAACAGTTGTTTCAAAATGACTAAGTTACGGCAATTTAAATTGAATCTCAAAACAACACAATGACTAGACTTAAGAACCAAACATCTCAACGGCAGATATGAGGAGATTCAAAGCAAATTTGATGCAAAAGTTCCTCCCAACAAAATCTGAAATAAATTTGGTCAGTAAAATAACTCAACCTTCAGAAGCTGAATACACAATTCCATCCAATCTTAATGTGAAACTGCATTTTTAATAATGATGTTTTGATAAATAATAGACATTTTCTGCTCTTATTATCCAGCACAAAATGAAACCTGAAAGTGTGTTTCCATATGTTACAATTCAGGTACTCTGATTCATATCCTTAGATATGGCCTATTATTAAAACATAGGGGTAGTTGAGTTTTTCACTTGGCTCTGATTAAATCCTGCTTTCTTTTCTATATTAAAAAAAGTTGCTGAAGTAACTGAGCAGGTCAGGTAGCATCTCTGGAGTACATGGATAGGTGATATTTTGGGTCAGGACCCTTCTTCAGACTGATGATTCAGGTCAGCGCTCTTCAGACTGTAGAATCAGTTTGAAGAGACCCAAACCAAAACACCTACCCATGTCCCCCAGAGAAGTAATAACTTCTCAAAAGCATTTTACCGGATGAAAAAGAGGGGTCAGCTGGTGGAGAGATAAGGAGGCTTAAGACACAAATTTCAGAATCTATAGTCTTGATAGATCAAAGTGGCGATGGGGCCATTAATATCAGGGATGTTACCTGATAGGAGGCCATCAGATGCCTTACATGGTTCCAGTGCTGGGCAAGCTTTAAAGAGAAAGGGACGAAAGGTCTCAGAATACAAAGATTGAGAATCTTCAACTTAAGATCTTGTTTAACTGAGAACTATTGCAAGTCAAAGGATGGCATGGTGGCACAGCGGTAATGTTGCTGCCTTACAACGCTTGCAGCACCAGAGACCCAGGTTTGATCCCGACTACAGGTGCTGTCTGTACGGAGTTTGTACGTTCTCCCCATGACCACATGGGGTTTTCTCTGAGATCTTCGGTATCTTCCACACTCCAAAGACGTACAGGTTTGTAAGTTAATTGGCCTGGTATAAGTGTAAATTGTCCCTCGTGTGTGTAGGATAGAGTTAAAGAGCAGGGGTCGCTGGTCGGTGTGGACTCGGTGTGCCGAAGGGCCCGTTTTCCATGCTGTATTTTCATAAACACGTTTATGTAAGGTGGAGATTGGCAGGGATCAAGGTGAGAGGTAATGAAACCATGACTAAAGGTTTGAAAGATATATGCTAAAACAGGAGCAGGTTAAATGATGTCAGGTTAAATACCAGGAAAGATGGTGATAATTTTAGAGTCTACAACTAAGGAAAGTCCTTCATAATAAAACATATAAATTTACAAACCCTCTGCATTGAAATGGTCACACTGACAGGTTTTAAATGGACACAAACTCAATGGAGAAAACCCTCCCCAAATTTGTTTTTAAATCATCCAATCTTACTTTCACTGGACAGAAATTGTGGATTTCTATTGGTTTTGCGTTCAGCAAGAGAATTACAACAGAGGGGGAAAATTTACAGTCGTTTTCAAAGTTCCACAAGTATTCTTCACCCCCTTTTGGGATCCAGGAGACTACAATGAAAGGAATATGAGTGGTGGCAGAAACACACGTATAAACAGTTCAACACCAGAAGGTGGGAATGCTCTGCTTCAAAGCATTATTGTGTATTGAGTATTGAAAATAACTTTAATGCTCTAAGATCCTTGGATCCAGTGTTCTAAATTAAATAGTATTACATAACTTGCTTTCACTAAAAATATACAGTGGATATTTGGAAACAGTTCCTAGAAAAGATGTAAATTTGACCAATTACCAATGCAATAAAATGTTAAAGATCATAGAGGTAATGACTCAAAGCTATGCCTCTTAAAACAGACTGAAGAAAGGTCTCAACCAGAAACGTCACCCATTCCTTCTCTCCAGAAATGCTGCCTGTCCCCCACTGAGTTACTCCAGCATTTTGTGTCTACCTCTTAAAATAGTACAACTAAACAGAGTTTAGAAAATATGTTCTTTCGTATGCTACTGGTAGATCAACTTAAAAAACAAAAACTGAACTTTTTGTGATGTCCAAAAGAGATTTATTGAATAGATGGTAAGTCCGAAACCCTCAAGCCATGCCTAAAAAAGCAGGATTGGTGGAAATCTGTTCATTGGGCAATGTTCTTGATTTAATCTTAGTCATGATACTCATGAAATTCACTTAAAATATGTATTATTGTCCTTTGCTTCTTATTGTTTCAAAGCATGCAGAAATAAAAATAAGGCATCCATTCCTACACTGTTCTTAAATGTTAGTCCAGCTAAATCTATTCCTTATTTTTATTACTTTTCTTCATAGCGTTTCTTTAAAATAACTATTTATATTGCAGATCTTTTGAATTACCATTAAAATATTACAACTAGATATTTAAAACAGTTCTACTATTTTGGGAGTGGTTAGCCAATATACTTGCAATATTCTTAATTACATTATAACTCCAAAAGCAAAATAATAATCCTTCATGTAAGAGTCATGGGAAGTCCTATTGCAATCAAACACATAATATCAATCAGCAAAAAAGTGTTTTAGTTTCATCATCTTCAAATCAATCTGTCTTCTCCAGTTTAAAGTCCCAAATGTTTAAGATTTGTTCTGTAATAATTTTTCTGAAAAGGAATCACTGAAGAGCTCAATTTGTTGGGGATAATATAGGAAAACTTCCAGTACATAGATTTCAATTCTATTTCAAACATAAAAAGAACTGTAGAAGAATTCCCCGAATTAACACGTGAAAAGCACTATCCAATATTGTGCACTAAAGGCTAGGATTCTGAGATAATATCCTTTGATTATTCGAATTGTTCAATGTTTAATTTTGTAGCTAAAATACAAATGAATTGGATTTCTCTTCTTTACAGATTATACAAAATCAAACAGCGAAATTATTTTTAAATTGATGCATAATGATAACAAAGCTGAAGGCAGACAACTGGAGATTTTTGGATAGTTCTCTAGTTTATCAAGCTTGAAAGTTACATATTGGCTTGTGTGTACAAAATATATAAGCAACTCCATCTTACATTGTAATTTTGGAGAAATTGTTTTCTTATTAGAAAACGTTCATGTTTCTGTTTCTGCTCTTTAGAATGTTTTCTGCATAATTTGACTGTTTGCTGGATCAGATTTTGGTTTGAAATATACACTATACCCCACCTCCATATTATTGCTGTTAACAAGTACTATATCTAAACTTATTCCAATGTGCATTTAGTCGTAATGATCTGATCTTTGGGCTACAATAAAGCATCGTTCTGCGATATTAGGATATTCTGTTGAGGTGGAATGCACACAAACAGAATAGAAAGAAGGATTTCATTAATATAAAGAATCCAGCTGTTAAATCAGGCAATATCGCATTTCTATAAAGCTTAAACATGGTCACTTCATTTGGATTTTGCAACAATGCATTAAATCATACATTTAATCCAGCCCAAAAGCCGAAAGAGTAAAATGTTCATGGGTTGTAAACATCTCTGAAAATAAAAACATTCGATGATAGCAATCCATTTGTGAGCAATACAAATAGGAATTCAAGACTTTCTATTGTATGCATTCAACATGTTGCTTTAAAGAACCCGGAAGAAATGATTCCATCCAAAGGTTACATCAATAAAACTGTAGCTCAAATTCTCCTCACCTTATAATGCATTACAATAAGGGAATTAGCATCCTGGGAAGAGTAGCAACTAATCTTAAATATGTCAGCTGTTCTCAATTGTCAGCCCATCACTCTCTGAAGATATTAGTTTAACAAAAGTGTTATTAAAACTGTGATGTCAAAGTGTTGCAGCACTTTCCAAGTGACTTTCAACAGTAACTTCCCAAAGGATAAATAATTTGGCACTGTAAAACTAAAAACCATTGTGCATCTATCACCTTGCTGTTGTGCATAAAAAATACATGTCTGTCCCTAACACAAAAATAAAACAATTGGTATATGAACTGGGACTTTCTGGGAGTCAATGTATCATGCTGGAGCCGTTAAAAGGGAAAGAAAATGCACTGGCAGCGAGCCAAAGCTCTCCCTCCCCGACCCTACCAACCTTTCGTATGAGGACCATTTGAATAATAGCATATGAATAAATATATAAAGTGCAATTCAAGTTCTTTGGTAACCACACTGTTGAAAGTGACAGAGATGATTTTGTGTATAGAAATGCACAATAATGAAAGGCATATTTATCAGCAATTTAAAAAAAATAAAATGCCTGCTATATGCTGTGCCAATTATAATACCAAAATTGCACACTTTGTCACCAAATTCAGCAAACTGCTGAAGTGCAAAAGATTCTAGTATACCCACCACTGTAAATATACATCTTTAAATGCTTAGAAGAAAACTTAGATAATTTTATGTTTATGTAATTACCATCAAAATTTAGGTCCTTCGCTTAAAGTTTATTAGTGGGATATTTCCAATAGCACTTTTTAACATGTTTAGATACCATTTTTGAATCATACTACGTAGGAAATGGCCATATAACCAATGGTACGTGTCACATCTTTGAAAAGACATATCCAATTAGCCTCATTCCCACTCTCCAGTGTAAACTAAATTTCCTTTTGGGAGCTATCACCGAATTCCAGCGTTCCGGGCAAACTGGGGAAAAAATTGTCTCCTTCTCCTCTTGCTAATTATCTTCTATCTATGTCCTCAGGTTATAAGCATTCTTGGCAGTATTAACAGCTCCACTTCTACTTGTTGAAAACGTTGCACAATTTTCATAAATCTCCCTTTATCTTCCTTGCACAAGAACAATCTCAATAAAAAATAGTTTTTCATCTCTTGTATCATTTGAATAAATTTCTTCCAGTAAATCATATAACACACTTGGCACGAACCAATCTGCATTTAAAACTTCTGCGTATACCCATAACATCAAAAGTTCAATATGCAAAATATTGTCATTTTACAACAAAAAAACATTGTGTTTATAGTGCTTCAGTAAAAAACTTCGATTAATGAATGATTCTATATTCTACCAGGTAAATTCCAAACTGATTTGCTGTGCTGAAGAAAATTAGTTCTTTCTTTAATGTCTGGTGATTTTTTTCAGTTGGATATATAATCTTGTTATTGCGCTATTACCACTCAATGACTTGGCCATGCTCAACACAAATGTCTCCATTTTAAGGAATGCCAGTGTTGTTAAGAAGACCAGCAATTAGCATCCATCTCTAATTGTATTTTTAGGTTGGAGCTGTGTTAAGAGATACAACGCGGAAACAGGCCCTTCAGCCCACCGTGTCTGTGCCGACCAGCGATCCCCACATTAATACTACCCTACACACACACTAGGGACAATTTTATATTTATATACCCAGCCAATTAACCTACAAACCTGTACGTCTTTGGAGTGTGGGAGGAAACCGAAGATCTTGGAGAAAACCCATGCAGGTCATGGGGACAACGTACAAATTCCGTACACAGAAAGAACCCGTAGTCAGGATCGAACCCGGGGTTCTAGCTCTGTAAAGCAGTAGCTCTACCAATACATCACATTGCCTCAGTGGTGGAGAGAATGTTTTAAGATGGAAGATGGGGGAAATGTAAGTGGTCTGCTTTGTCCTGGATGTGTTGAGTTTTAACTAATACTAGAGGACATGTGGAACAGTTGGGTTCCCGTTGTGACACCAGCGATATCAAAATGGCGATCTCATCTTATATATATATACATACATGTAGAGGGAGCTTCTCACCCCGGCCCCGGGTGGCTAGCAGCAGGAGAGCGGCCGCAAGGCGCTGCCCCATGTTCATCCTGCCGGCGGCCATCTTCTTTGACCTCTCTGCCGCCCCGCTGCACCACGGGAGGAAGGTCAGGCACGGGGCACGCTGAGACGGGCGTCGGTCCTCTCGGCGCTGCTGCCCAGACGTGCCGCCGTCAAGCCTGGCAACCCTCCCCCAAATGCACACACACGGATACCCTTTGGGTTCCCGTTGTGACACCAGATTAAAACAGAAGTATTAGATGAAAATGACTTTTTTTTTAAAATGCGGGGTGTGTCCAAGATACAGCCAAAACGGTACACGAGAGCGCAACAATTTGAACGAAACGTGATACTGCACACCGCAGGCGAATGGTAAGGTGCCCCTAAAATTGTTGTGCTATCGTGTACCGTTTTGGCTGTATTTCATAGAAACATAGAAACTAGGTGCAGGAGGAGGCTATTCGGCCCTTCGAGTCAGCACCGCCATTCATTGTGATCATGGCTGATCATCCACAATCAGTAACCCATGCCTGCCTTCTCCCCATATCCCTTGATTATGCTAACCCCCTAGAGCTCTATCTAACTCTCTTTTAAATTCATCCAATGAATTGGCCTCCACTGCCTTCTGTCGCAGAGAATCCCACAGATTCACAACTCTCTGGGTGAAAAAGTTCATTCTCACCTCAGTTTTAAATGGCCTCCCCTTTATTCTAAGGCTGTGGCCCTGGTTCTGGACCCTCAACATTGGGAACATTTTTCCTGCATCTAGCTTGTCCAGTCCTTTTATAATTTTATATGTCTCTGTAAGATCCCCTCTCATCCTTCTAAACTCCAGTGAATATAAGCCTAGTCTTTTCAATCTTTCCTCATATGACAGTCCCGCCATCCCAGGGATCAATCTCGTGAACCTACGCTGCACTGCCTCAATTACAAGGATGTCCTTCCTCAAATTAGGAGAACAAAACTGTGCACAATACTCTAGATGTGGTCTTACCAGGGCCCTATACAACTGCAGAAGAACCTCTTTACTCCTATACTGAAATCCTCTCGTTATGAAGGCCATTAGCTTTCTTCACTGCCTGCTGTACCTGCACAGCAACTTTCAGTGACTGGTGTACAAGGACACCCAGGTCTCGCTGCACTTCTCCCTTACCTCACCTGACACCATTGAAATAATAATCTGCCTCCTTGTTTTTGCCGCCACATTTATCTATATTATACTGCATCTGCCACGCATCTGCCCACTCACTCAACCTGTCCAGGTCACCCAGCAACCTCCTAACATCCTCTTCGCAGTTCACACAGCCACCCAGCTTTGTGCTGTCTGCACACTTGCTAGTGTTACTTCTAATTCCTTCGTCCAAATCATTCATATATATGGTAAACAGTTGCGGCCCCAACACTGAGCCTTGCGGTACTCCACTCTCCACTGCCTGCCATTCTGAAAAGGACCCGTTTACACCTACTCTTTGCGTCCTGTCTGCCAACCAATTCTCTATCCATGTCAACACTCTACTCCCAATACCATGTGCTCTAATTTTCTCACCAATCTCCCATGTGGGACCTTATCAAAGGCTTTCTGAAAGTTTAGATACACTACATCCACTGGCTCCCCTTCATCCATTTTACTTGTCACTTCCTCAAAAAATTCCAGAAGATTAGTCAAGCATGATTTCCCTTTCATAAATCCATGCTGACTTGGACATCCTTTTACTGCTATCCAAATGCACCGTTATTACCTCTTTAATAATTGACTCCAGCATCTTCCCCACCACCGATGTCAGGCTAACTGGTCTGTAATTCCCTGTTTTCTCTCTCGCTCCTTTCTTGAAAAGTGGGATAACCTTAGCTATCCTCCAAGCCACAGGAACTGATCCTGAATCTATTAAACATTGGAAAATGATCATCAATGCATCCACTATTTCTAGAGCCACCTCCCCGAGTACTCTGGGATGCAGACCATCAGGCCCTGGGGATTTATCAACCTTCAGTCCCATCAGTCTACCCAATACTATTTGTCGCCTAATGCTAATTTCTTTCTGTTCCTCTATCCCCCTAGATCCTCTGTCCTCTAGTACATCTGGGAGATTGTTTGTGTCTTCCTTAGTGAAGACATCTTCATTTCAGGAACATACATACGTATATATATATATATATATATATATATATATATATATATATATACAAGATGAGACTTTGTAGTATATAATATATATATTATATATATAGATGGGACCTGCCTCATCCAGAAAAGTAAACTATTATTTCTGACTTGCTTTGCAGATGGTAGAAAAGGTTTTGAGGTGTCAAAGAAATGAATCACCTATCCCAAGGTACCCAGTCTCTGACCTGCTTTCAAAGCCATCATGTGTATTTTGATGGTCCAGTTACATTTTTGGTCAAAGCAAACCCCATCATGTTAATGGTAATGTTATCAAAGACGAAATGAAAGTGGTAAAATTCTCTTATTGGTGGTGGCTAATACTTCGTTGATGTTACTAGCCACTTACCAACTCAGCCCAAAAGTTATCTAGGTCATGCTTTGCAGCAACCATCATCTGTTTCATTACACAACATAATCAGAATGGAACTAAATGCAGGATTATCATAAGTGGTCAGCCTCACTTCCAACCTGACCATGGGAGACCAGTAAAGAAGCAACTAAAGATGGTTTGGCTTATTACAATACTCTATTTCCTTTTGCAAAGCTGTAGGAATGTGATGATTAATCAACAACCACAAATATATTTTATGCAAGATACACCAGCCATAGAGAGTATTTCTCCAGGCCAGTTTTGTTAAGGTTTCTTGATGCCACACATGGTGAAATGCTGCCTTCATGTCAAAGACATTCATTCCGACTTTGTCTCTGAAGGTTTACTCTTAATGTTCGGTCCAAGGCTGCAATAATGTGTAGACGATGACCCTGGTGACACCGAGACTAAGTATCCTCAAGCAGTTATTGACAGGTAAGTGTCTCTTGGTAGCACATTGCTAAAAGCTTTGATAGCTTTGATGATAATTCAGTTCTGCTTGATGGAGTATTAATTAGCATGTTTGGATTTGTCCTGCTTTTTATTGACATACCTTTAATATGATCCATGTTACTGGATAGATCTACTATAGTAGCTACACTGGGATAGCTTGGTCAGAGGCACAACTAATCAGCAGCACAAGTTTGCAACACTGTAGCTAATTTTTGTTGGGCTTGGAGCTGTACAGCACACACTATTTTCTGACATTTCTTGATATCACAGACTGAAACAAATTGAACGAAGAAGAGTTCCATGATGGTGGGAACCCAGGCATGCAAAATGATAAGAATGCTCTGGTGCCAGAGCTTTTAGTTCAGTAAAAATGTTTTTTATTATTGTGCCCTCCAGTGAAGAGTGAAGTCAGAAATGCACCAAATGCAACCCAATAGCTCATTGTGAAGAGATATTACATGCTTTTCATAGGCCTTTATTTGTGCTCAGATACCATCCTGGTCTTTAGTTGGAACACTCACAAAAATATGCATTTAAAGATCACTACTGGCCAATATTTTATTTATTTTAAACCATTTTCTAAATTCTTAAAGAGACATGCAAGGTGTCAACTTTTTTCTCTTCTCATTTTCAATCAAATTCAGTGGATGTTTTCTTCCATTGCATCTTTATTTGACAATAGTAATAATTCTAATATTTTATGTTCAACTTTTATTAAAAATTATTAAGTTGACAGGACAGAATTACATCTTTTAGAACCAAGATTAAAGGTTCACTGAGATCTATATTTTATAGATGCATACAATTCTGAGAAATTACATTATAGTATTTAAAAATTAAATGACTAATGAAAGATGAGATGACACCTCTGGTGTCTGAAAGGCCTTACGACAGCTTTGCATGGAGAACAATTAAAACATATTTACAAATCTTTAATAATATTCAAAGCAATAAGTATCATTCAGCAGAAGTTCATATCACTACTCATTTACCACTAAGAAATCAATAAATAATATTTCTGCCAGTGTATCATTTAAAAGAACTCTTTTGAAAAAAATAAATTGCCTTGGTTTTCCTCTTTTTCGGGTATTGCAGTCAAAATATCTTACAAACTCTTGTTATATTGATATAGATATGGATATTAATTTGGCCAAGATGTCCTGTCTTTAACCAATGCGACAACAAGAACCTTATATGCATAAAATCCAGTGCTGTTTTAGCCATGTAAAATGGCTGTGATATTTGCCTAAAAAACATGCTGCAGAAAGCCATGACATTATGAGGCATATGAATACATGTTCCTTTTCTTTATATTAGATTGGGATAGATTGTCAAATCATAAAATTTATGAAGCATCATGAAGCACACATTTATGAATAGCAGTATGATGCAGAAGTGCCTCAGTTCCAGCCACCCAGGTTCAATCCTGACCTGAATTGCTGCCAGTGCTGAATGTGTATGTTCCTTCTGTAACCACTTAGACTTTTCCAGGTGTTTCTGTTTCCTTCCATATCCCAGATACATGCTGGTAGGTAAATTGACTGCTATAAATTAATACTAGTGTAGGTGAGTGGCAAGATTGGGAGAATTTGATTAGATAGGTTATAGGAATGGTTGGGGTAATGGAATGGATGGCAATGCTCTGAGAAACCAGCAAAGATTTAATGGACCAAATTACTTCCTTCTGTGGCTTATGAGATACGAGGTATAATTAATTTTGGAAGAGCACATGCCATTATACATTCTTGTGGCTCACTAAGCAATTAAACGATTTTACTTACAACAAAGCCAAGCATCCTGAGGACATAAATCGGTACAAAGATTAATTGACTTCAGCCAATGGTGACACAGTGGCACAGCTGGTAGAGTTGCTTCCTCACAGGGCCAGATACCCTGGTTTCAACACTGACCTCGGTGCTGTCTGGGTGGAGTTTGCACTTCCTCCCTGTGACTGTGTGGGTTTCCTCTGTGTATTCCATTTTTCTCCCACATCCCATAGACACGCATTTATATGCTAACTGGTGCTAATGTGTAGGGTAGGATACGAAAGTGGGATTACATAGAACTAGTGTGGCTGGGTGATTGATGGTCACCATGGACTCGGTGGGCCGAAGGGCCTGTTTCCATGCTGTATCTTTTAATGCACTGGATGGTATCGTCCAATTGGCTTGTTACCTCACATTCAGGTGAGGTGGATTCTAGATACTCAGTCCCAGCAACCAATGAATTCTGCTGACTACACAAATATGGGGTGTAAATTCTATCATGTTTGTCTACAAGTTACTTGGATACAGGGCCTTCTGAATTCATTCTTTCAGACGGATCCAGCAACTAACCCCTTAATTACTAATTATTCCTGGGGTTTTTGCGTCTACCACTTCAGGAAGTCCTGGATAGGAAAGGCTCAGAGGGATATAAGTGCAGGCAAATGGGACTAGCTTACATTTGCATTTGATCAGCATGGGCGAGTTGGGCCAAAGGGCCAGTTTCCTGCTGTATTACTCTATGACTCCATATGTTAATCGCTGTCTCTACAAGCAACTTATTATTTCTTAAATTACCTTTGTGTAGCCAGCCCAGAGTTCATTTGTATACAAGATAAATTTTTCAACATATTTACAATCCTAACTCAAACTACCAAACACTAGGGATAATATTTATGACTCTTTGCATGATTCCAGTATTTGGTATAACTTCATTTTTCTTAGCAAAAGAAATTGCACACTGCGGGCCGATCTGATCAAAATATATTTTGATTTAAGTTTCATCATCTATTAGCAATCAAGCGTGCATTCAGATATATTAAGCATTACCAATGTTTCTAGATTTCTTTCAATTTCATTTTAAGCTCCTTAAACACCATTCCCATGTGAATGTTCATGGCCCATTTTTCTTTCAATGTGCAGTTTATCACATCTGTCTATTTAAATTTCAATCGCTTTTGTTCATAAAACAAGAAATAGGAGAAATAACAAATAAGGGCCTCAAACCTGCTCTGTTATTCAATAAAATAATGACAGATCTGATCTTGGCTCCAGCTACCCTCTCCTTCCAACTCCAAGAGAGGGGGTCACGTGCATCTCCTCCAACCTCATTTCTTGCATTCAGTGCTCGCAATGTGCCCCCCCTTACATCGATGAGACCACGCGTAGACGAGATGACCTACTCGCTGAATGCTTGGACTCAGTCCAAAAAGGCCTGCTGGAGCTTCTGGTTGCTTATCTTTTTAACTCCCCTTCCCATTCTGATATTGATCTTTCAGTCCTTGGCCTCCTCCATTGCGAGAGTGAGGCCACGCACAGGGCACCTCATAGACCGGTTGGGTTGCTTACAATCCAACGGTGTGAACACTGAATTCACAATTTCAAGTAATATCCCTATACACCACCCCCACCCCTCCAGCTCTTACATTTCCCTGCCCCCTTCCCCCCACCCCATCTCAGTGCACACACATTTCTCCCACCACCAAAGAAAACCTGCATCGTTCCACTCCTCTGTACGATCACCTCCCATCCCGACCCTTTTTTCCATTTTATCCTCCCTCTTTTCCCTACTGTCCCCTTCCACCCATATCCCTCGCTCCATCTTTACATTTTATTCCTCTTCTTTTCTTATCTGACATTCTTTGTTTTCCTTTTCAGCTCTAGCTTTGTCAATTACTCCACCAATCACCCCTTCACCGGCGGCCACCTATAGCTTGCCAGGTTTTGCCCGCATCACCCCCCTCCCCCATTCCAATCAGTCGGAAGAATGATCCCAACCTGAAGCGTCATCTGTCCATTCCCTCCACAGATGCTTCCCAACGCTGAGTTCCTCCAGCAGTCTGGGTTTTTTTTGCCCAATATTCCAGCATCTGCGGTTTCTTATGTCTCCTTATTCCCCATGGCAGCCTTATAGACAGAATTTTGATCCATCTCTACCATGCATAAAATCCATAATTCAACCTTCACAGCTTTCAGATAATTCCTGATTTATGACCCTGAGGGAAGAAATTCCTTTTTGACTTTGATGAGCTACACCTGATTCTGAAGCCTTATCCCTCAGTATTACATTTCCCTCATGAGGGGAAACATAATCTAAAAAAGTCTCTCTGGACGCCACATGTTTCAAAAAGATTTATTCTCATTCCCCTCAATTCCAATAAATCTAGGCAAAACCTGTTCAACCTTTCCTCACAAGACACTCTCTTCATCCTCTAAACTGCCTCCAGTGCAATTGCATCACTCCTTAAACTGGCAGAACAAAACTGTATGCAATACTCCAGGCACAATTTCACAAAATCTCTGCACACAAATGTAGCACAATCTCCTTCCTTTTATGTGCCATTTATTTTGCAATAAAGCCCAACATTTCATTTGCCTTCCAAATGACCTGCTGTGGCTGGATGTTATCTTTCTGGTTCATGTACAAAGGCACTATGCTCCAACTGTACAACTGTGTTTTGCTGATTCTCTTCAACAGCTTAGGCACCAGCACTAATCTCTCTAGCACCCTTTGTTTTTGAACAGTAGGTCTATCAGGGTGAAGACGCCAAAAGGTCTGGGGATAAAAACATACAAGCACTTAGATTAGCAATACAGATTGACAAAACTATGAAGGAGTAAACTAGGCAAGAGGGTACATTACTGGAGGAATAATACAAAACACAATTTTTCCTGACTCTGTTCTCTGTTAGTCAATTCTCTAATCATGATCATATATTCCCAAAATGCCAAGAGCTCAGACAGACACAGTGAAGATAGTACCCAAGCCCTTATTTGTGCCTGGAAACATGCCGTCGAGATAGCGGTCAGATTACTTCAACAAAGGGACACTAGAGGAAATGTTGTCTACTCAGTTTCACAAAGACATGGCTTGCCCTCAGATCTCCAGACTACCCTTCAGCCCGAAGATTTCTGGATCCATCACACAGACTACATGTCACTGACAAGAAAATGGTGAGGCAGTGGGTTCTGCCTCATGGTAAACTCTTTTGGTGCTCGGATATAACAGCCTTGTCCAACTCTTTCCCTGCCCCTTCTAACCCCTGAGGTCATTCATCTCCATCATCAAGTCTGCAGAGTTCATCCCACCCCAGGCAGATATTCGGCTAGAATTTGAGGTACTGTTGTGGTTAACAAACTTCAGACAGTGTACTCCAACTTCTCTCCATCATTGCAGGGGAATTCAACAATGGTAGCTTGAAGAAGTTTCCCAACTAACATTAGCACGTCTCCTGAACACCAGGGGATCTTAATGAATTTTTCACGCATATATTCCTTTCATTAAGCCACTCTGACTCTACTTAATTGAATTATGATTTTCTAAATGCATTGCTCCTGCAATATTAGTAAAGGTTTACATCCCACTCATATTTTTAAATCTGTCATTCTATAATTTGCGAGCAAACCTTCCTAGTTTTATATTGTCTTAAAAGTTGACCACCTTGCACTGAGATTCTGAGACAACATTATTAATGTAATATAGTAAAAATAAGTCCCTCAAGCAAAGGGACACAAGAAACTGCAGATGCTGAAATCTTGAGGAAAACACAAAGTGCTGGAGGAACGCAGCAGGTCAGGCAGCATCGGTGAAAGGAAGGGACAATAGACAATAGACAATAGGTGCAGGAGTAGGCCATTCAGCCCTTCGAGCCAGCACCGCCATTCAATGCGATCATGGCTGATCACTCTCAATCAGTACCCCGTTCCTGCCTTCTCCCCATACCCCCTCACTCCGCTATCCTTAAGAGCTCTATCCAGCTCTCTCTTGAAAGCATCCAACGAACTGGCCTCCACTGCCTTCTGAGGCAGAGAATTCCACACCTTCACCACCCTCTGACTGAAAAAGTTCTTCTTCATCTCCGTTCTAAATGGCCTACCCCTTATTCTCAAACTGTGGCCCCTTGTTCTGGACTCCCCCAACATTGGGAACATGTTATCTGCCTCTAATGTGTCCAATCCCCTAATTATCTTATATGTTTCAATAAGATCCCCCCTCATCCTTCTAAATTCCAGTGTATACAAGCCCAATCACTCCAGCCTTTCAACATACGACAGTCCCGCCATTCCGGGAATTAACCTAGTGAACCTACGCTGCACGCCCTCCATAGCAAGAATATCCTTCCTCAAATTTGGAGACCAAAACTGCACACAGCACTCCAGGTGCGGTCTCACCAGGGCCCGGTACAACTGTAGAAGGACCTCTTTGCTCCTATACTCAACTCCTCTTGTTACGAAGGCCAACATTCCATTGGCTTTCTTCACTGCCTGCTGAACCTGCATGCTTCCTTTCATTGACTGATGCACTAGGACACCCAGATCTCGTTGAACTCCCCCTCCTCCTAACTTGACACCATTCAGATAATAATCTGCCTTTCTATTCTTACTTCCAAAGTGAATAACCTCACACTTATCTACATTAAACTGCATCTGCCATGTATCTGCCCACTCACACAACCTGTCCAAGTCACCCTGCAGCCTTATTGCATCTTCCTCACAATTCACACTACCCCCCAACTTAGTATCATCTGCAAATTTGCTAATGGTACTTTTAATCCCTTCGTCTAAATCATTAATGTATATCGTAAATAGCTGGGGTCCCAGCACCGAACCTTGCGGTACCCCACTGGTCACTGCCTGCCATTCCGAAAGGGACCCATTTATCCCCACTGCTTTCTGTCTGTCAACCAATTTTCTATCCATGTCAGTACCCTACCCCCAATACCATGTGCCCTAATTTTGCCCACTAATCTCCTATGTGGGACCTTGTCGAAGGCTTTCTGAAAGTCGAGGTACACCACATCCACTGACTCTCCCTTGTCAATTTTCCTAGTTACATCCTCAAAAAATTCCAGTAGATTTGTCAAGCATGATTTCCCCTTCGTAAATCCATGTTGACTCGGAATGATCCCGTTACTGCTATCCAAATGCTCAGCAATTTCGTCTTTTATAATTGACTCCAGCATCTTCCCCACCACTGATGTCAGACTAACTGGTCTATAATTACCCGTTTTCTCTCTCCCTCCTTTCTTAAAAAGTGGGATAACATTTGCTATCCTCCAATCCACAGGAACTGATCCTGAATCTATAGAACATTGAAAAATGATCTCCAATGCTTCCACTATTTCTAGAGCCACCTCCTTAAGTACTCTGGGATGCAGACCATCAGGCCCTGGGGATTTATCAGCCTTCAGTCCCATCAGTCTACCCAAAACCATTTCCTGCCTAATGTGGATTTCCTTCAGTTCCTCCATCACCCTAGGTTCTCCGGCCCCTAGAACATTTGGGAGATTGTGTGTATCTTCCTCAGTGAAGACAGATCCAAAGTAACGGTTTAACTCGTCTGCCATTTCTTTGTTCCCCATAATAAATTCCCCTGCTTCTGTCTTCAAGGGACCCACATTTGCCTTGACTATTTTTTTCCTCTTCACGTACCTAAAAAAACTTTTGCTATCCTCCTTTATATTATTGGCTAGTTTACCCTCGTACCTCATCTTTTCTCCCCGTATTGCCTTTTTAGTTAACTTTTGTTGCTCTTTAAAAGAGTCCCAATCCTCTGTCTTCCCACTCTTCTTTGCTATGTTATACTTCCTCTCCTTAATTTTTATGCTGTCCCTGACTTCCCTTGGCAGCCACAGGTGTCTCTTACTCCCCTTAGAGTCTTTCCACCTCTTTGGAATAAATTGATCCTGCAACCTCTGCATTATTCCCAGGAATACCTGCCATTGCTGTTCTACCGTCTTCCCTGCTAGGGCCTCCTTCCAATCAATTTTGGCCAGCTCCTGCCTCATGCCTCTGTAATCCCCTTTGCTATACTGTAATACCGACACTTCCGATTTTCCCTTCTGCCTTTCCATTTGCAGAGTAAAACTTATCATGTTGTGATCACTGCCTCCTAATGGCTCTTTTACCTCTAGTCCCCTTATCAGATCAGGATCATTACAAACCGATGACGTTTTGTGTCTGAAGTGTCCTGACCCAAGACATTGTCTGACCATTCCTTCCACGTATGCTGCCCGATATTCCGAGTTCCTCCAACACTCGCTGTTTCCCTCAAGCAAGGGAATGTTTTAAGATTCACTGCCCCATTACATGTTTATCTTGAAAGTTTATTAATGCCATTTTGCTTTTTTTTTTAAAATGTATTTCTTTTCCATTAACTGCACCCCCAGTTTGGTTCAATGAACACTTTTACTTCTAATTTTCTAGTTCAAATCTGAAATGAAACCACAATAATAGCTTCATTACAACTTTTCACCTTTGCCGTCTAGAGTTTTTAAATCAAAGAACTCAATATTTCATTTTATGTTTTATAGTCAGCATTTTTTTCTCCACTCCAAAATGATTCCTTCAACTGCAGTTGAATACATGTCTATACATTTAAAAATAAATCTGGCAATGTCATTGGTACAGAAAAAATTGATGAAGTGTCCTTTCTGTGGTCTCATTTTATTAATCCCGTATTCATAGATTTCGCAGTCTGCAAATAACATAAATGCATAGCACAAAAGGCGCTGGAGTAACTCAGCAGGTCAGGCAGCATCTCCAGAGGACATGGATAGACGGCGTTTTGGGTTGGGCCCCTTCTTCAGACCAGAAACGCTGCTTGCCCATGTACTCCAGAGATGCTGCCTGACTCAAGAGTTATTCCAGCACTTTGGGTTCAAGATAGCAGCATCGGCAGTTCTTGTTGATCAGCAGTCTGTATACATCAATGCTCATTGGGTCATAATACTTATGCTTGGTTAAAGAACACTGGATTGTGTTTTAAAAGGTCCTACAAATACATTCAATGTCTTATTTCATAAGACAGTACAAGCATCGAGGTCACAGTGCCGATACACATGGAACTACAGATAGTGGCAGATACCACACAACATTTGGACAGGTACATAGATAGGGAAGGTTCAGACAGAACTGTAGACACAAATCACTAGAACTAGCATTGCAGGCTAATGAACCTATGCAAATACAAATGAGGCACCAGGATATATTTCTGGGGAATAAAATTAAAGGTAATAGCAGATGTTAAGCTTGAATTATTAGAGCACTCTTGAGAAGCATAAAAGCAGTTCCAGTCTGGAGCTAATAGAAACAGATAGAAGCACTGGAGAAGTTGCAAAGTCCACATGAAATGAAAGGTTGTAATGAAGATCGAAGAGTTGTCAACTCTTTGCCATAAAATTAAGTTCATTATCAGTAAATCTAGTAGGTAATTCCAGGGAAAGTTGTTTTCTCAAAGAGTGATAAGAATTTGAAACTCATTACCGTAATAATTACTCAAAGGAGAATAGCATTCGGCAGAACTAGTTAAGGAATTGAAGGAAATAAAAGTGTATGCTGTTAGGAATGGGTTAAGAAGAGGAAGACATTTGCATTGCACATATTGCTGGTGGAGACCAGCATGATGAATGACCTGTTCTTGTGCTGTAGATTCAAAGTACAATAAAGCATTCAAAAGGTTAACATTGTGGAATTGGTTTAGGCTTTTCACAAATGAGTATGTTTTTATGTACTTCAGGTATACAGCCCACATTAATAATATAAAGCCAACAATGAAATATGTGATCCATGAGCCACCTTTCAAGGTTGAACACTGTAAAATTAAGAAATGAATAAAATCATAGCAAATGCTGTTAATATTAGTGTAATAATTATCCAGTATTTAAAGGAATACATAATCTTTGATGAGGGACGTATCAGGTCGAGACCCTTCTTCAGTCTGAAGGAGGATCTCGACCCCAAACGTCGCCCATTCCTTCTTTCTCGAGATGCTGCCTGTCCCGCTGAGTTACTCCAGCATTTTGTGTCTACCTTCGATTTAAACCAGCATCTGCAGGTCTTTCCTACACATAATCTTTGATCATTTTTTAAAACCGTTATTCTCCAAATACACTAATTAGGAAATATTGTAAAGAAAGTATTTCTTCCATTCACACGGCAAATATCTTAGCTTCAGTTCAACTTCACCTATTATGTTTATTTTGGGATAGGGAGGCAAAATGATTGTGCAGAGAAGGGATTGATACAGAATCTGATAATTTTAGATTAGCTTTCCTCTTTCTCTGAATTCCAGTACACATGCCACTGGGTCAAAATAGCTTCAAATACCTGGAGAATATGTCTGTCAAAGAAAATGGTAATTCAATCCAGTGCAACTCTACATGCATGTTCACAAGCAAAATACCTCAATTTCTCTCCAAAAAAACTATATTTTGAAAAATTGAACCAGTAAACACACCTGGAATTGTGTTATGTTTAATATTTCTTCATTGAAACTCAAATCCAAATATAAAGATTGATAATATTCGAGGATTCAGGCACTTTGAGTGTATCCAGTCAACACATTTAATAAAACTTTCAGTTCATTTTCGTTTGGAGTTCCGAATAGATGAAGGAACTAATTGAATGTTCCTTGTGAATTAATGATAGAACTTTTAGTTACAATAAGAATGTAAATAATATTGCTCCCCTTTTATTATTATATATTGCTGCATTCCTGCATTGGGTACAATCTTTGTATGAATGGATTATTTGTCTGACAAAAAAAAATGACTGCAAAGGTGAGCCCCGCCCTTGGTCTGAAATATGTAAGAAGGAACTGCAGATGCTGGTTTAAACCGAAGATAGACACAAAAAGCTGGAATAACTCAGTGGGACAGGCAGCATTTCTGGAGAGAAGGAATGGGTGAAGTTTCAGGTCAAGACCATTCTTCAGACTGGTTAGCAATAAGCGAAAGATATAGACATTGAATGAATGAATGAATGAATGAATGAATGAATAAGTTTATGTTTATTGGCCAAGTATGTGCATATACAAGGAATGTGCCTTGGAGCTCCGCTCACAAATGACAACACAAACATACAGTTAACAGAAGAGATAAAGAGCAATGAATGAACGATATGCAAAAAAAATTTTGATGATAAAGGAAACAGGCCAGTGTAAGCTGTTTGTAGGATGAAAATGAGAAGCTAGTGCGACTTGGGTGGGGGAGGGATAGAGAAAGAGGGAATGCAGGGGCTACCTGAAGTGAGAGAAATCAATATTCATACCACTAGGCTGTAAGCTGCCCAGGCGAAATATGAGAATGCTGTTCCTCCAATTTGTGTTTAGTCTCATTCTGCCAATGGAGGAGACCAAGGACAGAAAGGTCTGTGTAGGAATGGGAAGGAGAGTTAAAGTGTCCAGCAACCGGGAGATCAGGTTGGTTCATGTGGGCTGAGCGAAGGTGTTCCGCGAAACGATCGCCCAGTCTGCATTTGGTCTCACCGGTGTATAAAGGTCCACGTCTTGAACAATGGATATAGTAGATGAGGTGGAGGAGTTGCAACTGAACTTCTGTCTAACCTGAAAGGACTGTCGGGGTCCCTGGACAGAGTCGAGGGAGGAGGTATAGCGACAGGTGTTGCATCTTCTGCGGTTGCAGGGGCAGGGGTGGTTTGGGATGAGTTAACCAGGGAGTTGCAGAGGGAACGGTCTCTGCGGAAGGTGGAAAGGGGTGGAGATGGGAAAATGTGGCTAGTGGTGGGATCCCGTTGGAGGTGGAGGAAATTTCAGAGCATTATGTGTTGTATGCAACGGCTGATAGGGTGGAAGGTAAGTACTAGGAGGACTCTGTCCCTGTTGCGACTAGGGGAAGGGGGCGCAAGGGAAGAGCTGCGGGGTACCGAGGAGACACAAGTGAGGGCCTCTAAGTGCAAAACATTACAGAAGTAACACAGTTAATAAAATGTGGCCTGTGTATTGTTGAAAACTCAGAAAATAAAGAACCAGTCAATAATTGGATTCCAGTCAATAACTGAGTTATTTTAGCCACTGATGCAGGGCCAGAACACATTGGTGGGGGCTGCCCACAAGTCTAAGACCATAATGGTAATTCAGGGAGTATATAAATAAGGAAACATAACATGGGTGATATAATAATCATGAAGGACTGAATGAGAGGAAAGATCGAACACCCATGATAGAATGGTGTAGACTTGATGGGCTGAATGGCCTGATTCTGCTCCTATGACTATTGAAAATGGCACACAACTCAATATCCAGAGCAATTGCACCTTTACGTTAACTTCAATGATATAATGTTAAACAAATCTAATTAATGGAAAATTGGAAAAACTCCTATTGTTAAGTAGTGACATTAAAAGGTAATGTTGGAAAAATGATTGTTTTAATGATGATTGAGAGAGAGCTACAGGTTTAAGGGGTACTCCAGAATAAGTCATCATCTACATTGGATTTGCTGTGTTTAATGCAAACCCACTGAGAGGTTTTCTACAATGCTAGTTAAAACAGTATATAATCCCTATATTAAATCCCAGGGTATAGGGCAGAGTAAAACAACATAACACAATTATAAATGCAAATGGTGGTGACTCCAAAGCCCACATTTTCAAAGATGGCAAAAAAATTTGATTCATACAGAAGGGAGAGAGGAAGGCCGAGGAAGGGACACTAAATTTGCAAGATCACAAGAAAATGCAATTCATCTCCATACTCCACCGTTGCCCTTAAATTTTTGGTGATCTTGGAGTCACCGCAACCTTATGGCTTTCATCTTGTTCAGTGCATGATCATCTTTGATCGATTTCATCATCTATATAATAAAACTGTCATTTGTTTGTTTCTGAACTAGTCAAAACGGTACACGAAAGAGGGACAATTTTTGGCCCAACTTACTCATCATCATCCCTTTGGTGCTAATGGAAGAAGTTTCATTGAAATCGGTGTTATATTTTTAAAGTTATTCACATTCTAAACTTTAAATCTATCTCCTAGGGAGGGGGAGGGGAGACGGAGTAGGAAGGGGGGTGGAAGGAGGGGGAGGGGGAATGGGGAGGGGGGAGAGGGAGTGGGGGAGAAGAGGGTGCTGCACCAATGCAGGAGGTTTGGGCCCCACTGGTCCACTTGGTCTAGTTTTAAATTACATTTTCAAGCAAGCCATTTCCCAGCATTTTCTTATGTTCTGCTCTGTCTAGTAACAGGAATTGTTTTCAAATGTTCAAGGGTAGTTAGTGCATTATAAAATAATATGCTGATTGATCTCTTGAAATGTTGCATCATGCCTCATTTTTAATTTTATCATTGATAATTCCTGGAAATTCAACACATATAACACGTGGAGTTACTAGTTTGAAACATTTTCAACTATGAGGATATTATTATTGAATTGATGATGTTTGTTACTCCTGCATTTAACATCCTTTTTTCATTACGTGTTCTTCACTTCCAAGGCTTATAAACAAATATTTATTCTAACTCTGGTTTGCAATGCATTTTAGACAAAGATTCTATTTTCATAAACTAATTCCTTTTATGTTGAAGGGTTTTATGTAGAAGGGTCTCAACCCGAAATGTCGCCCATTCCTTCTCTCCAGAGATGCTGCCTGTCCTGTGTGTTACTCCAGCATTTCATGTCTACCTTTTATGTTGTATCAAGCAGTTCATATCAATAATATTTTGGGGGGAATTAGATGTCCTGTAATAATACTGTAAACATGAATAAACTATTGTTTGACTATCACTTACTTCTCAGGGATCAAGTAAAACTCAAGTAAAATAATTTATCGTCTACAGGTCACAAAAGGCTGCAATTTAGCTAAGGGTGTCTGCTTCCATCAACACAATCCAGTTGATTGCCAAGTTTAAGATTTATTCTTTCTGCTTGCAAAAATCAACTCAAAACTTTATACTGGAACTTTTAGAATGTCAACATCTTTGGAATGCTGGTGATAACTATAACCATTTAAAATTTCTGCCAATTGTAAAAATATTCAACGAATATTTACTCCATTCACCGTTTCTTTCAATATACCACTGTAAATCTGAATTAAAACATTAAAAAAGCTCCAACCTCTGTGGCAAAGTTAAACCCTTACAGCTTATTTATATATTGAAAAACATGATTCTGCACAATGCTTCCAAAAGGGAAGGCTGTTTCTGGATCTGTGTTGGCAGTATTAACGTCTCCTTATGTTCATTTTCACAGAATTATGCACCACAGAAGGTAACCATTTGTTCCAACATGCAGGTGCCAAATCTTTGAAAGAACTATCTAATTAGTTTCCCACTGCCCTGCTCTTGCACCACAACCCTACATTTTTTCCCCTTCTGTCAGGTATTTATCCAATTACATTTCAAAGACAACCGTGAATTCTGCAAGTTTTGCGTGTTGGCATCCAATTTTACTTCATTGACTTGTAATACTAAATGGTGGAAGAATGCAACACACGGTCCTATTATATCACATATTTCAGCATGTACATTCAGGCATGAATTTCTACACTAAATTCAAAACACAAGATGCAAAATTAAGAAATTTTCAGTTCAGTTCAGAAGTTTTAACACTAACCGTGGCACTGACATCTGTTGGTACAGAGAAAGTGAATAGTTATTGAATGCATTTCCTATCAAATTCCTTGTAGGAAGGAACTGCAGATGCTGGTTTACACCGAAGACAGACACAAAATGCTGAGATAAATCAGCGGTATCTCTAGAGCAGGGATCTCCAAACTATGGCCCACCACGAGATTGTATCCGGCCCGCAGCAAGCTCTTAGGCGGCGGGGACTGGAGGCAGAAGCTGCCGGCGAAGGTTCACCGGAGAGCGATCGCCACCGACCCAGATTCGGGACAGCTCCCCCTCGCAAACAACAAATCCAAGGAAACCCCTCCTCGCCGCCACTAACGCCGATCACCCCGGGGAGAGGGGGGGGGGGGGAAAGAGAGTCAGTGTAGAGGAAGCAGCGGGTGAGAGCGGGAAGAGGGAGGGTGTCAGAGGGTCCGGTGAAGGAGCACTGCCACTTGCGGGTGCTGCTCTCTCCCCTCTCCCAGAGCCAGCGAGATCTGCGCCGCTGCTCCATTCTCTTCCCCGGCCCCGTCTCCCTCTAACGCAGCAAAATAAGAGCAAGCACAAGTGAAACAGCCTGCAAAAATGTGCCAAAAATTTATAATGTGGCCCGCATGCTGAATAATTTGGAGGCCCCTGCTCTACAGAAAGGGAATAGATGACATTTCGGGTCGAGATCCTTCTTCGGACTAATCACGAGATCTTTTCTCCAGAGATGCTGCCTGATCCGCTGAGTTACTCCAGCATTTTTTGTTTGTCCAAATACTCCTTGCATTTTTATTAATTAATTAATTGAATAATTTGATTAATAGACAATAGGTGCAGGAGTAGGCCATTCAGCCCTTCGAGCCAGCACCGCCATTCAATGCGATCATGGCTGATCACTCTCAATCAGTACCCCGTTCCTGCCTTCTCCCCATACCCCCTCATTCCGCTATCCTTAAGAGCTCTATCCAGCTCTCTCTTGAAAGCATCCAACGAACTGGCCTCCACTGCCTTCCACACCTTCACCACTCTCTGACTGAAAAAGTTCTGCCTCATCTCCGTTCTAAATGGCCTACCCCTTATTAATTATGCAGACTTTGATTAATTGCCATAAAACACTTTTGTTTACCTGGAAAAATAGCTTAATGCTTAATGTATCCAACATCTTCAAGTAAAATTCCTGTCCTGCACTCTGACATTTCAAGCTAGATATTAGCCTATATAAATTAAGTCATATCAAAACTCCAAAAATCTGCCATCCAATTATTTGAAAATACCAGTGATCCAGATTCTAGCTCGCTCGTCACTGGAATGCCTGTTGGTGGTCCAGAATAAAGGCAAGAGTGGAATACCAGAGGTCAGGAACATGGGTAATGTAATGTGTTAGATGAAATTGCTCAAATGTGTTCATTTGTGTCAGAAGTCGGGGTCTTAAGCACTAATATATTTCCCATTCCATTTAAACTCACCAGATTTACTGAATAAATTATTATGTAACAATTGAAGTAAAAATATTGCTGTGTTTGGGTCTAAGTTTAGTTTAGAAATACAGCATAGAAACAGTCACTTCAACCCAACCAGCGAGTCCAGACCAACCATCCGTTCACACTAGTTCTCTGTTAACCAATTTTCGTTTCCAAACCCCACACACTAGGGGCAATTTCACAGAGGCCAATTAACTTACAATCCTGTACGTCTTTGGGATGTGGGCAGAAACTGGAGCACCCAGAAGAATCCACGCAATCACACTAAGAATATGCAACACCACATAGATAGCAACCAAGGTCAGGATCAAACCCAGGTATCTGGTGCTGTGAAGCAGCAGCTCTACCAGATTTTTGAAGTTTTACTGTATGTAATGAACAAATGACAGCTTCCACCATATTGGACTGGAATTATTGATTATTTAAAATTATATTTATAGATCACAAAGAAAAATGATATTGAATAAACATCCATTGGAGCAGTCAAATCAATCACTAGAACTAGGAGAAGTGGTTGATAGGAATTTTTTCAGCAGATGTGAAAATTTCTTGGCAGGTACAGCATTGTACAGTGCTCCCATCACAAATTGCCAGCATGTCAGTTTTTCCATTTAATTTACCACAAGGCTAATTACCTATCAAAGGGAGGTAGCCAAATGCTTTGCCAAATATGTTGAATAATATTTTCTGATTTCAGACTTGTTTTCCACCTTAAAACTGAAAAAGTGGTGTGATAGCATTGGCAAACTTTTACAGCGATATATTGCTCAAATCTGGATGGAAATCAAGTGAATTACCCGTTAAGCAACAATTTGGAACAGAGCATTTGCTGATAAGAAAAAATATCATCTTGTAATACTACGCACAGAAATGTTGGATACTACCATCTTTACAAATGAGCTTCACCATCATGCTACACCATCTTTCTAAATATTTAAGCCATTAATGTAATGTTTGAGAGATTTCCTGCAAAAGGTCATGGAATTAGTTTCATCATATTTCATTTGAAAGAAATGGGGATAAGCAAAATCAATCCACATAAATGCCAACATTTAGGACTTCTTCACAAAAATGTAAATAGTGTCCTTGCTGGCAATTTCCCAGTTATGCTCTCATTGGGGATTTTAGGGCTGCAAGAAGAAAAATAACATGGTAAAAAATATTTTTCTATTAATAATGTAGATGTTTACTGAGTTTAATGTTCAAATCTTTTATTTATTTATTTTTAAGAACTCAAATATTTTATTGTAAAAAAAATCAGAAGCAACAAAAAACCTTGGGAATTTTAGCAGATAGTGAAGTTGAAGGCACAGCCTTGCTATCTGTCAGATGTTTCTTGAGAAAGGCTCAGTTCACCCATCTGATTACATGCACAAGGACCTACGATGTACCACCTCAAGACCATACTGGCCAAGAAATCAGCCTTTAAGGATCCACAGCGAGCAGGTTCTGAGCTATGGGGAATGCGAACAGTGAATGCAGGCAGAGAACTCTATTCATTGACCTGATATTAAATACATAACATTCTATTCTTCGCTGTGCTTCCTAATGAATAGTAGGAATTCCACAAACAAGATGACTAAACAAAAGTGTTTTTAGAGATATCTGTAAGACCTAACAAAGACTATCTGTTGAGAAGAGTTTGCAAGTGACTCTAAAACATACATACCAATGGGACAGAAAACCGTAATACCTGTTGGTATTATGACCTGCAGTGTCATTTCTTTCCAAACCTTCCCTTTCTTGTCAGTGAGATGCAATTCACCTGTCAACAGAATACTGTTCGGCATCTCGACTGCGCATTCCCAGGTCATAGATCACTCGCGCTAAACATTCTCGCCGGCTGAGCTGCTGCGTTTATACTGACCTGCGTTTCAGCCGTATTTTCCAGTTTTGCTTCTTCGAGGTAAGAAAATGCTGCTTTGAAAACTATTTACTAGATGTATTTATGGTTAATTTGTACAAAACTACGATGATTTTGTTGGTTCTTCAGGCTTCTAAAGAAGGGTCTCGTCCAAAGTGTCACCCATTCCTTCTCTCCCGAGATGCTGCCTGACCCGCTGAGTTACTCCAGCATTTTATATCTACCTTTGATTTAAACCAGCATCTGCAGTTTTTTTCCCCTAGAGTTTGAAGGTAGGTGGGCAGAAACAGTTTTCCGTTGCAAATTTACAGTTGTGGCTGTCGCACACATTCTGCATCCACCTATTCAGGTGATACAGCCCTAAATTGCACAAATGCACATGGGTTTGCCCAGTAACATTTTAAACAAAGTAAATAAAAAAGTCAATCATATGTTAATTCAAATAGGGTCTTGGAAGCATGTCCATTACATACCGACCCGTACAAGTTACAATGCAAAAGAAAATCGCCAATCACTCACTGAAACATAAAGCAAAAAAACCACCCAAATCATTGTAGTTTTGTACAAACTAACCATAAATACACCTAGTTAATAGTTTTGAAAGCAGTATTTTCTTACCTCGAAGAAGCAAAACTGGAAAATACAGATGAAACGCAGGTCTGTATACACGCAGCAGCTCAGCCGGTGAGAATGTTTAACGCGAGTGGCCTGTGACCTGGGCATGCACAGTCGAGATATCAAACTCGCTTATTCACTTAAAGGCTAAACTAGAAGCAGCAGATGGTGTATTTATTCTCTCGTCTCTGGAGAACAAATTTGAATTAAAAACACCAGACACAACCTGCAGATACATAGAAGCAGTCACAACAAAACTGATTAAATAAAACACTGATCCTTGTACAGAACTAGAGCAAATGGAATTCTAGGGACACCACACCTTGGATGAAAATAGGATTCGATGAGCTTTTCTGTCTGCACAGCAAACATTACAAGACAAATTGCTTTTACCTATAGTAGATATAGTGTAAAAAGATCTGTATTGAGCAAATTTAAAATAATTACTGGAATAATTATTTGGAATAATTACTGGAAAAACACTGGAATTTATTCATGCTTGGTTTTAGATCGATATTAGATGGAGGGTCAGCGGTTTCCCGTTCCATCAGCGGACTAAATATATGATGAAGCAGAGGTGTGAAGAAACGTCCCAAACCAAAATAACATCTGTTAATTTCCCTCCATGGATGTTGCCCGATCTGCTGAGTTCTTCCAGCACTTTATTTGCACATAACGAAGTAGTACTGGGAAATGATAGGGCAGTGGAGTAGCATCAAATAGCCCTTGCTTTCCCTTTGTCTCCATCCCCTCCCCTTCCCAGTTCTCCCACCAGTCTTACTGTCTCCGACTACATTCTATCTCTATCCGCCTACTCCCCTGACATCTGTCTGAAGAAGGGTCTCGACCCGAACATCACCCATTCCTTCTCTCCAGAGATGCCGAGTCTGTCCCGCTGAGTTACTCCAGCATTTTGTGTCTACCTGGGAAATGATAGATGTACATACGGAATTTCAAAAGGTATTTGATAAAATCTCACTAAACACAATACATATTTAAAAAGGTGATTAAAATTCACCAGCATGTAACACTATGAGCTAAATTGAATCCAGAAAAATAAAGGGCAATCTTATCAAAACATAAAACCCTGCATGGATGCAATAGGGCAAAGGAATGGTCACACATGGGATGTTTCCATTACTGAGAGAATCCCAAACAAGGGAATACAGTTAAGACATTTAAAACTGAGGTGCATTCAAACAACTCTTGGTGAATTTTGAAATATTCTATCTGGGACGTTCATGGAGGGTATATTATTGGGAGTATTTAGAGAAGAAGAAAATACATTTTTGAAACACCAGAGAATGGATAGATACAGAGGAGAAATTGAGGCCTGGAGCAGATCAGCCATAAAACAGCAAATGACTTGGGCAGCTCTCAAGAGGTACAAAATACGCTACATATATAGTCAGACTTCGGAACATTGCTTCATTTACTGGTATATCCAATTTTAGGGGTGGTGGTCTTTAATGTTTTTACCTGTAAACTTTGAAGTAAATATACAAATACTTTTACCTCACTGGTATAGCTGCTTTTCCCCATAGCTATTGCCCAATACAAAAGACCAAATTCCATAGAAGTTCACAAATCACAAGAAGTTAATATTCGTGTGTAATTTGCAAACACTGATGGCTGTTCTGATGCTTGGCTTGAAAGGCCAATTGGCTTATTCCGACATATATTTTCTTATGTTCTTTTGTTCCCATCGTCTATAAATCACTTAAATTAACAAAGCATCCAGCCACAGTACACCTATCCCCCATCTTCCGTTGCATTTCTTAATCCTGTTTTCTTACTGCCCTCATCTATATACTAAAACTCTTGTTTGTTATCTTGTTTGTGACTGAACTTCAGTCAAAACGGTACACGATAGCGCGACAATTTTAGGCCCACCTTACTCACCATTGTCACTTTAGTGATAATGCAAGTAGTTTTATTGAAATCGGTGTTATATTTTTTAAGTTATTCACATTTTAAAGTTTAAAAGGAGGGGAGGGGGAGGGAGTGGGGGAGAAGGGAGTGACAGGGTCCTGCACCAATGCAGAAGAGGTTTGGTCTAGTATTGGTCTAGTCTTTTTTTTAATTCACAATTTTGACATTTTCAATTGACCCAATCCTGAGCTTTGGAAGGAATTAGAGTTCTTGCAAATTTTCAAGTCCTGAATGAAGATGACCGAGTAAGTAAAAATGTGCCAATAAATTTTAAACTCCCTGAATGCCTTAGCTGAATGTTTAAAATGAAATCCCACTCACCCCCTTGCTCTGGTCTCCAATTTATCTGCATCTCTGACAGCTTACTGTAGTGGGCACTATGCAACATTTCCCTCTATTATTACTGACTCAGGAATTTCAATATCCAGCTCCTTTGCCCTGCACTCAGCAAACCCACGATTCTTTTGTGGCCCTTAACTTATCTCTGTAAAAAGTGTACCCTACCCTCATTCACCATAATCCCCTTTATCCTGATCATTTCCACCTTGATGGACTTGCAGTCTCTGAACCTTGTGGTCTTCATGCTGTATTAACCTTAACTTCTCAACATCATTAATTTGTTGACTTGTCCACAGAAAAAACCTCTTACTCAAGGCATTAACAATTGCACTTTCGCTCAAACTGCTCAAAGACTTCTGGAAAGGAGATAAAGCAGATTATTATTTTTATTTGTTCATCAGATGTGGGCATCACCACAAAGGGCAGCATATGTCACCATGTTAGAATCGTACCAGAGAAGGGTTGGTAACAAGAAATCCAGATTAAATGGGATGAAATTAATGTACTGAATAAAACAATGATGGAGGCAACTTTCATAAGGATAACTGGGTAAATATTTGAGGAGGAAGAAAATGCTGAGCAATGGAAAAAAATCAAAGCAGCAATAAGTTTTACAGTGCTTTCAAAAATCCCTTAGGATTCACAGTGAAAACAGTTTCTTTAAATATTGTATTACTCGCATAAACTCAACTCTCCTTTCAAAATATCTCTACCGTGGCTTAATTTCAAACTTTTCCTTTTTCTGACTTTGATATGTCATCCCAAAATATTTGCCATTTTTCAACAATATTTGCCTGAGCAGCACCCATTGCCACCCAACCTCCATTCACTGATATTTACAACATGTTCAAGGGAAAGAAGCCTCAGGATTCCTTGCACACAACCACCTCAGCCATTCACTAGTTGTCATTTATCAGCAAATTTGGTTAGATTACTGCAAGTTTTATAAAGCTCCCAGATATTTTGCAGAACTAATCCAAAAACAAAAGCCATGTTTCTCGCTCTATCTATCTTCAAGTGAAACACATTCAGTAATTGCCTCAAGGTGCATATTGTAGATAACATGGGGATGGCCCAACAATGCTTCGCCGATGATATCCAGCTCCTCATCTCCACCAAGTCAATCTCCCCCACCACACACTCTACACTGACAAACTGCATCACTGAAATAAAATCTTGGCTTCAATCAAATTTCCTCAAACTCAATTGCAACAAATCTGAAATCATCATCATCGGTCCAAAAACGCTCACCAAATCCACCCAAAACTTCATCCTCAACATTGATGGTCTCCCAGTATCCACCTCCCCTCACATCCGGAATCTTGGAATCATCTTTGATCAAACCCTCTCCTTCGACAAACACATCACAAAGACAGCCTTCTTCCACCTCAAAAACATTGCCCGTCTCCGTCCATCCCTCTCCTCCACAGCTGCAGAAACCCTCATCCACGCCTTCATCACCTCCCGTCTGGACTACTGCAACAGCCTCCTCTATGGCGCACCCTCAAAAATCATCAGTAAACTTCAATACATTCAAAACTCCGCTGCCCGTCTACTCACCCACACCCCGATCCGTGACCATATCACCCCCGTCCTTTACAAACTCCACTGGCTCCCCATCCCCCAGAGAATCCAGTACAAAATCCTCCTCATAACCTACAAAGCCCTCCATAACCTGGCCCCATCCTACCTGACCGACCTCCTCTACAGGCACACTCCCACCTGCACTCTCCGCTCTGCTGCTGCCAATCTCCTATCCCCCCACATCCGGACCAAACTCAGATCCTGGGGGGACAGGGCTTTCTCCATCGCTGCTCCCACCCTATGGAACTCACTACCCCAAACCGTTAGAGACTCCTCCACACTCACCACATTCAAAACATCGCTGAAGTCTCACCTGTTCAGTACTGCCTTCAACCACTGAAGGTCACCTCACCTTCTGTCTCCTTTCTCTGTTCGTTTACTTATTTACTTATTTATCTATTTATTCATTTCCCTATGTTCTCTAAATCTCTGTAAAGCGTCTTTGAGTATATGAAAAGCGCTATATAAATAAAATGCATTATTAATGATAATGAGAGAAGTAATGTGTTGCACCAAAGAACATGTGTTTTTGGTTGAAGTGCATATATTTTTAAGATAATAATTATGAAGATTGGTACAAGAATTAAGAAGTGTTAATGAAATGTATATGGCCTTGGTGAGAGCACACATTCTACTGTGTCTATTTATCTTGGGAAGAATATACCTTGGCAGGATTACAACCTACACTGATTTCTGGACTTGTCTCTCCCTATGATTTATATTTCCAGACACACATAAGACTCCAGTTGCTAGAATCTGAAGCACAAAAATGAGCTACTCGAGACTGTCAGTGGGTCCAGCAAAATCTGTGGAGGAAAATGGATAGTCAACATTTCAGGTCGAGACCCTTCACCTGGAGTGATTGTATTCATCCACACTTGTGTATTTCTGACTGCGATTAAACACAACCCTTTACAATAAAACAAAAAACAAATGCTCAGCAAACCAGGCAACATCTCCAGAGAGGTAGTAAAGTTGGGTTAACAAATTTGGTCTCTGATCCAAAACGGTCATGGAAAAGCAAAAGTGATCCTACCCTCAATTCATCAATGGAGGCACTTGAATTTCTGATTACTTCCCGTTTCTATGATTAGTGAAGAGGGATGGGTTAGGTGGAAGGGTGTTATGAGGTAAGGTTGGCCTTTTACACTTTACACTTTAGAAGTGATCTCATTAGAACATCCCAGGAACATGTCTGTACTGTGATCTGGCTCTATATCAAATAACGTGCTAATTTTCTTTGAACTACATGACTTTTATATTCACACACAAAACCAAACAGAACTGACAATATTTTAAAAAGAATGAACATGTAAATGAATACTTACACCACATTTCTAACCACATCAGGCATTAGCTACTGAATCCATTTTATATGCAGATAATTATAAATTTGAATTCAGCAGGTGCTACCAGTAACTAATGAGATAAATTACCAATTAATCTTTTGGGGGATTTGTTGAAGGATAAAGTTGGTCCACACCTGAGAAAAAATGTCTGCCCTTCATCATTCATTCCTCACTAATTTTGGCAACCTAACAGGCAGGTTCAAATGTTTCTTCCAAAGATTTATGAAGTCATTCTTTGGGATATGTACAACTTTGGTAAGGCCAGCACTTATTGCTTGAGAAAGCAGTTGTTATCCAACTTCTAGAATGACTGCAAATCTTCTGGTGAAGATGGTCTCACAATGTTATTGGGATGGGAATTCCAAGATTTAGATCCCGGAATAATGAATAGCAATACACATCCAAGCTAAGAGGTGCGCAAGTTGTAGGTGGGAAATAAGGAAACGGCAGAGGAACTAAACACCATCGACATGGAATAAGATACCCAAAACCTGCCAGATATATTGGAGAATAAAAGGTCATGAAAGATGAACAAATTAGAAGGAGCTATATAGTCGTGAATCTATGCTTGATAAATTGGGAAACTGAAAAGGAAACAAGTCCAAGGATGTGCTCATTTACATTCATTTAAATCATATTATACACGAGTGCAATAGATCCTCTTTTGGAACAGCACAAGAGTCACCACATTCTGGCACACCCTGCAGCTTCCAAGTCCTGGATGTCCGATCTTGGGCTAAAGAGGTATGTAATATTTTATATTTTCATTTTAAGGCTTGTGTCTTGACGGCGCTAGATCGATTAAGGACGTGTCGTCCTGGCCCAACGGGATGCCGATAACTTCTTCCACCGCTGCACCGTGCAAATCCCGCAGGCAGCGCTCGATTCATTTCCTCAAGTGATTGCCTTAGGGCCTCCCATGGCCACCGTGACCGCACCATCATTCTCCTCCAGCAACTGCAACATGAGGTACTATTCTCTAGGTTTGTACCGTGGCAGTGGAGCAGACCAAAGACAAACAGGTGGGAATGAGAAGAATAGAGCACATTGAATTAGCAGTCATATAGATTGACAATTGGTTATTGTCAGAAAGCAGCATAGAAATAAACAGATAAATCACAGTAGGACAAGCTGTGACTAGTGGCTGCTGCAGAAATCAGTGCTTTGGTCCCAGCTTTACACACTGGTTAGTTGAGGGGAACCAAATGTCATATTTCCAAATTTGCTGATGATACTAACCAGGTCGGATTTGAGTAAAGGATGAAAATGATTCAAGGGGATAGACAAAAGCTGAATCAGTAGCAGAGAACGTAACAGGTGGAAAAATGGTTATTCACTTTGATGCAAATAATGAGTAGAATTTGTACAAAAGTGCAGTAAAGTTCCCAAACACCTTTGGCAATGGCTCTAAAACTCCTAAATTCTGCCCATGCGATTAACTTCAGTGTATTTTGTAAATGCCCGAATACAGTCTTATGTTACATTCTTACCACTTTGCCACCTCATTATGGCTATGCATGGTGGTCTTGCCAGTATGCCCTTATGGACATCAGTAACCTATGTTAATCCTTTGGCATGGTTGTAATGATAGAATGGGAGATATACCAAATCCCGAGGTTATCGACTGTGGTTGAATACATTTCCGCTGTACCAAGGCCTTAAGGATGATCAGATTTGAGCTGCTTGATCTTGAATCTAATCCAATTAGCATGATAATGGCACACTACACAATATGATAGAAAGTGTTCAAATTGGTAACTGATAGGATTGCTGACAATTTAATCTCTTGTATAGATACAAAATGCTGGAGTAACTCAGCGGGACAAGCAGCATCTCTGGAGAGAAGGAATGGGCGACGTCTCGGGTTGAGACTCTTCTTCAGGCCTGAATTGTCACCCATTCCTTCTATCCAGAGATGCTGCCTGTCCTGCTGAGTTCCTCCAGCATTTTGAGTCTATCTTTGGTTTAACCAGCATCTGCAGTTCCTTCCTACACAATTTAATCTCTTTGTTCTGGAATGTCAATATCATTGGTTACACATATGGGTTTATACCGATGAGACTTTAAAAATATATTCTCATATATTCTCATATATTCTCAGCTATCATTAGAGGATTGGCAGAAATCAGATTTAATTTTAAAATATTTTTGTAACAAATTTCAAAAAGCTTTTCCATATTTTGCAAAGCATACAAAAATGATATTGTAACCATTGCAGAACAGATGTTGGCTCTTGCCACTCCTACTCAAGTTAACAATTATTACGTTATGATAATCTGTACTGAAGAATTTACTAGATTTTATTCTCATTAAAATACTAGTTGGGATCATATTGGCTAATCAGCATGCTTCTGAACTGGTCAGAAAACTAATCAGTATCTCTGTCACAAAAAAAACATATCAACCAGCTTTGTGCTTTTCCCTGGTCTCTAGTGCATAATCTGCAAAACATAAGACAGTAAATATTTTGGTTTATCTTGAGCATAATAATGAAGTAGTGCTGGCAATATTTTTTTCTACACACAATAAACTGCAAATAAAAATATTGTCAGTACTTACCTAACACCTCATCTAGGTGTTTAGAAAGTCACTGATTTATCAGTGACAGATCCTTTCAATTTCCTAACACCCTCATTATCCAAAAGAAGTTACACCCAAAGGGTTTTCACGGTATCTTGCGACACTTGATAATAATAAACCAATACCAAAGGCTCAACAGTTACCAGGCTTCCACCAACACAAATATAAAAAATACATATATACTTTTAAAGATCTCTGATGTCGGTTGCAAGGACAAATAACAAGTAACATAATTGTGTTGTAGACACAGGAGACTGCATTTACTGGTGTTTTGAGCTAAAACAAGCTGCTGGAGGAACTCAGCAGATGTGGTAGTATCTGTGGAAGGAAATGGAAGTTTTGGGTTGGTACCCTTATTCAGACCCTTCTTTCGAGAGTTCCAACCTGATAAAAGACGCAATGTGCTGGAATAGCTCAGCAGGTTAGGAGGACATGGAAAGGTGACGTTTTAGATCGAGACACTTTTTCAGATAAAGTTCCTGCCTGAAATGTCATTGTCCATTTCCTTCTACTGATATTGCCTGACCTGCTGAGTTCCACTCTATTTGCACTGTGCACAATTATTATTCTGAATGGACTAGTACGAGACGTCACAAAGCGTATTTTAATACTTATGAGCAGTAACACAAAAGTCAGTGAACAGGAAATAAAACATACAAGTCGATTCCTGTGGCTCTGCTTGAAACACTAAATTTCTAAGACTGAATAACAGGTAACATCAACACCAACCATTTCATTTTCAATTCTAACAACATTTTGAATTAAAAAGAACTATTGTTTACCGAACTTCTGCTAAACAAAACAGCTTTCACATAAAACAAAAAACAAGGATTTTGTTTTAGGGATTGTTTTTTTTTTCATGCTATCTAAGATACAAACTTGTATTCCGAATTAATGATCTACAGTGAAAAAGTTTTCAGCGCAGCTTATAATGAAAATCAGCCTCAAATTTTGCTATTTGAACGTTTTGTGTGAAAACCGCACATGAACAATTTTATAGAAGTTTACAGATTAGGTAAACAATAGTTAATTTTAATTCAAAATTTTGTTCGTATCCAAAATGGAAATATTGGTGTTGATGTTACCTGTTATTCAGTCTTAAAAAATGTATAGTGCTTTAGGAACAGAGGCTTAATTTTGGCTTGTTCTTGTTTTTCTCCAGATTAATTAGAGGAAGAACACAATATTTAATTAACATCATTGTCAAGCCAATGATGAAAGATTGCAATTGCAGTACAAACAAAAACAGGGGGGGAAAAGGGAATTCATGTATTTCCAGGCTTTTTATCAAGCATTATGTCCAAAAAGTGCCAGCAAGAATCTAAAACCGAATCAAACTGAAGTTGGGTTGTGATAGATTTAAAGCAATAAGAGTCACAAGAGACTGCAGAAACTTGATCAAAACAGTGGTGGAGGAACTGAAATGTCACCTGCCCAATCTCTCTCCAGATACTACCTGACACGCTGAGTTACAACAGTAGTTTGTGTTTCATTTAAAATCCATTGTTCAAAAGTTAAAAATTAAAGCTAACCTCAGTGCATAGTGATCAAAGGTTAGACTGCAGTACTAAAATAAATTAATGTAAATTGCCAGGAAGTGGCAGAGGAATCACAATTTATTGAAGTTCAATTAAAATTACTATAAACTAAGGCAGAATAAAATCAATTCAACTAATTTTCAAAGCATCAATCTTACAGATAAAATTCGGATCAATTAATCTTTGTAAACCAGCTGTGCAAAGCATAACATAAGTAAAGTGTGCTTTTAAATAATTCAATGAGCACCTCAAGCAAGGTCAGGGGTAATTCATGCTACTGAAATCATTTTACTGTTGATGTAGGTAATGGCAAGGAGAAACATTTCCTAAAGTTTGTACAATTGTCATCTTCCAAATGTATCCTCAATGTACATACAAAGATACACAAGGTCCATTAAACATAAAAAAGAGGAGCAACCATTTGGATTATGAGTCTACTCAACTATTTATCAAGAAAATGGCTGCTCTTCCACACTGTTTTTTTTTTTGCATCATACCATTTCTCTCAATTCTTTTAATATCCTGAAATTCATCGATCTTTGTATCTCCACGACCATCCACAGTTGTGCTTCAGTCATGTGAAGAAAGTTGCGAATCCTAAAGGACCTGGAAGAATTTTGCCTTATTCTGAGACTGTTACCTCTGATTCTCGATTCCTCATCCAGAAAAAACATCCTCCCTGCATCCAGCCTGTACCTGTGAGAATTTTGTAATTCTACATGAGATCTGCTCTTTCTAAATTCTATGGAAAACAGGAAAAACCCACCATTACTGGAATTCATCATGTGAATCTAGGCTGCTATCTGTCCATGCCAAGTATGTTTTTAAATGAGACCAAAACTGTTTACAAAACTCCAGGCAAGTCGAAACCCCAAAGGGGAGGAACTCATCAATGACAACTTGGTAGGGTAGATGTATACAACTGAAATCCGATTAGAGAAGAGCATTCAGGTCACAGCAACAAAACTAAACACGCACTCTTTCTGTAGTTGCCAAGGGCAACTTCACTCAGTCGACACTGACTATTCTGCAGAACAAAGGATGTTTTCAAATGCACAATATGACACAAATTAAGAATAACGCATGGTGAAATATAAAGTAATGGATCAGATTTAATCATATTTCAATCCACAATCTCCAAACAGTTCTCACGAAGGAAGGATTGAATTAAAGTTTGCAAATTAAATATTATTGCCCTTGCTCCCACACATGGTTGAGGTTTGAAGAGTCAGACAAAATTAGATCACAGTACACAGATGGAGAAAAATAAGAATGGTGTGTTACTCCAAATAAATAATTCATCAAGCAACATCTTATTATTTGTAATACTGAACGTGAAGAACAAAATAAACAAATGAAAAAGTAATGGGCATTCAGTTCCTATTGTGAGCTTTTGGGAATTTTGGGCTGAAAACATTTCCAAGATAGTAACAAACTTAACTGAAATAATTTATCTCCAGGTTTGATTTTGGCCATGATAAGATGCCAGTGTGCTAGGGCTCTTTAGTTCCATTCTCAGTCAATGACACTGTTGTTGGCCATACCATTGAGCTCTTACCTTTCCTCAAGCATTCATTATTAAATTATGGTAATGAGGTCTGCTGAGAAGCAGTTTTGTCAGAATTCAGAGTCGATGTGCACATTCTTAGTGAACCTGCATTATTGTCTCTCTTTTCCAGATCAGTGAAGATTTAGAGGAGAACTGATCCCATAAAATCTACAAGATCTATAATTCCTCTTGTATGAAGTGCAAGCAGTCTTCCGTACTGTCAGTCAATAATGTGTGACAGCGTTACAGAAGAAATTCAGTATGGGGAGCTCCTAAGTTTATAATGTAGCTGAAAAGGTCCAATAACATTTACCATATCAGATACATTCTATCAGGCAGCATCCCTGGAGAACATGGATAGGTGCCTCTTGGCATCAGTCTGAAAAAGGCCAGTCTGAAGAAGGCTCCTGACTTGAAATGTCACCCATCCATGCTCTCCAGGGATGCTGCCTGATCTGCTGAGTTACCCCAGGCCTTTTTATGTCCTTTTTTTGTAAACTAGTATCTGTAGTTCCTTGTGTAGCAGATGCTAGTTTATACCAAAGATAGACACAAAATGTCAGAGTAACTCAGCGGGTCAGGCAGCATCTCTGGAGAAAATGAATAGGTGACATTAAGTGTTCTGACCTGCTGAGTTACTCCAGCATTTTGTGGCTATCTTCTGTCGTTCCTTGTTTCTATTCATTTATGCATAGTTTGTTTAGTGTGTTTGTCCGAGTCCTTGTGACTGTGATGCTGCCGCAAGCAAAATTTTCATTCTACCATCACTGTACTTGTGCACATGACAATAAACTCAACCTGACTATTGTCAACTTAATTGCCTGGTACTTTTGTACATGCACCTCACTGTCCTGGTGCATTTGACAATAAACTTGAAGATGTTGAGAAATGCTATGAATCAACATAGCTTGATATATTACAAGAAAGATTGGAACTCATGTTTAAGCTGCTCCATAAACACCAATTTAAGGATACAACTGTTATAGTATTTGATCTTCAATACATTATCTTCAAAACTTCTCAGATTTAAAAATAATCATCAAATCATTAGCAACAAACAATCTGACAATGTGTGCTGCTAGCACAACTGAAATCAGGATTTCAAACACATTCACTAAGGTATTTTTGATCGCTTTTGACAGATAAGTTAAGCAGGAGCACATTCACTGCATCACTGGTCAAGACCTGGGGAATACGGTTATTAAATATTTGCTGCATTGTAGCATGGACTTAAATTAAAACTCAACATTAGTCTGCTGTACTGTACCCCTGGTTACTTCCAACAATCACTTCCACACCTCTGTTGTTATCTCCATCCCTCTTCCCCTCGCCTGACTCCATCCACCTATCCACCGCCTCCAACTGCATCCATCTATTGCATACCACCTCTTGCCTCACACAACACAATTAAAGCAACTCTATTATGGGAACTCTACTATGTATCTGTTGAGACTGCTTTAAACTATGTAACCATGGAAAATTACTGCATGTGCTTTGTGCTGCTTTTAACTGTATAAATACTGACTGTAATCTGTGTATTCTTTGAGAGGACAGAAGCAGGTGCTTGAGTGAACAACAGTGCACTCAGGTCTCTGTCTTCTCCCACTGGTGTAAAAGTAAAAAGTTTTAACCGAGTCTTGTGTTCTTTGAATTATTTCATAGATAAGTCTCGGTGACTTTCACAGTACTGCACCCCTGGTTACCTCCAACAATCACTTCCACACCTCTGTTGTTATCTCCATCCCTCTCTCCCCTCATCACCTATCCATCGCCTCCAACTGCATCCAACTATTGCATACCACCTATTGCCTCACCCCTCTCACCTCTTTATACTGCTTATCTCTATCAGACCAAAGGAAGGGTTTCAACCTGAAACATCTACGGTCCATTTCCCACCACCTATGCTCAATGACCTCCTGAGTTCCTCCAGCAGCTTGCATTTTGTTCCAGATCCCAGCAACCAACATCTTTTGTATATTCAGCCTTCTACACTGTAAAGACAGCTTTGTGACTGTCACACATTAAGAATTACTCCAGCTTCCTTATCCTACGATGCTAAGAGGAACCAATGGGACTTTAAAATATTAAAACAGGCTGAGACGTAGAATTATTTAAGAGATCACGACAAGATGGAGAGTAATTGGACTATACATTGTTGAAGAAATTTAACTGTCTGCTTTCTTCTTTGAATCCCTTTGGTAAGGTTGCCCCATAAGACTCGAAAATCTAATTGCATATCACCAAGTTCCAACTCTGGATTCATTTCCAAAACCCAATTGTAAATATTGAAATGGTTGCTGAAGAAAACCCATTCATCAGCCTTTCAAAATGCTGATCAAACTCAAAACGTTCCCATCAAAATATCAACCAGGATGACATTCCCTTGAGAATGCAACGTGATGATACACTGGCACAGGAGGAAGTATTTCACAGATGCAGTAAACAGATATGATTAAAATATAGATGGTACAATGAAGCAGCAGGGTGGTGACGTCAATCAAACTGTTAGGGCTGTTCGGAATTTTCAGAGCGAACTTTAGAAACACCCAGGTTACAATGGACAGGGTTGATTGCCCTTCTGAATGAGAGCACATAACCAAGTGATCACAATTTCAAAGTGTTCAAAATCAACTCAAGTTAAAGAGAACTCTACTTATGGTATCTTCCCTTTTCTTTCAATAGTGATACAAATATAAGCACTGGTACCCGTTGTGTTGCTGCTTATCCTTTGTTTGCTTCCACCTATCATCCACCGGCCCATCTCCCAATTCCACCTCCCTCTCCCCCAACATCCCGTTACCTTTCACCCCTCTTCCGTCCACCAATCACCCACTAGCTCCCACACCCTTTCCTCTTCACTGTTTATCTTCACTCTCCACTCAGTCCTGATGCAGGATTTTGAAACCACAAGTCAATAATTCCTTTTCCCCAAAGACGCCGCTCGACCAACTGAGCTCTTCCAGTATAAGAAAATAACTGCAGATGCTGGTCCAAATCGAAGGTATTTATTCACAAAATGCTGGAGTAACTCAGCAGGTCAGGCAGCATCTCGGGAGAGAAGGGATGGGCGACGTTCAGACTGGAGAAGGGTCTCGACCCGAAACGTCACCCATTCCTTCTCTCCCGAGATGCTGCCTGACCTGCTGAGTTACTCCAGCATTTTGTGAATAAGCTCTTCCAGTGATCATTTGATGATACAATTATGCCTGAAATTGTACTCCAGCTTTGAATATCCGTGCAGAAGACTGCACAAATAATACTAACAAACAGCAGCAAATGAATGGTAAATTTTGTTTAATGCAAATGAATAAAACAGCAATATCAGAAAGCTTCACAGTATGTAGACTGTTTTTGTTTCAAATTGCCTGAGAGTATTCAAATGAAAACATCAGGGTTAGTGAAGGTCACACGGACTCAGAACTCAAATTCGGCCAACTGCAGTATTTGGGTGACATCAATGAAGCCTCTGATCAAATGAAGGTCTACAGCATTACAAACATCTATCAAATTTAAGCCAGTGAATTCAACCATCATATTATGCCAAAGTAGCAGCTGTTTTGCCATCAAAATTGGTAGAAGTTAATCTTATTATTACAAAGTCAGAACAATTATGAAATAAATCATTGCTATGAATCATTCTAACCTCAAAAAATACTCAATTAACAAATTTATTTCAGTGTGAGTAGACCCAAATGATCACAGGAAGAACGTGCAAACTCCATAAAGACAGCACCTGAGGATCGAACTCGGGGTCTCTGGCGTGGTGGGGCAGCAACTCTACCAGCTGTGCCACTCTGCTGCAATTCTTTTATTAACATAACAGCATATTCCCTCAGAAACATCTCAAGGTGCTTCATGTGAGCAGTTTCAATACAAAAGGAAAATAAAATTCAACTGCATAAGATATTTGAATAAATGACAAAAAATCACTTCAAAGAGATCAATCAAAAGTAATTTAATGGAGCAGTGAAAGGTAGGGAGGCGAGATATTCCAGGAGCGATTCCAGCCTTCATGGCAACTGAAGGCCTGCTTTCCATGAGTGGAACAACATACTTCTGGTTTCAGGAGTCCAGAAGTGGAACAGAGCAGATTTTCTGAGGGGTGATATTGGAGCAAGGGATTGAGCAAGACAGAAATAGATGCAAAAACAATCATTTTTATATCAACTCATCGCCTACAATGCCACCTAGATGTTGGCTTGAGGTGGCATGTATGTTGCTGACCAGATGGTAGAGGTGGGTTTCATCAGTAATTTACAGCATTTTATGAACAGGTATTCCGGGTGAGAATTAAGCCAAGAGCGTCACCACATCAGTGTGCCACAAAGTATTGACCAAAAAGCAGCTATCGCTGCCTTTCTCCTTGACCGAGGATTCTGTACAATCAATTCAACAAATGGAAAAACCCTCAGGTGGTAACGGCCGGTCAGGAGTGGGCCATGTTTCAATTAAACAAAACTCAGCCGTCTTTGATCTCCCTTTGAAACAGCAACCATGTTTTAAGCTCTTCAAGCTTGTTCATGAGCGACTGAATGTTAGCTACATGTATGCTGGGGAAGGAGAGAGGCTCTAGGAACCCAGTCTTTTTAGCCCCACCCCCAATCCCAGATTGCCTTGTTGTTTGTACACAGCTAAACTGGGAGCATTGGGTCTGATAAATTCCCAGAGTTCCCTTGATATAATGGTGCCTGATAGACTTTCAGCACTGAAACTAATGACTTTTGCAGCTCTAAAATAGAGAATAAGGAGACTGCTCATAAAAGGCTGTTTTAACTGTTTTGATAGAAGTTTCAAATAAAATGTTGCCACTCTGGCATTAGTGCCTAGATAATGGAGTTTATGACAGAGATTATAGACAATGAACATATAGTGGATTCTTCTGAGGCCAATCTCAATGCCCCTAGTGTCTGTCTGCATAGACATTCTCCAGATATAGAACATCAGTCCACCTGACTTTGCGTACACAGGAGGCGCTGCACAAAGCAGAGTAGGCCAAGAGCATCAACTGCGCCTCAGATAACTGAGACGTCAGCTTGATAGCCTTTTCACAACTTATTGCTACCAAAGACCTCTGAATAAATGAATAAGACAGGTAGACACAAAATGTACTACATGTAGACACAAAATGCTGTGTAACTCAGCGGGACAGGCAGCATCTCAGGAGAGAAGGAATGAGTGACATTTCAGGTCGAGACCCTTCTTCAGACTGGTGCATGCTGCATGCATTTTACAAATGGAAATTGATAAAATCCTAAGAAAGTTTCCAATTGGTCGTGATTGTGAATCACCAATTGATCTGTTTTCTGATGCTTGCTAGGTTGCAGCAGGGTGCATTGCATAGATTATATAACATTGAATGTGCCTTTCAGCTCAGCTAGGCACGTTTTTTTTTCCTGAATAAGGCTCTGTTTATGATTTTTTTATGTCTTAGAACAATGAGTAAAAGACTGCCCTTTATCTAGCTGCATGATCCTCAATATGTTTTTGCTATCACCAAGGCAAGAAATACATAAAGCTAAGTATCCTAAATATTTGCAAACAAGTTATTTCCCCATTTTGGAAATCTATAGTTGTAAATTGCATCAATTTCTCGCTCGTGTTCAAAATGTGGGAAAAAATTCCAACTCACTTATTTTTGTTGGATTTTGTGATTCTTTGGACAAAATCAAAAAACAAACTGAATTCCAAATAGGTCTTTGAAATGAAGCTGCTTGCATAGTTGATGGACACAAACATAAAAAAACTGACTGCTTTACAAAGTAATTCGAAGACTTGACCTCACCAATTCAGCAGCCAACAATCAAATTCCTGTATGGTCTTTTGGAAATTATAGTAAATGCATTAACACTGGATGCAACTTTTACATGCTGAGCAACATGAGCATGGGTATGGATAGATTGTGTTAGTTCCAATTTCTAGTATAAAGCATTATTTTACCCTAGATTGCAAACCACATTTTGGTACAAGTATTTAATAACCATTCTGAACTAAATCTTCAGAAGGTGTACTCAAAAATGTTGAAAACACTCAGCAGTTCAGTCAACATCTGTGAACAGAGGTAAATACCACAAAATGTATCCCAGTAACAATGGATCATTTTCTGCAGATTCAGATGATTAACTTTGGCTTAAAACAAAATACTGAAGCCATGTGATATCCATTAGTTTTTCTTCAAACTATAATTAATGCTTGTTAATGCTGGCATGTTCATTTGTCAAAAAAAATGTTTGCTAAATGATCTGCCAATTTATATAACAATTGTACAATATTGTTTATTTTTCTATGTGAAATAATCGTTCCAATACTATACAAGACTTCTACCCTAGCAAGAACGAAGCCTCTGACCACGGCAATTAGTGCAGCTACAACACTTAACAAGGTGGAAAATTGCATGGGTGTGTTTTGCCCACAATGCAGGACAAATCCAATCAAGCTACAAAGGCATTCCTATGAGAATTACTTGCATTATGGATTTTCATTTACCTTCAAACAATTTGTCAACGATATATCACATTATCTATTTGTGTTAGCATCTTCAGGGTACCTTGGACATGTAAATCAAAATCCCTATGTTTGTCACTACTTTCCTGCCCCACCATTCATTGTGTATCCTAGTCTTATTTTTCTTCTAAAAATGTCATCTTCTACTTCACAGGATTAAATTCCCTCTGCCATTGCTCAGCCCATCTTACTAAAACATAAAAATCGCCCTTTGCCTTAGATTTCAATCACTCCCAATTTACACATCATCTACAACCTTAGTTGTTAATGTTAAAAAAACAAAAAGGTCCGAGCACCCATTCTTGTTATACATCATTGGTCACAGAATTCCACTCAAAAAAACAATCCTCCATCTGCCTCTACCTCTATTACAAGTCAATTTGGTATCCAATTTGACAACTGGATCCCAGGGGCTCTAACCATTGGACCAGTCTCCCATGTGGACCTTGTCAAAGAACTTATTGAAATCCATGTACATCACCTGAACTGCATTGCCAATATTAATACACCTTGCTAACTCTGAACATTTAATCGAATGGACCAGACAGAAAAACCCTCATAACAAAGCCATGCTTCAAATAATCACGGCCTTTCCAATAGCTGATTAACCCTTTTTTTTTTGCCTACAACATTCCTATCACTAAAATAACCTGGATTATCCCTGCTGCCCTCTGGAATAATACTGTTGCACTGTCAACATTGAAACATACCCTTAGGTTATACACCAACTCATCCTTATGTTGGATGTAAATTTTCAATTTCCTGCATAATTTCAAGCATAGCCTGCATTCTTTTTAGCCAATAATGCCATCACATTTACACATATAAACCATAAACCACAAGCAGAAATCCCTTGGATTCAAAATGACAATGCATAGAAATACCCAATCTGACCCTCGATTTTCTTTGGCATCCACAAATTATTACAAGAATTATTTCTTGAAAGACACATCAATACAGAACCAAGAGTCATATTCTTATAAATGGGGTATGATCAAACCTGGCACATCTCTCACCAAAACCTAGCCTTGTGAGAATAAAATCACTTCACAAGTTAAAATTAGTATACTGGAGATTTTAAGCAAGTTCTACTATTTATACAAAGTGTGGTTACAAATAGGTTAAAATGCAGCAAATAATAGCAGAGAGGAATGGATGCAAGGCTGACAGGGAAAGAGTTTTGTTTAAAAAGGTCATGTCAATTCTTAATCTTTGTCTACTTTGAGGCACATAATTTATTATTACAAGTGCTCTGTGATGCACTTTTGATATTGAAACAAATTAATCACTCCCAGATATTTTATATATCTGAAAGATTATTTCTTAAGGCCATTTTCCATGCAAACTCTGGCTGCAACCCCAGTAATCTAATCATTACACTTCGTAGCCGAATTACCATTGAAATTGAACAGGATGGTGATAATAAAGCTAATAAGAACGGTGTAAGAATCCCTATGCTCGGCTCAATTGTAAAGAATCCAGATATCTTATACAAAAACAAGGGTTACAAGCATGAATTAGGTTTAAGGATATGAGTGATGATAATTCGGGAGTACTGTCTACAAAGTAAGTATGATAAGGAAATGCATACTCCAGTTTTTTTGTTGGGTTTTCAGAATGGATAGAAAAAGAAATGTTGAGAAAAGAGTAGTAATATGGATAATTCACCAGCAACACAGTGAAACCTATTTGAGCTTAACCAAAAGGAAGAGCAAGTCATGGAATAAACACTGGGAATGCTGGCAATACTCAGCAGATGACACTGCAAATGCTGCAAATGAAAGAATTAGCTCTTCAGACTGATGGTTTTTCAGCAGTACAAGAAATGATGAATTCTCTAGAGATCTGATAATACTGATAGTGTTGGGCGAAGGGCAGCACATGTTACCATAAACCAATAGCTTGAATGAAGTAAGTGCAAAGCCATCCATTTTGGATCCCAAGAAAATCCAATCAAAATATTTTTGTGACGGTGAAAGCACAGGAAACGTAGGAGTTGAATGTGCCAATATAATAGACACCTAACCAACTAATAAAAAATAACCAAAACAAGAACTTGGTTACATTAGAAAGGGAGTCTTGAGACAAGTTTTGCATTCACTTTTAAGTACCCCATCAGACGCAGTTTGGACAAAGTCAAGTTACATTGACCCGGCACGGTGGCGCGGAGGTAGAGTTGCTGCCTTAAAGCAAATGCAGCGCCGAAGACTCAGGTTCGATCCTGACTACCGGTGCTGTCTGTACGGAGTTTGTACGTTCTCCCCGTGACCTGTGTGGGTTTTCTCCGAGATCTTCGGTTTCCTCCCACACTCCAAAGACGTGCAGGTATGTAGGTTAATTGACTGGGTAAATGTAAAAATTGGCCCTAGTGTGGTAGGATAGTGTTAATGTGCAGGGATCGCTGGGCGGCGCCGTCTCGGTGGGCCAAAGGGCCTGTTTCAGCACTGTATCTCTAAACTAAACTAGACACAACTTTGACCTTTATTCCCTCGAGTTCAGAAGATGGAATTTTTTCATAACTCTGTTTAAAATGACAAATCATTTGGTAGATAGTGAAGTAACTATTTTCTCTGCTAAGTAAATCCAGAGCAAGTGAATTCAATATTAAATTATAGCCATACTATTCAGGCGCAGGAGCAGAACGAATTTTCTAAACACGTTGAAAGATAGTGACAAGAGCTCAACAGCATTGAAACGGGCCTTTGCCCCCAACTCGCTCTTGCCGACCCAGGAGCATAGCCGAGGCAGTCCCACTTGCCTGTGCATGGCCCATATATCTCTCCAAACTTATCAAGTTATCATCTATATACATCCGTCCAAGTGTCTTTAAATGTTGTAACTATACCCAACTGTTGATTTTTCACAGGTGTGGAACTATAGAGGAGGGTTGCAGCAGATTTTAAAAGGAACCATTAAGACATGGCATGTTAGTTTTAACAAACATCTGTGGAACTATAAAGATGAAGAGTGCAGCAGCCTTTTTCTGGCAGACAAAGCCCCAAGAATCAAAGACGACAGATTCTAAGCAAGTGCCATTTTTGAGGCTGAGGAAGGACCTTAGAGGTACATAAAATCATCAGGGGCGTCGGCAAGGTGAACAGCCATAGTATTTTTTTTCCCGGGAGTCAGAAAGAGGTTTAGTTTAGAGGTACAGTGCTGAAACAGGCCCTTTGGCCCACCGAATCCGCACTGACCACCGATCCTCGCACATTTAACACCCTGGGGACAATTTACACACACACCAAGCCATTTAACCTACATAGCTGTGTAAGAAGGAACTGCAGATGATGGTTTAAACCAAAGATAGACACAAAAAGCTGGAGTAACTCAGCAGGACAGGCAGCATCTTTGGAGAGAAGGAATGGGTGACGTTTTGGGTCAAGACCCTTCTTCAGACTGGTTAGAGATAAGCGAAACAAGAGATATAGACGGTGATGTAAAGAGATAAAGAACTATGAATGAAAGATATGCAAAAAAGATATGATGATCAAGGAAACAGGCCATTGTAAGCTGTTTGTAGGGTGAAAAGAGAAGCTAGTGCAACTTGGGTGGGGGAGGGATAGAGAAAGAGGGAATGCAGGGGCTACCTGAAGTGAGAGAAATCAATATTCATACCACTAGGCTGTAAGCAGCCCAAGCGAAATATGAGATGCTGTTCCTCCAATTTGAAGTTTACCCTCACTCTGACAATGGAGGAGACCTAGGACAGAAAGGTCTGTGTAGGAATGGGAAGGAGAATTAAAGTGTCCAGCAACCGGGAGATCAGGTTGGTTCACGCGGGCTGAGCGAAGGTGTTCCACAAAACAATCGCCCAGTCTGCGTTTGGTCTTGCCGATGTACAAGAGTCCACATCTTGAACAATGGATACAGTAGATACGGTTGGAGGAGGTGCGTGTGAACTTCTGCCCAACCTGAAAGGTATGTAGGTTAATTGGCTGGGTAAATGTAAAAATTGTCCCTAGTGGGTGTAGGATAATGTTAATGTACGGGGATCGCTGGGCGGCACGGACTTGGAGGGCCGAAAAGGCCTGTTTCCGGCTGTATATATATGATATGATATGATATGACTGTCGGGGTCCCTGGGCAGTCGAGGGAGGAGGTATAGCGACAGGTGTTGCATCTTCTGCGGTTGCAGGGAAAGGTACCTGGGGAGGGGGTGGTTCAGGTGGAAAGGGATGAGTTAACCAGGGAGGTGCAGCGGGAATGGCCTCTGCGGAAGGCAGAAAGGGGTGTGGATGGGAAATTGTGGCTAATGATGGGATCCCGTTGGAGGTGGCAGAAATTTCGGAAGATTATGTGTTGTATGCGACAGCTGATGGGGTGGAAGGTAAGGACTAGGAGGACTCTGTCCCTGTTACGACTAAGGGAGGGGGAGCAAGTGCATGAGTGAGACATGAGTGAGGGCCTCATCTATGATGGGAGAGGGGAACCCCCATTCCCTAAAGAATGAGGACATCTAGGATGTTCTAGTATGAAACATCTCATCTTGGCACAGAAGCGGCATAGACGCAGGAATTGGGAGTAGGGGATAGAGTCTTTGCAGGAAGCAGGGTAGGAAGAAATGTAGTCGAGATAGTTATGGGAGTCTGTGGGTTTGTAATAGACATCAGTCAATAGTCTATTTCTTGTGATGGAGACTGTGAGATCAAGAAAGGGGAGGGGAGGTGTCAGAGAGGGTCCAGGTAAATCTGAGTGCAGGATGAAAATTGGTGGTGAAGCTGATGAAGTCCATGAGTTCTGAATAGGTGCAGGAGGTAGCAGTCATCAATGTAACTGAGATATTCGGGGTTAGGGGCAGTGTACGGCTGGAACAGGGATTGTTCAACGTACCCTACAAAGAGGCAGGCATAGCTGAGGCCCATGTGGGTGCCCATAGCTACGCCTTGGACTTGGAGGAAGTGGGAGGAGTCAAAAGATAAGTTGTTAAGGGCGAGGACCAGCTCCGCCAGGCGGAGTAGAGTGTTAGTGGAGGGAAATTGGATGGTTCGGCGGTCGAGGAGGACAGATGCCTTTAAGGCCTTCCTGGTGGGGGATGGAGATGTAGAGTGACTGAACGTTCATGGTAAAGATGAGGGAGTGGGGGTTCGGAAAGCAAAAGTCATTAAAGAGATGGAGGGCATGCGAGGTATCTTGAACATAGGTGGGGAGATTGGACCAGGGGGGATAGGATGGAGTCGAGGTACGTGGAAATCATTTCCGTGGGACAGCAGGCAGAAACAATGGGTCTGCCAGGGCAGTTGTGTTTGTGGATTTTGGGGAGAAGGTAAAAACAGGCTGTGTGGGGCTGGGAAACGATAAGGTTGGAGGCTGTGAAAGGCAGACAGCCAGAAGTGATAAAATCAGTCATGGTGTTTGAGATTAAGGCCTGGTGCTCATCTGTGGGATCATGCATACATAGAACCTACATATCTGTACGTCTTTGGAGTGTGGGAGGAAATCAAAGATCTAAAACCCACGCGGTCACGGGGAGAACATACAAACTCTGTACAGACAGCACCCGTAGACTGGATCGTACCTGGGTCTCCGACGCTGCAAGCGCTGTAAGGTCTAAGGTGATAGGGGGAAGACTTAAAAGAGGCCCTGAAGGCTAACGTTTTCCTCACTGTGGATGGTGCATACATGAAATGAGTGCCACAAGAAGCAATAGAGGCGTAACTACATTTAAAAGACATAGGGACAGGAAGATGGATAGAGGAATATGGGCCAGGTGCAGGCAAATGGGACTGACTCAGCTAAGCACCTTGGTTGGCTTGGACGGGTCAAAGGGCCTGCTTCAATGCTGTATAGCTCCATGTCTCTATGCTGTTAACAGAGAAGGTTTTAGAAGAAAGACAATTGGAGACACTCAAAAGATTACAACAAAATCCTCCATGATTTGCAACTTCAAACAGAACCTGACTGCTTAGAATTACAAGGCAGTGGAGTGCAAATTGTGCACGCAAGTTCACTTTCTTGTGACCAGGTATGAATGTATAAATAAAATAGAAGAAAGAACTTTAGCTGCAAACAAAAAAAATGCGTTTGCCTGAGGGCAGAACATTAATCCAATGAGAGTTGCATCTTTAAGTATATAATGCCTCTTCGTATCATGGCTACCAGAAACACCCCAAAGGCAGTGTTATATGTTGAAAGAAGTGTCCCTTAACATGCATAGAACTGTAAAGTTACACTGGATGGGAACAAGCCCTTCGATCCATTCCAATGCCGATCAAGTTTCCTACCTGAACCAGTTCTATTTGCCTGCATTTCGCTTCTGTACCTCTGAAGCTTTTCTAACCATACATCTCTACACATGTCTTTTATACATTGTAATTATTAGAAGCAAGCAAAAGTATTGACCAATAATTTTCTCCCCTCCATGGCTAAATCTATGGTGCGAGTGGATTGGAGAACCACTACCGTTGTAATGTCATTTTGAAAGGAATGAATCAAGTCAGTTAGTTTAATGTCAGTGGCGCAAAATTAATGGAATCAATTCTGGAGGACAATCTAATGTTTCGTTTTGAAAGACAGATTAATCAAAGGGAGTTATCGTGGACATGTTAAGAACAGGCTGAATCTGACTAACTTGTTTAAGCTTTTTGAGAAAGCAAACTCGGAGGGTCAATCAAGGTAAGGACATGGATCAACATAAAACTTGAAGAAAGTTAGAACATTTTTAAGGATGAGTTCTACATAGCTTTTGAATAAGGTTGGTTAGTCAGAACAAGAAAAAAATACACCGAATCCATGAAAGAATAACAAATTGGATCCAGCACTGCGCAACAGCAGGGAGCAACGGTTCACTAAATGGGTGTTTTATGACAGAATGCTTTTTCTAGTAAGATCTTACAGGGTTCTGTCCTTGGACTCCTGTAATTTGTGGTATATATGAATTATAGAATCAAATATAGGGGACAGGGCAAAGTTATTTACAGGTGATATAAAATTATTCATACAATTTGAAGCAAGGAGGTCTGAAGGACTGGTCAGTTAGTTTAAAGGCAAACTGAATCAAATCTGGGAAAATAGACGGCATAAATTTGGGTGGGTAGCAAAACAGTACAGTACATAATTCACATGATATCAAGCGGTGTAGAGAAAGAGGGAACTTGAAATGCACATCAGGTCCTTAAAGGGCAACAGGATAGATGAATATGTTGCTTTAAGAAGCATTCTAAAGTTTAAGAGGACGGTTTACTAGCTAGCACACAAAACATTTTTAAAATTGCTGGATGGTTCTGCTAAAACTATACATGGCACAAGCTTGAGTTCTGTATACAGTTCTAGAAACCAGATTACAGGAAAGATGTGAAAACACTGATGCTGCCAGGACTAGAAAATTGTGGCCGCGAAGAAAGATTGGTAAAAATGAAGCTGTGTTCTTTGGAACAGAGGCAGCCGGGAAATTTTATTTAGATGTATGAAATTATGAGTAGCTTAGATGAAAAATGTTTTCCTTCATGAAATGGTGATACCCAAAATGCACTAATATAAAGTAATAGGTAGAAAGGCTGGAAGAGAGAGGAGGAAAACATTTTTTCATCCAGATGGTAGTTAGGCCCAGAAGTACTAAATGAAAGCCAGAAACACTCAACACATTTTAAAACTTGGATTTATACACAATGTTATAGACCTTTTGCTGGAAGGTGAAATTACCTGATTGGCTCTTTTTTTCAACCAGCATGTACATTCTAGAAGTGCAAATATTGTTCAAAGATGATTAGCATTTCGATAACTCCTCTAAAAAATGTTCCAACTTTTATCTTTTACAATACTTACCATCTTTAAAGTTAATGTTGATCTATTACCTCGCTAGATAAGCTCATTGCAACCTTCTACAAAACACGCTGCTTCTGCCAGCAGCATACAAATTACTGTGAAGTAAAAGGTTGCAGTCTGTGTGACATCAGACGCTATTAAATTGCACATAAGATTACATTTTATATATATGGATCTGAACAAAAATCAGGGGAAAAAATCACTTCTATTTTGCACTGCGGTTATTTTCAAAACACCATTTTATAAGCTACAAAAAGAGTGACCAGCACATTTTCATCGATCTTTCAAATATCCCAACCAGGTCAGAAAAGACATTGCAAGCAAATCAAAGATGGACACAAAATGCTGGAGTAACTCAGCGGAACAGGCAGCATCTCTAGAGAGAAGGAATGAGTGACATTTCAGGTTGAGACCCTTCTTCAGGCTGAAGTCAGGGGAGAAGAAGATAGGAAAAGTAAAGTGTGAAAACAGGACGACGACATTTATTTCTGCAGCGCCGGAGACTCAGGTTCGATCCTGACTACGGGTGCTGCACTGTAATGAGTTTGTACGTTCTCCCCGTGACCTGCGTGGGTTTTCTCCGAGATCTTCGGTTTCCTCCCACACTCCAAAGACGTACGGGTATGTAGGTTAATTGGCTGGGTAAATGTAAAAATTGTCCCTAGTGGGTGTAGGATAGTGTTAATGTACGGGGATCGCTGGGCGGCACGGACTTGGAGGGCCGAAAAGGCCTGTTTCCGGCTGTATATATATGATGATATGATGATGATATGTTCAAAAAAAATGTAGATGTGACAAAAATACACACCATCATTGTTGGACTTTTGAACATGGTCCAGAAACAATATAAGAAACTAACATCCAAGGTTGCATGCAAGGCCATCAGCTTATCATAATTTGTTTGGACAGAGCTGCACAAAAGATGACTTTAAAAGACAAGGCCCAGTCACAACCTGACCCAAATATTGTTTAGAAAATTAAAACATTTTCATCAGATTTATCAAAATTATCTTCACCTAGTCAAATGCTGACAAGCTATTCAAAACTGCCGAACTACAGCAAAATTGAAACATATAGTCATTACCTGGCTTTTGATAAATTGGGCTCAGGTAGTACAGCTGTCTCTGTGAATTCTCAAAACATGAATTGATCTTCAAAATATCCCCACCCAATAAAGGCACCCAATTTTTGAAGTGTGGTTGCCATTACATTAACTAACATGGCAAGTAATAAACAACAGTGATGTTCCACAAAACAACAAGTTTCCTTCATCTATCTGAGTACATACAAAATAAGCCAATGAGACATATCTACAGATCCACCGCCGATTTTCCAACAACCCATGATCCGGCACCTCCTTTAATCCGGACAAAATTACGAGAGCACACTTCGAATCTCCGCTGGAAGTCCCACTGAAAATGCAGTGCCTAGGCTGGGTGAAGAGGCCGATCTCTACCTCATTGGGACTTCCGCGGCGATCGGTGGATCAGCTCCAGCCGAGCAAGCTTCCATTGACCAAAGAAACATATTCTGTAACATAATGCAGGAACACCCGAGTGACCCAATTCACTCTCTTGTACAAAGTATAAAAACTGCCCCCTTCAAGCAATATTCTTTACCAATTTATTCAGATCCTTTTGGCCTTCTGGAAGCACTCTTCAATGTATTTCCCATGAGTGTTGCATCCATTTATTAAGTCACAACACTAACATATGACTGGAAGAGTGCTGCTTATATTGTGATATGTCCCTTTAAGAATTGGCCGAAACATCACAGCTGTGACGCCAAATGCAAACAACTGCAAAAACTTACAATAGATCTGTAGAGTAGCACTACACTAAAACTGACAGGGTATTCACAGGATAATGTTGTTCTGCAAAGCTACCAATAGAAGGTCTTGATCTTTATGGGACTTCCATAAACAGAATTTGGGTTGCCACCAAATGCTGATTTAATGCCATAAAAAAGGGAGTGAAACAATTACTTGGTTTTTGTTTACTTAGGTGTGTGCCGTCTGAACAAAGAACTATTCGCCTGAACCTCACGGACTCATCAAATTGCATGTCTAAAGCAGAACGCTGAGTGAATAATGTCTAATTATTTCTCCCACTTCTATATTATGCGAGTTTAACTAGACATGAATGTGCATAATATTTTGAACAGATGTAACCAATATCAGAATTTTCCAGTCAAATCTCTATACCATCTCTAACATAAAAGATCTGGACATAGAAAATGAAACCTTACATCCTTGTACAAATTAATTGAATCAAGCATACACTCCGATAACACGTCAATATACACATCACAGGGCACCTGTTATTCATTATCAGTGCACCATTGCGTCTTTAGTACATGATATGTGCATCACAGAGATGTACATCAACTCTTCAACACAATTTGGCATGGAATCGACCGGATTCTGGGTTATTATCTTGACACCGCAGCTGAATTCGGGCCTTGATGAATTTCAGTCCTGTGGTGCAGACCCTTTCTTTCAGTCTCACCTTGATAATTGACCATAAATTCTCAATTGGATTTAGGTCAGGTGAGTTACCAGGTCAGAAGACACGTACCTCTTCTGCTGGAAAATTGGGTCACCACCTTCGATGTGTGGCTCGGTGCAAAGTCGTACTGAAATATCCCAGGTGCATCATCCAAAAATCTTCGCATTTCTGGCACCATTCTGCAATACATCAATATATTGCAACAATCTCATCCCACCAACTGGCTACAGCGGAACAACTCCAGAACATCTTTGTAGGCTGTTCGACAAACTGGTTGATGTTGCATTTTCTCACTCGATCTTCCACTGATCTGCAAACATGTTGGCTACATTGCCACTGAACCAGCCTACAAATGACATTTGTCACTGAATAACGCCTTTCCCCTGCCCTCACATGTACAAACTTTATATTTTAAGCCCCAGTATTCTCTTCATCACAGCAATTAGACAATTTTTTTTCATGTCCTCTGGCTATACGACCAATTTCAATGAGGCGTCGGCGCATGGTGCTTGAGCTTATTGAGACTCCTGCTGCTTCCAAATCATTCTTCAGGACATCGCTAGTCTTTCTCTTACTTCCCAAATCAGCAAGGCCTCATCTCTTGGAGTCATCTTCCTTTTGTGGCCCAACCTACCGTCCACTTGGGGAAGAGTAATCCGGTTTTGGATCCGTGCTTGACAATCCCGGATATAGAAACTTGGCTCATCCCAACCAAATTTACGATCTTTCACTTTCTTGTAGTGATATCTATTTTGTGAAGTGCTTGACGAGTTCTTCTCAAATAATAAAACAGTAGGCAGATGATGCAATAATGACATGTTGCTGGTGTAAGGTTGTTAATTTGTCTAATTTATTTTGAATGTTATCGGTTTTGCTTCATGCTGTGTTTGTATTTCCGGTCACATGTTAAATTGTACGCTCCTTTGTTTACCATCTCATCCCATATATTGCACACATCTTCAGCAGGCATCATTTCTAGACCAGCCTCATCTTTGTTTGTTCATATTTGTTCATGCATTCCAGCTTCATACCTTTTGTCGTTGCTCATTATTATTCCAGTCACTCCTCCTTGTTTATCCATCCTCATCTTGTTGAATTCTTATTGGTTGTGTTGTGTTGAATTTGGTTCGTCTATTTCTGTTGGATTTCTTCGTTCCATATCGATTTGTTGCTGAACAACATATATTAATATTTCTACGCTACACTAGGATGATGCAATATTGCATCATACATCCAACTGAAGGCAAATTTCACATAAATCACTGGAAATGAATACCCAGAGAATAAAAAATAACCAGTAGAAACTTTTTCAGAGATTAATAGAGTTTCAGAAAAATTATAAAAACAATGGTGGACATTGAAAAACCTATCATGTGAAAAAAAAAGCAAAATCAACCTGTGATTCAATTAATTAGCATAAGAATATTTTTTTAAATGCCCACTAAAATGGCGATGTATCTGGTTTCCTACAGGTGTGGTCTGCTCTAAGCATATTAATTACAATGAACTTTGATACCCATGACCATCAGCAACTGAGGTTCGTATTAGAAATAATACTCGATAATAATATGGAGATATATTTAGAAGTAATGTTCCAATGCAATACTTGCCTTAGCTATTCCAGTTGTTGATAAACATATTTAAAGGAAAACAAAAAGGTTGTTGTGCTTTGGCAGTACTATGTGTTTTTAATGAGGGCTGTGTAATTTCATAAAGGCAAAATTGCTGCGTCAGAAATGTTTGAATCAGATGTTTAGAGCACCAGAGGTTTTTGAAGACCCTGGAATTTAGCAATTGTCGCAGATAGAATTTTAAAAAATGATTGTAAAGAAGGAGATAAGTTAAGAATGAGAGACAATCTAGCTGAATGGAAATTATGTACCCTGGAGAACTGTGGAAACCTAATCATGGAATATATTCAAAGTTGACATAAAACTTTAGGCTCTAGATAGAGAGACTAGAGGCATTGATGATTTGGAGAACCAGGAAGAAAGATCACATCAGCCATAATCTTATTGAATGGAACAAATGGTTTAAGGACCTATTTATTATGTTCACATGATATTTTTGTTCACTGCGATTTTTAATTTCTTTCTTGCCCATTCTTTTTTCAGGATTCTTCCTCATCACTTGTTATTCAGTTTTGTAATTTTCCTTTATTTCTTTGATCATTCCCAAACCTGATCAATATTCCCTTTTATAATTCTTAAATAATCCCATTTCAGTAATTTTTCAACCCCTGAATTGCAAAATCCATATTGTGTTGTACTCACGATGGTTTTTCCATTCAATAAGATTATGGCTGATGTGAACTTTCTTCCTGGTTCTCCAAATCATCAATGCCTCTACTCTCTAGAGCCTAAATTTTTATGTCAACTTTGAATATATTCCATGCTTAGGTTTCCACAGTTCTCCAGGGTACATAATTCCAGAGAATTACAGCCCTCCAGAAATAAATTCTCCACCTATCAATTTTCTTAAAAGTTTCCAAACACTTAATCAAACCACTTACATTCCAAAGATTACATGCACAGATTCTGTGGTCTCTTCCTCATAATCTAGCCACTTGGAGCACATTAGTGACATTCTGTTCCTGTGTACTGTACTCATTCCACCGGAAATTGATTCTGCCAAAAGTGTAATGCCCAGACCCGAGAATCTAGATATCAAGACAAACCCTTCCCCTCAAATTATTTCTGTATTTAATTATTAAATGGGACCATTTGTACATCTCTTTCCCTAACCTTTCATCTTTAAATAATACTCGGACTTATCTTTTCTCCCCCTAACAAGAATTATGTCACACTGATCAGCATCACATTCCATCTGCTGGTCACAGCGCTGTTTAAATGATTGATGCGACAATTATAATTGCTCAGATGTCTCAATGTGTGTGAAAATGTATAATAAAGCTTTGAAAAATCACGGCACAGAGAAAAACTGAGAGCAAGAAAGGCAATGAAATTTTGATTGAAAATAAGAGTTAACATACACAAGCATGACAAAGTTGTAAATCTGGGTTTAACATTACGATATACATCATTCAAGAAAGGTGAGAATGACCTTTCCTATTCAGTACAAATGGGTTCATTTCCCTGCCTGATTTAATCTGCTTATAAAGATGATGGCAATTAGGCTTCATAAGCAGTACCTTCTCTTTTTCTGCCATATAGAAGCAGCAAAAGATTTAGATTTGTTCGTCCTAGATGAATGACAGCTATAATCAAGAAAAGCTACACTTTTAAGAGGCAGATGCTTGTTCTTCAATAGGTTTGCATTGCCTAAAGCACTTTTTATTTCATCTTTTCATTGGTACGAGATAACACATTTCACCACTTTATCTGTTAAAGGCCTGGAATAAAGTGGTAAAATAATGATATTCCATCAGTTATCCCATTATAATAATTATATAATAACTGCCACCAACATTAGCACATGTGCAAATCCAAATTTGGGAAGCAGCTTTCTGAACTGCTTTGCTGTTCAGAAACTTTGCTTGTTCAATATCTCAAGATTCAGTATTTGCATACATGCCAGGGCATGAACTTGCAATACTTACATGATACTAAATAAACATACCAGAAAACATTAAAGCTGCTTCATTTAAATGTGTGGATGTTTTAAAAGCATTCTAAAGTTTCAATTACATACTGCCAGGCATTGAAAATGTACTTTTCCAGGTGGTCTCATTCCATCTGTTTTAACAGCTGGAAATTAAAAAAAGTTAAAATAAAACATTTCAACTTTATCTTTCAGTCTCGTATCTCTGCCTTAAAGCCAATTTTCCTTTATTTTGCTTTGCATGCACAATTTAGTGCTGAATAAAATATTCTAATTTATATTTCTTAGCTTAGAATGTGTGACTTCCTAAGGATTCTTCAATTTATTCGGTTAATGAAACATATCTTGGCTTGCATTTCTCAAAAGGAAATTCGTGAACTGTTGACAGTGCCATGTTTTTACTTATCTTGTTTATGACATGTTATAAATATGCCAAACTGATCATTTCCCTTGAAGACCGGGTGGTCCTAAATTGGGGTATGCATGTACTTGGTCTAGGTGCATTTCTCACATATAACATTTTAAAATTGGCAGAATAAGTAGCCCTAGTTTTAATTAACATCATTTGTAAAACAGCACGTAAAAATTAATTTGCCCCTTTAACTTTAAAAATTTTATGACACAACTTCCCATGTAAAGATGAGGAGGTGCGAGAAGAGATGTGGAGAAGGTGAGGAATGACAAAAGTGAAACGTGTCAGAACATTACATAATAACCTCGCTGACAAAGGCGGCCAATTAGAAATGATCTTTCAGGATTATATTAAACCAAAATTAGATATTAAGAGTTGAAAGAAAAATAACAAAAGTTATAGAGCAAAGTTAGACACATTGTTAATCTAAGAGGGGGAATTCCACACAATCAACAGCAAATGAGCAGGCTACAGGGCAGATACAATAACACCTCCCCATCTGTATAAAACTGCAAGTAGTCAGGTAGTTTGAATATGGACCCAGTGGAATAAATGTGAGCATGGGAATGGGGCTGCAATGAGTTTAAAGAATTATGGTATATTGAACCGGGAGAGACAGATGCCGTCAGGAATTTTCACCAGGGTAACAGATTTTGACTGTATTTAGAATCTTTAGAAAAAATCTTAATTATCTCTTTCATACCCTCTTCCCGAAGGTGTTGCCACATACTCTTACTCATAAACTCTACTTCATTTGGTTATTCCATTATGGTATTTTAATATTTTTTTGCCCTACTTCAGAATGCACTATAATTTTGTACCAATTTGCTCTTTTGCAATTGTTATCATTGCTGCATGTATACAGTTTCATGTGAAGAAGGAATCTCTTTGCACCCAAGATTCAGATTAATTTAATTTACTTGACATTAAACTAATCTGAATCTTTAAAAGGAAAATGGTGTCAAACTTACAACTATACATCAAACACATCACAAAGACAGCCTTCTTCCACCTCAAAAACATTGCCCGTCTCCGTCCATCCCTCTCCTCCACAGCTGCAGAAACCCTCATCCACGCCTTCATCACCTCCCGTCTGGACTACTGCAACAGCCTCCTCTATGGCGCACCCTCAAAAATCATCAGTAAACTTCAATACATTCAAAACTCCGCTGCCCGTCTACTCACCCACACCCCGATCCGTGACCATATCACCCCCGTCCTTTACAAACTCCACTGGCTCCCCATCCCCCAGAGAATCCAGTACAAAATCCTCCTCATGACCTACAAAGCCCTCCATAACCTGGCCCCATCCTACCTGACCGACCTCCTCCACAGGCACACTCCCACCTGCACCCTCCGCTCTGCTGCTGCCAATCTCCTATCCCCCCACATCCGGACTAAACTCAGATCCTGGGGGGACAGGGCTTTCTCCATCGCTGCTCCCACCCGATGGAACTCACTACCCCAAACCGTCAGAGACTCCTCCACACTCACCACATTCAAAACATCACTGAAGTCTCACCTGTTCAGTACTGCCTTCAACCACTGAAGGTCACCTCACCTTCTGTCTCCTTTCTCTGTTCGTTTACTTATTTACTTATTTATCTATTTATTCACTTCCCTATGTTCTCTAAATACCTGTAAAGCGTCTTTGAGTATATGAAAAGCGCTATATAAATGTAATGTATTATTATTATTATTATTATTATACAGTTCAGGATCTTTTTGCACAAATGGTAGTAAAATTTCTACAACTTCCTGAAAGGATGCAAGATCAATTAAGGCTGACAATTTTTAGTTCGATATGGGCATCAAGCGACAAATACAAAAAGGTAAAAAAGCTATTACAAATCAAAATTAATATGAGAAAAGGTTCAACAGGCTGAATAGCATGCATGGTATGGCCCAGGAGCATGTGGAAGATAAATACAGGTAGATATCAATAATACAAATAGCAGCCTATCTGCCTTGTATCAACAGGATTATCTGTGCATCAATACATAGTCTTTCATACCACTGTCATTGATAGATCCAGCAACTGTAAAAGACCTAAAGTTATTTAACTCGATAGTTGTGACCAGTGGTCACAAAAAGGTTTGCAAGAAGTCTAAATTAATGTGCATTGAGCACACATCAAGTTTCAATTGGACAGTGTCAAAGATCAAGAATAGGAATGTTATAGAGTGGACCATAACAGTAAGGTGACAAAAAATTAAGTGATCAAAATCTGCTGAGTGGACAGAACAAGAGTGTTCAGCAGAGTGATTGTCCCGTCAGTACACTGTGCACAGACCAGCCCACTGAGTCCATATGCAAGAGGCTAAAGGAGGGTCTCAACTCAAAACGTCACCCATTCCTTCTCTCCAGAGATGCTGCCTGTCCCACTGAGTTACTCCAACATTTTGGGTCTATCCGATTTAAACCAGCATCGGCAGTTCCTTCCTACACAGCTTAACCAGTCTCTCCTCATAACAGACTTCCACCCGAACCACCATCCTGGTGAATCTTCTATGCGCCCTCTTCAGACTAAGCACAAATATATGTTATTTCTTCCTAAGCACAAATATATGTTATTTCTTCAGAGAAGAATTTATTCTAGCATGTTCATTTTGAAAATGAATTGAGGCATTGCCTTGCCATAGAGATTGGTGTAAATTGAATTCCGCAAAATATTATTTTTCTTTCAAACAACTTATTTGCAGAATTGAACAAAAAATAGAGACATATGCTTGAGACCATTTCATATAAAATATCAGGAACTTAGGTTATCACAATATGGAGAACATGAATGTCTAGATATTGTCATCACCAGGTAACTTTTCAGCTTTGAAGAAAGCTTTGGAGTTACTATCATTGAGCACTTGAAAAAGTAATGGTCAAAAGAAGCAATAGCATTTCTCTTCATCCAATCAGACTGCGCACAAGAATACATGAAGTTGAACCTATTTGTCTCCTCATGTCTGTTCTGCCATTCAATTAGATTATCGCTTCAGTGCCAGTTAAATAAATTTTACACGTTACAGTTTAGAAAACAAACTGTGGGCCATCTTTTCATCAATGTAATAAAAGAAAAGCATGCCCAGTCCATAAGCAGAATTCTCCAGAATTAATTTATAAATTAGTTTAAATAAATTGCCATAACTCCTATACTAATCCCATGTCCTCATTTCCCTTCATATCACAAAATTTATCCATCTGTCTAGACCGAACTCAGTGACTGCACCTCCACACCCCTCTTGTGGAGAGATTTCTAATACCCTCTCAGTAAAGACAATTCTTCCAATCTCTATCCTGATTGTTCAAGCACTTATTTTGAGATTACTATCCCTCACCCAATGTCCGCTGATGAATTCTCAGAGACAAATGTGCATGACAGCCGTACACAAACCTCATTTTCAGCATCACAATTTAGAAATACAAACCTAAAATGTGAACAATTCTGGAAGTGGCTGCACTACAAAAGCCAGGCAGAAAATGTCCCTCCAGCCAGTGTACAACCTGCATTAGCAACGGAAAGGAGTCTTGGCGATCATCAGTCCAATAAATACAGAGCTACAAGTTCTATGGAATATGGAGTTTCAATGTCCAATCTGAATTTTGCTGACCAAGGAAGTGAAGACCAAATGAAAGATGGAGCATATAATGATAACTAAAGCAACATCATTCAGGAAAAAAATGCAACAATTAAGAGGATAGTTATATAAAACCTAGACACATAAAATCAATCTCAGTCACTTAAAGAAATGTGATCAAGGTTGATCGGTAATGAACACATTCAATCAATCCCATTCAGTCCATTATACAAGGCCATCCATATTTCACTCACATGTTTCTGGAAAAAAAGTGTGAAAAATAATTGTGTGCATAGTGATACTGAAATATTTGAACCTACTTGGCTTTAATTTATATTTTAAAGTTCCACAATCCCTTAACCAGTCTGAGAAGATTTTCGACGTGATACATTCAAGCTCCTCAGAAAGTGAATGCAACAAGTACTTTGAAAATTAGTCTGCTAATAACGAGGCAATATTTGCCTAAAAACTGAAACCCTTAGTATAATACAGAAAATTGCTTGCTTTCTGCAAAAAGGAAGGGGGTGGGGGGAAACAATAGAGGTTCTAAATTAATGTACCATCTTCACCATTTTATTAATTGCATTTACTCAAATAATCTCATTGTTTAAAATTAGTTGTTGTGGATTTGCACAGAATAATTAAGTTGTCAAGCCAAGAACAAACATAGTGTCCATTTTGACAGTATTCATATTTTAGTGAAGATTTTACTTTCTTCCCTGATCCTCCTGAATATTATAAACTGCACTGGCAGTGAAAGGCCAGTAAGCAGCACTCCATGCACATGTATTGATATACACATGGGTGAAAATATTTTCTCCAACAAGTAACAAATGTACATTGTAAAAACCCACCTTATTTTTGTTACAATGAAACTGTAGCCCATGTTAAATTCTTCAGCATTTACCAACAAAATCAATATAATTGGGCTTTTCTCCATTGTTCACAAAACTATCTAATGATGAAATCGCTTCTGATAAAGAATATATGTGCCAGAGTTGTAATGCAGGAAATACAATAACTGTTTTGTGTTTTTATAACCAGCAAACTCTGACAAATAGCAATATGATACTGACTAGAATTTCCTTTTAAATGTGAAGTAAAGAATAAATATTGGGTAAATGACAGAGTATCTGTATTGGCCTTCTTCAAAATACAGACATGGAATCTTTTGTTTCCTACTATAAGAGCCTTGGTTAAACATCTCACTTGAAAGATAATATGTTCAGTATAGTAGTCCCTCAGTATTAGAACTCGAGTCACTCACATTAAACTGAATTTCTCAGCTTTCTGATTCAGAAGTGAAAGTGTCATCAATCGCATCAACTGATTATAGCAGACAGCAAGGTGGTACCACAACCGTAATGAGGCCTGTAGTCAAATGGTATCACTGGAAACCAGTAATATTATTGCTTTGTGATATTACCGTAATAAACATCTGCACAACACTTTGATAATAACAGATTTACCTATCGACTTGGAAATACCTGGTACTTTTTTCATTATCAACCAGACTACAACTTGGCTATATACTCTCAAGTCAGAGGAAGTATTGGGGGCAGGTACAATGACCACACTTAGATGACATTTGGACAAATACATGGATAGGAAAGGTTTAGAGGAATATGGGCCAATCGCAGGTAAATGGGACGGGCCTGATTTCAAGCTTTATGACTCTGTGACTATTAAGTCCAAAGGGACCCATATATACATTCCAGGTGTAAGTCAGATCAGTTGTGCCTGCTGACCTAGTTCAATATGTTATTCAGGAGGATAATTTGTATAATAAAAAAGCAACTTTCAAAAAGTTGAGTTTCAGATGCACAGGTGCATTCAAAATTGGAAAATATTATACAAACTCAGACTCGCATCAGAATTTGAGAATTAATGTGAAGAAAAGACTTCCACATTCTGTCAAGAAAGAGCTGAGTCTAATGTGGAATAAATCAGAATAGCCAACATCCAAATTCTGTGTAAGCGGGTACTTCACAAAGAGTTGAGATTATCCACTTGGCATTTCAGGTAGAAACAGCTGCAAACATTTCAGCCCCAACTTCTGTATTAATTTACACATCAATGCATTATGACTGCAGGGACATGCACAAAGCATTGTTTAACTGTTCAACAGCATTCACATCTAGAATATTTAATTGAAGCGTAATAGATGGCAGGGCTGTACAAGGCCTCATTTCCTTTTAAAGTAGATGGTAGCAAGAGAGGGCATAGAGAGATGAAAATCACAAGTGTCTGGTGCCTGAGACTCGTTGCTTGAATGAAAAAACCCTCATTTTTTTAATTTTAAATACTTGATTAGGCATTTGATAGATACATGATCTACAGGCCAAAAGCCAAAAAATAGCATAAAGATCTTTTGGGGAGGGGGGGCAGCACACACATGGGACAAATTCTCATTCTTTTGTGCCATACATTTTCGCGATTCTCTGACTCAAAACTTGCAAAACTATGGAGATCAAGTCAAAAAGCCAAAAGTATATCTAGTGATGCTAGAAATCCGAAATTTAGACAGAAGACACTGAAAGAACATTCAGCAGTTTAGACAGCAGCTGAAGCCAGAGGATGGGAGTTAATGTTTCAGGTCACTAACCTTTCATCAGCTCCGACTTATTCCATGTGACTCAAACTGAGGTCCCATGCATTATTATCGGTATATTCACCACGTGCATGTTTTTGACCTTTCACCATCGTCATCGAATCACTATCTCAAAGCAGTCCTAGCCCTCAGTTCCACTTCATCCTTCTCAGCATTAGCGCTTACACAAAAGGCTTTTTTACTTCTGAAAGATCATCAACTTCAACTATTCTTGAAATCCAATTTTTGTCCAGCCATTTTCTCCTCTCACTTTCCACAAAGCCTCTCTCCTTAAAATCTTATCTCCTGCTGGGTTTTCACTATCTTTTCTGATGTTTCCCTCTGTGATCCCAAAATCAAAGGGCTCAAAATCAACCTCTCATGACTCTCGTGTATCTATCAAATGCCTAATCAACCTCTCATGACCATCGGAAAAAATTGAGTCGAGCATGATGTTGAGTTTTCTTTCTGATGTCTTTCCCCCTATACCAATTTCTTTAGGCAATAATCATCACCTCAGATTGTGTATTCTTTCTCCCATTTTCAGCATTCCCAGTCCACCTGGACCCCACTATATAGCCTTTTATCCTCTTGATTTTTCTTCACAATTTTAATCATAGGTTGACACAAAGTGCTGGAGTAACTCAGTGGGTCAGGCAGCATCTCTGGAGAACATGAATTGGTGATGTTTCAGATCGGGACCCTTCATTCCCTTAATCATAAGTTGGCTATTTCTATCAGAAATACACTTCTTCCATTGTTTTATATCTGTTGCTGTTTCTGTCTCATTGCTCAGTTGATAGCTTGATGGAAATAGCACAATGAAGGTTACCTTAGGCCACAATGTGGTAAAATACAATTTGCTGGTCCTAGAACCTGCATGACCTCACACATAGTCAGGTATCTGTGCTACATTATTGGTTTTTATCACTCATTTAGCATCACGTGGTGATTACAATATGGAGTGTGGCATCAGGGACATAATCCTTTTCCAAACATTTCTCAATTGAGAACATTCAAAAATTGGATTCTGGCTTTAAAAAAAGTGACCAGTCATACATTTTAACACAAAAACATGATTTGTGTCAATCAGAACAGGAAGATATTCAAGGCTGCCATGATATTTTACAAGGAGTCATTAATAACTGAGATGATGGGCAGTCTGAAAACTTCAGAGCATCTCTTGGCTTAGAGATTTGCAGCCAGAGTAAAAAAAATTAAATCAGCTTCACTGCTTTAATCTGGTTGATCCAAATTCTCTTATCCTAGCTGATTTGAGTCCGAAAAACATGCCTGACAGAAAATTCTTCAATTCTTAATTTTATTTTAAATGGTTACATGAAATTTACAAAAAATGCTTACCAAATGCCATCAATGTCTTCAAGTTTAAAGGTATGCTTCCATACAGGGAAGGTGATGCTTAAAAAAAATAACTCAACAATAAAAACATAAATCTGGCCTGTTAAAAATAAATTAATATCTTGTTGCATCCCTTACCTTCCCTGAAAACTGACTGGGTTTCATTATACATGATTTGAAAACCTAACCAAGTAAGTGGACTATTTATGCAGGTGTTGGGAAAGCAAATATTTGCAGGCTAATCAGCACTACGGCTAAAACCAATGTTGCGCCCACTAACACTTGCAAATGTGCCCTTTCCAGCAGGATCACAATTAGATCATGAGGGACCCCTGCCACCCCAGTAACGGACTGTTCCAGATGCTACGGTCAGGCAAACGCCTCTGCTGTCACGCTGTGAAAACGGAGAGGATGAGACGGAGCTTCTTCCCACAGGCCATCAGGACTGTCAACTTTGATAACCCCAGAGACTAAATTTTTGTCGACACTTTTTGTGCTATGTTTAGTAACTTATTAACTTTATTTATATGCTGTAACTGTAATTATTTTTGTGCACAACCCGCAGGCATTGCCACTTTCATTTCACTGCACATCGAGTATGTGTATGTGACAAATAAATTTGACTTGACTTGACTTGACTTGAAAGCAACCAGCGTTAACAACTTTTATATCTGTTGGGGAGGGTAGATGAAGGAAGAAATAATTTATTCTGGATTCTAAACCAGGTTGGGGAGGTAAAGGTTGACCCGATGCTTTTACTATATGAGAAGGCACAAGTCATTACTTGATCTATTACTGGGCTGCTTTGTGCATGGGAAGATCAGAATTTTCATCAAATGAGTTTTAACTGGCTTGAACTTTTGACAATTATGATTATCAGTTTTGCTGATGTATGTCATCAGGGTTGGGCATTACATTTCCTAAATTTCTACCTGACCCCCTGCATTTTAATCACATACTGCCTGATAAATGTGCATCTGGCTCTTTGCACCAATGGTTGGCCATTGTGGAATAGAATATTACAGAATCTTTCCCATGCACCAGAAATCACATTCACTTTACACAACTTCAACAAGTTCCAAATTTTTGACTTATTACCGAAGTAATAACATTGGAAATGCAAATGCTAATTTGTGAAGAGTAGATTCCCATAAACCACTTCTTCTAGGGCAGTGCTTTGGGGTCAAGAATTATTTTCTTTCACTGTTATTTTGTAGGTTCTGAAGTGGCAAATAAGGCCAATTTAGCACCAGCAAAGTTTACCACAGGTGGTTATAATCAAATAGTATGGGAAGTGTAATGCACCTTCCGTTGTTTATGTTGGGCTTTTTATGAATATCTGAAACTGCTCAACGCAATTCCAAATGACCCTTTTTCATTTAACATGGCCCTGGGCTAGGGATTCCCATAGGTTGATGGAGATGATCCATTTAATCAAGGAGGTTTTAAAAACATCCTTGGATCTATTCCTTTGTCTTTTTAATAATATCATGCCATTATGGGGATTAGAGTGGAAGGTCTATTTCAGGTATCTGATGTTGGGCATGCAATGGTATGGTCAGCCCATTGATGACTAGTTAAAAAATAATTTCACATTGTTAGGGATATTGGTGTGAAAGAGGATGTTGATTTGCCTATTATACAATTGGGTCTGGAGAATTTATTATAGCCAGCTCTCCAGTGCACTGACAAGCTACATGTCTCAGAAGCATACATAAGGGTAGAGGTCACTGTTGCTCAGCAGACCATGAGCTTTCCATTAGAAATGGACTGAAGACTGTCGAATGGAGTTAAGGATACTCGTGCCAAGTAGATTCTTAGGTCAGGTGTTGAAGTGCTCCTTCCAGCAGAAGCCAATGACCTGTCCTTGAAAAGCTCCCTTTTTGACTCATGGGGAAGCCCCCCCCCTCTGATATTTAGAACATGGAAAGCCTTGGCAATGCTTGCGCAGTTATCAATGAGGTAATAAAACTTCAACACTCTTACCTTTAAGTTAATGGTTTTATGTTAGATCTCAACCTTCAGGTGCTCTTGGAGCAGTTTATTTCCCTTTGAAGGTCTAGTTTCTAATTCAAGAAAGCCTTGTGTTTGTGGTTCATTGGCTCCTGGATCTATTCTCATCAAACAAGCCCTGATATATTCCAAAAGATAAAACAATAATCTACTCTTAGGTACTAATTATGGTGGGCTTCAATAGCCTTTTGAGACTTAAAATCAATCTCCTACTGGCAGTGTTTCTGTTGCCCTTGTATTGGGCTATGCTGATGAAGACAACAGAGCGGATTAGGTGTTAGATAAATAGTTATCTGTACCAGTCACAAAGCAGGTAAAGTGGATACCCTGTGCTGTCTCTCACTTGGGCAATGATGTAATCTAACATGTGCTGGTGGCCAGATCAAAAGGTGTTCCCATTATATATTTTGCATGCCTTCTTGATGAAATCAGATGCTGGTTATGACAAGAGCATGTTCCAAACATTTTGTCAGATCGGTTTCCCGTCTCTACCCTATTCTTATCATCACACCTTTCCAGAGGATTAAGTCCTTCTCAACACTATGGTTCACCAGGAAAATCAGTTTATTTTCCCTTAGGATTGTAGGCCAGTGTTTACCCAACATTGAAAAAAATCCTCCTTGACCTCTTCCGAATCCTCCAGGGTTAGAAATCTGTGTGCTAATGATCACAGCATGCTGGTTTCCAATTAGAGGGCTATGAAATATTCAGTTATCTCACAGATTTGCTGAATCATCAAACCACCTCTCATTATTGACAGCAAAATGCACACCATAACGCCTTGTTCTTTGAACTGGTCATTCTCCACCTATCATGTCTCACTCAGGCCAGTGATGACAATGTCAGAGCCCAACTCTGGTTGCAGAATGTTTAAAATCTGTAGCTGTTGAGGCAATTCCCGAGGATCCTAATGGTTCAGGCCCCAAGTTATTATTTTGAATAGTAGTTGCCTCATGTGTGACTTTTTGTTAATATGAAATAGTCACTTCCCAACAGGTATAAACACAAACTTTGACAGAGCAAAGTTTTGGCACAGTCCGAGACAACTTAAAACAAGTTAGCAAACACACAAGTCAACATGAGAGTATGTGCCTGTTGGCATGTAGATACACATGCAAACATGAACATAGACACATAGGAGGGCTTAGTCGCAACCTATAGTCAGTATTGCACCTGGGCATGGAGATGAGTCTGTCTTTATCAACCGATAAGGTACAAATTGTGGCTTAATTAACCAACTCACCACACCAAGAGACTGCAAACCATCAGCCTCGGGCAAAATTGAGCAGGTAACAGTTTTCAAGGAGGCAAAGGACAGATCCCAACCAAACCAAAGCCTCAAAGCATAGCCTGAGAACCTGGCAAGAAATTGCTTAGCTTTTAAGAACTTAGTGACATTCTACTAATGTGAAAGATGCTATAAAAATGTTCAGTTCCCCCTATGAATTGCAATTTGCTCGTGTATTATTGGATTTCAACATCCCTAACTAGTTTCAGACAACAGCCAATTATTTGACTCAACTTTCTTTTTACAAAACCACCAAAATTACACTCACTTTGAAACTGAATATTTTGATCAAGGAAATCTGATGAATTGAGCTACCCAATTTATGTGTACATAATAGCCAATATTTACAACCAAAATACAAGGAAGGCTAACTATTATTTATGCATAAGTTTTCTAAAAAAGGACATCTTGCTTTCTGGCTCACACTCCAAATATATTGAACACTGTGAAGATCCTGTACCGGTGAATACAAATTAAGCTCACCACAAAAAGTTGAGGCTTGTCCTTGTGAGAACTGTTAATTATTGCTAAACAACCCTTCCAACATTGATAGCTAACTACAACATGTGGGAAGCACATTCCATCAACTTTAATTGCTTTTCTAAAAATCTCCAAATTTAATTTAAATTTTACTTTGTCACTCCTTTGTCCCTTCTCCATGCTCTCAATCCAACCTTTCTTTCTCTGTAATTTTGTGTTTTGCATGTGATTCAATAATGAATTCATTATTTTAACATGTTTTCCTGGCTCTCCACTGGTTAATCTCAGTCTGATTGGTTAAGGAGTTACAAAATTGCTAGCTTGTTCACACAGGTCCCTGAGGCACTGGGGGGGGGGGGGTGAAGGACACCACGTTTACTTGCTCTCTAACAAAGCCTCATGCAAAGTAAACATGCATGAAGAAATATAACAAAAAACAGGCTCTTGTTCATCTGCTGGCTCCTGTTAAATATGGCCCAATATCTCTTAGATAAGACAATTTTTAGACTGTACCTTAACCCATCGCTAACTAGAAATGCTATCCATTCACGTTAGCAACAGCTACTGACCCACAACCCACATCTTGATCACGCTTCTACAAGCATGAGTTAATTCACAAGCCACAATTCATGTCCAGACCCAAATTGCTGTCCAGGCACAAATTATGAAGGTGGTTTCCATGAAACTTCTCCAGACTTAAAAACATATGCTCACGCAGACTGCATTAAAACGCTGTTAAGTAGCACATGAAACATTAAGAACCATTTAAAAGTTGTCTCTAAATCCCAGATGACCAGTTTTGTAATGGGTACCTTCAATCAAAAAAAGGATAGCTTTAGTCAAGCCCTTCAATATTGTTAATATTAGAAGTAGCAGATGTTAAATTAATTGGCCTGTAGTTTCCTGCTGTCTATCTCCCTCTCTATTTGAATAAAAGAGTGAAACATGGTATTTTTGAATCTAATGGAACCTTCCTTGAACTTAATTTAAGAAAATTGAAACCAATGCATCAACTATTTCATAAGCCACTTATTTAATGATCAAAGGAAGAAGCCCATCAGGTCCGAAGAACCTAGATCCTTGAAGCAAATCATTTGTCATACATCAGCCTCTGCCTGAATGTTTTACAGGGTTTGTTTAGGAGAAATTAGAATGGAAAATGGACATTCTGCAGTAATCAGCAAAAAATCTTTACTTCTAGAATTATAATGAAAGGATAGTTATTGAACAAATAACAGAGGATAGATAGGCCTGGAATACTGCCCCAAAAGGCTCTTGCAATAATCTCAAAGCCTGGGATAATTGTTATCAAACAACCATCTTTTGTGCCGTGTAGGACTCCAACCATTGGCAGTGGCTTCCCATTGATGTCCACTTATTTCAGTTTTATCATGAGTCCTTGATGTCATAGTCAGTCAAATGGTACCTTGATGTCAAGGGAAGTCAGTTGTTTGCCCTGTTTTGATCAGTGCCGTGACAAGAACGGGAGCCAATACTGGCAAAACCAAAAACTAGGCATCTGGAGTGTCAGTGCTGCTAGATTTCACATCAACAGCTTCCATCTCTTCGCCAGCAATTGAGTGTGGACAGATTGGGAAGTAATTGGCTGAATTGGATTAGTCCTTTTGTGAACTGTACAAAAACGAGCAATCTTCCAAACTGTCAGGAGAAGAATTAGAGTTTGACAACCCTTTGTCATGTAGTGGATTGAATCTCTACAAATATTAAAATGGAAAGGTTGTTCAAATTTGCACAATCCATACTTTTAAATGGATGCAAAACCTAGATGCTGCATTCAAGATTAGTAATGTTTTGGATGTGGTGTTGATTATTAGATGCTATGATTTTATCCACCATGTAAATGGAATAGGAACCAAATGTGAAAAGATTGTATCAGTTCAGATCATTGAAGAGTGTTTTTTTGGTTACTTGGTTCACTTAGAGACAAAGTTCCCATAACTTAAACAATGCAGAATGGAACGGAAATCAGGACAGGCAACATCCTTCCCCAGATTGGAACAAACCATTGGGTTATCTCAGTTAACCGAGCTAGATGTCCATTTCCCTCCATAGATGCTGCCACCCTGCTAGATTCCTCAAGCAGTTTGGGTTTTTGCCATCATCCAATTTACAATCATGCAATAAGTCAGAATCCACACTACGATTCATGCATTATCAATGGAACAACTGTCTATGTTCTGCGTATAACAGTGGAGGACAATGAGGATCCAAGGAAGACTGCTATTTTATGAATAAAGATTTATCAGCAGCTTTTTGGGATGGAAAACTTTACACTGAAGACCGATTATCAGAACATTAAGTGATATCTCCTTCCACACATGCTGATTGACGAGTTGAGTTCTTCCAGCATTTCTATTTTTATTTCAGATTCCGGCATCTGCAGTACAGTATTTTTGCTTTCCAAGCTTAGATTGAACTGGACTTTATGGAGGATGGAATGCCAGCAGGGAAGGCACTGTTATAATTGAATCATGAGAAGACATCAAGAATGTCATGAGGATGATGGGCTGAAGCAGCTAGTGACAAAGGATGATTTATAAATGAAAACAAGCAGTCTACGAGATGGAGACTACATGTGGGTCAGAAACTTAACCAATGCTTAAGTTGACATGAGATTGCTAACAATTAAGTTCAGCCAGGAACGGTGGCCAAGAAGAAAAATAGAATAAAGGGAGGAAGGTAGAACTGGTCACAAGTTAGTGGAAGAACCAAATGTTTTCAAGTTTCCAAGTTTAAATTGCCAACTGTGCCAATAAAACTAGAGTAAAATTAGTCCTGGACTACCTTTGGATTATGCACTGTACAACTAGTCACAAATCTAAATTAGATACAGAATTAGATAAAGGTCACAAATCTAAATTAGATACAGAAGGAAAGCACCAAAATAAATAATAAATGAATTGAGGTGTACGTAAATACTCTGATACCAGGAAGTCACTGGCCTTTCAGCTCATCAAATAGAGTAACTTGCTTAAATCAAGTTTGAATCCAAAACTCAAGTGTATGCACTATCAAATTGCACCACCAATTATAAGTATGCTGATCATAAGGGAAAACGATGGTCGCAATAAGGTTATGATATTCAATGAACAAAAATCTTCAACTTCTGCAGAACTTAAAAACATCCAACATTCAGATTGTTTTAGTGGTGTTCAAAGGAATTAACACGGATAGGAATGCAGAATATTAAACCTTGAAAAAAAAATCCTTAATAATTACAGTACACAAAAGATCAAAAAAGATCAGTGTTTAACCAAATAGTATTTTGGTAAGATGGGAGATGTGAGGGCGGGGGAGGGGTGCAGGGAGAGAAGGAGGGGGGGGGGGGAAGCGAATGATTCCTACACTAGACAAAAGAGCCGTCATTGTGATTATCTCTTATTCCTCTGACAAATAATGTTCCTCTTACAATCACAATACCAAAAAGGTAATACAATAATGTATACAGCTAAACTGTGTTTCACCTTTTTCAGTTGTTTGTGTGTGTGTGTGTGGGGTGGGTGGGGGGGGGGGGGGGGCAATTGTACATTAGTAAAGAACAGAAGAAAATTGGGCAATAATATTCATTAAAAAATGGAAATCCTGACATATCTGCCCTTCAACTTAATTATTGAGTAACTGATCAATTGCTGTACTTGGCAACCTTCATATAAGTCGAATATAATTGCAATGAGTTGAGAACAAGATGGCTCCTACAGTAAAAGGTCCACTGCAGAAAATCAGACTTTCAAAATCAATACTTAATGCTCCAAAAAGTTTTAATGATAGATTAAAAATGTAATTCAAGAAAATTTTCAACTGGCTTTCAGTACAATTGTGGAGCATTAACATTGCATGGAACTGCAATGCTAGTCCATATAAATGTATTATATCTTTGACAATATATTCAAATAGGGATATACTTAGCTTTTATTTGTAAATTTCAATCATGAAATCTAACCACAAAATGAGAGTGGCTGCATATTCACCAAATGTTCTTATAAACTAGTTGATCATTCTCACAGAGCTATGTCAGAATTCATAATCAGAGTACAGAAGTACTGCTTATTATGACCAGGCTCCCCAGCTTGGATGGCTAGAACACTAAAAGCTTTAATGTTAACAGTTCTCCATTATCTTAAACATTTAAATAAACGCGAATGACAGAACACACCAAAGTCTGAAACGCATTAATTAATCACCAATTTAAAGACTTTCTCCGAAGTAACTAGAAGTCTTGTCTTGATTTTAAAATCACAAATCATTTACCAAATCAACGTGCATTTTCAACGCAGCCTAACCCGTCTTGAAACACTCTTCACGGCAGCTTTAAAACAGATTTGGTTCTAACCTTTGGACGGCGGGATAAAATTATACTTTTATTAGGCTTTTGTAAAGGATCAAGTCTCCGAATAAGGAGCGTCTCCAAACGATCAGATACATTGATCCACGATTGCACAACCTCGCGGATCAAGTTCACTCGCATCTCTTAGGTCTCTACGGAGAAACCGACGCCACCATTTGAAACACACTCGCAATTCAACAGGGAGAGAAAAAAAAGAACATCGAGCCTTTAACAAATCTAAAAAAATAAACATCGGGAAAAATGGAAACGGTCCGTTCACATGTCACAAGGTAAAATATCAGGTTTAAACACGGTACTCAAAATTTAGCTTCATGATCTTGGATCATTACCAATTTTAAAGACAAAAATTAAATAGCCCAAATAAGTCTTCCACGCCATAAATATAAATCAGACCAAACCAATCTTAAATAATCATTTAAAAGCCCAGAAAGTGAGCTTTTCAAATCTTTGTCAATCATGCTTATTTAAAAAATATCACGGGATTCAACAACCCTCAAACAGGGCTCCAAAATAGTAGGTTTTGTCAATCGGTGAAAGAAAATTATATTATTCCTGTTTTTCTCGATTTCAAATGCCGATGTTTTATTTCAATGTTCCTTTCACATACCGTGCACCTTTCCTCAGAATCAATTACGTGTTACACGACGGGAAGCCTGCCAGTTCTCTTAGAAATAATTTTTAAATCATCAATGGCATACTTCTCATCCTGATAAACAATCCTGTGTCCCGAGGAACGATGTTGTACTCCTCTGGCATCTGAAGCCAATGCCTCAACAATAAAAAATAAATAAATTGAGAAACGACCTGATCGCACTTAGTCAACGCGATTACAAGAGAAAAATATCAAAAACGATGCAAACCCACTTGCTTCACGTGAACATGAGGACAGAGTTAAGAACAAAAACACATTTCAAAGGATCGTCTCCAGTTTCAATCCTCATCTACGACAAGCTAAATCAAGCAAGCAACAAAAAAAAAAAAAAAGGGTCTCCAGTTTGAACACACCCGCAGGTAAAACTGGTTATTTTGCAACCACACCGATTTCTGGGGACTCCCTTTGTGTTTCCAATTTAAGTTTACCCTGCTGAAATTTCAATCCCCTCGCTTTCAACAGGCGGCGGAGTTTTGTCAATTTCTTATAATGTGGAAAGAAAAATGAAATAAACCGGGGCCAGATCAACAAAAGTGGTTAATCTACCACGGAGATCGCACATCACAAAATAAAAACAAATCCGTTTCCCCACAACAGATTTAGTTTGTTTTATTTTAAAAAATAATAATAAAAGCTCCTTTTCAAGAGGCTGCATGCATGCATGCAGCAAGCCAGTCGGGGACAAAACGAAAGCCCGGCTTCACCTGAGGGTTTGCGGATTCAACAACAATTTTTAAATTTAAAAACCCCCACTAAACTCGAGTCAAACTCCCAGCATTTTCTGTTAAGTCTGCAGGTTTGAATGCTCGTCTACTCACCGCGCACGGCTGCCTCAAGTCTCCCACATCTCGGCGCATAATGTCCAGCTGCCCGGCTCACGATGCCCGTAACTCCGAGCCCGGGCTACACGGGCACCGGCTCCCGCTCACCTCAAGCTCACTCGAACCGCGCCCCTAAAAAATTAAAACTCCCCTGGTCCCCTCAAGTTTATTTCTCTTATTCTCTGTGTCCTTGTGCGTGCGTGTGTGTGCTCTTCCTTTCCTCCCTTCGTTCACACACACACACTCGGTGCGGGCTCGATCGCACCAGCCGCCTCTCTTTACTCCGGAGCGCTACTTAACACACTTTCCACGGACACCAAAGCCAAACCGTCGCCTGCCGCTCGGCAGCTCCGTCCGAACATCTTCGGGAAACTTCGGCGAATGGCGTCATTCGGAGCCGAGCGCGCCGGCGGCTTGACGATTGGGGGGGGGGGGGGTGGAAGGCAGAGGGAACAGCTCCAGCCAAAGTACAGAAAGGGAATGTCGTGCACCGCCTTCCACCAACAATGCTGCTACTGTGGCGGATCCTGCCTGCAAGACCTCGACGCCACGCGTAGACAGAAGATTTTTTTTCAAAGCCTATTCGATAGAAGTGGAAGCCCTTTCTGTTGCATCTGTTCAAGCTGTTAATGGTCTATGCAGAAAGCACCCGGTCATGGAAGCATTGCAAATTGTGCTGCAGTTTTAATTCGTGGTCGAGTGTAGGATTTAAAGATGTTTCAATGCAATTCATATGTTTTTTTTTAGTTTAAATATATTGTTTGAAAAACGAGTATAAACGAGTAAAAGGTCCCACAGAGTAAAATGAAGTTAAACTGGAAAATCTGGCAGAACGACTACGTTGCTTTTTTTTTTAAAACAGATATTTGCACGCTTGGAAAAACTCAACTGGTTAAAGTGCAGGTAGTACCTGCTGAAATTACCAGGAGATTCCAAATAAACTTCCAACTTTCTGCTCTCTATACGGTATATCCAGAATGTATCTTTACTTTCGTCGTTACCTTGGCATTTTTCAAAAAAACAAGGTCCCATGTAGCAGATAGGTCGGAAAAAAGAAAAAACCCAGAGAATCAGAGCGACAAAGTAGATTTTAGAAGCAAAGGTTGAAGATTGATGGGCTTCAAACTCAAGGCTTAGTAATTGTTCCCTTTGAGTTAGACTTAAATGTAGGGGTGTGATAAAGAAGTTTGCAACTGATGCAAAAAAAAAAAGGTTCAGAGATCAACAAGGAAAGCTTTAGATTTTAGAAAGTTAGGTATGGTCAGTTTGGCCAAAAAGTGGCCACAGAAATGTAGAGAGTGCAACTCGAAGGGAATACAAAGTGGACAATGAACAGGACCCCCAGAGTGTATGGCACAGATTTTTAAATGGTGAAGAATAAATCAATCAAGTACTTTAAAAGGGCATTCCCTTATTCCCCAGGGCATGGAGTATTAGTTTATGGCGAAAACAGTTTGTCACATTATTTTGACCACTGTATTACCAAGTGTTCTGGTCATCACATTGCTAGAATGATGTGATTACCTATTGAAAAAAGGTACAGGAGGGATAAATAAAGAAGTTGCCACGACTCGAAAATGTTGGCTATCAGGAAAGCTAGAATGCTTGGGTTGCATTCTGTGGAACCCATGAAGCTGAGAAGTGATGAAAAAGATTAGGAAGGACTTAGATAGAATAAATAGGTGTGGAGATCTGTCCTTTTTCTTTGCTTCAGCCACTAGACTCCGCATGGGCTTTGCTTTAACCTAGCACACAATGCTGCAAAGCCCATGCGGAGTCTGGCTGAAGCAAAGAAAAAGGACAGATCTCCACATTGGAAGAGTCTATTTCTCTTTTCAGAGAAGTCAAAAAACAAAAAGAGGAATGTTTAAAGTAATTGGTAGAAGTGTGTGGTGGGGGATGAGGAAAGAAATTATTTCACCCAAAGGATGATAAGGATCTGAAAGTTATTGTCTAAGAGGGTGGTAGAAAAAGAAAACCTCATCACACTTTATAAAAAAGTACTTGGATGCTTACTTGAATAGCAATGAATTTCAGGGCCATGGCTTTATGCTTGGAGGTCCTGTACCTCTTTTGACGAGCATGAACACATGGACCAAGTGGACACTGTAACATTTTTACTGATTCCTTTCATCTTTAATTCCCATCCTATTTCTGTCATTTAATTTAATTCATCCACCTACTCAGAAGTTCCTTTTTGTTCACTTTACCGTTCTGCATCCAAAAGCCCGTAACTTTCCCCAATGAAAGGGCGCCAACGTTAAATATCATCAATTTCTCTTACCACAGATGCTACTGAATATTTTCAACATTTTCTATTTATATTTCGTACCCAGAGTGCATGCTACTGGAAAGGTCGCAAACAGACCATTGTATTTGTGCCATATCTGAGCTATTTTATTTATAACGATGCCATCACATTATGTGGCAACAATGATTTTTGAAGACACCTTGAATCACTTCACAGATGAAAATAACCAGATACTGAACAAAAAATTAATCAATTATTTGATGGGATCTCAAAAGCGAGGAGGATAGCTAAGTGGAGGCGTTTTTGGAAATAATTGGAGTGTGCAGCTGAAGTAGCTGTAGGATCTGCAACTGAGAATGCAACAGATGGAAAGGAGGAATTGACAAAGTACCAGAGTTGGAAAAACAAGGGACATGTGGGAACCCAAGGCCAAGGATGATTCTTGTGGTAAGAAATGATGAAACCATGAAAAGACTTGGCAATGAGAATTACTATTTTGAAATAAATGTATTGCAGAATAAATAGCCAGTGCATATAGGCAAGTACAGGAAATTTTGGAAGTTAGTCTGGTGAGAAAGCTGATGGCCAAGGGTTGACCAGGTTTGCAGTTTGTGATGAGCAGAGGTGAGGGACATTATTGGAATAATCCAGTCTGCAAATAACAAAAGATATGAGTAAATATTGGAGTGTGATTAAGGTGGTAATGTTGGAAATTAGCCTTGATGGTGAATAGTAGGTTAAGTTTGAAGCTCAACCCAGGATCAAGGAACTGAAAACTTTGTCATGAGGCTGAAGTTGGACCAACAGGCTATAAAGAAAAATGGAGTCGATAGATAAGAGATGGTAATTTGAAAGACTAATTTCCCCAAAGAGAATTACTTAATTCTTGCCAGTTTTGAACCGGATCTTTATTTTGTTCATTGGAACTGCAGTGGCAAAACGGTAGAGTTGCTGCCTTACAGCGCTAGAGACCTGGGTTTGATCCTGACTATGTGTGTTGTCTGTACAGAGTCTGCATGTTCTCCCTGTGATGGCGTGGGTTTATTCCGTAAGTTCATTGGCTTCTGTAAATAGTCCCCAGTGTGTAGGATATTACTAGCGTACGGGTAATCACTGATCAGCGTAGACTCGATTGGCCGAACGGCCTATTTCCATGCTGTATCTCTAAACTAAACAAAGGACTCAGACAACAGTCGTAGGTGTGGCAGACAGAGATGATTGGGTACTGTAAGGAAAAAGAACCTGATGGTGACTCACCACCACCTTCTCAAAGACAAGACAAGGCTGCTTTATTCCAGTCGTAACCATGCCCTCTAAACAATAATAACAGAAGTTGCCTGTGAATAGTGTTACTCAGTGGCAATGAAATGATGAGAAAAAGAGAACCAAGGCTGTAAGCTATTGGAAATACATTGTCAGGCTTTGAGTGTGAAGATAGGTTCCGACCTGAAATGTCATCTGTCCATTCCTCCAGAGATGCTGCTTGACCCGCTGAGTTATTCCAGCACTTAGTGCTTCACTTGGGATTCCAGTATTTGGAGTTACTTGTTTCTCTATTGCTTGATTACAATATGAAATTAAATTAGGTCAGTGCCGTCATAATAAATTGAGGAAATATATTGGAGACATTCAGAGTACTGTACTATGCAAATGAAAAGATGGAGGGAGCAATTTGTTGATAAATTTGAACAAGTGATCTGAGTGATATGAGCAGGGTGGTAACAGACTGAGTGTTTTGAAGAAATGTTTGCATATGTCAGAATGAACCTGTTATTATAACACAGGAAAATAGATGGGGGTGGGGGAAGAAACTGTAGAGCTATAAAATAAAATGAAGCAATAATTAATTGAGGTGAGGCAAATAATGAACATTTGGAGGGTGTTAAGAAGTTGGTATTGAAGATATCATAAGAGATGCAAGTGATGACTTGTGTGGTGGAATATTGTGCACATTCATTGCTTGTTGATGACCCAAAGAAAAGTTGGTGAGAAGCTGTAGTGTGTATAATGTGGCAAGGGTGTGGGGATTGTGATGAGTTTTATATGTCAAGTAAGCAGCTGAGACATCTGAATAGATGGTCAGAAATTTGAATCATGAAATTCAAGCAGATATGAATAGAAGATGGGAATTAACTGAAGTTAATAGCAGGAAGCAATTTTTCATTAGCAAAAGGAGTGTTCCAACCTTGAATTTGGCGATGATTTCGGTGGGTAGATATATGTAGTGCAGGATGATGAGTGAGGACAGGTTTCAGACAGATTACTGAAAAAGTAAAGGATTGGGCAAATGCTCAAGTTGCTGAGGTAAAAAGTTTGGGTGCACTTGAGAGATCTTTGTAGAAGATTTGTATTTGGGAGAGTGATAAATAAAGACAGTGACAAAGCACTAAAAGAACTAGTCAAGACTGAAATGTTGTAAATAATTAAAAGATGTAAAGAAATATGGAAATAGGATAGTCTGAAAATGAACAAGCCCATATAATTTATGATGGGGGCGAGTTGAAAGTGGGTAGGCAAGGTCGAGGTCACGAGCTTTCAACTTGAGGACAAGGTCTTGGGGAAAAGTCCATAACTCCCTGGAAGCCAAGTCATTGGATATTTTTAAGGCGGGGTCAAGAGTTATGGGGTGAAAGCAGGTGAATGTGGAGGAGGGAGAAAGATAGATCAGCCATGATTGAATAGCAGAGTAGACTCAATGGGGTGAATGGCCTAATTCTGCTCCTATGACTTATGAACTTATAGGAAGGGTGCAGAGGAGATTTAGCAGAATAATGCCTGGATTATGTGGTAGTAGTTACAGAAAGAGGTTGGACAGGCTTTGATGGTTTTCTCTGGAACGGCTGCAGTTGTGGGAAGACTTGATAGAAGTATATAAAATGATGAGTGGCATAGATAAGGTAGACAAGCAGAATTCTTTCCCCAGGATGAAATATCAAATACTAGAAGGCATTGCTTTAAGATGAACTTCTTCTGCAGTTGTATAGGGCCCTGGTAAGACCACATCTGGAGTATTGTGTACGGCTTTGGTCTCCTAATTTGAGGATGGACATCCTTGTAATTGAGGCAGTGCAGCGTAGGTTCACGAGATTGATCCCTGGGATGGCGGGACTGCCATATGAGGAAAGATTGAAAAGACAAGGCTTTTCACTGGAGTTTAGAAGGATGAGAGGGGATCTTATAGAAACATATAAAATTATAAAAGGACTGGACAAGCTAGATGCAGGAAAAATGTCCCCAATGTTGGGGGAGTCCAGAACCAGGGGCGACTGTCTTAGAATAAAGGGGAGGCCATTTAAAACTGAGGTGAAAAGGAACTTTTTCACCCAGAGAGTTGTGAATTTGTGCAATTCTCTGCCACAGAGGGCAGTGGAAGCCAAATCACTGGATGGATTTAAGAGAGAGTTAGATAGAGCTCTAGGGGCTAGTGGAATCAAGGGATGTGGGGAGAAGGCAGGCACGGGTTATTGATTGTGGACGATCAGCCATGATCACAATGAATGGCGGTGCTGGCTTGAAGGGCCGAATGGCCTCTTCCTACACCCATTTTCTATGTTTCTTTGTAAGATGTGAGGGTCAAAGATTAAAGGAGATGAAAGGGGTAAAAAATTTACACAGAGAACATTGAGTGCCTGGAATGAACTGCCAGGTGTGGTGTGGGCAGATATAATAGTGGCATTTTTAAAGACCTTTGGATAGGCACACGGATGTGTAACGAATGAGGGCATATGTATTATGTGCAGGTACATGAGAGTTGATCTTAGCATAATGTTTGGCACAGACATAGTGGGCGAAAGGGCCTGTTCCTGTGCTCTTTTTTTTGTTCTTTGTTCTAAGATGCTGATGGACTTCACTAATATGTGCAATACATTTAATATCTACAATACATTGTAATATGCACACCATCATGGCTTTATGTGTCAAGCCATAATGATTAAGGAACACAAAAATAGAAGATCGTAACTCGTGTCTTATAAATGGAGGAAAGGTTTTGGAGATTTAGGAGGTAAATTACTGACTGCTCGGTACCCAGCCTATTGATTTTCTGATGTTGCCACAGTATGTATGTGACAGGCCCACCGTTTATAAAGAACGGATATCCCTAGCATGTTGATAGACACAACATGCTGGAGTAACTCAGTGGGACAGGCAGCCTCTCTGGAGAGAAGAAATGCATGACGTTTCGGGTTGAGACCCTTCTTCAGAGTCTGAAGAAGGTTCTCGACCTGAAACATCACCCATTCCTTCTCTCCAGAGATGCTTCCTGAGTTACTCCAGCATTTTGTGTCTATCTTTGGTTTAAACCAGCATCTGCAGTTCCTTCCTACAACTAGCATGTTGAATCGCTATTGTATGTCACAGATAGATGCTTTGACCATCCCCAACAAAAGAGAATCCAGACATGGATTTGTGACCCAAATGTTTTTTCTGCTTTTCAGCCCGTGCCTGAATGCTGTCAGTCTTGCAGGGATGGATTGTTTGATTTGTTGAGAAATTGTGAATGGGATTGCACATTGTCCAGCATCAATGAATTATCTCCAACTTTACAATGGTCAGTGATGAACAATTGGACAAAGCACACTGCCCTGAGAAATTGCTGGCACTGGGATGAGTGATCTCCAACAACCATAGCTTTCTTGATTGAGAGTAGTCTAACTGAATGTTAATTAACCAGATTAGGATTTGTTTGCCATTGCCTGAACAGGTCATAGCTGGGCAATTTTCTATATTTCTAAATTATCAGGTGGACGTAATGCGATATATCGTCAGGTTATTGCCTGTCCCATTGTTTTTTTTTTGTTCTTTTGCATGATACCAGTGGAGAAAGTACAGTTAAGCATCACTCCATGTGATTCAACCAAGACAAAAAGATGGGAAAACTTAAGGAACAGAGGAGAAACTGGAAGTGGTGGAATGGGCTTGGGGAGAGTGGAAGGGATTGAAAAGTGTGGAAAATGTAAGGAAAATAATTCATCTGGAAAAACGGGTTGATTGGGAGTGTTTAAAGTAAAAGGTACAAACTACCCTAGCAAGGAACTATTTGTAAAAGAGCAATGGTTTGGAGTTTGGGAAATTTTGAATTGGGAAATGATCTCAACAACGCGTTTGAACAATTCCATGAAGTTGGAAAGCTGTTACGGTGAAGGAAAAGTTGATTTGCACTTCAGTGTGAAGAGATGGAGAAAAATGATGGAGAGGTCATGAAGGAAACTACAGTGCAATTTTAGAAATGTTTTAGAAGGTTGGCAAAGAATTTTGCAATGCCTGTGAAATGGAGCATTATTACCCACCCACTATTTTAATACATAATGGATGGTTTCTGTAAATGTTTGTCAAAAAGACAGTGTAAAAAATGTTGGAATTTAAAAGGGTCTTCTTTGTTGAACTTACAGTGCCCTCCATAATGTTTGGGACAAATATCCATCATTTATTTATTTGTCTCTGTACTCCACAATTTGTGATTTGTAATAGAAAAAATCACATGTGGTTAAAGTGCACATTGTCAGATTTTAATAAAAGGTATTTGTATACATTTTGGTTTCACCATTTAGAAATTACAGCAGTGTTTATACATAGTGCCCCCATTTCAGGGCACCATAACGTTTGGGACACAGTAATGTAAATGAAAGTAGTTATGTTTAGTATTTGGTTGCCTATCCTTTGCATGCAATGACTGATTGAAGTCTGCGATTCATGGACATCTCCAGTTGCTGGGTATCTTCTCTGGTGATGCCCTGCCAGGCCTGTATTGCAGCCATCTTTAGCTTATGCTTGTTTTGGGGGCTAGTCCCCTTCAGTTTTCTCTTCAGCATATAAAAGGAATGCTCAATTGGGTTCAGATCAGGTGATTGACTTGGCCATTCAAGAATTTACCATTTTTTAGCTTTGAAAAACTCCTTTGTTGCTTGAGCAGTATGTTTGGGATTATTGTCTTTCTATAGAATGAACCGCCAGCCAATGAGTTTTGAGGCATTTGTTTGAACTTGAGCAGACAGGATGTGTCTATACACTTCAGAATTCATTATGCTACTACCATTAGCAGTTGTATCATCAATGGAGATAAGTGAGCCAGTATCTTCAGCAGCCATACATGCCCAGGCCATTACACCCCCACCACCGTGTTTCACAGATGAGGTGGTATGCTTTGGATCTTGAGCAGTTCCTTCTCTCCTCCATACTTTGCTCTTGCCATCACTCTGATATAAGTTAATCTTCGTCTCATCTGTCCACAAGACCTTTTTCCATAACTGTGGTTGCTCTTTTAAGTACTTCTTGGCAAACGCTAACATGGCCATCCTATTTTTGTGGCTAACCAGTGGTTTGAATCTTGCAGTGTCGCCTCTGTATTTCTGTTCATGAAGTCTTCTGCGGACAGTGGTCAAATCCACACCTGACTCCTGAAGAGTGTTTCTGATCTGTCGGACAGGTGTTTGGGGATTTTTCTTTATTATAGAGAGAATTCTTCTGTCATCAGCTGTGGAGGTCTTCCTTGGCCTGCCAGTCCCTTTGCGATTTGTAAGCTCACCAGTGCTCTCTTTCTTAATGATGTTCCAAACAGTTGATTTTGGTAAGCCTAAGGTTTGGCTGATGTCTCAAACAGTTTTATTCTTGTTTCTCAGTCTCATAATGGCTTCTTTGACTTTCATTGGCACAACTTTGTCCTCATTGTTGATAAACAGCAATAAAAGTTTCCAAAGGTGATGGAAAGACTGAAGGAAAGACTAGGTGCTGAGAGCTCTCTTTTTCCCTGCATTAAAGAGGCAATTAAACACACCTGAGCAAATGAAAACACCTGTGAAGCCATGTGTCCCAAATATTATGGTGCCCTGAAATGGGGGGGCTATGTATAAACGCAGCTGTAATTTCTACATGGTGAAACCAAAATGTATAAAAATACCCTTTAATAAAATCTTACAATGTGCACTTTAACCACGTGTGATTTTTTTTCTATTACAAATCTCAAATTGTGGAGTACAGAGGAAAATAAATAAATGATGGGTCTTTGTCCCAAACATTATGGAGGGCACAGTTGACCTCAGAATTATGAGCATTCTAAACATGGATTTACAAAAAATGTGAAAAGTAGAAAGTCTGTTTTTTAAACAAATCTTAACCTTGCTAAAGATGTTATTGATGATTGCTTGTAGCTTTCACAGCTGCAAAATGAAAATGAAATTGTGCATTTTACTCCAGATCAGATGTGAAGTTAATGAGTTTAACAAATGGGAAGATCTCAAGCTGTCACCACTGCCGTGATAAATGTGAATATTACGTTTTGAGAGAGAGCATCTTTGCATTGGACATTACAAGTATATTGCAGAGGAAGAAGGAAAATGCACTGGCTTAGAAATACAAGAGAAAAAGGGAGAAAGTAACATGCAGTAGCTTTATCTGAGGCAGCAGATTTATTATTTCATATAATAGATGTGGGTGAGAAAATGTATAACGAAGCTTAAACTTTTGGAAGAGGCAGTGAATGAAATGCATTACCAAGTCCATAAAAACTTGCAAGGTCTTTCCATTTAAAACGCAGTTCATTGCTGGCCTTCCCCAGGCATCTATGGATGACATCTGTGAGATCAAATATTTTTTGATCATTTGTCTAACTGTTCCTTCACTGAAAACTTAGAATTACGATTTGAATGATTATAATGCTAATATGCAATTGTAATAATGCATTTGTGTAATGTGATTTGCTTATATCTACCCTCAAAAAACAAGATACAAAGGTAACTGTAAAGCTTCAAAAAATGCATGAGGTACTGCTTAAATCTGTGGGAAGTTCACTTCCCATATTTTAAGAGCCATCTCCAAGAGAGGGCAGATATCAATGATGAAATATACCACCACCTCCAAAGCCTTAGAACAGTCTTCAACTACCTGCAAAAAAAGAATGTTTAAAGGATGTTTAAAGGTGGTAGTGTGAACTGTGAGGAAGATGCTATGAGGTTGCAGGGTGATTTGGACAGGTTGTGTGAGTGGGCGGATGCATGGCAGATGCAGTTTAATGTGGATAAGTGTGAGGTTATCCACTTTGGTGGTAAGAATAGGAAGGCAGAGTATTATCTGATTGGTGTCAAGTTAGGAAAAGGGGACGTACAACGAGATCTAGGTGTCCTAGTGCATCAGTCACTGAAAGGAAGCATGCAGGTACAGCAGGCAGTGAAGAAAGCCAATAGAATGTTGGCCTTCATAACAAGAGGAGTTGAGTATAGGAGCAAATAGGTCCTTCTGCAGTTGTACAGGGCCCTAGTGAGACTGCACCTGGTGTACTGTGTGCAGTTTTGGTCTCCAAATTTGAGGAAGGATATTCTTGCTATTGAGGGCGTGCAGCGGAGGTTTACTAGGTTAATTCCCGGAATGGCAGGACTGTCATATGTTGAAAGACTGGAGCGACTAGGCTTGTATACACTGGAATTTAGAAGGATGAGAGGGGATCGTATCGAAACGTATAAGATTATTAAGGGGTTGGACACGTTAGAGGCAGGAAACATGTTCCCAATGTTGGTGAAGTCCAGAACAAGGGGCCACAGTTTAATAATAAGGGGTAGGCCATTTAGAATGGAGATGAGGAAAAATGTTTTCAGTCAGAGAGTTGTGAATCTGTGGGATTCTCTGCCTCAAAGGCAGTGGAGGCCAATTCTCTGAATGCATTCAAGAAAGAGCTAGATAGAGCTCTTAATCTTAGCGGTGTCAGGGGGTATGGGGAGAAGGCAAGAACGGGGTACTGATTGAGAATGATGAGCCATGATCACATTGAATGGCAGTGCTGGCTCGAAGGGCCGAATGGCCTACGCCTGCACCTATTGTCTATTGTCTATAAGTCTTCAGACCCAGCAACAAGCTCATAGTCTACTGAGCAGCAATGATCCCTATCCTTCAAGGACATGAACAACCCACAATAGGCACCTCAAAATGCTGATAAAGGACCACCAAAAATGAATCTACAAATACTGTCAACCACTAAGAGGATAGGAAAGCCAATGTTGGAGTCCTCATCCAGGGCAATATTCATAATGTCACAATATTGACATCTTTCACCATCAACCAACTTCAACAGGCTCATCCACTTCATCCAAAGGTTTAAAATGCTGGAAATACCAAGCACGGGCCTTATCTGTGAAAAGAGAAAAAGAGTTAACATTTCAGCTTGAGGACCTTTCCTCATAACTGCGAAGGTGACAAAAGAAACTTCTTGTGCCGTGGGGGAATGTATGGGATAAAACTGGGGTGACCATGGAGATGAGCTGTGAACAAGATTATCCGGTCAATGAGTGAATGGGGGCCATTAAAGAGTGAGCTCATAGACAAAACACAGCAAAATAATATAAGGGTTGCAAAATATATAGAGCAGGAAGACATACCCAGCAGGTCAGGCAGAAATCAAGTTGCTGGAAGTTGAAGAATTCAACAAGTCCAGAAGACTGTAATATGGTCAGATAGAAGATAAGGCTTGCATTGGGCCTCACCGTACCAGTACAGGCCACAAACTGAAAGGTAAGGGTGGTAGTGGGATTAAAGTGGCAGCTTGGGTTAATCTCTGAGGAATGAGCACGTATTCTGCAAAACTATCACCCAAATCCAAAAGTAAGACACCAGCCTCCTTAAAAAAATCACACAGAGCTTCTCATCAATAGAAACCTAAGAATAGACCTAAGAAAACTCTACATAATAAAGAAAAACCTGAAAAGCATTGAGCACAGGAAGACATGAAGGCTAAGTGGAAGTAGCGCACCACAATCAAAACAATGTACTCACTCCATTAAGCCCCACCTGTGGCAGAACCTATGCATGCCACATAGAGCTCATTAGTCTGTCAGGACCCACAGAATTGTAATGGAAGCAAGTCATCCTTGCCCTCATGGCAAGATGACTTGTAATAGTTATAGTTACAAAAGATATCTTTAATTACAGGTGCTATTGATTACTGTCAGAAGAAAACCCACATGCAACTTGCATTGGGCTAACTGCCTCAGTCACTTCATATGATCTGCAGCGAGCTCCGGAAGAGTCCATGATCTTTGCATAGGAGTAGATATGGCCATGCCTTGGATTATTCCAAGGCTACATGTATGTTGAAACAAATTAGTTTCCATTTTTAACTTTGAATCTCATGACCTTAGTTGCAACAGTGGTACATTCGTGACGAATTGTCAGTTAAAAAAAAATCTTGTTAATTTGGTAGCAGTTTTGTCTGCATGTAATTCTGGAATTAAAACAATCTCGGTTGACTCTTAACTGCCTCCTGGAATAGCCTAGTTAACCATTCAGTTAACCAAATGGCTACTGCGAAGCGCAAGATAAATAAAACTGGATGGATAGAAACATAGAAAATAGGTGCAGGAGTAGGCCATTCAGCTCTTTGAGCCAGCACCGTCATTCAATATGATCATGGCTGCATCCAAAACCAGTACCCCGTTCCCCATATCCTTTGATTCTGTTAGCCCCAAGAGCTATATCTAACTCTTAAATATGTCGAGTGAATTGGCCTCCACTGCCTTCTGTGGCAGGGAATTCCACAGATTCTAAACTCTCTGGGTGAAAACGATTTTCCTCATCTCAGTCCTAAATGGCCTAACCTTTATTCTTAAACTGACTCCTGGTTCTGGACTCCCCCAACATTGGAAACATTTTTCCTGCATCCAGCCTGTCCAATCCCTTATGAATTTTATATGTTTCTATAAGATCCCCTCTCATCCTTCTAAATTCCAGTGCATATATAAGCCCAGTCGGTCCATTCTTTATTCTATAACTATATTCTAACATGATTGTCAACCTTCCAAAAGCTATTTATGAAAATCCTAAATTGGGAGAGCTGAGCCAAAAACAATCAAGCAGCAGCTTGATGTGGCCATACTCAGTCACAATGTTTGGGCAGCATCCGAGGTTTATCCTAGCCCGACAGCAAGAGAAAACTGGTAAAAATTGTGTCACAGTGCTATGCAGCCAGGAGGGAGTGAACCCCCTGTTGAATGTTGATCTGATTCATTAACAACCTAAATGTTGACTCCGAATTGCCTGAACTTTATGGAATCAGTGAAACCTCAGCTAATGAATGATGTTGAACATCAGAAGAATCCCAGAGCAGAGTGAGATGAGTTGGCTAAGTCCTCAAGGAAATAGCTTTTCAAGCTATTTTTCAAGCTACTTCTCTCAATACTTGTTTCAGGCCTATTGTTTCAGGCCACAATTGATTTCTCTGTCCATGTTAATAATGATAGAAATGGCCACAATATAGTCTTTTTAAATATAGAGTCCAGTCTTCAGTGAAAACTCCCCATATCAGATTGGACTGTTCTGCTGAATGTGATATATTCAGAAAAAAGTATCCAGCAGCTCAAAATTGGGCATTCACAAACCACTGTTGTCCATTAACAGTAACCAATTTTTATTCCACCATGAACTGTGGCTATGGGTCCCATACTCCATCACTGTTTTATCAAAGTCCCAGCCCTGGTTAAATAAGTAATGTAGAAGCAGCAGCAGGCTCGGTGAGACTACAGCACTAGACCATGTGCATACTAAACAGTGGAAGCTGTCTGATCAACCTTGATCCAAAATCCGACAGCACTGCACACTTGTCATCTCCGGTAGTGAATGACAATGACCAATTAAACAACCAACAAAAGCAGGAGGCTCCATGAACAGCTCCATCATCAAGCCTAGCATCTGATTGCAAAAGATAATTTTGAAGCATTTGTAACTATCTTTATCCAGAAATCTCAAGTGGATTATCCACCTCAGCTTTCTCCCAGGGTTCTCATCATCACAGAAGTCAATAGAAAGGCAATTGGATTTACTCTGTGATTTCAAGGCATGGTGAATTATATTGGATAGAACGAGGACTATAATGCTCCAAAACTAGCCTAGAAGGTAACCATGCTCTTTCAATACAACCACAACATTGGCATAACGTAAATGTGGAAGGTTGACCAAGCAGGCCATGCCCACATGAAGTTGATCTGATTCATTAACAAACTACTAGATGGTACTGTGGCTTTATCATTAAGTGGAAATTGTTCACCACTAACCTGCTCACAATTGCTCAAGTTGAGTTTTGCCAGGATTACAATAAAGCCTTGGCTAAAACATGGATGAAAGATCGTGGCAGGGTCGTGGAGCTGTAGAGTTGCTGCCTTACAGCGCCAGAAACCTGGGTTTGATTCTGACTATGGGTGCTGTCTGTACAGAGTTTGTATGTTTTCCCCGTGACTGCGTGGATTTGCTCGGGTGCTCCAGCATCCTCCACACTTCAAAGATGTACAGGTTTGTAGGTTAATTGGCTTTGGTAAAGATTTAAATTGTCCCTAATGTGTAGGATTGTGCTAATGCACGGGGATCGCTGGTCGGCGTTGGTTGGCACGATTTGTCGAAGGGCCTGTTTCCATATTGTATCTCTAAATTACACTAAACAAAGTGAAAGTGACTCCCTTTGTATATCAAAGAAACATTTGACAATGTGTGGTATCAAGAAGCCCTGCTAAAATGAATATCAATATGAATAACAGGGAGCCTCACCAGTGGATTGAGTCATTGTTAGCACAAAGAAAGATAGTTTTAATTGTTGGAGGCACTCATGTCAGTTCCAGGATCTGCTGCTGAAGTCCTTCAGAGCACTTTTTTTATGCCCAATCATTTTACATAGAAACATAGAAAATAGGTGCAAGAGTAGGACATTCGACCCTTCAAGCCAGCACCATCATTCAAAATGATAATGGCTAATCATCCAAAATCAGTATCCTATTCCTGCTTTCTCCCCATATCCCTTGATTCTATTAACACTAAGAGCTATGTCTCACTCCATGAAAACATCCAGTGAATTGGCCTCCACTGCCTCCAGTGGCAGAGAATTCCACAGATTCACAACTCTCTAGGTGAAAAGGTTTTTCCTCATCTCAGTACTAAACGGCCTACCCTTTATTCCTACACTGTAACCTCTGGTTCTGCACTCCCCCAAAATCGAGAACATTTTTCCGGCATTTAGCCTGTCCAATCCCTTAAGAATGTTATATGTTTCTATAAGATCCCCTCTCATCCTTCTAAATTCTAGTGAATAGATCTTCAGCTGTTTTATCTGTGACTCACCCTCCCTTATAAAATTGGAAAGGACAAATGTTTGCTGATGCTTATATGATGTTCAATTCCAGATAGAACTCCTAGCATAATGTATTTATAGAACAGTACAGCACAGGAACAAGCCCTTAGGACCACAAACATGATGTACATGATGCCAACTTATACTGATCTCATCTGCCTGTACATGATCCATATCCTTCTATTCCTGCCTTTCCTGAGCCTATTTAAAAGCCTCTTAAACGACACCATGGTATCTGCCTCCACTACCATCCCTGGCAATGCATTCTAGGCCCCCATCACCTTATGTGTAAAAAACTTGCCTCGCACATCTCCACTAAACATTCCCCTTCTCACCTTATAGCTATGCCCTCTAGTGTTGGATAGTTCCATCCTGTGAAAAAAGGTTCTGACTTTTTCCCAATCTATGCCTCCTATAATAAATAGCTCTATCAAATTCCCCACAACCTCCCAACGATCCAAATCTATTCAGCCTCTCCCTGAAGCTGAAACCATCTAGTCCATGTAACATGCTGATAAATCTCTTCCGCATCCTCTCCAAAGCCTCCACATCTTGCCTGCAATGGTGACCAGAACTCAATGCAATACTCTAAATGTGGCCTGAAACAGAGCTCTATTCCAGATAGAATTCCTAGGATAATGTATTTATAGAACAGTACAGAACAGAAGCAAACCCTCACCTCCATGCAACATGCTGATAAATCTTTTCCACACTCTCTCCAAAGCCTCCATCTTGCCTGTACTGGAGTGACCAGAACTCCATGCAATACTCCAAATGCAGCCTGAACCAAGGTTGTATAGAGCTGGATCATGAAGCAAGGACTCTATGGCGAACAATATGCATTTTTGCATGGATGTAATTTGCTTTGAAGGTTACCATTACACCCTAACTGTTCTACAAGTCTTTGACTAAAAGGTCAATGGTTACACACATGACTGTAAGACTGTACTTTAATCTCTATAAATCTGGCAGGTCCAAACTCCTTATTTGATTCACAATTGAATGGTCACAGCCATTTCATATTACAGGATCCACCGAGTATTTCTCATATTCCATTTCCTCATGACATGAAAGAAGGCCATTCGGTTTGTAGAGTCCATACCAGATCTCCAGGGAATCACATCAATCCAAAAGCAGAGATGCTGCCTGTCCCACTGAGTTACTCCAGCGTTTTGTGTCTATCTCTGGTTTAAACCAACATCTGCAGTTAGACAATAGACAATAGGTGCAAGAGGAGGCCATTCCCACACACTATCCCCCTTATTTCTCTGTGAGCTATCAACTATTACTCTGTAAGCTGTTAACAGATGCCATATCAACTCCTATTACTCTGTAAGCTTTTAACAGATGCCATTAACTCCTGTCTAATTCACGTACCACCTACATATAGTAGGGAAAGTTTACAAATGGTCAATTAGCCTACCAACCAATCTGTCTTTGGGATGTAGGAGGTAACTGGAGGACTGAGGAGAATCTCACCAAGTCACAGGGAGAGCATGTAAACTCCACACAAACAGCACTGGAACCCTGTTTACTGGAACTGTGAGTCAGCAGCATTACCTACTGCATCACTCGTCTACACCAATCTTCAAGCATGTGGAAATTTAAATTAAGCACAAGAAAAGCAGTAATTTCGACAGGATGACTCTACATAATAAAGGGGAGGGAACGAGAAAGAGAGAGCAACCTGTGATTATGGTGTTAATGCTTTTACACTGCCACTACAGCAGTGAGTGGGACAGTCGATGATAATTGTAGGAAGGTGAAAATGTGTCAATAGAACTAATGTGTTGCCATCCATATGTCACTACGATCTTCCGCAGGGAATAGTCAGTGAGGGAGGAGAAGAGGAAGTTGACAATGCTGCTCATTAGGAGGTAGAAATAAATGCATGTACGAGTCCATTGGAGAATGCCAAGAGAACCATAAATAATGGAAGTGTCATTATTCAAGGGGGATTCAAATCTGGGATTTAAGGGAGAGGAGCAGTTGTAGTTTGATGTAGGGTTCTGGAAGAATTGGCCAAATTATAATAAATGAAAATAGACAGTCTCAGTCTGAAGAAAGGTCTCTACCCAAAACATCACCCATTCCTTCTATCCAGTGATGCTGTCTATCCCGATGAGTCACTCCAGCATCTTCGGTGTAAGCCAGCTTCTGCAGTTCTTTCCTACACAATAATAAATGAAAGGTAGGGTGCAAAACAAATGAGAAACGCAATAGGTCAGGCAGCATCTGTAGAGAGAAATGGACAGAAGGTGTTTGGAGATAGAAGAAACTGCAGATGCCAGCGAGCAAAACACGAAGTGCTGGAGGAACTTAGCAGGTCAGGTAGTATCCATGGGGAGATTGAATAGATGGCATTTTGTGCCAGGATCTTTCTTCAGACTATTGAAGCAGTGGGGAGTGGGGGAAATCCCCCACGTGCAGGCAGAGGAGACTAGTTTATCATCTTCGGCATGGACATTGCGGACTGAAGGGCTTGTTTTGGTGTTTTACTGTTCTATAAAGACTATGAACAGTGGGTAAATAATCCCTGGTCTTGGGTCTGTAATGGCTATGAAAATTTATGTACAAATTCAGATTTACATAGATATGACATACATTTGGAGAAACAGATCTTATAAAGTATCAACAGAACACAATTGGGTTCCACACCAGATGCTGTTGATGTCACCCAGCACTTGCACGTCCAATCTTACCACTGCCCCTGATGAGGTTATATTGCCCACCATTGAGGATTGTCAGAAAAATTCTCAATTGGAATGAGGGGAAGACTGAAGTAGCACTGCTGCAAACTCCTGTGAAATTGTGAATGAAGAACGGAGGAAGACAACTTATGAAACCTAGAATACACATTCCCAGAGAGCTAGAATCTAAAGCTCAATAACGGCATTGTAATATAAGGATATCGATCTTTATATTAGCTGTATTTGTATTAATTACATCGGACTAGCTTTGGATGTAACTGTAAATACAATACTAAGCTGAACCATTTGAATTCAGACCCTCACTTTCTCATAAAACACCATCAGTTTTGAGCCCATGGAGCTACCATAGCTTTGGCTTGAGCTGTTTCTATGGTAACTAAAACATTCTTGAATATTTTTTGTTAGGAACTGATTTCATGAGAAAATACAACTGAGAACAGAACTGTGAGGCTTTTGATGATATAGATAAAGTATTTCCTATAAAATAACAATGGGAAGTGACAAAAAGCATAACCTCTCCAAGCTAAGAAACGGAGGAAAATTGCATTGAATTGTTTCCTTTTACACAACATCACTTCCACTGGCCAGAAACAACATAGCATTAGAATCTGCAGAGTAAGAAATTAGGTACTAAACAATGCCAGTTGAAAAATATTAACAACATTATCAACAATTACAACAATAATGCTATGGCATTTAGGTGGAATATCCCTTTAATTCATTTGAAAATATCCAAAATATTTTTGATGTACTTGTCAACACTTTATCTTAATTGCCCATGAAGATATTTTCTCATGGTAAAATCATAAATTGTTTTATGATTTCCTGTAGAAATCATACCCAATGTCCAAGCCAGTAGCAGGAATCTAAAGACCAGGCATAATTCCACCAACTCCTTGATAAGTTTTAATATATTTTTGTGAGACCAGGAGCAGAAAGACTACTCTTTCATCTGCACAAACTTAACTAGACTACCTTAAGGGAGTGGAAGTGGGATGAGGGGAGGATTGATTTAAATCCCACTGCCCAGCAGTAATGATGCTTGAAAGAAACTAAAATCAAACAAATATTATACCAACACTGCACTCTTCTGATTACAGATAACATTTTATCTTCACCAATAGTGAGTTAAATCAAAAAACTAATGAGCTAATTTGATAGTTTTTTGATAAAGAGAGAGGATCAAAGTGGGAAATATGGTTGATGTGATATATATGTGCTCCCAAAAGGCATATAATATGCTGCTAATAATAGCTTGACAATAAGACTGAAACCAAGGAATTACAAAATGGATCAGAAAAGCAACTCAGTAAATGGCAGCTGAATAGTAGTGAAAGGTTCTTTGTTGGGCTGCAGGGAAGCATCCTGTTGAGTTCCCCAGGGGTCAAGAATAGGATCATTACTTTTCTTGATATATTAATGATGTGGATTAGAGTGTACAGGGGACAATTTCCAAATTTGCAGATGGCACAAACTTGGAGGTGCAAAAGATCCAAGAGCATACTCAGAGCATCGAGTATAGAAGTTGGGATGTAATGTTGAAATTGTACAGGGCATTGGTGAGGCCGAATCTGGAGTATGGTGTGCAGTTCTGGTCGCCAAATTATAGGAAGAATGTCGACAAAATGGAGAGGGTACAGAGGAGATTTACTAGAATGTTGCCTGGGTTTCAGCACTTAGGCTACAGAGAGAGGTTGAACAGGTTGGGTCTTTATTCTTTGGAGCGTAGAAGGTTGAGGGGGGACTTGATAGAGGTTTTTAAAATTTTGAGAGGGACGGACAGAGTTGACGTGGGTAGGCTTTTCCCTTTGAGAGTGGGGAAGATTCCAACAAGGGGACATAGCTTCAGAATTGAGGGACAAAGGTTTAGGGGTAACATGAGGGGGAACTTCTTTACTCAGAGGGTTGTGGCTGTATGGAATGGGCTTCCGGTGGAAGTGGTGGAGGCTGGCTCGATTTTATTATTTAAGAGTAAATTGGATAGGTATATGGATAGGAGGGGATTGGAGGGTTATGGTCTGAGTGCAGGTAGATGAGACTAGGTCAGGGAGAATGGTCGGCGTGGACTGGTAGGGCCGGACAGGCCTGTTTCCATGCTGTTGTTGTTATATGTGTGTTATATGTTATATGTTATATCATTGTAAACAAATTCGAGAGATGGACAAGCTGGTGGAATTGGCAAATAGGTAGCTGTTGAAATTTAATATTGAGAATCGTGAAAGTATCCTTTATGGTAGGAAGAACAAAAAATAGAATATAAATTAGAAAGCATAATTCTAATAAACATGCATAAATGAAGGAAATGCTTTTCTATGTGCATACATTTACAAGCCTTTATTAAGTAGACGCATAGAATACAGGAAAAAGAAAGTCCTGATACAGTTCATAAAACACTGGTTTGGCCACAACTGTTGCCCAGGTCTGACAACTACACTTTAGGAAAGATATAAAGCTTTAAATAGAGTGCAGAAGAGATTTCCCAAAATTAAAAATCATGGTTGAATTGTGAATAAATTGCAAAAGCTGCTATTGTTCTCTTGGAATAGAGGTAGTCTGCTCTGTGGAGGTACTAGATGATCTGATACAAACATTTAAAATCATGATGGGTGTAATCAGAATAGTCTATTGCTTCATTAGCCATAGATTGCATCTGATATACAAAGAACAAAATGAATCATGAGGAAAGTTATTTTTGCATAGCAGGTGGCAAGATTCTGGATTGCGCTGTCAGTGGTGACAATAGACAATAGACAATAGGTGCAGGAGGAGGCCATTCAGCCCTTCGAGCCAGCACCGCCATTCAATGCGATCATGGCTGATCACTCTCAATCAGTACCCCGTTCCTGCCTTCTCCCCATACCCCCTCACTCCGCTATCCTTAAGAGCTCTATCCAGCTCTCTCTTGAAAGCATCCAACGAACTGGCCTCCACTGCCTTCTGAGGCAGAGAATTCCACACCTTCACCACTCTCTGACTGAAAAAGTTATTCCCCATCTCCGTTCTAAATGGCCTACCCCTTATTCTTAAACTGTGGCCCCATGTTCTGGACTCCCCCAACATTGGGAACATGTTTCCTGCCTCTAATGTGTCCAATCCCCTAATTATCTTATATGTTTCAATAAGATCCCCCCGCATCCTTCTAAATTCCAGTGTATACAAGCCCAATCGCTCCAGCCTTTCAACATACGACAGTCCCGCCATTCCGGGAATTAACCTAGTGAACCTACGCTGCACGCCCTCCATAGCAAGAATATCCTTCCTCAAATTTGGAGACCAAAACTGCACACAGTACTCCAGGTGCGGTCTCACCAGGGCCCGGTACAACTGTAGAAGGACCTCTTTGCTCCTATACTCCTCTTGTTACGAAGGCCAACATTCCATTCCATTGAAAGCAGATTCCAAACGGAACTGGATCCATGGGATTAATTGGATTATTTATATATTGGGCCAGCTCAACCTCAGAAGGTTAACTCTTGTGCTGCAACCATTTTGTGATGCTGTAAAAGTGGGAACAACATTATCAGGTTCAATTCCACTTCAGTTCACAAAACAAACAGAACTCAGAAGGTCAAGCAGCATCTGTAGAAGTGAAGGGATGGTTGATGTTTTGGGTCATGAGAGTGTAAAGGGAAGATTGCTAGTATAAGGAGGATAGAGGGATGGGTGAGAGAGGGGCTGTTGAATGATAAGTGCAATCAGGTGAGTTGGTGGACATGAACAGATGGAGTCGTGTGGGAGAAAGGGAGAGAGCCGATAGGGGCAAAGCTGGAAGGTGATAAGTGGTGTGAGATAAGGGAGGGATATTTAGAAGGAGATATAGGAAGGCTCTGCAACCTCGCCAGTGCAGTCATGTCCATCCTGCGTAGGAAAGAACTGCAGATGCTGGTTTAAATCGAAGATAGACACAAAATGCTGGAGTAATGCAGCGGGACAGGCAGCATCTCTGGAGAGAAGGAACGGGTGACATTTCCGGTCGAGACCCTTCTTCAGACATGTCCATCCTGCAGTGTGGTCACTGAACTGTACATAGTAGTCTAATTATGGTCCAGCCAATGTTTTATAAAGTTGTCCCATAACCTTCTGGCTTTTCTATTCTGTGTTGTGGCTAATAAAGTCCAACATCTAAATGTTTACTTTACCAACCTACCAACTTGCTCTGACACCTTCAGGGATCCTTGAACATGATACTGAACGGATCAACACCAATTTATGAGACAGACCACACGAAAGAGATCGGGAACCTTGTGTCACGGTATCAGAACAACAACCTAACTCTGAATGGAAGTCGGAAGAAAGATGGTTGTTCACCTAAAGGAGTGGAGATGGGGAGGGGTGAACACAACTCTGTCCTCAACAATGGAGCTGCTGCAGAGATGGGCAACCGTTTCAAGTTCCCAGGCATCCATATCACCACAAAATTAGCCAGGTCCTTGCACACGATGTGCTGATCAAGAAACTGTATCCTGGTATTTACTTTCCTAGATGTCTGAGAAGATTTGGCATGCCCACAAAGATTCTCTCAAACTTTCTGCAGATATGCTGTAAAAAGTATTCTGACGGGATATATGGCAACTGCTCTGCTTTTGACTGCCTGAACTTGCAGCGAGCAGTGAACACAGCTCAATCCATCACAGGTTTGTAGCTTCCTTCATCCAGTCCATCTTTGGTGCATTGGGGAGGCTGGAGGTATCGTCAAGGATGCCTGCACCCTGGCCATTCTCTTTCTATCTTCTGGGAGAAAATATAGGAGCTTGAAAGCCTGAATGTCCAGACTTACAGTAAGAACAGCTTCTTTCCCACTGTTATCAGACTCCTGAACCAATCATCACTTTCCCAATCCCTTCCTGGACGTGCTGTCACGTACTCTTAATCTGAACTCTACCTCATTTAGTTATTCTGTGTTTGCACTTTGATATTTTTTTGGACTGCTTTAGATTGCATGTCAAACTTTGCACCATTCTTCTATTTTGTCATTGCATTTATTGTTTTATTTGTCTTTATCACGTATACTGTTTATGAGCATCACATGATCAAGGAACTTATGCCAGAATCTGGGAATGTCAAAATGTGTTTTTTTAATGCTGTAATTGCATCTATCTTTACCATTCACCTGGCAGCTTGATCCATATACCACCCTCAACATGAAAAATCTGCCCCTCAGTTTCCTTTGGAAACTTTCCCCTCTCACCTTAAACCTATGTCCTCTAGTTTTAGACTCTGCTGCCCTGGGGAAAAGACTGTGACCAACTATTTTATCTATGTCTCTCATAATTTTATGAATCTCTGTATGGCCTCCCTAGAGCCTCCTTCACTCCAGCCTAACCAATGTCTCATAACTCAAGCCCTTCAATCCAGCCAACATCCTTGTAAATCTTTTCTTCTCCCTCTCTTATTCACATCCTTCCTATAGCAGAACTGCACACAAGACTCCAAGTGAGGTTTAACTAACATTTTTGTACAACTCTAATACTCAATGTAATGGCTGATGAAGTCAAGCATGCCAAATGCCTTCTTCACACCCTATCTACCTGTATTGTCACCTTCAGGAAATTATGTATTGTATCCTCAGGTCTCTGTTCAACAGGATTCCCCAGGACTCTGTCACTCACTGTGTAGGTCTGTCCAGGTTTAACTTACCAAAATGCTTCCTTTCGTACTGTGGCAGTTAAATTCCATCTGCTATTCCTTAATCCACTTTGGCAGTGTGGAATACAGTTACTGTGTCTGTTCCTCCCTTTAATAATCTTCCTGAAGTACATAAGCTTGCACTTATCAGGATTACATTTTACCTGCCATTTCTCTGTCCATTTCCAATTGATCAATGTCCTCTTATCACCTACTATTCTCTTCACTTTCTACACATTACTGATTTTCGTGATATCTGGGAAGTTGATAATTACACCAAATAGGTTAAGGGTAACTGACCCACCTGTATTGGAATCTGACAAATTTTATGTTCATAAATTTAAGTGGAAGAACAAAATTTGGAATTTCTTATGGATATATGTTTCCCCTTACCAATATTCTCCGCAATTAGTCAAAGAACCAGAAATATCTATCCTCTTAACTTGTATCTGGCATCACCGTGACCAAACAGTTACCTTTTTGAATTGTTGTAAAACTCATATTTTGCCTTACCTTGTCATATTTCTGTCTGCTACATCATCAGTTCACTGCCTTCTGACCCCGTATTTTCTTATTTAAGTTATGTAATTGGTGCAATAAAAAGCATACGTGTTATGAAATGTTTTAAACTTTACACTCTCTGATAAAAACAAATGTAACAATAAAATAATATTTCAGTAACTTGCAACTTGCCATTGCTTTTTCCTTGTGCTAGCTTGAAAAACATGCAGGTCACTCCGTGAGTTGTCATGTTAGTATTAGTCTGATGCTTAAATTCTGGAGCAATGAGGGCAAATTTGAATGTAAAAGCACTTCAGATATTATAGAAAGTGTGCACATTCTTGTTGAATTTGGTACAAAATAAATTGGGCTTGAACTAAATCAAATGGGTTCCATGCAATGATATCTTCAATTATACCTTACAACTACCAACAAGCTATGGTCAATCAGGATACAAGAAAAAAAAGAACAGAGAATGAACCTTACAATTTTACTTCTGGAATGTTGACAAGTAAGAGAATATCTGTATATATAATAGGTTTTATTATTGTTGAGCTGAATTGCATTGCTTCACAAATGACGCAATTGGTATGCAATTAGCAAAAGTTTTTGCTTGATAGGTGGTAGGAAATCTATGCCGCACTCCATTGTCTTGAGGAGTTTTGTTTGCTGTTGTCATGCATAACTGTTGTCATGCATGGCGAGAGAGATTGCTGCCACGGGAGTTGAATACTAAGAATGTGATGGATGCATTAGGCTTTTGTAGTGATAAATGGAGCTGAGATCACTTTAGTTTAATGAAATATAATTTGTCGAATCTGGTACTGTGTGGTCTTTGCCCAGTGAAAGAGATACTGGGATAAAGGAAATATTTCAGCTTAATTTTACTGTACCTCATTCCCTTTCTCGTTTTTGCCTCCATGTCAATTCAAACTTAAGTTATTTTAACAGCATCTAAAGATACAGAGTGATTCACTGTATATGTATCTGTAGTTCTTCAGACATTTGTTGCATTTTGTGGAATACATTATTAATGGCTACATGCTTCACTTTAAGTAAAGTGTTTTGATTTTAGTGATTGTATCTTGGACTACATTTAAACCTCAAGGAAAGGTTTTGTTGGTAATATATTCTGAATGTGTAAGCTAACTAAATAGACTCAAGGCCATGAAATACGGATCCACTTAAATTTCCACCCTGCAGTTATCCAGGTTGATCATTAATATTTGTTGTCTTCAGCATGGACAGATGCTTTTTTAAAATTATGCTCGTCACAAATTAAATTGTACATGAATGCCACAGTGGCACAGATTGCGGAATCAGAAGAAGCTGCAGAGGAGGTTACAATTTTAACATTTAAATTATATTTTTGACAAATGCAGGAAAAATGTTCCCAATGTTGGGGGAATCCAGAGCCAGGGGACACAGTCTAAGAATAAAGGGGAGGCCATTTAAAACTGAGGTGAGAAGAAACTTTTTCACCCAGAGAGTTGTGAATTTGTGGAATTCTCTGCCACCGAAGGCAGTGGAGGCCAATTCACTGGTTGAATTTAAAAGAGAGTTAGATAGAGCTCTAGGGGCCAGTTGAATCAAAGGATATGGGGAGAAGGCAGGCACAGGTTACTGATTGTAGATGATCAGCCATGATCACAATGAATGGCGGTGCTGGCTCAAAGGACCAAATGGCCTCCTCCTGTACCTATTTTCTATGTTTCTATGTTTCTATATAGAGGTGGGAAAGTTTTAGAGAAATGTTGATCTAATGCAGGAAAATGGGACTAGCGCAGATAGATATCTTGGTTAATATGGACAAGTTGAGCCAAAGGGTCTGTTTCCATGCTCTGACTCCATGACAAGAATCCCTGCCAGAGATTTAGGTTCAATCAACGTGCCAGGGATTCAGGTTCAAACTACCCTCAGGTGTTATCTGTGTGGAATTTGCACCCTCTCCCTGTAATGACATGGATTTTGCCCACGTGTTCCGGTTTCCTCCGGTCTCCCTCACACTTGCAAGTTAATTCATTACTATAAATCACCCGTGTGTAAATAAGCAATTATATTAATGGGAACGTGGAGAGAATTGAAAATGTGATTAATATAGGATTAGTGTAAAAGTGTGGTTGATGTTTAGTGCAGAAATGGGGGCTGAAGGGCCTGTCTCTGTGCTGTATCTCTCTGTGACTACGCTGCAGAAATACCATTGTTCTTTACTTTAGCTTACTTTAGTTTAGACATACAGCATGGAAGCAGGCCCTTTGGCCCACTGAGTCTGCGCTGACCAGCGATAACCCCATTCACTAGACCTATCCTACACACCAGAGACAATTTACAATTAACTATTTCCAATCAGAAGGATTGATTGGAAATAGCACAAGAGGTCAGCACCAGATGCATGATGTCTTTCCCAACTCCAAGAAACAATTCAATGGTCAATGCAGGGCAGAAAAGCTGAGATCACTGGTGCACTCACCTACTTCCTAATGCTAGTTCCCCTAGATGTTCAAGTTTGATCTCACTCTGGCATATTACTCGTCATATCAATTTACCCTGTAGATGCACCCACTCTCTCAGTCCATGCCTCACATCACACTGCATTTCCATCCACTACTGACACTCAATTGTACAATGTCATCCCACTCTCTTGCAGATGTTCACAATTTGGAGATGCTGCCTGTCCCGCTGAGTTACTCCAGCTTTTTGTGTCCAACAAGGACATTAAATCACCTAGCAACTAGCAGCTGCTTAGGAGAAGGCACTGGGGATTAGTGGGACCTCTGCATGCTTGGTCTTTGGAGATGAGGGCTTCCATGGCCACTGCGACAAACTAAAATATTAAACTGCCATGTGGCATACCACATTCTCTCACAATGACAGTATCACAAGGGAGTGAAACACAATCATGTGCATAATGATAAGTTCACTCAATCTTAACTTAAGTGTTCTTATTTTATCTCCCACAGGATTTACACATGGCCTCCAGATTACTGGGATAATCAGCAACAGTTTACGTAGGAGGAAGAAGACTTGAATTCATGGAAATATTTGCTTCTGCTGTTGCTAATTACCCAGATTGGAATTGGTGAGATCGCACCTGGAGTATTGTGTGCAGTTTTGGGCTCCTAATCTGAGGAAAGACATTCTTGCCTTAGAGGGAGTACAGAGAAGGTTCACTAGATTGATCCCTGGGATGGCGGGACTTTCATATGAAGAAAGACTGGATAGACTAGGCTTGTACTCGCTGGAATTTAGAAGACTGAGGAGGGATCTTATAGAAACATATAAAATTCTTAAGGGGTTGGAGAGGCTAGATGCGGGAAGATTGTTCCCGATGTTGGGGGAGTCCAGAACCAGGGGTCACAGCTTAAGGATAAGGGGGAAGTCTTTTAGGACCGAGATGAGAAAACATTTCTTCACACAGAGAGTGGTGAGTCTGTGGAATTCTCTGCCACAGAAGGTAGTTGAGGCCAGTTAATTGGCTATATTTAAGAGGGAGTTAGATTTGGCCCTTTTTGCTAAAGGGATCAGGGGGTATGGAGAGAAGGCAGGTACAGGTTACTGAGCTGAATGATCAGCCATGATCATATTGAATGGCGGTGCAGGCTCGAAGGGCCGAATGGCCTACTCCTGCACCTATTTTCTATGTTTCTATGTTTCTATGTTTCTATGAATCAAGAATGTAAAACTGACCAGATAATCTGGTTCAATTATGTTTTTTCAAGGAATAACAAGGATATGGGAAACCATTCAAGTCAATTCCAACTTTTGGCCCTTCCTCTTGGCTTTACAATTTTTTATCTTTCACAATTTACTTGTTTTCTCTCTTCCCAAGTTCTGACGAAGGGTTTTTAGCCTGAAAAGTAAAACTCTGTTGGTCTTTCCACAGATGCTGTCTGAACTTTTGTGTGTTTCCAGCAGTTTCAGTTTTTATTTTAGATTTCCAGCATTTGCGGCTTTTTTGATGGGACTCTCTTACTTACAAAATTCCCATTTCCAAACCAGATTTACTCAGCCTCAATTGCCATCAGGCGCTGTATTCTGAAACCAAATGCCAGGACATAAAAGAAACACTCATATCACCTTTAATTATTTTGCTGATTGCCTTTTGTTTTCTGGATCTTGATCATCTACTCGGGGGAATCATTTCCTATTACTGTCAACGCCCCTCTTTTTTTCACAAACTCCTTTGAAAAAAATCCTGTCATCCCTCTGTGTTTTTGAGAGAGCAATCCCAACTTCACCAGCCATTTCCAATAATTCAAGTCATTCATTCTTGCAACTCTTTTCAGGACACCAGGGTAACTTTGCTGTTTTTCTATTAAATTATTGATTACACATTGGTGTAATAGGATGAGAAGAAGTCTCATTGAGACCTGTAAGTTTCTGACAATAATTAATACGTTAGGTATTGAATGGATGTTTCCTCCATTGGTTCTGAGTTCTAGAACTAGGAAGCATTGTCTCAGGATAAAGAGTAAGTAATTTATAACAGAGGTGGAATAATGCCTTTGACTCGATGATTCTGTACCTTTGCCCCAGAGACCTGTGGATAATTAATCATTGAGTAACTTCAAGGCAGAGATCAATAGATTTTCTGACAATAAGGGAACCCATGAGGATGGAAAGTAGACAAGGTACAAAGGAAGAATCATCTTATTGAATGATAGAGCACACTCAAAGGGTCCTATGAAATAGTGGCATGAGAATTTTTTTATGTTCAATGGGGAAGTGAAGTCAGATGTGACTTTGGTCTAAAACCTCATTTGAAAGGTGGCAACTCTAACAGTTTGTTACTTCTCCGGCAATGCAATCTAGTGTTCAGATTTTGTGCTTAAATCTCTGATATAGGACTTGAACTCACATCCTCGGACTCAAGGGGAAATATACTCCACCAACGGAGCCACAATTACACATTAAAAGAAAACTAGTTGGTAACGCTGCACCTCATGACATCACGGCATGAATGAAACAAATTTATTTATTTGAGAATACAATAATACTATTTGGAGGGAGAAAACACTTTCTATTAGCTCTCACTTAAGCAAGACAGATGTCAGTCAACATTAACAAATTTAATTATTAACTAAATTAGTTCAATTACAACACATAACTAAAAGCAAATTAAACTGATAAGAACAGATACTACACTTGATCTTAGCCAAAAGGCCCACCACATCTTTCTTTCTTGACCCACAGGTCAGCAACAAATGTTTTACATCCAAATAGTCCATACGTTTATCCCACAGAGTTACAATCAAGCAAGAGCATTATAAAGTGCAAAAAACAATTTTGTCATATGCTGAATTGATAGTTTACATTCATCAGTTATAAGAAGAAAGCAGCGGAATGTGAGCCTCTTGTTATTCTAGTGCATTTGAAATTGATACATTGTACTTTCAATTATCATATCTACAGTTTACAGCTGTAACCAGCATGCCAATTACTGAATGAGCAACAAACATCTCCAAGAGTGATTAAGAAAATGTTCTAACAGCATGGAGGCACATTCATGAACAATGTGGAAACTGACCATCTTCAATATTATTGAATGATTCACACAACTTTGGAACAAAACAAAATGTATAAAAATTATCCTGTTTGACACATCACCTGGACAAAACCTTAGCTTGTAGCAACGGATGTTCAATAGGATCGAGAATGGGGAATTTTTAAACATAGATTAGCATGTGGATTTGCATGTGTATGTGATGTGAAATCTAGGAAAAATTTGAGTACCACTGGAATGAATGAATGAATAAGATTATTGGCCAAGTATGCATATACAAGGAATATGCCTTGGTGCTCCGCTCACAAATGACAACACAAACATAGTTAACAATTAAGAATAAAGCATAACACATTAAAACAATAAGGATACACCATTACGGTCTAAACATGTGGGTGAAAATAAACCAGAGCAAAGACTACAGACTTTGGTTATTGAGTAGAACTATCACTCGTGGAAAAAATATGTTTTTATGTCTGGCTGTGGCTGCTTTGACAGCCCAGAGTCGCCTTCCAGAGGGAAGTGCTTCAAAGTGTTTGTGGGCAGGGTGAGAGGGGTCAGAGATGACCTTCCCCGCTCGCTTTCTGGCCCTTGCAGTGTACAGTTCATCAATGGGGGGAAGGTTGCAGCCAACAACCTTCTCAGCTGTGCGAACGATCCGTTGCAGCCTCCGGATGTCGTGCTTGGTGGCTGAGCTAAACCAGACCATGATGGAGAAGGTGAGGACGGGCTCAATGATAGCAGTATAGAATTGGACCATCATTGCCTGTGGCAGATTGTGTTTCCTCAGTTGCCGCAGGAAGTACATCCTCTGTTGGGCCTTTTTGACTGTGGAGTTAATGGTGGCCCCCCATTTAAGGTCCCTGGAGATGATGGTTCCAAGGATCTTAAATGACTCCACAGTTGTGACTATGGTGTTGTTGATGGTGAGTGGGGGGAGGGGAGGGGGATCTCTTCGAAAGTCTACAATTAGTTCCACTGTCTTAAGAGCATTGAGCTCCAGGTTGTTGCAATGGCACCAGGACGCCAGCTGTGTTACTTCCCATCTGTAGGCAGATTCCTCCCCATCCTGGATCAGTCCAATCAGGGTAGTGTCATCCGCAAACGAGGAACTTGACAGAGGAGTCTGTGGAAGTGCAGTCGTTGGTGTAGAGAGAGTAAAGGAGATGGGAGAGTATGCAGCCTTGCGGTGCTCCTATGCTGAGGTTCTGCGGGTCCGAGATGTGCTTTCCCAGCCTCACATGCATGCTGAAGAAGGGTCTCGACCCGAAACGTCACCCATTCCTTCTCTCCCGAGATGCTGCCTGACCTGCTGAGTTACTCCAGCTTTTTGTGAATAACTCACATGCTGCTTCCTGTCTATCTGACACCAATCCACTAATATCAGTGCAGATCAGTGCAGAGAGTAAAGGAGATGGGAGAGTATGCAGCCTTGCGGTGCTCCTATGCTGAGGTTCTGCGGGTCCGAGATGTGCTTTCCCAGCCTCACATGCATGCTGAAGAAGGGTCTCGACCCGAAACGTCACCCATTCCTTCTCTCCCGAGATGCTGCCTGACCTGCTGAGTTACTCCAGCTTTTTGTGAATAACTCACATGCTGCTTCCTGTCTATCTGACACCAATCCACTAATATCAGTGCAGATCAGCATCCAATGACGGTTTTGGATCTTAGAGGAACATTAAAATAATGAGCAGTAGAATTACCAGCACACCTTGGAAGGAGAGTAACAGGAGCCTAGTATTCACACTTCTAAACCTCTACAGTAGGAGAGAGTTGCATCTTGTAGAAGGACAATAACTGGTACATTACCAGAGGATAACATCATCATGTTGGAACACCAACGTCTCAGGAGATAGAGGATGTCGCTTCAGATGGTGGCAGATATTGGTTGGCTGCTGGAACAAAAGTTGCTGACTGAACTCCATGATCTTGCTTCCATAAGTGACAGCTCATGGATCAATAAAACAAGTAACTAATGACTTCAACCTTGCATGCGATTCTGCCAGTCTGAATGAGTGCACCCTAGGATGTTTGGACACAGGGAGTTTCCTCAGGCATCATGACTATATGCAGGTGGTAAGGAAAAACTGGATCACCCAGGATTTTCTATTCGATCAACTGGCCTTCTATTGTATCAATGTGCACTTGGTATGTAAACGACACAAATCTTTATGCAATTGCGTACAAGATTCTTGGGCATTTCTTTATGTATAACGTAGAAGGTGGTATTTGGCCCATCTAGTCTATGCCAGCTCCTTCCTTTCTATTCCTCTATTTTTTCTGTGATCTACTCACCCCATTATTTCATCAAACCCCTCTGACTGATTATATCCATGCTTGGGTTGTAAATTCAGAAACAAATAGGACATAATCATTGGAGTAGCCTTGACACAGATTATGTCATCCACCGCAGATTACGCCATCCACCTACACGAGGAGCAATTTAAAGAGACAAATTAATCTACCAATATACCTTTGAGATGTGGGAGGAAAGCAGAACACTTGGAAGAAATCTGTGCATCTCATACAAGACTGTGTCTGACAGACACAGACAAGGACAGTGAATCTGTGGAATTCTTTGCCACAGTAGGCTGTGGAGGCAAAGTCAGTGGATATATTTAATGCAGAGGGAGATAGATTCTTGATTAGTAAGGGTGTCAGAGGTTATGGGAAGATGGCAGGAAAATGGGGTTACGAGTGAGAGATAGATCAGCCATGTTTGAATGGCAGAGTACATCTGATGGGCTCAATGGCCTAATTCTGTTCCTATCTCTTATGATCTTATGAAGACATGCAAACTTCACACAGGTAGACCAAAGGTCAGGATTGAATTTTGGTTGTTAGAACAGTGAAGGTAGACACAAAATGCTGGAGTAACTCAGCGGGACAGGCAGCATCTCTGGTGAGAAGGAGTGGGTGACGTTTCGGGTCGAGTCCCTTCTTCAGAAGTGAGGCAGTGGCTCTATTAACCGATCTACTGCACCACCCTAGAGCTGTGAGCTAAACATATGGGCTAAACAAGAGTGAAGCTGGAACCTAATAGTAGAACCCCTCAGTGTCTCCCCATCACTCAACGTCAACTCATGCATTCCCATTTATCTTCCTACTATAGACGAGTCAACAGAACTCTCTTTCACTTCTCAAAATCTCAATCGTCCTTTAAGGATTCTTTAAAACCTACTTCTTTAACCAAGCTATTGTTCACCTGCCCTTCGCAATTTGGAGCATTTTATTGTGCTAAAGCTGTGGTACAAATGCAAGTTATTTTTGATGTAGCCACACCACAATGAAGATGGTCAGAACCCTCACTTGTGTGAGCAACAATGCTTCTGAACCCATGAAGGTATTGACAACAGCCTGATTCTGCAATAGAGAACTAATCAATATAAAAATAAATTTACACTTTAATTCTATGCTACTTCCCAGATAACAATGCTGGTAATAACCATGTGCTGTATCACAGACTATACATCACTTTAAATAGCGTTATTCATATAATTTACATATGATGCAATCTCTTGCTTATTGAATTATGGAACTGTGAACAAGGCTACACCAATGATTATGTCCTAATTTTTCAGAATTTACAACCCAAGCATGAATATAACAAATTCAAATTAAATAAAGAGTAAATGGGGCAAATCAAATTAGTATGGAAACTGAACTGCTTTTCACAGCTTGACATAAAGCAGTACAATCTGAATATATAGTATTCATACATGAATATGCAATATTCATATGTGAATGTACAGTAATTAGATTTAATACTGTATTACAATCTCCATACTCAATGTTTGCATTGAATAGAGTACAAATCACAAGGGTCTGATCTCAGTGTTTTCAAAGGTTCAAACAGCACTAAAGTATAAAACTTTGTTTCTGACTGTTCAAGCATGCAAATCAGAAAGAAATGGGGGAAGGCTGCACACAGCAATTACAATCTATTCCTGCACATTCATACCTTTCTTTTGTGGCCCTATCCATTTTCTGCTTCTTGCTTCCACACCTAATATCATTGCACTTAAGTACTCATTCTCAGCCTCCCAACTAACAATATTACCTTAGCACTCCCCGTCGCCTGCTCTTCCAGCTGCTCTCTTTCCAGTGCACCATCATTAACATTCTGCAGCTGCACAGAGCTCACTGCTTGAAGCAGCCATGTCTCGTCACTTGTGTACTTCCAAGCTGCTTTTGTCGAGAAAATGCTGTCAGAAAAGACTAAAAATATATAATTATCCTAATGTCTTCACATGTACTTCACTATCGCACAACCTGAGATTATGAGCAAGAAATGCAACATGAAATCAATGGTTTGTGCATAAAACAACAACATTTATCCTTTGAGCACATCAGCTAAGCATCCAATATAATTTATCTTAAACCTTCTTTATGTAATCAAATTTTCACAGATGTTCAAGTTTCTACACACACATTTATATTTATTTACTTATGAATTCAAAAGTAAGAGTTATTCATTCTTAACTTTCCATATTTGGTTTGAGAATGATCTGAGACTAATTCTAATTCAAAACAACCCTTTCTGTTTCTACATGTTACATTTAGTAAATCAAGAATGCCCCAGATGTAGCTGGAGTTTAATATTTAGCAAAATGAGACATGTAAAAATGTATAAATTAATTTTCTTAACACAAAACATCAGCCATCAACACTACTCTGGATTAAATATAATTACACATGCTCACCAATAAGTCTCAGAATAGGCATAAAGATATGACTTCTATTAGTGAATTAAAATACAGTATTTGTCAAATATCATCTATTTCAAATAATCTGCACAGCAAACTAATTTCTTCACTGCAGTTTTAGCTTATTAGGGTGAAGAGAGAAAGAACAGCTTGTGCTGTTCAATGAGAATTGATAATGCACAACAATCAGAGAATTTTCTGAAGGAATATACATTTCTAAATCACATGACATCATTAGAAATATCCTTGAAGAAACAATTGAATTAGAAATCAGTGTAGAGGTCAATAGGTGTACAGTTCATCAGTAATCTCAGCCACCAAACGTGATGGACAAAATTTAACTGAAATGCTTTAAAAAATGCGAGAGCACATGAAATTAAAAAAGGCTATTTGTTTAGCCAAGTCGATTCTCTTCACAGTCCAAATACAATTCACCCTAGCATGAGCTTTATTCAAGCATTTAATTTCCTGAGGGAAGGTTCTGCACAGAATCTTAAAATGTAAATGAAATTTCAGTGTATCCATTAAATCTTATATCCTACATTCTCCATCCAGATTTGTTACTTTCCTTTGTGTGGCATTCGTGTGTTCCAAGCAACTAAATAGCCTTAATGTTGCACAAAATATTTGATCATCTCTTTCTGTACATATCCTTAGAATCTTCAGTTGCATCAGTAACCAGATATCTGTATCCACCATACTTTACGCTTGTTGGTTGATGCATCGTTACATGCTATAGTGGAGAGGTTTATGCCACATATACCACGACTCTCAGGAATAATAAAAAAAAGATAAGAAAGGTGAAAAATATTGCTCATAAAAGAAGAACATGGAGAGGAATGATTAATGAAATAAATTGCTTGTACAAGAATGTAACCAACAATCGAAACAAAATATGAAACAGCAGGCAAAATGTGATTGATAAATAAATGTTATTGAATATGATAAATTTAGAAAGGATGAGGAAGGAATTATGGATCTTGGTATTTGGTCTAATTAGATAACACAATGGCAATAAAAATTGAGATAATATTGATAGAAGCAGAAACCATTTGATTGGAGAAGCGAATGTATGACCAGATGTAAGCCATTCAGTCTTTTGTTCTGCAAGACTCTAACTGATCTATAGGTTGACTCCATCCACCCCTCTTAGTTCTAAGATGCTTTCTGTACTGATCTTACAAAAAATAATAAATCTCAGTTTTCAGAAGTATTTTTTGGAAGAGAAGATCTAGGATAGTGTTAACCTTTGTATGGAAGGTGGCTTCTAATATTCAAGCCCACACCCAGAAAAAGATTGAGCACCTTGTTTTGGATTTCCTCACAGGAGGAAATAGCTTATCTCTTTCCACCATGTCAATTCCTTTGGGCGGCATGGGGGGGAGGGGGGGCACAGTGGTCAAGTGTGTCTTACAGTGCTTACAGCATCAGAGACCCGGGTTCAATCCTGGCCACGTTGGTGTTTGTCTGTACGGAGTTTGTATGTTAGCCCAGTAACCTGCATGGGTTTTCTCCGAGAACTTCGGTTTCCTCCCACACTCCAAAGACATACAGGTTTGTGGGTTTATTGGTTTGGTAGAAATGTAGAAAAATGGCCATAGTGTAAGATAGTGTTAATGTGCAGGGATCGCTGATCGGTGCAGTCTCACTGGGCTGATGGGCCTGTTTCTGCGCTGTATCTAAAACTAAAAACTAAAACGAAATCATCAAGTATCGGCAGTTGAATTATAATCACCTAAAGTATATGACCGTAGAGCCTGAAAAGTATCTGGAATGTCAACATAGTTGATACAGGATGCTTTATTTTATTAGCCAAGAAAGAGAGTTAAAGAACAGGGAGAAATCTTTAATTCTCTAGAAGGTTGGGCCTTGGACTGAATGGGGGACTGGGATGAAGAGATCGGACTTTAGCGATGTCAATTCCAGGGGTGAAGGAAGGGGTGGCTTGTTGATGAGCGGTTGGAAAATGCCATTCTTATTTCCTCTGAAAATCAAGAGTGATTTTTATGAGGTCTCACAAAATGAACTTTGGAAGAGCCAAAGTGGTAAATGATGCTTGTATTTAAGAGCACTCTATCATAAATCATTGGTGGTTATGCATAAACTAATAAATAAGTCACTCGATGTAGTGCGAGAGCATTAAGCATCCTAGGATTCCAGACGAAGATGGATATGTAACAAACTTACTCTCAGAGGGAGGAAAATGTTGAGACAAATGTTCCTGGTCTTGAGACACTCCCTTTAAACTAATTTCATGCTTTAAGGATCATGTGAAAAAATAATGTTTCAAAAATTCCTCCTAAAATCACGACACTGAAATATATCTCATCCTTCATAAACCATTTCAATTAGTCTTCCCATTTAAAAAATCCTCTAAATTATTCTCACAGTTTATAAATCTTGTGAAAGCTCCTCATGCTTTAAGAATCCTGTAAATTAATCTCACTATTTAAAATGCCGAGTATCAGGCAACATCTCCTGGTATAATGGCTTCAATCTCAGTCCCATAGCACTTTTCATTGCGTTAAATCACATTGCACAGACATTGTGCGTTTAACAGTTTTCTGCTGCATCACTGATTCCTGGAGCCACTGACAAAAGTTAACGCTCAGACTGTCATTAAAAACCCCCTTTGATTTAAAAAAGATTCACTTCCCGGGTTTCATCCAGGGATTGAAGATTTACAGTGGTCCAGACTGTACTGCAGTTGATCAATTAGCCAACCATTTAACATAATTGATCGAGTCGGTGAGGAATATGAGTATATCAAGTCAAATAAATGAAACATTCAAATGCAAAGCTGTTCATGTTAAATTTCTCTGATCTGTTTCCTCTTTGATAGAGCTTGAGACAAAATTAATGTGAATAACTGGCTTGTGGAATTCCATTTTACACAAAATCTATTGCACTTCAGTACGAGGATCAGCCATTTGTTACTTAACATCTGGATTTATTTCATTAAGAGTGAAAGACTGATATCAAATTCTTGTTTGTACATATGTGATCTTCCTTCTATTGGCATGTTGTTAAATATGGATGCCAGGAGAGATTTCCAGAACAAGCCGGAAGCTCAATTCATTCACACTGATGCCAGGAGACTGCGGCAAAACCTTGAATACCGACATGGGTGACAAGCTGAAATCACGGGCGATCTTTGGCAACGGCATATCTCTACTGGAGGAGCTCAATACTATTTAGGCTGTTCATGAACAGGCAAACAAAGTTCCACCAGGCCGTGTCTATCCCCAATCCCCGTTGATCTCTGTGACGGGTCAAATATGCTTTCAGGAGGGTAAACTCATGGATAGAGTCTGGCCAAGACGGAGGCCCTTGATGGTTTCTGAATTTGTGTGCAAATAACTGGCCATGGGCTTCATCGACATCTTCACCCTTTGACTTGAATAATCCACTGTCCCCATCTGCTTCAAGGAACCTTCCATTATTCCAGTTCTCAAGAAGTGGATTTCTTGAAGTGGTTTTCGTAAAGTGACTTACCTCAAGCACTGTAGCTCTAATGTTGATCATCATGCTTTAAAAGATTGGTAATTGCTCACATCTGGGTCCGTCTTCTGGTGAATTTAAACCTCCTTGCACTTCATTCAGCTCTGGATCACCGTGACAATAAGAATACCAGTGCTAAGAAGGTCTCGACAAGAAATGTCACCCATTCCTTCTCTCCTGAGGTGCTGCCTGACCCGCTGAGTTACTCCAGCATTTTGGGATAGCTTCGATTTGAACCAGCATCTGCAGTTATTTTCCTACACAGAATACCAGTGCTATTCATTGACAACAGATCAGCACCATAACATAGAATAAGCTAATTTCGAGAATTAGTCACAGCTTTTCCTCTACCCTGAATTTCAGTGCTGATGCTCCTGTGGGTTGTATGATCAATCTTCTGCTCACCTCGCTGTACAACCATGTCTGTGTGGCCATGTACATCGACAACTCAATCTTTAAGTTTGCCTACGCTACCACTATTGTCACGGGATCAACAAGAATGACGAGACAGAATGCAGGAAAGAGATCGAGTAACTTTTGTAATAATTTTGAAAAGGCAATAACCTAACTTTTAATGTCAGCAAGACCAAAGAGTTGGTTCGTGACCTAAGAAAATGGGGCAGGGTGGGTGGTTGTGAACTCAATCCTGTCCTCATCTCTGTGGAACCTCTGTGGAGATGGACACCTATTCAAGTTCCTAGGCATCCACATCAGCAGCAAACACACCTGATCTCTTCACATTGATACGGTGAGCAAGAAAGTACATCAGCGTTTTTACTGTCTTTGACGGATGAGAAGATTTGGCATGTTCCTTGAGGATATTCTCTTACTTCTACGGTTTGTGCTATAGCAAGTATTCTGACAGAATGCATCTCAGCCTGGTATAACAACGGCTCCACTCTTGACTGCCCAAAGCTGCAGAGAGTGATGAACGCAGCCCAATCTGTCACAAGCTTGTCACTTCCTTCCATCCAGACCATCTTCACAGTGCGTTGCATCAGGAAGGTTGGAATCATCATCAAGGGTGTTTGCCAGCCTCCCCATTCCATATCTTCTCTTCTACCTTTTGGTAGAAAATCTAGGAGATTGAAAGACAGGACGTCTAGAGTAGACTTAAGAACAGCACCTTTCCCAATGCTATCAAATTCCCGAACAAATCACCTCTCACACCCATTAGCCGGAGGTGGTGCCACACACTATTACCCTTAATTCTACCCCATTCATTTAATCCATCAGTGTTCTTGAAGCTTTTTTTTACACTACTCCAGAGTGCATTGCAATCTTTGCACATTGTTGTGTCTATCATTACCATATTTGCTGTTTCCTCCATATGCTTTATGTGTATAAGGAATTTCATTACATGAAAATAAACTAATCTGATTTGATGTGATATTCCTGATAATACACTTTATTCTTGCATTGGCTGAATATTAATTGAATTTTATTAACTACGTCCTCTGAATACAAAATGAATATGTTTTAATTCAGAAATACTTGTTTTTGGCTATTTGGCTATGCTGTTCAAACAAATTCATAGAACAGTAGAGAATAGGAACAAGCCCTTCGGACAACGAAGTCTGTGCCGAACATGATGTCAAATTAAACAAACCCCTTCTGCCTGCACATGATGCACATCCCTTCGTTCCCTACATATTCAAGTGCCTATCCAAAAGTCTCTTAAACAAAACTATCTTACCTGTTTCTACCACCACATGTAGCAGCACGCTCCAGGCACCTACCACTCTCTGTGTAAAGAAACCTGCTCTGCACATCTCCTTTAAATTTTCCTTCTCTCACCTTAAACCAATGCACTCTAGTGTTTGATATTACCACCTTGGGAAAAAGATTCTAATTGCCTAATCTACCTATGCCTCTCATAATTGTATTAACTTCCATCAGGTCTCCCCTGAGCATCTGATGCTCCAGAGAAAGCAATCCATATTTTTTGAACCTCTCCTTACAGCCTTCTAATCCAGGCAATATCCTGGTCAACCTCTCATGCACCCTCTCCAAAACCTCCACATCCATCCTGTAATGAAACGATCTGAACTGAACACAATACGTCAAATGTGGTCTGCCCAAAGTTTTATAAAGCTGCAACATGGATACCTGACTCTTAGATTTAATGCCTCGACTGATGAAGGCAAACATCTTCTTATGTACTTGTGTTGCCGCTTTTAGGGAACTATGGACTTTGATTCCAAGATCACTCTGTACATCAATGCTGTTAATGGTCCTGCCATTAACTGTATTCTTTCCCCTTACATTTGACCTCTCAATGTGCAACATCTCACTCTTGCTGGATTAATGTCTGCCATTTCTCTAGCCATATCAATAACTGATTTAAACCCTGCTGCGTCAGGTTTCTTCACTGTCCGCAACTCCACCAAATTTTGCATCATCTTCAAACATATAAACCAATTCATCTGCATTTGATCCAAGTCATTTGGATATAATCACAAACAGAGGTTCCAGCACAGATCCCTAACGAATACCACTGGAAACAGACTTACAGCCATAAATAACACCCACATACCATGATACTCTGTCTCCTTAGGGTAGGTCAGTTCTGAATCCAAACTACCAAGTCAATGTGGATCCCATGCATCATCATTTTCTGGATAAGGCTACCACTAAGGAGCTTGTCAAATGCCTTACTAAAGTCCATGTTGACAATATCCACTCCCCTACTCTACACCCCGACCACTTTAGTTTAAACCCTCCCAGGTATCACCTGCTCACCTCCCTGTGAGGACATTGGTTCCCCTCCAGTTCAGGTTTAACCTGTACCTCTCATAGGAGCCCCAGCTAACATGGAAGAGAGCCAAATGATTCATATACCTGATGACCTCACCATATATGGAACTGCACTATCTTTCTATTTCTTGCCTCACTAGCTTAATATTGATAATAATCTTGAGATCACAATCCTGGAGGTCCTATTTTCCAATCCACTGCACAAAACCGTAAATTCTCCTTGCAGAACCTCATCTTCTTTCCTACTTACATCATTGGTACCAATATGGACTACAACCTCTGGCTGCTCACCCTCCTCTCTCAGGTCCTTTGCTCAGAGACATCCTTGACTCGGGCACCGGTGAGGCAACACAACATCCCATTGTATCGCTTGCGTCCCCAGAAATGCCTGTTTGTACCACTGACTATTGCTATTCTTAACAAATAATTCATTCAGGTTATATGAATATTCTACATTTAGTTTTTGAAGAAATTACTTGCATGTCAGTATCAGGGCTGTCACTGCTTAGTAATGGAGCAGTGATCACCTATTTTCATCCTCAGGTCAGATATAAAGCTGGAGAAACGCTCAATAAATCCTTTCCACTCCTTTTATGCAGAGGCCAATTGCCCCAGTCTCTTAAAATCGTTGTATCTTTAAATGTCCATTTTCATGTCACCTAGTTTCTCTCTATACCTGTACAATTCTTGACCACTCGTTAATTTTTTTTAATGCTACAGAATTTACCTTGACAGTAGTATGTGACTTTAGACGTACCGCGCGGAAACATGCCCTTTGGCCCAATGAGTCCACGCCGACCAGTGATCACCCTGCACACTAACACTATCCTACACATTAGGGACGTTTTATAATCTTTACCAAATCTAGTTAACCTGTAAACCTGGATGTCTTTAGAGTGTGGTGGGAAATCAGAGCACCTGGACAAAGCCCACGTGGTTACAGGGAGAAAGTGCAAACACTATACAGACAGCACCCATGGTCGGAATCGAACCCGGGTCTCTGGCGCTGTAAGGCAGCAACTCTATCACTGTGCCACTCGGCTGCCCCTATATGACTTCCCGCCACTGTGACATCCCAAATGCAAGTTAAGTAGGCCTCTTAAATCTTCCACAGCAAAACAGAAAGTTTTATTTCATTCGATTGAGCTAACTTCAAATCTAGATTCCAATTCGAACGGATTGTGTTCTGTTCTCTATATGTTCAGTTTCCATATTCATTTTTCATACAGATGCAGCCCTTTGAGCAAGCAATTTCATTATGATTTCATACATATGCCCTATTTACATACCAAATTCCTGTTGTCATCTGTTCTTTATATGAATATATTACAACTTAGATGAATTCACCCACAGTTATCTGACAAGCTATCGTAATTCTTGATAAACAATTCTTACTGGGACTTATTCAAACTCCAGGTTATTTGATTTTCAAGCACGTATATTTGAAATGATCCATCAGGTGGAATTCAAAATATTAACACCTGGAATGAAGTTTAAAATGAGAGGGAAGAGGTTATTTCCTTTGATTGCCTGTGTTCTACTCAATGAAATACACCATCCCCCCCCCCAAAAAAAAGTGCTGGAGGAACTCAGCAGCATATGTGGAAGGAAATGGACAGAAGGTATTTGGGGTCAGGACCCTTCTTCAGACTGATGAAGTAGAGTGGTGAGAGGAAGGGGTGGGGTGAGAAGTGACAAGTGATAAGAGGATTAATTTAGGCTGCATTTCTCCAGTAACATTGAATGGTTCCCCAATTCAATTTTTGCAATTTTTTTCAGGAATTGCTAAAGTACTGTCCTGACAAATCTTTTTCTAACACTAGCACTGAATTGTCTACTTAAGGTTCCACTATGGAATTTTAATATTGAACAGGATTTTGTTGGAGACCTTAGATTTCCTTAATGTGGGAAATATTTACTAAATGTAAGATCGGAATCCAAATAACCTCATCTTAAGTGGCTGTATTTTATCAATTTAGATTTGTTTGGTTTAGAGATATAGCATGGAAACAGGCCCTTGGGCCCATCGAGTCCACACCAACCAGTGATCACCACACACTAAAATTATCCTACACACACTAGGGACAATTTACAATTATACCAAGCCAATTAACCTACAAACCTGTACTTCTTTGGAGTGAGATAAGAAACCGGAGATCCCGGAGAAAACCCACGCAGATCATAGGGAGAACGTACAAACTCCACACAGCCAAGCACCTATAGACAGGGTCGAATCCGGGTCTCTGGTGCTGCAAGGCAGCAATTCTACTGCTGCGCAGTGTTCTTCATGTTTGAAGAACTCTACAGTATGTCTGAAGTAATGTATTAAACAAATTCATTGTTGTGGCTGAATAGTAGGATGGAAATTTGGAGAAGTAAAACCACAGTTCTCAATGGATTTAACAATTTCAGTGAACATAAGCAGTTACCCAGAGTAAAAAATTTTTTCCCACTAGATCACATCAAATGATTGGAGGTAGACAAAAAATGCTGGAGTAACTCAACGGGTCAGGCAGCATCTCTGGAGAGAAGGAATGGGTGATGTTTCGGGTCGAGACCCTTCTTCACACTTTTTCAAATGATTGGGCCTAGGTTTCATCTATAAACCATGAGAATGCCAGATTTGTTCCCTGTCTAGCTTGCTCCACACTGCAGTGTGAGCCAGCGAAAATATAAGTGTAGCAGTAAAGGTTAGGATGGTAAAATGTGACATGCCTACCAAACAATAGTTCAAAGGTTAATTACTTGGTTGGAGTAGATTTGGATATCCTCAGGATACAGTAAGGTGACATGAGTCATGCAGCTGAATTTTAACGTAAGTTTGCTGTGCAAGTTGTCTGCAACTGAACTATGAAATCCTTGAATTAAAGTACATGGATTAATTAGGGGCAGGTTATATGCCTTATGAATCTGTCGATTTCACTCACCTTTTAGCTGACATTACTTCACATGCATCTCACAAATGACATAATTCAGTCTTCCTTTGAGTCCTCTGGCACCCGATTTGTATTAATATCATGAAAATTGCATTAAAGTGCAGTGTTAGAGCACCAATTCTCAGAAACTATAAATGAAAGATACAGGCGACAATTCCCAGTTTTTCGAAAAATATATCATAAATAACAACTTACAATTAAGCTCACATTTGTTTAGTTTAGTTTAGCGAAACAGCGTGGAAACAGGCCCTTCGGCCCACCGAATCCACACCGACCAGCGATTCCCGGACTTTAATATTATCCTACACTAGGGACAATGTTTGCATTTATACCAAGCCAATTAATCTACAAATCTGTACGTTTTTGGAGTGCGGGAAGAAACCAAAGTTCTTGGGGAAAACCCATGTGGTCATGGGGAGAACATACCCAAACTTCTACAGACAGCACCTGTAGCCAGGATCGAAATCTCTGGCGCTGAAAGTGCTGTAAGGCAACATCTCTGCCGCTGCGCCACTGTGCCACATCGTGTCGTGTTGTGATATCCTGCATTTTGCTTTTACGTTGTACGTAAATAGAATGTTTAAAACAGTTGTGAATCGAAAAAGAAGGTGCACAGAGGAGGTATTTATTCACAAAATGCTGGAGTAACTCAGCAGGTCAGGCAGCATCTCGGAAGAGAAGGAATGGGTGACGTTTCGGGTCGAGACCCTTCTTCAGACTGAAGAAGACATCAACACTTAGGCCAAATTAGTGTGTTTAAAGAAGGTTCTTTTATGGCAAAAAAGAAACGGGGAGGTAAAAGGTTGCATGGACTGGAAATGAAAATGTGAAAGCTCAAATTTCAACCGTAGTCTGAAAGGGAGTCAATATACAAATGTTATCTTTTCTGATTAAAGTATTGACCTGTTATGAATGGTTAAAAAAATAGCTGGTGCACACTCTTTGGAGTTCAGAAGAATTACGAATTATGTTATTGATACATGCGATCTTGAATGATCATCCAAATTCTGTACGCTCTTCCATCTTTCTCCCCATTTTTCTTGATTTTTTAACTGTAAAAACAATATCTAACTCCTCTTGAATATATGTAATGATTTGACTTCATTTGCTTTATGGGGTAAAGAATTCCAAAGGTTCATGACTTCTCAAGGGAAGAAATATCTCTTTATCTCAGTCTTAAGTGATGTTTAGGTGAGAAGAAGACATTAAAGGGAAATATGTAGGGGTCTGGGGTCACTGGGTTTGCTCTGAAGGGTGACATTGACTTGATGTGTTGTATAGTCCTATATTGTGAAAATATGAGAAATTATGATCACTATTTGGATGAAGGGATTTAAGTACAAGTTTGAAGTTGACACTGAATAATATCTCTCCACAAAAAGATAGATACTTTACTGAAAGGTTACGCTGAACAACAATGAACAATATTTGGGAGTATGAAGTAAAAGGAGAAAACCAATTGAAAGCTTTGATTGCTTTGATTTTTAAGATGTTCAATAAAAATCGGTCTTGCATTCAGACAGGAAAGGATGATTGAAGAAATGAGACTTTGGAGTAATTTTGCACATCCTTTTTGTCGCTGTGGAAAAGGTTGGCTGCTCAGCTTAGTGAAAACCATTCTCTGACATTTTTAGAAATGATCCTTTTATTTGTTTTACAATGTGTATATTTCATTTTAATATTATCTTAATACAATTAGTTAATTTGCAAACAGAAGATTTAAATCACAGCTGGATATTGCAGCCAAGTTAGGACTACATTCTAATCTAACAGTAGCCTCCCTCCCACACACATTGTGCTGTTTTGTGCTATGTCGGCACATTCTGTTGGACATTTTTTATTCTTAAATTCAAAATGGTGCTCCACTGGTTAACTTTTAATATTTATTAGGTTTAATGATTGGCAGAACTTTAACATAAAACTGATACTGTAGTTGTCAACAAAGCCATCAATAAGAAATTATGCTATACTCTTTGGTATGAATGTTGAAGGCTTTAGCAGGTTTGCAAATAACATAATGATTGCTCGCGCTGTTGATGGTAAGGTACAAAAAAATATTGATGAATTGGCAGATTGTGCAGAAAAGCCAAATGGAGTTTAATCCTCAAAAATCTAAGGTAATGCATTTTGAGTGGACTAATAAAGCTAGAATGCATGCAATAAATAGTAGGAATTTTCTGAGGAACAGAGAAACTTTGGTGTAAATGCCCAAGGATCCCTGAAGGCAGTAGCACAGGTAGATAAGATGGATAAGACAGCACAGGGGATACTTACCTTCATTAGCCAAAGCCTAGATTATGAGAGCAGGAATTTCTGGTACAACTACTGTATATAAAACATCACTTAGGCGTCAGGTGGATTACTCCGTGCTTTCTGCTTGCCACAATATACAAAGGATCTGGTTGTTTTTGGTTTAATTTTAGTTCTACAGATACAGCGTGGAAATCCGGCCCACCGAACCCACACCGGTCAGCGATACCGTACAATAGCATTATCCTACGCTCTAGGGACATTTTATAACCGAGGCCAATTAACCTTCAAACCTGTGCACCGCTACAGTGTGGGAGGAAACTGGAGCACCCGGAGAAAACCCATACGGTCACGGGGAGAAGGTACAAACTCCGTGCAGCCAGCAGCCATAGTCAGTATCAAACTCGGGTCTCTGGCGCCGTAACGCGACAACTCTACCTCTGCACCACCTGCAATTGCATTGGAGGGGTTGCAGAGGAGAATCAGCAGGCTGCCATGGGATTAATTTTTGTTAGCTGTTAGGAAAGACTGGATACATTTGCTTCCTTAGAGTGAAACAGAGGAGGGGAGACTAATTGTGGTAGATCTGAATTATGAGGGATATATTTAGGGTAGATAGTGAGTAACTTTTCCCCTTAACAAAAATGCCTAAAATCAGAGGGCATAGGTTTAAATTAGGGGGTAAGAGATTTGAGGAAGAACGTTTTCACTGATTGAAATCTGAAATTGCCTGAGTGGGTGGTGGAGGTAGATGCTCTCACAAGAAGTAATTAGATGAGTAATCTAAGCCGGGTGGAACAGAAAGCTGCAAGCCGAGTGCTGGAAAATGGGATTAGAAGATAAATATTTGATGGCTGCCACGGACTTGGTGGGCTGAAGGGCCAGTTTTCTGCACTGTTTGACTATGTCTCTGAACTGGATTAATTGAACTTGACAGGACTTCATTAATGGTTGTCTGAACAGTCCTTCACCCTCTCTTCAGTAAACGACTCTGTCAGAGGGGACAGGAAACAGATACTGACTGGAGTGGCTTAGACAATAGACAATAGGTGCAGGATGAGGCCATTCAGCCCTTCGAGCCAGCACCACCATTCAATGTGATCATGGCTGATCATTCTCAATCAGTACCCCATTCCTGCCTTCTCCCCATACCACCTGACTCCGCTATCCTTAAGAGTTCTATCCAGCTCTCGCTTGAAAGCATTCAGAGAATTGGCCCCCACTGCCTTCTGAGTCAGAGAATTCCACAGATTTACAACTCTCTGACTGAAAAAGTTTTTCCTCATCTCCATTCTAAATGGCCTACCCCTTATTCTTTTAGCTGTGGCCCCTGGTTCTGAACTCCCCCAACATTGGGAACATTTTCCTGCCTCTAACATGTCCAACCCCTTAATAATCTTATATGTTTCAATAAGATCCCCTCTCATCCTTCTAAATTCCAGTGTATACAAGCCTAGCCGCTCCAGTCTTTCAACATACGACAGTCCCGCCATTCCGGGAATTAACCTAGTAAACCTACGCTGCCCGCCCTCAATAGCAAGAATATCCTTCCTCAAATTTAGAGACCAAAACTGCACACACTACTCCAGGTGCTGTCTCACTAGGGCCCTGTACAACTGCAGAAGGACCTCTTTGCTCCGATACTCAACTCCTCTTCTTATGAAGGCCAACATTCCATTGGCTTTCTTCACTGCCTGCTGTACTTGCATGTTTCCTTTCAGTGACTGATGCACTAGGACACCAAGATCTCGTTGTGCGTCCCCTTTTCCTAACTTGACACCATTCAGATAATAATCTGCCTTCCTATTCTTACCACCAAAGTGGATAACCTCACACTTATCCACATTAAACTGCATCTGGCATGCATCCTCCCACTCACACAACCTGTCCAAGTCACCCTGCAACCTCATAGCATCTTCCTCACAGTTCACACTGCCACCCAGCTTTGTGTCATCTGCAAATTTGCTAATGTTACTTTAAATCCCTTCATCCAAGTCATGAATGTATATTGTAAATAGCTGCGGTCCCAGCACCGAGCCTTGCGGTACCCCACTAGTCACTGCCTGCCATTCTGAAAGGGACCCATTTATCCCCTCTCTTTGCTTTCTGTCTGCCAACCAATTTTCTATCCATGTCAGTACCCTACCCCCAATACTATGTGCTCTAATTTTGCCCACTAATCTCCTATGTGGGACCTTGTTGAAGGCTTTCTGAAAGTCAAGGTATACCACATCCACCGGCTCTCCCCTGTCAATTTTCCTAGTTACATCCATCTTTTATAATTGCTTCCAGCATCTTCCCCACCACTGATGTCAGACTAACTGGTCTATAATTTCCTGTTTTCTCTCTCCCTCCTTTCTTAAAAAGTGGGATAACATTAGCTACCCTCCAATCCAAGGGGAATAATCCAAGGCTTAAGGGGAAAACAATGGCCTTGACAAAGTTTATGAAATGACTGTGCTGGCAAGAAGTTTAAGTTGGTTTCTTTGTTCCCAGCTCTTAAATGAACAACGTTATTCAATCCCATTCAGTCAACTGATGAGAGAGAGAAAGATTGTGAGAAAGACGTTGATGGACAAATCGATAATATGTCAACAGACATAAAATGTCTGCAAAGCATATTCTTTTAGCACATGATTCATTTGCCAAAATTCGTTCGGTCAATTTTCCTGCCATTGTGGCTGATTAAAGCTAGTGTTGGGCCTGCTGAGGCTAAACAGAAGTCATTTTCTTGATGGGGGACCCTTTTGCAAAATGAATTACTGATGAGCAGAACTAGCTCCACAATAACCTCACTAGCTGAAAATTAAGAACAAAACTGCATTTGCTGGAATACTGAAATAAAAAGCAGAAAATATTGAAAATAACGAACTGTCAGGTAACCCCTTTGAAAACCCCCTGTCAGGGGTTATGGGAAGAAGACAGGAGAATGGGGTTGAGAGAGAATGATAGGTCGGCCATGATTGAATGGTGAAGTAGACTCGATGGGCCAAATGGTCCAATTCTGCTCCTATACCTTATGAACTTATGAAAAGAGGTACAGTTTTGAATCAATTGAATGATTGAATGGAAGATATAGCACAGAAACAACCCCATTGGCCTACCAAGTCCACGCTGACCATCGATCACCTGTTTGCACAGCTCCATGTTATCCTACTTTCTCATCCACTCCCTACACAATCAGGACAACTTTACAGAGGCCAATTGACCTAAAAACCCACAGGTATTTGGGATGTGGGAAGAAACTAGAGCACCTGGAAGAAATCCATGTGGTCACAGTTATCATTTCAGAATCCTAGACCCCTCATGGGCTCTTAGGTGAGGGTTGACTCACAAAGAAAGATATTATTACCAAAAAATGTCTTGCGTTGTGCCAACCGCATCAATAAATCCATGTTTACTGTTGAGGAATCTGATTTCTTTGTTCTTTTTCAGTGTGAATTTCCCAGCTCTGGGCACTTACTGTAGTGATTCACTTTGATGTGAATGCTGGTGCACGATAGGCACCTCATCTCATCAGTCCTTGTCAAAAATTGGTCAGAGGAAGTATTGCTGGGAGAAATTAGGCCAAGCTGATCCCAGCCAGTGGTTGGCCAGTTGCGATAAAGTTGAAAGATATCCAGCAGCATGATTTAGCTGCACAGTTTGTTCAAACTCCTGCAGTCTGGAGCCTGACAGTTGATTCTGAAACCTATTTCGATTGATTGCAAAGACTCTGGACATCGCCATGATAATTTCCACAGCAAAATTTGATAGCCTGGGAGCTTCTGTATATGTCCCGCTGGGTGCATTGCGTGACCTGGACTAGTAGACGAGCTTTGGAGGCAGTCCTGGGATGCTGAGGGAGCAGGGGTAAAATCGCTCATGCCTGCAGATCCTATATTTCTAGAGTCTTCAGGGACCCTGACTTCTTTCTATCTTGACTTCTCCAAGGAGTAATATATCCGGAGGCACCAGTTTGTATAATCAGCTGTGTTGGAGAACAGCAACGTCTGGGGAGAGATTTCTAGGCATGTACCCATGGCTGACTGTCTGCTCATTGAGTTTGAGGTCACCGTCATCCTCAGCTTCCTGGCCAGCAGAGGATTCCAGACTCTAGTGGCTGATCAGAACCATATCTTTTAGTTTGCTGCATGCTACAGCAGCAGAGAGATTGTTAATGCTTCCTACTCAAGGAAAGGGACCCACACACTTTTCCTTGAGCAGAGTTATAGAATCAGGGAATCAAAGAGTCAAAGACCATGGACACAGGTCCTTCAGCCCATCTCGTTCAAGCTGATCAAGATGTCCGATCTAAGCTAGTCCCATTTGCTCGCTTTTGCCCATATCCCTCTCAACCTTTCCTATCCATGACTTGTCCAAATGCCTCTTAAATGTTGTTATAGCACCTGCCTCAACCACCCCACTTGGCAGCTCATTCCATATACCCACCACCCTCCGAGCAGAGCAGCCTTGGAGGATTTGAGCACTTATTTTGCTTTGGCTTCCCTTTCAGATGCAAGGGTTATTTCTGCAAAAACCTCCACACCCTAAGTCAGTGAGAAGGGACCAGGTCAACTTGCTGGTGATAAGGATGCATAGGATCTTGAAGATGTCGACCGTCTATCTCTACAGCAGCTCCATTGATGAGTACAGGGTTGTGTTCGCCCCCTCACTTTCTCAGATATCAACAATCCAACTTTTTCATCATGCTGATGTTCAGGGCAAGGTTATTGTCCTGGCACCATGATGCTAAGTTCTGGATCTCTTGTCATCGCCGTTGAGGATCTGGCCCACAACAGTGGTCTCATTAGCGAATGTAAAGATCGAGTTGTTGTGTGCTTGGCCGCAGAGTGAGGGGTGTACACGGAATAGAGCAAGGGGCTGAGCACAGAACCCTGAGGTGTGCTAGGGTTGACGGTCAGAGTGAAGGGAATTTTATGACCTATTCTAAATGAGTGAAATCTGCTGATCAAAATATCCAGAAGCCAGTTGCAGATGAATGCCCTGAGGATAGGTCTGGAAGTTTACTGAAGAGCCTGTTCAGAGTTATGGTGTTGAAGGCCAGGCTGCTATCAATGAATAGCATCCTTTCATGGGTGGTAGTATTGTCAAAATGATCCAGAGCTGCGGCACTCAGCTGACAATGTTTTGCACATTGCTGTGTGCTGAACTCTATCCACACAACTATGCAAACAGGAAAGTAAAGTTTGCGTGGGACCCTACAATGAAACGGAAGAGGGTAAGATGGAAAAGGAGAACAACACGCATTGCAGAATAAGGATCCTGGGAGGCTGTGTAGAATGGAAGACCTCTCTGGATCTACAGTACTTCCACAGACTAATTAATTGCCCACAGATTCTCCGCAACATTTTACTTCATGGGTTACTACCCCATTCATTCACCTCATAGTCACACACACAACACAACCATTTATAGTCATTTTACAAGGGCCCTTTGGAAAGAGATTAGAAACATAGAAACATAGAAAATAGGTGCAGGAGGAGGCCATTTGGCCCTTTAAGCCAGCACCGCCATTCATTGTGATCATGACTGATTATCTACAATCAGTAACCTGTGCCTGCCTTCTCCCCCTATCCCATGATTCCACTAGCCCCTGGACCTCTATCTAACTCTCTTTTAAATTCATCCAGTGAATTGGCCTCCACTGCCCTCTGTGGCAGAGAATTCCACAAATTCACAACTCTCTGGGTGAAAAGGTTTCTTCTCACCTCAATTTTAAATGGCCTCCCCTTTATTCTTAGACTGTGTCCCCTGGTTCTGGACTCCCCCAACATTGGGAACATTTTTCCTGTATCTAGCTTGTCTAGTTCCTTTATAATTTTATACGTCTCTATAAGATCCCCTCTCAGCCTTCTAAACTCCAGTGAATACAAGCCTAGTCTTTCCAATCTCTCCATCCCAGGGATTAACCTCATGAACCTACGCTGCACTGCATCAATAGCAAGGACGTCCTTCCTCAAATTAGGAGACCAAAACTGCACACATTACTACAGATGTGGTTTCACCAGGGCCCTATACAACTGCAGAAGGACTTCTTTGCTCCTATACTCAAATCCTCTCGTTATGAAGGCCAACATGCCATTAGCTTTCTTCACTGCCTGCTGTACCTGCACGCTTACTTTCAGTGACTGGTGTACAAGAACACCAAGGTCACGTTGCACTTCCTCTTTACCTAATCTGAGATAATAATCTGCCTCTTTATTTTTGCCGCCAAAGTGGATAACCTCACATTTATCTACATTATACTGCATCTGCCATGCATCTGCCCACTCACTCAACCTGTCCAACTCACCCTGCAACCTCCTAACACCCTCTTCGCAGTTGACACTGCCACCCAGCTTTGTGTCATCCGCAAACTTGCTAGTGTTACTTCTAATTCCATCATCTAAATCATTAATATATATATTGTAAATAGTCGCAGTCCCAACACCGAGCCTTGCGGCACTCCACTCTCCACTGCCTGTCATTCTGAAAATGACCCGTTTATTCCTACTCTTTGCTTCCTGTCTGCCAACCAATTCTCTATCCATGTCAATACCCCACCCCCAATACCATGTGCTAGGTTGGTCACTTTTTGCTTCACCTACATTGGATCGGATATGCAGAACTTAATGAAAGATTGTATATTCTGTCGACAGATAAATGTTCAGGAAGAACACACAAAGCTGATGGATGTTACATTACCATAATGTAAATGGAGCAGAAAACTTGTAGATAGATGCAAACTCTTGTCAACTTCATTATTCATTATTTCAAATGGTGGGTTCGTGAAGTTCACCATATTATTTGTGCACAAGATCACCTCAGCGAACAAGGATCATTATTTCATTGATTTATTTGGTTCCATTGACGCATCCTTTAAGGGTTGAATCATATATATCAATTATAGTGCATTTAGAAGCACCTATACTGATGGATGTGTAAACATTATCGATTTCTATTGTCATATAATTGCTGTTACGATAATTCATGAGATTTTTTCTATGGCTGTTCTAGCTTTGGGTATGTGTATGTGTGTGTGTGTATATGCTCACACTGCATGTGTGAGTGCCTATGTACATGTGCCTGCTTGTGTGTTTGTGCATGCCGGCGTGTTGATGTGTGTATGTGTATGCAGATGTGTTAATGTCCGAGCAATCATGGAATTCCTTCTGGCACTTTATGGGCTGCACAGTGGCGCAGCGGTAGAGTTGCTGCATTACTGCGCTTACAGTGCCAGAGACTCAGATTCGATCCTGGCTACGGGTGCTGTCTATGGAATTTGTACGTTCTCCCCTTGACCTGCGTGGGATTTCTCCGAGAACTTCAGATTCCTCCCACACTCCAAAGACATACAGGTTCGTAGGTTAATTGGCTTGGCATAAATGTAAAAATTGTCCCTCGAGTAGGATAGTGTTAATGTGTGCAGATCGCTGGTCGGTGTGGACTTGGTGGGCTGGAGGGCCTGTTTCAGCACTGTATCTCTAAACCAAACTAAACAAAACCAAACTCTATTTTGTGAGGTGATTCACTAACTCTGTAGCCACCTAACTCTCCTTTTCATTTCTTCCCCGGATACCCTCTTGGACCCCCATTGTTGCTGACTGTGGGTCTTGTGAACTTCATTGACTCTTATGCAGCTGTTTAAATCTGAACTAGAGCCACACCGACATTTCAGGCTCTGCTGCGATTTGGTGGTGAATGTCCTTCAGTGATTGGAGCCTTGACATCAATTAACACATAAATGGATCAGCAGGTGTACACAATTCAAGTACTAATTGTTAGAATCTGCACAGATTGTCATTTAAAACACCAGTGAGCACTCCAAATATTCTTAGACATTTGCATGAAAATTGCAATTGAATCTTGTGCCCTGGCTATGCCAGGTTATCTGCACAGTGCAGGATTTGTGCTCCAGTATCAAATTTATCGTGTCTGTCCTTGATTTTGCGCATGCTTTTAGTCACTGTTTGCTACTTAATCTAACCTGGAGTATTACCTGACCATGGAGCAATCAATAAATGCAATCAATGAACAGGGCAGGGGAGTAGTTTGATTACATACCATTTGGAATTGTTCCTATCTCCTTCCGTCACAACTGGTTGAATACAGGACTTAAATTGCTTGGCAGCGTATGCATAGAAATGCAGCAGAGGTTACTGAGACAATTGGAAGCTTGATTACTTGACTCTGAAATAATTTTCATCCAAAGATGCAGGAGAAATACACACTGGCTGCTGCACATGTGCTAGTAAACATCCTTGTTCTAAAATTGTACGTGTGGTCACCAACTATCAATTTCTCTTAATACTTACAGCAGAGAAAAAGAAGGTGACAATTCAGAGTTTTGACAACGCCACTTCCTCTGCAGAAGATTGTCTTGAAGTTTATCGGTCAGCACTGCACCCTGAGAAATAATTTATTTCATCTTCTTTGCCATTCATTCCCTTGTGACGATCGAGGTTGGCAAGAGAAGCTGACCTCATTGACACCCTGGGAATATCAGAGTAATAAATTTAAATGGCGTTGCTTGTTAGCTAAAACATATTTTCCAGACTATTTTACAAAGTCTTTACAAACGCTATTTTGATTAAAGTTTAGAAATATGCAATTTCTTAGAACCATTAAAATGAACTTTTTTCCCACCACTGAGAATTTCTTGGATGTTATATGAATAGATCACGTGGCGGCGCCTAACGGCAGCGGCTGACTAGCAGTCTGTCCGTCTTTTTTTTCCCTTTTTTTTTTTTTGTTGTGTGTCGGTGTTGGGATGGTTTTTATATATATTTTTTTTGGTTGTGTATGTGTGGGAGGGGGTGGTGGTGTGGGTGGGTGGTGGTGTGGGTGGGGGAACTTTTCTCTTCCTCACGGCGCGGGGTGCGGCTTGGTCGCGGGCCTTTCATCGCCCGGTTCGGCCGCGAGACGTTTCAGCGCCCGGTGCGGGGACTGTGCGGGTCGGTCGGGGACGAGCTGTCTGTCCGTGGGCGTGGGGAAGAGAGTGGAAGTTTTGTTGCCTCCATCACAGTGAGGGGGTGTTTGGAGTCACTGTGATGGACGTTTGTGTTGGGGTTATGTGTCTTGTGTTCTTTTTTTTTTTCTATGACTGCTATGTAGTTTCGTTCAGTACTTCGGTACCGAACGACAAATAAAGCTCTGTTATACCTGTTATACCTGTTATGAACCCTTCAAATGCATCAGTAAGCATAATATACTGTTTGCACCTGGGGTTTATTCAATTCATATCATGTTGATCCAATTCAATCACATTCTATTCCAGAATACGTATGACATTCAATTAAACTGCAGGGTGATATGCAGAAAAATCTGATGGAAACAAAGATGTTAAAAGGTGATTCAATTTAATATGGTTACTCTTGAGGTGTTTTTGAGCATTTAGTATTGCCACAGAGCTATGAGACAGTCAAAGTTTATATTCTGACTTCTCTTTCTTAGCCTAGGTTCAGTAACTTGCATTTTCGCCTCTGAAAAGAATAATGGTGAGTTCAACTTGCAGTCTCGAGAGTTGAGCGCAAACTCCAGGCTGACACTGCTGCACAGCAGCAAGCGACTGGTGCATTATCAGGGGTGCAATCCTTCGATGGGACATAAAACTGAATCAGCTCTCTCTCAGATGTGGGTAAAAGACGTGACCTCTCCTGGTGCCCTGGTCAACCAGCATCAGATGAAAGTTCGCCATCCTGTGAAGTCAACTCTGTTCCTTTGGCTGCAGTTTCTACCTGATCTGGTAGAGTACTTCTATAACTTTCTGATCCAACTTCACCTTTCCAGGTTCTGCCATTTGTGCCATTTGAACAGATTATAAGATTCTGGGGTCATAATATGTTCAAGATTGGTTATCCTTATATTAAAATAATGACAATGCATCAAAAATTACTTAGAAGTCAGGAGTTATGGGACATCCTGAAATCATGAAAGATGCAATAAAAATTCAAGTCTTCTTTCTTTTTTAAATTCATAACAGTTGATAGTCTGAAGCAGATTGGCATTTCCAGTTATTGCTTTCAATTTATTGGGTTTCTACATCATGTGTGACTTTTTTATTACATATAGTAGCTGCTCCACAGGACTGATAGAATCAACTTCATTTGTTTTGAAAATTAACTCCCTTTCCGTCTTCTTGTGATTGTGGTGACTCTTACGGAGTACATTTCTAAAAGATCCATCAGTTTTCTCATATTTCATTCGATTGCCAAGTGTAAGTTCAGGCTGTGACTGTCAGCAGCATCACTGACATAGCTCATTCTGGTCTCATCCAACATTCGGGTTTGGATTTATTATGGAATGGGAGTCCAAAGGATGATTTGGTTGGGGTTTCTTTTCATTCAATTATCCCTTCCGTTGACTGGATGTTCCGCCAACATCGAGAGGAGGTTACCAAACCTTTCGCACAACAAAGATCAAAACCAGCCTGTCTCAGCTTTTCGGGCAAGGCACTAACTCCAGAGTCTAACTTTTGAGTTCCTTCTCAGCTTCGCCGTCTCAGTTTATATAGGGCTTCGGAATGAAATCTGCTGATAACATGCAATTTATGAGCAGATTTAACCACATGTGTTATAGACGGAAGTTGTGTTACTCATTCATTTTTTATCTGTAAGTTGGTCACACCACATACCTCCACTAAACTGTTAATTGTTAATATTTGAAGCCATACAATTATGTATGATAAACATAAATCCTCTCCCTCTCTCCCTCCCTCCCCCTCCCTCCCTCCCCCTCCCTCCCTCCTTCTCTCCCTCTGTGTATGTATATATATATATATTGTTGCAGTAGATTACAATATATATATATATTTACATATATAAACTCTCTCCTCTCTCTCTCCTCTCTCTCTCTCTCTCTCTCTCTCTCTCTCTCTCTCTCTCTCTCTCTCTCTCTCTCTCTCTCTCTCTCTCTCTCTCTCTCTCTCTCTCTCTCTCTCTCTCTCTCTCTCTCTCTCTCTCTCTCTCTCTATATATATATATATATATATATATCTCTATATCTCTATATCTCTATATCTCTATATTATATATATTTAGAGAGAGAAAGAAATAGAGAGAGATGATATTTATCACATGTCGAGCAGCGTCACAGCAAATTGTAATCTACAGCAACAATTTGACTAAATATAATTATGCAGCTGGTTGGTCTTGAAAAAGGGAAATAGTTGACTCGGACAAAAGCCAAGCACCACAAGTAGTTTGGGAGATGGGGAGAATCAAGAGACAGTTGAGTGCAGGTTGGCAACCAACAGCAGATTGAAAATGAAACCTGTTTTTCTCAACTAAACCAGAAAATAAATTTTAACTCGCACCTTCCCGTTCACTCGTCACCCTTGTTCGTCTTGTGCTTCCTGACCAAAGCAAATTCTTGTTTAAGCAATGTCTTGGTTCTCAACTTGCCTTGAAATCACTTGAGAGTCTACCTCCTCACTTAGCTTCTTCCAGGTTATACTTCTTAGGTATTTCCAACTCCAAATTTGATCATTCCACAACTGATAGGTGTTTCTCCAAAAGCCAACTCCTTATGGCCTGAACTCCTTCCCCAAACATCTCCACCTATCCTTCCTCCTTCAAAATGCTGCTTAAAACCGATCTCCCTGCCGACACTTTTGGTCATCTCACCGCATATCTCTGTATGTGGTCGGATTTATTTTGCTTTATCATACCCCTGCAAAACCCCTTAGGATGCTTCTGCGCCATGAACTGTATGGTATAAATGGAAACTATATAGATGCTATATCAATTTGGTATTCAACCAAACCGACCAGTGCTGTTGATTCTTCTCCATATCAGAGTTCCACCTTGCCTCAAATGTTGTTCTATCCCTACTTTCCTTTGTACGCCTTTGTTTCAATAAACTATCAAATCTATTCTAAAATGTTGAGATGTTCTCTATTTCCAACATGCAGTCTGGGCACACGTTTCAATTCATTAATCGTATTTGTATTTTCTCATAACAAGCAGCATTATAATAAATAAGCATTCAATCCACATCACCAGTCCTTTAACATTGCACACTGATCTTCACCCGGGGTGTATTAGATTTTATGTTTTATCCGTCGGTATTATTTTCTATATCTTTTATTATGATACCTGGATTCCTGTTAGGTTTTCATATATTCACATGATGTTCTTAATTACTTTCATTGTAATGTATTCCAGTCTGTATAGTTGAAAAGACATAATAAGTGTCATAAAAATAATACCAGTCGTATGAACATTGAATTGAACAATTTCAAGTATCTGCCTGCTACCTCCCCTTCTCTTTCTCTCCTGGCACCACCACAGCACTTCCCCCCTGCCCTAGTGTGCAGAAATTTCCTTCACAATCCCTCTCACCCTGTCCCTTTCTCCTCCTCCCTATGCTCATCTCCCAGCTCTGAGACCCAATTTCCTTTTTAATCCCATTTTTCCATCCCTGCGGTACCTTTCCACCCACATCCCTCCTCCATTTCACTCCTTTAGTTTAGTTTAGTTGAGAAATGCAGTGGCCCACCCCGTCCGCGCCGACCAGTGATCCCCACACATCAACACTATCCTACGCACACTAGGGACAATTTACACATACCAAGCCAATTAACCCACAAACCTGTACGTCTTTGGAGTGTGGGAGGAAACCGAAGATGAGAGAAAACCCACGTGGTCACGGGGAGAACGTACAAACTCTGTACGGACAGCACCCGTAGTCGGGATTGAACCCGGTTCTCTGGCGCTGTAACGAAGCAACTCTACCGCTGCGCCACTTCTCTTCTTTTCTTTTCTAAGCACCTACAGTGGGGTGTTTTTGAACAAAGGGGCATCTGGCAAGTGGGAAGCTTTTGAAAGCGAGGTTATGAGTGTGCAAGGTCTGCAGCCAGAATGAAGAGGAAGGCCGGCAAGAGTAGGGAACCCTGAATGATAGGAGATATTAAGGCTGTAGTCCGAAAAATGGAGGCACAGGTCAAGTACTGGCAGCTGGGATCAAGTGAATTCCTGGAGAATATAGGGCTTGCAGGTATATATAAAAGAAGGAAATCAGGGAGGCACAGAGTGGGCATGGGATAGCTTTGGCATAGAAGATTAAGAAGAATTCAACTCAATGTTCTGAGTATGTTAAGGGAAAAAGTGCAAGTAGGGAAAGAATAGGGGGCCTTCAAAAACAAAGGTGGACATCTATGTGTGGAGTCACAGGAGACAGATGGTCTACAATTAATATTTCTCCTCTGTTTTTATCATGTAGAAGGACATGAAGACGAGGGAACGTGGCAAAGTTATTGAGTGTCTTGGGGATAGTCCACAGTTATTGAGTGTCTTGGGGATAGTCCACATTTCAGTTGAGGAGGTGCTAAACATCTTAAAGGTAAGATAGATAAACTACTGGGGCCTGAACTGGTACATCCAAGAACACTGAGGGAGCTCTGACTGAGGTGTAAGCATTAACATTAGCCAAGGATGAGCTGCCGGAGGACTGGAGGATGATTAATGTTATGCCTTTACTTAAAAAGGGCTGCAAAGGAAAACATGGGAACCACAGACCTGAAATCCTAATATCTATGGAAGGCAGGTTACAGGAGGGGACGCTGAGGGATGAGCGATAAATGCATTTGGAAAGACATGAGTTGATTAGGGTTAGTCAGCACAGCTCTGAACCAGGGAGATCATGTCTCACAAATTTGACTTTTTTAAAAAAGAAATAACCAAGGAGGTTGATGTGGACATGATAGAGTTTATTTGTAGATTCGTGTAGATGTAGTTTATTTGGACTTCAGCAAGGCCTTTGATATACTTCCACACACCGTAGGCTGCTCTGTCAGGATTGAATGGAATCCAGGAAGAGCTGACTAATTGTAAATGTAGAATTGGCATGATGGTGGGAAGGAGAAGATGATGGAGGAAGATCATTTTTTGGCCTGAAGGCCTCCAACTAGTGGTATGTCTCAGGGCCTTGTGTTGGGCCCATTGTCGTTTGTGCTTTAAATCAACGACTTGGATGAGAATACACAAGGTGCGGTTAGTAAGTTTGCAGATGGCAAGTTTGCAAATAGGTTGTATCGTAGACAGTGAAGAAGTTTATCAAGAATTACAGTGGGATCTTGATCAGTTGGGTAAGTGGGCTGAGGAATGGCAGATGGAGTTTAATTCAGATAAGTATAAGATGTAGCATTTTGGGCAGTCAAAAAAGGGCAGGAGTTTCACAGTAAACAGGAGGGCACTGGAGAATGTTGTAAAACAGAGGGACCTAGGAATACAATGACAAAGTTGCTAAAACGTTGTGTGAGAGGTCGACAGGGTGGTGAACAAGGTTTTGGCACACTGGCCTTCATCATTTAGGGCATTAAGTATACTCTTTATTTCAGAGTTGGGAAAGAACTAGGTTCAAGTTGAGAGGGGGAAAATTTAATACAAACCCAAAGGGCAATTTCTTTCAGACAGAGGATGGTAGGTAAATGGAATGAGCTGCCAGAGTAAGTGGTTGCGGCAGGTACAATAACATAATTTAAAAGACATTTGGACAGGTACAGGGACAGGAAAGGTTTAGAGGGATATGGGTCAAAGTGGGCAGATAGAACTCGGCATCTTGGTTGGCATGGATGAATTGGGTCGAAGGGCCTGTTTCTGTAACTGATTTCAGAATGTTGTGAGGGTGGCACACTGGTGCAGTTGGTAGAGGTACTGCCTCATTGCACCAGACACCTGGGTTCCATCCTGACCTCAGATGCTGTCTGTATGGAGTTTGCACTTTCTTCGTGTGACTGTGTGGGTTTCCTCTGGGAACTCTGGTTTTCTCCAACATCCCAAACATGTGCAGGTATGTGGCTAAATTGGCCCCTGTAAATTGTTCCTAATGTGTAGGGAGTGGATGCAAAAGTGGAATAACATAAAACTAGTGTGAATGGATGATCAATGGTCGGCGTGGACCCCATGAGTTGAAGGGCCTGTTTCCATGCGCTGTATCTCTAAACTAATAACTAAACCGAGAAAGATTTTATGTGAGATTATATGTGTGAGAAGGAGTAAGAGTAAGTTCTTGTCACCTTTTCCTATGTGTTTCCTAGCTGTTGTACTTTTCATTCTCCCTTGCTTCAATTCAGTGGCCAATACGAACTACAAACACGTCTTGGATGCCAGCTCGGGGGAAGATTTATAAAGTGAAAGCATTGAAAATAAGAACTGTTGGTGTGCACCAGTTTCTCAGAGTCTAACTGCAGACACTTAATTAAAAACATAATGAGCGCAGCCTTCATTTCTGGCTGAATATAAATGGTTGAACAAAGGAACAATCGTACATATGTGATGACAGTGAGGCTACCATATGTCCAACTATGAGGACGACTGATGTTGTTTTTCCAACATTTGATTAAGGTATTCATGCCTGGATATTTGTCATTTTATTTCGTTATCTAACTAAAGTTTGCCCCAGCTATTGTTGCCTAGTATGGGTATTTGCATTTATATGGTTTCTCTCAGCCTGCTGTACATGTTCGTAAGGATTGACTGTACATAACTGCAAGAGAAGTTGTCTTAATTGGAAAGAACTGCTATTTTCACTTAGGTAGCACCTTTTCACATCCCAGAGGACACCCCTAAAGCATTTTACATAAATTACTTTTAAAATTTGCCTGTAGACAATATTTTGCTCACGCTGAACTAAGCTGGAGGTTAATTGTATTGTTTTTATGCACCACACGTTGTTGTTTTTAACCAAGCACTAATAGCTGGAGCAATTCTGCCCATGCAGAGTTTGTTGTGGAAATTATTTCTTGGTCCTCCATGTGTACAACTGACTTTTGCACAATGGTTTGCTAGATGCACATCTGTGAAATCAATAGGCATGTAAGGACTTGTCCAACCCGGTCATTCCTTCTTTTCCCTGGTCCCATTGGACAGAAGATGCAGAAGCTTGAAAGCACACACCACCAGACTTCAATAAGCTAAGGTCTGTTCGATTCACCTCTACTCCATTGCGGACATTGAACTTTATCTATGGAAAGCGTCTTTGAGTATATGAAAAGCGCTATATAAATGTAATGCATTATTATTATTATTATTATTACAATGCTGAAAACTATATTCTGCACTTTGTATCTTCCCCTTTGCTCTATTTTTTGTACTTGAATTTGACCTGGTTGTATTAAAGTATAGTATTATCTGATCTGATTGAATGGCATGCAAAACAAAGCCTTTCACTGAACTTTGGCACATGTGACAATAATGAACCTAAAACTAATGTTAATCCTAATAAAGGATGGATTCTTCGAGTGCCTCAAGGATTGCGTATCAGATAAAGAGACTTCTCCATTTTGGGTTCTTTCTTATCTATTGTTGGCTTTCTTGGTCTGTAGTCATAAGCACAGCATTCTCTTACCCTGGCCTGCTTTTTCTATAAGGACGACCACTTCATGGAGGAGACTACATTGCATTCATCAGTCATCAGGCAGCCCAGATTCAGCTTGTTGAACAGACTGCCCCTCATTTTCAAAAAGAACATTCCTCCATTCTAACACCTCTTGCTCCAGGTTTCCAGCAAAATAAATCATTTATGTCCCCTTTGAGTTTTCTTAGACTTATTGTTCATTTCCTAAATGCAAAAGAATACCAAAGCTCTGGAACATTTTCCCTGGAACAGCAAAGCAAATACTCCTGCTGCTTTAAAACTCTGCTGAGGAAATCCCACTTGATCTCTGCGGGTTTACCACCGTAGATTAATTACAAGACCATAGCAAATCCAGAGTGTTCCCCTCTGTTTACCAGTCATTCATCTTTCATTACACAAAATGCCCGAGACCAACGTATAAGATCTCATTGCTGTGGAAATCTGTACTTCATTTCTTTTGCTTAAGGACAGAGGTGGACTGCCACTTGTTGACAATGGCAATGATCACGATGCTAAACTGAACTGTGGAAAATGGTAATAGCAGACATGTTGGCACTCTGAGCATGCATATTATTAAATTGATTTATGAGCAGTCATCTCTGAATCCAAAGTGCCATGATTCATTGATGCCTTACAGCAATCTATATGTAAGGTTTCTGAATTAAAACTCAAAATGCGAAAGATTTAGACTATTTTAGTTTATGGATTGTGTTGACAATTATACATAACTGCTGGATCTGAAGTACACTTTGAAGATCAAAAGAAGGGCACTGAGCTTTCACCAAGCTGACAGGTGAGTCTCCATATCATCCTCAAAGGAAAATTCTTGAGTGGTGTAACATTTCATGCACTGTCCATGCGGGTCATTGAATTTGTGCAACCATAAATATGTACTGAACCCTGGGGCAGATTATGTATTTGCATTCCAATGGGAGCTGAATTTTGTTTGGTCTAAACTCAGACAGAGGGCAGAAAATTATTTTGTATCATTAGATAGGATGAAGATGATAGAAAATTAATTGTCCACAACAAGGTGCCGTATATTTCCCATCTGACTTAGTCCTTTATTTGGATATGCCCATTCAGGTCTCCAATGTAATTGCAGATATTCACCGCTTAACTTTTCATATTCTTTTCTTCGTACTCCTTGAGGCTCCTTGAAAGTGGCAACAAAAGTGTGGTCAAGAAATGTTATGGTATTAATGCCTTCATTGGTTGCAGCATTGAGTATAAGAGTGGAGAAGTCACATTGCAGCTTTATTGGACTGTGGTTAGGCCTTATTTGGAGTATGGCATGCAGCTTTATAAGACTGTGGTTAGGCCTTAATGGGAGTATGGCATGCAATTTTTTTGTTGCCTCATTACAGGAAGAATGTAGTGGCTTTATTAAGGGTGGACAACATGTTTACCAGACTGCTGCCTGGATAAGGGGTTATTAGCTATAAGGAGAGGTTGGATATAATTGGATTGTTTTCTCTGGAGCTTCGGAGGCTGAGTAGAGACTTGATCAAAGTATTTAAAATTATGAGAGGCACACATCGGGTAGACAGTCAGAACCTTTTTCCCCAAGGGGAAAATGTCAAAGACTGGAGGGCATAGCTTTAAGGTGAGAGGAGGAAAATGTAAAGGAAATGTACAGGGCAAGCTTCTTTTACACAGAGAATAGCAGGTGTTCGGAATGTACTGCCAGGGATGGTGGTGGAGGCAGATACAATAGTGGCATTTAAGAGGCTTTTGGATAGGCACTTGGATATGCAGGGAATAGAGGGATATGAAGCACAAGCAGTGAGAGGGGATTAGTTTAACGGCATAATGTTCAGCATGGACATTATGGACTGAAAGGCCTGTTCCTCAGCTGTATTCTGTATTCTATGTTCTATGAGACAATTTGGCCCATTCAGTTTATGCTAGCTCATATGCACAGTAACCTACCCCACCCCTCCCCCTCCCTCCCAATTCAATGCTACGCATCTACACTTTGGGAATTATACCGTAGCCAATTAATCTCCAAATCAGCAAGTTTTGGGGACATGGGAGAAAGCTGGGTATCCGGACCAAACGCACACAGTCACATCCTGAGGTCAGGATTGAACCAGGGTCACTGAAGTTGTGCAGCAACTGCAGCAGCAACTGCAGCAGCAGCACAGAATCTTGACAGAATCTCCACAGTGCTAAATAAATCAAGAGCCGACAATGAAACAGTGCCAACACGCAACTCACAACACACAACAATCTCTGCAATGTGCTTGCTTCTTCAGGGATATCTCTGGACCTTTCATTCTGCTATTTATATGGGAATAGTTGTGGAATTTGGGGACAAAGTAAGGACAACTATAATAATACAGGCTATCACTTTCATATGTTAGAATGATCCTTAATGGGAAATGCTTTTTTTTATCAAGAAGGCAATCCAAGTGTAAAATGTTGATGATTTTACTGTAATGTTCTATTGTTCTATAATGTTATGAAATAGACAAGACAATAGACAATAGACAATAGGTGCAGGAGGAGGCCATTCGGCCCTTCGAGCCAGCACCGCCATTCAATGTGATCATGGCTGATCATTCTCAATCAGTGCCCCATTCCTGCCTTCTCCCCATACCCCCTGACTCCGCTATCCTTAAGAGCTCTATCTAGCTCTCTCTTGAATGCATTCAGAGAATTGGCCTCCACTGCCTTCTGAGGCAGAGAATTCCACAGGTTCACAACTCTCTGACTGAAAAAGTTTTTCCTCATCTCAGTTCTAAATGCCATGGAATTCCCAAATTTGATACATTGATCGCCTGCTAACAGGTCAGACACATTTGGATCTTCACCCATTGTTCAAATTTGAGCTTCTGAAAAAGTTGCTTGGCAAATTTAATGTAAAGCCCGACTACTCCCTTTGCCAAAAAGCTGTATTCTTAAATCACATCGTGGGGCTTCCATTAAATTAGCTTTTAATATGAGCTTTCACAATTCAATGCCTTTATAATTCCCTCCTTACTTAATTTCTTCAAGATTTATTTCCATCAATTGTTCTTTTTATGCTTTGGAAGGAACGGGTTTACGCCGAAGATAGACACAAAATTCTGGAGTAACTCAGGCAGCATCTCTGGATAGAAGGAAAGGGTGACGTTTTGGGGTTGGGACCCTTCTTTAGACTCTTCAGATTCATTTTAACCAGAATCTTGAGTTCTCTCTAATATTTCATACTTAATTCATCAGGCATCTGAAATACAGGGAAAACTGATGAAAAATGTTTTTTTTTAACTGCATTGGTAAAGTACAATGGTTGCTGTTCAATGAAGTGGCTTTGCCACTCTTTGTACTGATATGCCCTCTTCAAACTACTGTAAAATGAGTTCCCAACCTTTCAATTAAGTATTTGTTTATTCTTTCCTCTTCTTCAAAATTTGGAGGAAGATGAATTTGCAAAAATAACATAGCATCGGCCATCATTTGCTAGTATTATAGAAGTTCACTCGAATGTAAATACTCTCCAGAGCTCCACTGTGGTTTCTTTCACCCACGCTGGCTTGATTTCATCTCATGAGGGTGTCACAGGCAAGGGACAGGTCTGGCACTTTGTTCTCAGTCAAAGTTTTGAGCAGCAAGTCTGAGGATTGACAATAGCAATAGTAAGGGATTGGCAATTCCAGTTATGGTCCAGATTGAGGAGACAGTGGAGTGGACTACTGGAGGCCCTGCAGCAGCTCGATTAGATTAGGCGCTACTCCAAGTGGCCCAGCGAATCGATCGGACACGGCCACAGAGGACACCAACGGCTATGCTTGGCCAGGCTGACACTGCAATGCCGCCAAGAAAATGGGCCTTCATGGCTAAGTTAAGTACTCCACATTGAAAACAATTTTCAGACTTGAACCATGAAAAATTGTGCCATGGTGATTCTTGTATACTGTCTCAGTGTACTATTCCTATACACTTGTACTTAACTAAGATTGTGCCTGTGTATAGTAATACTTTTAGTGAACATGTACGCAAAAAACGGATTTCACTGTACCTTAGTACATGTGACAATAAAGTACCATTGAACCATTGGAAACACTGATTTAATTGAACAATCATTTCTCTCTCTCTTTCTCTCTCTCTCTCTCTCTCTCTCTCTCTCTCTCTCTCTCTCTCTCTCTCTCTCTCTCTCTCTCTCTCTCTCTCTCTCTCTCTCTCTCTCTCTCTCTCTCTCTCTCTCTCTCTCTCTCTCTCTCTCTCTCTCTCTCTCTCTCTCTCTCCCTCTCCCCTCCCTCCCTCCCTCCCTCCCTCCCTCCCTCTCTCCCTCTCTCCCTCTCTCCCTCCCAACATCAAAGCATAGAAGTCACCCAAAAAAGATTCAGTAAAAACCTTTGCCACTCATTTTCATTACGTTGGTTATGCTGCTTTCATTAAGTAAAATGTTAGAAATGTTGCATTTTACCAACAGTTCTAAATTTTGAGGTGTAAAATAATCAGCCCTATTTTTGCTTCCAGGTTTCATGTTTAGAGAAATAAAATAAACCTGTTGTTCCACCATTAACCTGTAGAGGTCAATATCTTAGGATTTCCTGGGTCTGGTTATTTGCATACTATGATCGCAGGGGTATTGATATAAAACTGTTGATCAATAGGTCAACATTTTCTTAATAACAGTCACTCCCTAAAGATATAGTCCTTGATTATCCATTGTGCATTGCAATCACAGCTTCTCTGAACCCCGGTGATGATTGAAACCTATATTCAAACCTTCCTATTCTTAGATTGCCCCTTTAAATTAAGTCATAAAATCATAGGGTGGGAAATGAGGCCCTTCTGCCCACTGAGTTAATGCTGACCATCAGTTGCCCATTTACGACTCATTCGTTTTTCATTCTCACTAGATTTTCATCAACTCACCCCAGATTCCACCATACACCAAGTGCAGTTAACAGTGGCAACTAACCTGCCAATGCCGACGTCTTTCAGATATGGGAGAAAAGCAGAGCATGGAGAGGAAACTCACATGGTGATGAGAGAACATGAAAACTCCACACAAACAGCATCCGAGGTCAAGATGGAACTCGGGTCCTTGGCATTGCCAGGCAGCTGCTTTACTTGCTGCACCACTGTGCTGCCCAAAGGCATAAATTTAAGGCATCATAAAATTTAATTCATACATACCTTAAAATGAGAAGAAACCATTTGATAAAATTCAAAGCCAACTTTGTTTTGCATATTTGTTAGTTTTGAGACAAAATTGGAGAAATGAGGTATTTTATAGATGTAAAAGATAAATTATTGTATTTTTGGCCATCAAGTCTAGCATACGATGCCATTTCCATTACTCTTGTGCCAATGTTTAAATTGTATACATTGATGTGTTCTTCCTGTTATCATGATTGTACATTTTTATATTGCAGCCTCCTGTTAATAAATCTTTGTGCGATTTTTTGAGAAATATACAACTTTTATTTTAAATAAATCCCATGAGGTTACAGGACAAAATGACAAACTGAAATCCACTCAACACCTATCTTTGAACGACAACTTGCTACTGGAATAAAAACAGCAAAAACCTGGAAAATCCCCAGCAGGTCATGCAACAACTGTGAAAGTGGAAATAGAGTTCATGTTTCAGGGTTAGGACTGTTCAATTCCCTTGTCATTGTACAGGGCTCTATTGAGACCACACCTGGAGTACTGTGTGCAGTTTTGGTCTCCAAACTTGAGGAAGGACATTTACAATGAAGGACATTGTAAATTTCCCCGGTGTGGGACGAATAAAGGAATATATTATTATTATTATTGCTATTTAAGGAGTGCGGCGTAGATTCACGAGGTTAATTCCCGGAATGGCAGGACTGTCGTACGTTGAAAGAGTGGAGCGACTGGGCTTGTATACTCTGGAATTTAGAAAGATGAGAGGGGATCTTATTGAAACATATAAGATCATTAAGGGATTGGACACGCTAGAGGCAGGAAACATGTTCCCGATGTTGGGGGAGTCCCGAACCAGGGGCCACAGTTTAAGAATAAGGGGTAGGCAATTTAGAACGGAGATGAGGAAGAACTTTTTCACTCAGAGAGTTGTGAAGCTGTGGAATTCTCTGCCTCAGAAGGCAGTGGAGGCCAATTCTCTGGATGCTTTCAAGAGAGAGTTAGATAGAGCTCTTAATGATAGCGGAGTCAGGGGATATGGGGAGAAGGCAGGAATGGGGTACTGATTGTGCATGATCAGCCATGATCACGGTGAATGGTGGTGCTGGCTCGAAGGGCCGAATGGCCTACTCCTGCACCTATTGCCTATTGTCTATTGTCTAATGCAGGCTTCTGCATTGTAAAACATTTTACAACACTCAATTTGAGAAAAGAAAGTGGGGCCACAGTGCTGGAGCACATGGATAGCCTTAAGATGAAATAATTATTAAAATAATGTCCCTTGGATAAACTTCAAAATTATGTACACCATTTATCTTTGCAAACCAGCAATTCTTCTCCCATTATTACACATTTGGTTGTTTTATCTGTTGACAGGATTGTAAGATGGGGCAAAGCATTTAGATGATTTGTTTGCTCTATTCATAATCAATGTTTGTTTAGGCATTGAACAATTTGCACAATACACAATACTAAATTTGATGCTCTGCTCGCATTGCATGTTAGAAAATGGGTGAGCCACCTTCTTAAACCATTGCAGAATTTCTGATGACGGTACAGCCATACATCTATGAATATGGAATTCAGGAGATAGTCTCAGGAATAATTAAGCATTATTGATATGCTTCCGACTTGAAGGAGATCTTTTTAAGAGTCAAGAGTCAAGAGTGCTTTATTGTCATATGTCTCAGATAGAACAATGAAATTCCTACTTGCAGCAGCACAACAGAATATGTAAACATAGTACACTGTAAACAATATAATAAATGATGAGAGAGAAAAAAAAAGTTCAGTGTGTGCATATATACATGTGTCACTGTCCCTCTGCATCTGTTGAAGTTGTTCTACATGAAGGAATTCTCGTGAAGAAACTTTGATGGGTTCAGGCTGTGTATTTTGTAGATGGTACATACTGCATCTGTGGTATATCAGCTGCAGAGGAGCTGAATGTTCAAATTGGTATATTTTGTGCCTATCAAGTAGGCTACTTTGTCCTGAATGGTGCCATATTTCTTGGTGAAGTTGCACTCATCCAGGTGAGTGGAGCAGACCCCGCTTGTTATTTTGAAGCGGTCACCAAGAGAATTGGTGAGGAAAGGGCAATGGTGTTGTCTGTATGGAGACACAAAGAACTGCAGAGGCTGGTTTACCAAAAAAACATATAAAGTGCTGGAGTAATTCAGCAGGCCAGGCAGCATATCTGGAGGGCATCTGTCATTTTGGGCTGGGACCTTTCTTCAGACTTCTTCTGGATAAAAATGGTTTAGAAGGATATGGGCTAAATACTGTATGAGCAAATGGGACTCACCCAGAATGCCAAGTGGGTTGGCATGGACAAGGTGGGCTGAAGGGCCTATTTCCATGCTGTATCGCTCTACGTCTTTCAGACATGGGCACACCGTTCATAGGTGGGAAATGGTTGGGGAGTCGGGAAATAAGTTACTTTCTGCAGAATGCCCATTGTTCAATGGGTTGCCCTTTATCCATGTTTATGCATCGCTGGTCCAAATAAGTTTCTGTTCAACAATGCCAACCAGAATATTGATAGGGGCACTTGCTGATGGAAAAATTTGAAAACCATTGGAGTTGGTTTAAGTTTCTCTTTTGGTAAAAGTTATTGCCCTGCACTTGCTTGTGTCTTTCTTGGATGGTTCAAGCTTTTTGCAGAAGACTTTGTATTTCTCAAAAATATTTTCCTGCCGTGTGAGCGTTTCATCTAATAAATTGATGTTAACTAATGCTACTTTGGTTGGAGGAAGGGAAATAATTTGTGATGAACTTGAGAATCAAAGTATTTATTTGGTACTTCAGGCTAACAATGCCTCTGACCTCATCTTTTAATGATCATTCAACTTCAACTACGTTTATCAGTAGGTATGCTTTTTCTACCCACTCCCCCAACGTCACCGTTGTATCACTTGCAGGGCCTGTATCTAAAAGGCAGCTCCAATAATTAGGTGGTGTTCATTGTAGGTGCAATGCATTAGGTTTCATGTCTCAAGATCCTTTCAGATCATTGAGTGTCATTCCATTGGTTTCAATGGAATGAAAATCTGGAAGGTTTCATAATGGGCAGATATCCATTACATCAGATTACTGCCCAGAAGCTGAAGGTGAAACCGAACACCCCTGTATACCATAAAGTCCAGGGTCAAGTACAGGGACTACACAGGTGTTTCATTTTGCTGTGAACTTGTTTATCCGTTCACCTTCATCTAATGTGCATCAGCAAAGAATTGTAGGAAATTAGATATTTGCCAATTCATGACTAAGAATTTTACACTTGGGAAAGAACGCAAGAGTCCTGCATATCCTGATAGTTGCCGACAAGAACCTCTGACTGTGCTTTAATATTGGACCCTTTGTGGAGTCGTCCAGTTGATCATTAAGTTGCTGTAATTTTCAATTGCTTACAGTGAGGGATTTGATTGAGGAGGGAAATCTGAGGAGCAAATACAAGTTTGATTAATTTATGCACTTTTAATTGTTCTGGATTATATAAATATTCTTACTTGTTTGAAACATGTTTAAGTGCTTGTTATTCAAAATCCTTTTGAAGCTATTTGAATAAATGTTAACTTTTTAATCTTTTAAATATGTTTTAACTATTTCTGGAAGATTTTGAATGTTTATGGAAATTTATACAATTTAGAAGCATTTAAAGCTTTTGAAATATTTGACAACCTGCATAGCTGTGTGTTTGGATTGCTGTCATCAATTTGTGGTGGGACTTGTTCTGCACCATTTCCACAAAACCTATCATCATGTTATGGAATTTATACTTGGTTGACCTCACCACAGAGGATCCTGTCTTCTTCGGTGAGTTTGTTTGCACTTGGGCAAATTGCACAAAAGTGAGTAGAGATCACACCATGAGAAGAACAGGTAGTTTGGCACAATCCATAAATTCTGGGCCAGTTCTCCGTGATGTTTCAAATCAGTTGGATGTGTTGCATTATAAATAAGAGAAAATATTTGCCAGATTAAATAGGAGACACTACCACCTCTCTCAATGCCAAGCGAAAAAGAAACATTTTTATTTGCGGCAACGAGCATTTAAAAACTCTTTTTATTTTGCTATGAAGCAATGTTGGCAACATGAGTGCCTTACACACATGTCTCATAGAAACAGTGATGTAAAATTGTGTTGGAAGGAACTGCAGATGCTGGTTTAAACCAAAAATAGGCACAAAATGCTGGAGTAACTCAGCGGGACAGGCCGTTTCTCTGGAGAGAAGGAATGGGTGATGTTTCGGGTCGAGACCCTTCTTCAGACAAGTCAAGGGGAAGTAAAATTGTCAGACTCAATAAAGCTGGTGGCTAATACAAATTGTTTTTTTTTGTTCACTGGGTTTTAACAAGCAGCAGGCTCAGCAAATCTACCAAGTTTACTTTGGTATTGCCTTCAGCTGGTTGTGGAAAAGTGTTCACTCAAAGTAAAATAAGCTAAAAGCGTAGTCAGGTACTCATGTGTACTTGTGTTCTGGCATACACTTGTCAGTGAACTTTTGATTCATTTCCTGCTTTATCCTGTAGTCTGTGAGATATGACCTACTGCCATGTTATTTTCACATTTGTCTGTGTGGGGAAAGCTTTGCTACCTTCCTTCATGAAGTACGTAGATGATGAAGCCCACTTTTGAACTGATGAGGCGTGACTTTCTTTCTTTAACGGCATTGATTGGCAATGTTCCCATTGTATCACTAACTGCCTGGTCCTCTGCAGGGATGAGAAAGTACATTTCTTGCTTGTTAAGATACTGGACCAGAATTATCAATCTATACTGGAGACAAACAACTTGGAGCTATTTAATGAGCGCCACAATGAAAGAACTGCAGGGTGTTTTTGAATGGTGACATAAATTGGGCTGAATGGCCTTTGTCAGTTGTAATCAGCTAGTGGCTCGGCAGCGAACTTTCTGCTAGCCAGGAATCATGTCGCTGTTGATTGGAAAATGTTCTGTTTCAATACTCGCCACACTTGAATGCTTTGCTCAAAAGGCAGTCCTATAAATGGTCAGAATGCTTGTCACCCAGAAAAAATTACCCCACAAAAGTAAAAATCGAACTTTCACTTTGTTCCAAGGGATAGGAAAAATAAATCTTTCTCCGAATCAATCAAAAATAAATAAATCTGTCCCCACGTCTATCAAAAATAAATGAATCTATGTACGTATCAAAAATAAATGAATCTGGTCCCCCGAAAACAAGTAAAAGGGAACAAATAAATCTCTCCCACACGCTTATGTAAAAGGAATGAATCATTTCCACATAACTATGTCAAATAAATATCTTTTTCTGCCATTTTCTTTGTTGTTAAGACTCAGATCATCTGATGGACTGCCTCTGCTTTTTCTGCATCTTTCCCAGCCCACTGAGCTAAACCTACTGGCTTTGCTCTGAAATTGCATCTTATAATTTCTCTTTTACCTTCCTTTGGTACTTTGGTACTTTATTAGTCACATGTGAAATGTATCCTTGGACCATGACCCCACAGATGAGCACCAGGGCGTCATCTCTCAGGCCATTTCTGATTTTATCGCTTCTGGCTGTCTGCCCTCCACAGATTCTCCAGAGATGCTGTCTGACCCACTGAGGTACTCCAGCTTTTGGTGTCTATCAACAGTCAAATTCATTGTTCAGTGTACATAAGCACTGAGATACATATTGGATAAGTATCTCAAATAAATACAAACGTATAGTAGCAGTTCACTGAGGGAGTATACAGTTTGGCGCCATTTTCAAGTCCCAGTTGTTGTAAGTGCAGGGATCTTGACCAAGCAGATCTGTTGTAGTGGCAGCATTGCAGGGGCATTTCCCGGGCTCACCATGAGGTCCCCCTCTTCCTCCACTCCAATTATTTTATTCAAGCTTCCATTCTTAACCTCCTCATTAGCTCAATGGGTTCCCTCATCCTGCATTCTATAACCCCCTGTTTGAATTCTTCTGATCGGGTGCCAACATTTTTTAGTCAAAGTTATTGCCTTATATTATTATTTTTTTAACAATGGCCTTTGCTTCCATTCACTTCCATGCTAGATGTATTAGAATGTTGCCTCTCTGCTCTGGAACATCCTTGGACTCAATGGTGAAGCGGAAAGACAAATGCACCTGCCTCTTAAAAACAGCTTTTTTTCACTAGTAGTTCTACTCAATAACCAAAGTCTGTAGTCTCTTTTTTGCTCTGGTTTATCTTCACCCACATGTTTAGACCATAATGTTGTATCCTTATTGTTTTGATGTGTTTATGCTTTATTCTTAATTGTTAACTGTGTGTTTGTGTTGTCATTTGTGAGCAGAGCACCAAGACACATTCCTTGTATATGCACATACTTGGCCAATAAACTTATTCATTCATTCATTCATTCATTCATTCATTCATTCATTCTTACCTCCAGTGCATCCCCTATTTCTGTGCTACAGTGAATGGTTACAGAAATCTGAAATGCAGCTAGCCAGGGAATTTCCGTGGGTTAGGTAGTTGTGTGATCCAGCATAAGGTTTCAACTTAATGATCTTTCACAATGTACCTATAGTGTAAGAAAATAACTGCAGATGCTGGTACAAATCGAAGGTATTTATTCACAAAATGCTGGAGTAACTCAGCAGGTCAGGCAGCATCTCAGGAGAGAAGGAATGGGTGACGTTTCGGGTCGAGACCCTTCCTCAGTACCGATGGGCTTATTTTGGACTAAAAGCCATTGACCTGAAAGCTTAACTTTAATTTCTCCTTCATGGTCAGTCCGGCTGAATATTTCTAATGTTTTCTGTTCACACGTTCATATTAGAGAGTTAGATTGCAGATTAAAGCTTGATTAAGGAGTTCATCACTGTAATAGTGAGGGAGTTTAACCTAGTAGACCCTTTAAATAAAGCCATATGATAGAGATTTGGAATGAAAAACGGCAGTTTGCTGTGATGCTACATTCATCAAGTGTGGATTTTAAAAACGTTAAACTGTGAGAGTTTGGCGCTTATCAAGAGACAAGATTGTGTGCTATCCGAGTGAATGAATGAATGAATGAATGTTTATTAGCCAAGTATGTACACATACAAGGAATGTGCCTTGGTGCTCCTCTCGCAAGTACGAACATGAACATACAGTAAACAATTAAGAATAAAGCATAAAACATTAAATCATTAAGAATACACATTACAGTTTAAACATGTGAGTGAAATAAACCAGAGCAAAAAGAGACTACAGACTTTTGGTTATTGAGTAGAGCTACTACTCGCGGAAAAAAAGCTGTTTTTATGTCTGGCTGTTACTGGTTTGACAGTCCGGAGTCGCCTTCCAGAGGGAAGTGCTTCAAAGAGTTTGTGGCCAGGGTGAGAGGGGTCAAAGATGATCTTGCCCGCTCGCTTTCTGCCCCTTGCAGTGTACAGTTCGTCAATGGGGAGGAAGGTTGCAGTGAACAACCTTCTCAGCTGATCAAACGATTCGTTGCAGCCTCCGGATGTCGTGCTTGGTGGCTGAGCCAAACCAGACCATGATGGAGAAGGTGAGGACGGACTCAACGATGGCAGTATAGAGTTGGACCATCATTGTCTGTGGCAGATCGTGTTTCCTCAGCTGCCGCAGGAAGTACATCCTCTGTTGGGCCTTTTTGACTGTGGAGTCGATGGTGGCCTCCCATTTGAGGTCCTTGGAGATGATGGTTCCAAGGAACTTAAATGACTCCACAGATGTGACTGTGGTGTTGTTGATGGTGAGTGGGGGAAGGGGAGCTCTCCTAAAGTCCATAATCAGTTCCACTGTCTGGCTCCAGTCAGGGAAACGACAATACGTGATTACAATCAAACTGTCCACAGTGTACAGATACAGGATAAAGAAAATAACGTTTAGTGCAAGATAAAGTCTAGTAAAGTCCGATAAAAGATAGTCTGATGGTCTCCGATGAGGGAGATAGAAGGCCAGGACTGCTTAGTCGGTGATAGGATGGTTCAGTTGCCTGATCTCAGCTGGGAAGAAATTGTCTCTGAATCTGGACGTGTACGTTCTCACAATGCTGTACCTTTTGCCTGATAGGAGAGGGAAGGAGAGGAAGTGACCAGGGTGAGACTCATCCTAGTGGCCTTGCTGATGCAGCGTGAAACGTGGATCCAAAGCAATAGAAGGGAAGTTGGTTTGCGTAATGGTCTGGTCTACGTCCACAACTCTCTGATAAAATCCCAATAAAATGCTTTCAATGGTGTATCTGTAGAAATCGGTGAGAATTTTTGGTGACATGCCAAACTTCCTAAGACTTCTAAAGAAGTAGAGGCATTGGTGTGCTTTCTTGGCCATTGCTTCGATATGGCTAGTCCAGGACTAGTTGCTGGTGACATTTATTCTTAAGAACTTGAAGCTTTCAGCGCCGTCAATGTATACCGGGATACGTGTTCCACTTCGCTTCCTGAAGTCAATGACAATTTCCTTAGTCTTGCTGCCATTGAGGGAAAGGTTGTTACCTTGGCACTAGGTTATGAGGTTATGGGCACCATTAGCCAGGGTACATAATATAAGCAGGGAAGTTATGGTGCAGTTTTATAAATCATTGGTGAGGCCGCAGCTGGAATATTGTGTGTAGTTTTGATTACCACAGTAAAGGAAAGACATGAATAGTCTGAAGAGGGCGCATAGAAGATTCACCAGGATGGTGGTTCGGGTGGGTGTCTGTTATGAGGAGAGACTGGTTAGGCTGTGTAGGAAGGAATGGCCGATGCTGGTTTAAACCGAAGATAGACACAAAATGCTGGAGTAACTCAGTGGGACAGGCAGCATCTCTGGAGGGAAGGAATGGGTGACGTTTCGGGTCGAGACCCTTCTTCCCTCTGTAGAAAAGGAATCTTGAAGGTTTCTCCATCCAAAACGTCACCCGTTCCTTCTCTCCAGAGATGCTGTCTGTCCTGTGGAGTTATTCCAGCATTCTGTGTCCATCTTTGGTTAGGCTGCTTTGTTTTTGTTGGAGTGAAGACTGGATGTCTTGGGGGAGTGGGGGGTGGGGAGGGGGAAGGGGGAGGGGGAGGGGGGAGGGGGGAGGGGGGGGAGGGGGGGAGGGGGGAGGGGGGGAGGGGGGGGGAGGGGGGAGGGGGGGAGGGGGGGGGAGGGTGTGGTTGTGGAGGAACCTGATAGGGATGTGCAAAATTATGAGGGATATTGAGTTATGGGGGTACAGTATCGCAGCAGTAGAGCTGCTACCTCATAGTGCTAGACATCCGGGTTCGATCCTGACTTTGGATGCTGTCTATGTGGATTTTGAACCTTCTCCCTGTGACCAAGGTCAAGGTCAAGGTCAGTTTATTGTCACATGTACCAATTAAGGTACAGTGAAATTCGTAGGTTTCCTCCTTGTGCTCCGATTTCCCCTCACATCCGAAAGACTTGCAGGTTTGTAAGTTAATTGGTCATTGTAAATTACCTCTGGCGCGCAGGGAGCGGATGCAAAAGTGGGACAGCAGAATTAGTGCGAATGGATGATCGAAGGTCGGCATGGACCCGGTGGGCCGAAGGGCCTGTTTCCATGCAGTATTGCTAAACTGAACCAATGGAAGCCTAAATAAGAATAAAAGCATTGGAGTTGGAGAGAAATCTTATGGGCAAAATAAGCCTGTAAAATGCACAGTGGAAGGTCATCTGCATAGAATCTGTAACCAGAGGGTTTAGATTTAAGGCAAGGAAAAAGAAGTTTAGAATGATACAAGGAAGAATTTATTTCCCCTGCGAGGGTGGCGGAGACAACATTTACAAAGTATTCAGACAAGCACTTGAATCACCAAAGCATTGAAGGCTATGGACCTACTGCTGGTAAATGATCTCAGAATAATGGTTATTTGATGATCAGTATGACAGGATTTGCTGAATTGACTGTTTCTGTGTTGTATGAGTCTATGAATCTAAATTCGATGAAGATACAGGAGACTGAAAATGCTGGAATCTTGAGCTAAAAGCTGCTGGGGGAACTGAGCAGGTCAGGTAGCATCTGCAGAGGGAAATGGAAATGGGAAATGGGAAATGGAAATGAAACTTCCTGAAAAATGAAAGGCTTGGATCGAATGGATGTGAAGAGAATGTTTCCTCTAGTGTGAGAGTCTAAACCAGAGGCCATAGCCTCAGAATAAAAGGAAGTATCTTTTGAAAGGAGAGGAGGATGAATTTCTTTGGTCAGATGGTGGTGAATCTGGGAATTAATTGCAACAGATGGCTGTTGAGGTCAAATTAATGGATATTTTTAAGGCGGAGAGTGACAGATTCATGATTAGTAAGGGTGTCAGGGTTACAAGGAAAAGACAGGAGAATGGGGTTGAGAAGGAAAAATAGATCAGCCATGATTGAATGGCAGAGTAGACATGATGGGCCGAATGGACTAATTCTGCTCCTAGAACTTATGAACCTATGAACTTATGAACTGATGACAGATGACGTATCAGGCCAAGACCCTTCATCCATCGTATTAGTCATCTTAAACACATCCTGCTTTTTGTTAGACTCAAGAAGGATATCTGCATAGAATAGAATAGGTATTGGGTTTAAGGAAAGGAAAAATAAGTTTTTCGGGATACAAGAAATAATTTATTTCACCCAATGGGCCAGTGGAGTCTGAAGCAGGGTCCCGACCAGAAACGTCACCTATCCATGTTCTCCAGGATTGCTGTCCGACCCGCTGAGTTACTCCAGCACTTTGTGACTTCAGACAGAAGGATGGCTTACTTCCAGTTCTGTTCTGTCTGTTTGAGGGGGATGATGAAGCTACTGTGTTATCGTACTAGTTTCTTGTCATCCTGTTGAGTTTCACTGTCAGTATAACTCCTTATCCCTTACCCCACAGCCAACAATGGATCATTGTGGGCTCCACCTTTCCTTGAGCATCGTTGCTTTTTTGCATATCTTTCATTCATTCGTTCCATGTACTTCCTATATCTCTCGTTTTCCTTTCCCCTGACTCTCAGTCTGAAGAAGGGTCTCAACCCAAAACGTCACCTATTCCTTTTCTCCAGAGATGCTGCCTGTCCATTGAGTTACTCCAGCTTTTTTAAAGTCTATCTTCGGTGTAAACCAGCATCTGCGGTTCCCCCCGACGCACAACAGTGGGATCCACAATCTCTGCTAGAGGTGGCACAGGAGGTACTTGATGGTTTGGTTTGTGGTGGCTCCTTCCACTATTTTCACTGGGTTGTCAAGTGTTCCTAATGAAAAGATTCAGATTTGTCAGTGTCTTCCCAGATGTCTCTTCTCCATTTTGATCAACCATGAGGCAGGGTTTCCCACGAGATGGTGGGACGTTATAATTTTACAAGTTGTCATTTAGACCAATCTTACTGTGTTTCCTTCGTGACACTGTTGTGTCATGACAGATCTGGAGTGGCATGTCTATTTTGGGAGTTTGGTGTCAAGCATGTGAATGATGTGATCTGCCCTTCTAAGTTGATTGAATGCAGGCTTCAGTGCAGCAGGTTTTGGACCAGGAAAGAACATTGATGTTGATTTGTTTTTCCTAAGATGGATTTGAAGGATTTTACGAATCTGAGTTTTACCAACGTTATATACAGCTCTTGCCTTTGTGAACTCCTAATGATACATCCTGCGCAAATATCACTGTTGAATGACACCTATATCAACAGCCTTGCCAACTAGAAAAATCATATATTTGGCTTTATAGGAAAGCTTTCCCATCATGTCTTGCAGCTATAGATTGCACCTTAGCAAAGCAAATAATAATGCAATATTACCAATACCACCACATATAGACAATAGACAATAGACAATAGGTGCAGGAGGAGGCCATTCGGCCCTTCGAGCCAGCACTGCCATTCAATGTGATCATGGCTGATCATTCTCAATCAGTACCCCGTTCCTGCCTTCTGCCCATACTCCTTGACTCCGCTATGCTTAAGAGCTCTATCTAGCTCTCTCTTGAATGCATTCAGAGAATTGGCCTCCACTGCCTTCTGAGGCAGAGAATTCCACAGATTCACAACTCTCTGACTGAAAAAGTTTTTCCTCATCTCCATTCTAAATGGCCTACCCCTTATTCTTAAACTGTGGCCCCTGGTTCTGGACTCCCCCAACATTGGGAACATGTTTCCTGCCTCTAACGTGTCCAACCCCTTAATAATTTTATACGTTTCGATAAGATCTCCTCTCATCCTTCTAAATTCCAGTGCATACCAGCCTAGTCGCTCCAGTCTTTCAACATATGATAGTCCCACCATTCCAGGAATTAACCTAGTAAACCTACGCTGCACGCTCTCAATAGCAAGAATATCCTTCCTCAAATTTGGAGACCAAAACTGCACACAGTACTCCAGGTGCGGTCTCACTAGGGCCCTGTACAATTGCAGAAGGACCTCTTTGCTCCTATACTCAACTCCTCTTGTTATGAAGGCCAACATTCCATTGGCTTTCTACACTGCCTGCTGTACCTGCATGTTTCCTTTCAGTGACTGAAGCTCTAGGACACCCCCATCTCGTTGTACGTCCCCTGTTCCTAACTTGACACCATTCAGATAATACTCTACCTTCCTATTCTTACCACCAAAGTGGATAACCTCACACTTATCCACATTAAACTGCATCTGCCATGTATCCGCCCACTCACACAACCTGTTCAAGTCACCCTGCAACCTCATAGCATTTTCCTCACAGTTCACACTACCACCCAGCTTTGTATCATCTGCAAATTTGCTAATGGTAATTTTAATCCCTTCATCCAAGTCATTAATGTATATTGTAAATAGCTGCGGTCCCAGCACCGAGCCTTGCGGTACCCCACTAGTTACTGCTTGCCATTCTGAAAGGGACCCATTTATCCCCACTCTTTGCTTTCTGTCTGTCAACCAATTTTCTATCCATGTCAGTACACTACCTCCAATACCATGTGCTCTAATTTTGCCCACTAATCTCCTATGTGGAACCTTGTCAAAGGCTTTCTGAAAGTCAAGGTACACCACATCCACCGGCTCTCCCCTGTCAATTTTCCTAGTTACATCCTCAACGAATTCCAGAAGATTCCGCGCTGTATATATATGATATGATATGATATGATATGATTAGTCAAGCATGATTTCCCCTTCATAAATCCATGCTGACTCGGAACAATCCTGTTACTACTATCCAAATGCTCCGCAATTTCGTCTTTTATAATGGACTCCAGCATCTTCCCCACCACTGATGTCAGACTAACTGGTCTATAATTTCCCGTTTTCTCTCTCCCTCCTTTCTTAAAAAGTGCGACAACATTAGCTACCCTCCAATCCACAGGAACTGATCCTGAATCTATAGAACATTGGAAAATGATCACCAATGCGTCCACAGTTTCTAATGCCACCTCCTTAAGTACTCTGGGATGCAGACCATCAGGCCCTGGGGATTTATCAGCCTTCTGTCCCATCAGTTTACCCACACCATTTCCTGCCTAATGTGGATTTCCTTCAGTTCCTCCATCACCCTAGGATCTCTGGCCACTAGAACATCTGGGAGATTGCTTGTATCTTCCTTAGTGAAGACAGATCCAAAGTACCGGTTCAACTCGTCTGCCATTTCCTTGTTCCCCATAATAAATTCCCCCGCTTCTGTCTTCAAGAGACCCACATTTGCCTTGACTATTTTTTCCTCTTTACATACCTAAAAAAGCTTTTACTATCCTCCTTTATATTATTGACTAGTTTACCCTTGTACCTCATTTTTTCTCCCCATATTGCCTTCTTAGTCATCTTCTGTTGCTCTTTAAAAGAGTCCCAATCCTCTGGCTTCCCACTCTTCTTTGCTTTGTTGTACTTCTGCTCTTTTATTTTTATGCTGTCCTTGACTTCCCTTGTCAGCCACGGGTGCCTCTTACTCCCCTTGGAATCTTTCCTCCTCTTTGGGATAAATTGATCCTGCAACTTCTGCATTATTCCCAGGAATACCTGCCATTGCTGTTCCACCATCTTCCCTGCTAGGGCCTCCTTCCAGTCAATACTGGCCAGCTCCTGCCTCATGCCTCTGTAGTTTATATAATTTATTAATATTAATTAAACAACATATTTGTATCTAACAAACTTCTCAGAAAGTCCATTTATTTTGCACTTCACTAAATGAATCACAGATGACTAGGAGCTCAGCCTTAGGACCTTATGCAAGCATTGTCTGTGTACTCGAGCACAATTCCTGAGTTGGAGTCACCTTAGTTCTGGTGTCGAGAACCCAGTTTATTATAGGAAGACAATCAACAAAAAGCACACGCAGGTATCAAAGTGGTCAGTGGTTAGATCCTGTCTGGAATATGCGGGGCTTATGAACAAAAGGATGTGCATGTTTTAAAAAATTATACCATGTGATTTCCTGCCCTCTAGATATATACACTGATCGGCCAAAACATTATGACCACCTGCCTAATATGCTGTTGGTCCTCCGTGTGCCGCCAAAACAGCGCCGACCCGCCGAAGCATGGACTCTACAAGTCCCCTGAAGGTGTCCTGTGGTATCTGGCACCAAAACATTAGCAGCAGATCCTTCAAGTCCTGTACGTTGCGAGGTGGAGCCACCGTCGATCGGACTTGTCGATCCAGCACATCCCACAGATGCTCAATCAGATTGAGATCTGGGGAATTTGGACGCCAGAGCAACAGCGTGAACACTTCATCATGTTCCTCAAACCATTCTCGAACAACGTGTGCAGTGTGGCAGGGCGCATTATCCTGCTGAAAGAGGCCACTGCCATCAGGGAATACCATTGCTATGAAGGGGCGTACCTGGTCTGTAACGATGTTAAGGTAGGTGACACGTGTCAAATTGACGTCCACATGAATGGCCGGACCCAGGGTTTCCCAGCAGAACATTGCCCTGAGCATCACTCTCCCTCCATTGGCTTGTCGTCTTCCCACAGTGCATCCTGGTGCCATCACTTCCCCAGGTAAACGGCGCACACGTACACGGCCATCCACGTGAACTAAAAGAAAACGGGACTCATCGGACCAGGCGACCTTCTTCCACTGCTCCAGGGTCCAGTTCCGACGCTCATGTGCTCAATGTAGGCGCTTTCGACGGTGGACAGGGGTCATCATTAGGGTGGCACAGTGGCGCAGCGGTAGAGTTGCTGCTTTACAGCGAATGCAGCACCGGAGACTCAGGTTCGATCCTGACTACGGGTGCTGCACTGTAAGGAGTTTGTACGTTCTCCCCGTGACCTGCGTGGGTTTTCTCCGAGATCTTCGGTTTCCTCCCACACTCCAAAGACGTACAGGTATGTAGGTTAATTGGCTGGGTAAATGTAAAAATTGTCCCTAGTGGGTGTAGGATAGTGTTAATGTACGGGGATCGCTGGGCGGCGCGGACTTGGTGGGCCGAAAAGGCCTGTTTCCGGCTGTATATATATGATATGATATGATATATCATGAGCACTCTGCAGCTACGCAGCCCCATACGCAGCAGTGTGATGCACTGTGTATTGTGACACATTCCTCCTGTGACCATCATTAAAATTTTCTGTGACTTGTGCCACAGTAGACCTTCTGTCGGTTCAGACCAGGCGGGATAGCCTTCGTTGCCCTTGCGCATCGATGAGTCTTGGGCGCCCAACACCCTGTCGCCGGTTTGTGGTTTGTCCCTCCTCGGACCACTGTCGATACGTTCGCCACTGCTGACTGGGAGCACCCCACAAGCCTTGCTGCTTCAGAGATGCCCTGACCCAGTCGTCTGGCCATAACAATTTCGTCCTTGCCAAAGTCACTCAGGTCTTTACTCCTGCCCATTTCTCCTGCATCCAACACATCAACTTCAAGAACTGACTGTTCACTTGCTGCCTAATATATCCCACCCCTTGACAGGTGCCATTGTAACAAGATAATCAATGTATTTCACTTCACCTGTCAATGGTCATAATGTTTTGGCTCACCGGTGTCTATTGGTACATTGTTGGTATTGAACACAGTGAATCTAATCATTGCATTTTGTTAATGCAAGTTAACTGGATTTTCTGCAACATGTTGAAGGGAGATACTCATATACTATGTGTAGGAAGGAACCAGATGCTCGTTTAAGCCAAAGATAGACACAAAAAGCTGGAGTAACTCAGTGGGACAGACAGCATCTCTGGAGAGAAGGAATGGGTGACGTTTTGGGCCGAGACCCTTCTTCAAATTGAAAGTCACGGGAAAGGGAAACAAGAGATATACACGATGATGTAGAGAGATATAAAACAATTAATGAAAGATATGCAAAGAAGTTACGATGATAACAAAAACTGGCCATTGTTTGCTGTTTGTTGGGTGAAAATGAGAAGCTGGTGTGACTTGGGTGGGGGAGCATTGGAGAGAGAGGGAATGCCGGGGCTACTTGAAGTTAGAGGAATCTATATTCATACCACTAGGCTGTAAGCTGCCCAAGTGAATTGTGAGATGCTGTTCCTCCAATTTACGTTTAAGGGCCTGTCCCACTTAGGCAATTTTTTAGGCGACTGCCAGCGACTGTCAAAGTCGTAGCAGATCGCCAAAATTTTCTTTTACCCTACGACAGTGACCACGACAATGCCGAGTCAGGTCGAGATTACACCGTCTTCGGAAACATCGCGAAAATTCCCACGCTGTCAATGCTTCTCCAGCGTCCTAATTTTCGCTGAAATCACTGACAAGTCGGTAAGTACTTGAGAGTTTTGAAGTATAACAACTTGCCCGGGTTACTTGAAAACCAAGCTTCACGGTAACAAGGCATAAACTGGATTTACTTCCAGTTTACTAATAGCAGTATTAAGAAATTTAATTTTAAATGTGGTTAAATGGATTTTTGTGCAGAGTGTGGGCATTCTTTGAAAATGTACGGGAGATGCATATCTGGTTTCTGGGTTGCATATCTGGGTTGGGAGCCTGCTTTAAATGTAATCGCTGATGGCCATAAACATCGCAAAAATTCCCACGCTTACCTGACTGTCAAACTGTCGCCTCCAATCTACCTGTCAAATGTCCTAGTCGCCGGCAGTCGCCATAAATCACCTAAGTGGGACAGGCCCTTTAGCCTCACTCTGACAATGGAGGAGACTTACGACAGCAAGGTCTATGTTGGAATGGGAAGGAGAATTAAAGTGTTTAGAAACTGGGACATCAGTTAGGTTCAGGCGGACTGAGCGAAGGTGTTCAGTGAAACGAACGCCCAGTCTACGTTTGGTCTCGCCGATGTATGAGTCCATACCTTGAACAACGGATGCAATAGATGAGGTTGGAGGAGGTGCAAGTGAACCTTTGCCTACCATGAAAGGATTGTCGGGGTCCCCGGACAGAGTCGAGGGAGGAGGTATAGGGACAGGTGTTGCATCTTCTGCGGTTGCAGGAGAAGGTACCTGGGGAGGGGGTGGTTTGGGTGGGAAGGGATGAGTTAATCAGGGATTTACAGTGGGAACAGTCTCTGCGGAAGGCGGAAAGGAGTGGAGATGGGAAGATGTGACTAGTGGCGGGAACCCGTTGGAAGTGGCGAAAATGTCGGAGGATTATGTGTTGCATGCGACGGCTGATGGGGTGAAAGGCTAAGCCAAGGGGGGCTCTGTCTCTGTTGTGACTAGGGGGAGGGGGAGCAAGGGCGGAGCTGCGGGGTACTGTGGAGACACGAGTGAGAGCCGCATCTATGATGGGAGAGGGGAACCCCCGCTACCGAAAGAATGAGGACATCTCGGATGATACCTATATACTACTTTTGACCAATAGTGTGAACTGTTTCTCTTTTCACAGATGCTGTCTGACCTCCCAAGTTTCCAATGTTTTCTGCTTTTTGGTAGATATGCTGACAATTTCATGCAAGCTAATTAAATAATCTATCGCTCTATATCTGTGTCTCAGTCTATTCCCCCTAGTTTATATCTATTTCTCTCTCTCTCGTGGTGGTAGTCATATTAGATTTCAATCAGTAGTGGTTTCAGGCCTTTGGGAGAACAAAGAGCATGTTATCTCGGCTGAGGCACTACCTGTTGGATGAAATATTAAAACTGATACTTGCTTAGGTTGATATGAAAAATTCTATCACATTATTTGAATGATAGGAAGATAAATATTTATTCCTCAATATTTATCAACAACATTAACTGGGGTAAAAATGTACAGGCTGGTGATAAAAAAAGTAGATGGAATTGCAATTGCAAATTACAGCTGCTTTTCAGTTCTACAACCAAATGGGATGGGAAATCTGTGTAACATTGAACATATAACAATACAGGAGTACAGGCCCAGGCTCTTCAGCCTGCAATGCCCATGCCGAACATAATGCCAAGATAAACTAAGCTCATTTTTGGCAGATGGTCCATATCCCTTCATTCCCTTCATGTGCCTATCTAAAAGCTTCTTAAATGCCATTATCGTTTCTGCTTCCATCAAGTCAAGTCAAGTCAAGTCAAATTTATTTGTCACATACACATACTCGATGTGCAGTGAAATGAAAGTGGCAATGCCTGCGGGTTGTGCACAAAAATAATTACAGTTACAGCATATAAATAAAGTTAATAAGTTACTAAACATAGCACAAAAAGTGTCGACAAAAATTTAGTCTCTGGGGTTATCAAAGTTGACAGTCCTGATGGCCTGTGGGAAGAAGCTCCGTCTCATCCTCTCCGTTTTCACAGCGTGACAGCGGAGGCGTTTGCCTGACCGTAGCATCTGGAACAGTCCGTTACTGGGGTGGCAGGGGTCCCTCATGATCTTGCTTGCTCTGGATCTGCACCTCCTGATGTATAGGTCCTGCAGGGGGACGAGTGTAGTTCCCATGGTGCGTTCTGCCGAACGCACTACTCTCTGCAGGGCCATCCTGTCCTGGGCAGAGCTGTTCCCAAACCAGACTGTAATGTTGCCGGACAGGATGCTCTCTACAGCCCCAGAGTAGAAGCAATGAAGGATCCTCAGCGACACTCTGAATTCCCTCAGTTGTCTAAGGTGGTAAAGGCGCTGCTTAGCCTTACCCACCAGTGCGGCAATGTGCGTTGCCCACGTTCCAGGCATCCACCACTCTCTGTGTAAAAAATAATTGGCTCACATGTCCCCTTTAACTTTGCGCCTCTTACCCTAAAGTAATGCCCTCCAGTCGATATTTACACCCTGGGAAAAAAGGTTCTGACTGTCTATGAGTTATAATTTTACATATATTTCTATTAGGACTCTCCTCAGCCTCTGACGTTCCACAGAAAACAATACAAATTTGTCCAATCTCTCCTTGTAGCTAATATACTCCAACCCAGGCAGAGTTCTGGTAAATGCCTTTAGTGTCCAGTCATTTGCAGTCTCATTTCTCAGTGCGTTTGTGTTCTTTATGCATGTATTACTGTGCTTCGCTTCATAAAAACAGCAGGCATACTTTAAAAGTTGTTACTAGTTGGTAAATTACTTTTGGATATCTTGAGGATGTGACGTGCGCTATACAAATGCAGGTTGAGTTTTTTCCTCCATTCCGGCGGCATAGTGGCGCATCGGTAGAGTTGCAGCTTTACAGCGCCAGAGACCCGGGTTTGATTCTGGCTACGGGTGCTGTCTGTACAGAGTTTGTACGTTCTCCCCGTGACAGCGTGGGTTTTCTCCAAGAACTCTGATTTCCCCGACCAGCGATCTCTTCATATGAACACGGACCCTACACACACTAGGGACACTTTTACAATTTATACCAAGCCAATTAACTCACAAACCTGTACATCTTTGGAGTGTGGGAGGAAACCGAAGCTCTCAGAGAAAACCCACGCGGTCATGGGGAGAACGTACAAACTCTGTACAGACAGCACTCGAAGTCGGGATCGAACCCTGGTCTCTGGCACTGCATGGGCTGTAAGGCAGCAAATCTACTGCTGTGCCACCGTGCTGTGCACACTATCAGCTGAGACAGCTGACACTATCTGTACCATCAGCAGCTACCAGATTCAAGGTCCTTTAACCTCGACGCTGACTTTTGTTGAACCATTTATGAAATGTTTTTCATCAGAATCTTATGTTTTTCTTTCATGGCCGATAATGTTGATGAGACATTCAAAGTAACTGAAGGTTGTCTGCTGATTCACCAGAAAGTTGATTCCGACGCAAGGACTTTCAAGGAGGGCTACAAAGCACCGGAGATTGGAAAAATGAATTCTCACATGCCAGCTTGTGCAGAGTTCAAATCTTGAAAAATATTTAAGTGAAGTCCTAAGTCAGAACTAATGCTGCCCTCATAGCATTTTGGAAAATCTGAGCACTCGGCTGTGTATCTACCCCCTGCTTAAAAGCAGAAACTAATGTGGGAGGATCTGCTACAGAAAGTCGTGCAGTGCTGGTCTGAGAAAACAGATAAGATCCTTTGGGACTTCTTTGAGTCGGTGGTCTTGTCCACGTTCAAGGACTCTGTGGCCAACCTAGATAATTATGCCACTGCTGTTACAGACGTCATCAAAAATTGTGTCAGTAAGTGAGTGTCTCATAAGGTATAATCTCGATCTTCCAAACTACTCGTTGTGGCCCTTGCATTTTTAACATTTTTCTATGTAACTGTAACGCTACCCGTTGAAACACTATCATTTGCACTCTGGTATTTTTCTCCTTGAAACACATGTTGTGCTCACATGTGGCATGACTGTACTCACGTACAGTTTGATTTGACTGGATAACACGCAAATGAAGTTTTCGTTGTATCTCGGTACACGTGACAATAATAAACAACATCAATACCAATAATGATAAACTTTAAACCATAACAAATGCGTCATGGCTGGAGTTTTATATGTTGAAATGAATCATAAAAACATAAATAAATTGAAAGGTCATTGACTTGTTCTCTCTCTATGGGTGTTTCCAGATCTGCTATCTTTAACACTTTCTAATTATTCAGCAATGAGATAATTGGGCAGAGACTGGGATAGTCAATAAAATCAGAATTTGTGGTTTTATAGCACCTTTTATGGCTCAGGATATTCCAAAATGCTTCATGGTCTCTGAAATATTTCAGACAATTAAATCATTTTGGCAATTTAGGAAGGTAGCACTTAGAATCGCCAAATCACAGCATGGAAGCAGGCCCTTCAGCCCAACTTGCCCGTGCCGACTAAAATGCCCCATCCACACGAGTACTACCTGCCCGCATTTGGCCTATATTCCTCTCAACCTTCTCTATCCAAGTACCTGTCCAACTGCCATTTAAATGTTATCGCAGTACCTGGCTCAACTACCTCCTCTGGCAACTTGTTCCATATACCCACTACCCTCTGTGTGAAAAAGTTGCCCCACACATTCCTATTAATTCTTTCATCTCTCACCTTAAACCTATGTCCCCTGGTTCTTGATTTCTTTACTCTGGGTAAAAGACTCTGTGCATGTACCCTAACTATTCCCCTCATGATCTTATACACCTCTACAAAATCAGCCCTCATTCTCCTGTGCTCCAAGGAATAAAGTCCTAGTCTGCCCAACCACTCCCTGGAGCTCAGCCCCTCAAGTCCTGACAACATCCTCATATATCTTCTCTGCACTCATTCCAGCTTAACAATGCCTTTTCTATAGCAGGGTGACACAAACTGAACACAATACTCCAAATGAGGCCTCACTAACATCTTGTGCAACTTTAACATAACTTGAAGGCCAATGTACTGAAAGCATTTTTGACCACCCTATCTACCTGTGATGTCACTTTCAAGGAACGATGTACCCATACCCCTAGATTCCTCTGCTCTACAACGCTCCTCAGGGCTCTGGATTCACTATGAAGGTCCTGTACTGGTTTAACTTTCCAAAATGCACCACCTCACACTCATCTACATAAAACTCCATTAACCATTCCTCAGCCCACTTGCCCAACTGATCAAGATCCTGCTGCAATGTTTGTTACCCATTTTGTTTACTTTTGTTAATTCCTCCAAAATAGCGATGATATTTTGAAGACAATCAGATTTTTGTGATGCTGGTTGAAGGATAAATGCTGGCAGTTATTACGGAGAACACCCTGCCCATGTTATGAGAGCTTATATCTGCACCCTGTTAGCGAGCAAGGTTTGGGGGTTCTCGGAGAAAGAAATAGCTGGAGATAAAATTATAAGTGGAGAGCACTGAAAGGAGTTCTTTTTGATGACAGAGGGTTTGAAGCTGAGAGCAATGCTGGACTTTATTGGTTGGTTGATTTTAGTGGGAAGAGAGTGGAGCAAGAGCAAGTCTTCATTCAACGCTTTCTACCAATGCAGCCAACTTGTTCAATGTTCCAACATCTTCAGTTCTTCATCTCTGATTAATAAGGTTAAAGCGAATCATGCTGTTTCATGGAAGAGAGAAGGTGTCATGTCGCTGAGGGCACATTGTAAAATAAATTGTTGAATAGTGGGAATAATTGGGCTTGCCCACGGAAAGGGACAGATGAGTGAGGGAAAAGGGTTGGTGCAAATTTTTTATTGGCCACTTGGGTATGAAGATCCTTGAGTTATTTGCTCTTCAATTCTGATGGCTTTGGATCAGCCATTACTATCACAACGAGGAGTGGAAGGTGGCTGAGCTAATCCCTTCAAACTCATACCAGATATTTACATTTTTATGCTGTGCCTGAAACTGTTTCTAGAATGTGAGCAAACGATGTCGAGGTGGAGAGTCTGAGGAAACAACGGTGAAGAGAAGACGTTAGACTTTGTCTATCGAACTGATGAGCTACAGTGCTGGGAATTATATTGTTATCCAGATCAAGATGTATTCAGCAAACAATGGCTGATTTATTCAGCACGTTTAATAAATATAGAAGTTAATTGCATAGAATGGCAAATTGCACTTTGATTAGAGCTTTGATTGGAACAAAGAACACTGGAGAGTACAAAACGGGAACAGTTTCTTCGGCCCAAGATTCCAATCTAAACGAATCCGTCTGTCTGTACATGGTCTGTATCCCCCCATTTCCAGCCAGTCCATGTATTTGTCTGTTTATTCACAAAATGCTGGAGTAACTCAGCAGGTCAGGCAGCATCTCGGGAGAGAAGGAATGGGTGACGTTTCGGTCGAGACCCTTCTTCAGACTGGATGTGTCTTCAATGTTTATATTGTATCTGGTTCTGACACCTCCTCTGGTACTGTGTTTCAGGCACCTTCCAATCTATGTAAAAAACTTGCATATCTCCTTTAAACTTTTGCCCTCTCACCTCAAGGATTTGACATTTCTAGCTTGAAAGAGACTCGTGGAGTCAAAAGAGTTATACAACATGGAAACAGGCCCAATTTCCCCATGCCGACCGAGATCTACACTAGTCCCACCTGCCCGCGTTAAGCCCATATCCCTCTAAACCTTTCCTATCCATATACCTGTCCAAATACCTTTAAAATGTTACAATACCTACCTCAACTACCTCATCTGGCAGTTTGTACAATATACCCATCACCCTCTGTGTGAAAATGTTATCCCCTCAGGTTCCTATTAAAACATTCTGTTTTCAGCTTAAACCTATGTCCCCTGGTTCTTGATTTCCATACTCTGGTAAAAAAAAACTGTGCATTTATCCAATCTATTCCCCTTATGATCTTATACTTCTATAAGATCACCCTTCAGCCTCTTGCACTCCAAGAAATAGCCCTAACCTTCCCAACCTTGCCCTATAGCTCTGGCTCTCAACCTTTGCAACATCCTCGTAGATCAAAAGAATCTAACTATCTCTATCTATGTCTTTTATAATTTTATATATTTCCATCTGATCTCACTTTACCCTCTGATACTCCAGAGAAAAAAAATCCAAGATTGTCCAACCTCTCATTATAGCTAATACTCTCTAACCCAGGCAGCTAATACTCTCTAACCCAGGCAGCTCCTTGATGTACCTCTTCTGTACCTGCTGCAAAGCCTTCACATCCTTCCCATTATGTGGTGACCGGAATTACACATTTTACTCCAAGCGTGCCCTAATTGAAGTGTTATATAGCTGCAACATGACAGACTAAATCTTATACTTAATGCTCTAATTCAGGGGCCTCCAAACTTTTCAGCACGAGGGCCACATTATATATTTGGCACATTTTTGCGGGCCATAGGAAAAAATAATGAAGTGTGAGTTTTATAAATTTAATGAACTCAAAAACGTTTAGACTAGGTTACGTTAGATTAGATTAGGAAAGGTTAAACTAGGTCAGGTTAGATTAAGTTAGTTTACATTAGGTTTATATGGCAACAAATAAATAATATTCAACTTTAAAAAGATCTTGAAATATTGGAATATATATATATATCGTAGGTATACAATTATTTATAAAAAAGAAAAAATATTGTGAACACCACTGGGGGCAGAGGAGAGAGAGAGATGGGTAGAGAGGGGGGGGGGTGAAGAGAGAGTGGGGGGAGAGAGAGTCGGGGGGAGAGAGAGTGGGGGGGAGAGAGAGTGGGGGGGAGAGAGAGTGGGGGGCAGAGAGTGGGGGAGAGAGAGTGGGGGGGAGAGAGAGAGATGGGGAGAGGGGTAGAGAGGAGGGGGAGAGAGAGAGAGGTAGAGAGAGTGGGGGGGTGAGAGTGGGGGGGAGAGAGTCGGGGTAGAGGGAGCAGCGGGTGAGAGCGGGAGTTTGGGTTTGTTGTTTGTGAGGGGGTGCTGCGACCTCTCGCCTTGTCCCAGCTCTGGGTCGGTGGCAATCCGCTCTCCGGCGAACCTTCACCGGCAGCTTCTGCCTCCAGTCCCCGCCGCCTAAGAACTTGCTGCGGGCCAGATAAAATCTTGTGGCGGGCCGGATGTGGCCCGCGGGCCATAGTTTGGAGATCCCTGCTCTAATTGATGAAGGCAGGCATGGGAGATGCTTGCCTTCATCCCAACCCTTTGTGTTGCCACTTTCACAGAACTATGGACTTGCACCATAAGATCCTTCAGTACACCAGTGATCATAAGTCCTGTGATTAACTGCATACTTGCATCGATACTTTTTCCCTTGTCTAATGACAGTTGAATAATTTATTATCTGTATCACTATTTATTAAAATTTTATTAGGGCCTGATGGAATACAAGTCCTGCCAATTTTCCCCATAGTAAATCCCAATCCAGTTTTTTCCTTTCTCCAGCTGCTCATAGTTTGACTTTCTTGCTCAATTCTTTGGAATAAAACCATCAGTATATCTACTCAGCAGCATGAGGTCCACCCTAAATATAGCGCACTATAATATTTCAGAGGCCATGCATTCAAAACTCTGGGAAAAGCTCTAACCAGAGGTTTCAACCCTAAACATACAAGTAAAGCGCACATTTTGTACTCCAAACTGGAAATTGTTTATACTAAACACAGTAAGAGTTGACCTTGTGTAGGAAGGAACTACAGACCCTGGTTTAAACCGAAGATCGACACAAAAAGCTGGAGTAACTCAGCGGGTCAGACAGCATCTCTGGAGAAAAGGAACAGGTGACGTTTCGGGCCGAGACCCTTCTTCAGAGTTGAGTTGAACTTGTTTTGTTGGGATTTTTTGGGCTGATATGAAGCTTCATTGGTAGTTGGCGAAAGATTTTGTTGGAAACAGTTAACAAAAAAAAACAAAATTCTTAGGGAGTACTTTCCTGAATGTGAGGTGAATATGATTGGGAGGAGACAAAGTGCGTGTTGGCAGGTGGGTCGATAGACTCCTTAGAAAGCACAGGGAAAATGCACGTATCTACCTGCATGCTATATGCCTCCTCCTGATCTTCTCCACCACCAGTCTCCATCACACCAGACTCAACGTAGTTTCTCAGCCAACTTTCCAGCCAGCTGACCCTCTATCTCCCTTGCAACTGGCAAACTGTTTCTTGGGCCACAATGGGTGACCTTAGCTAACTGATGGTAGAAATATCAGCCCAGTGGATCAATTTTCCTCATTCTTATTGTTGTCCTCTTAAAGCATGTACGTGATATGCTTTACCTTTTGGACTCCATTCACTTTTTCGTTTACCTGATAGTTGATCGCTAATTTAAATGCTCATGTAAAATCCTAGGCATTTAAATGAAGGCAAATACTGATGTGGAAGGAGTAAATGTCACCAGTGACCTTGGGAACACTGTTGAGATGCTGGATGGCATTAGTCATGTGTCACAGCTGGAGATGACTTATCCCTTTCACACTGTGTGGAGGAACAGCACGCAATTAAAAGCAGCAGGGGCATTTTTCCCTTTGAGCACAATCAGTAGACGGGTGGTTCAGATCAGCTATCATTATACACCCTGCTCAAATTTCCTTCCTAGTCTCCTCATCTTTGAGGCCACTGTTTTACTTGTGTTAACACCTATCTGGCCAAGTTCAGTTCATCCCTTTGGGTACAATGTGTGCTCTCCCCCCTTTCAGTTACTGGAGCTGGATGGAAGACTGTGGGTGACTGTGGGTGGGTCACCCTTACAAACCTCTACCAACGCACCTTAGAAAGCATACAGATGGGCTGCATCATAGCTTGGTAAAGGCTCTGCTCAAGACTGCAAGAAATTGCAGAGAGTTGTAGATGTAGCCCAGTCCATCACACAGATCAGGCGTCCCACCATTGGCTCCATCTTCACTTCACACTACCTCAGAAAAGCTGCCAACATATTGGAATACTTGTCTCACCTCGATTATTCCATCTTCTTCCTGCTCTTGTCAGCCACCAGGTACAGAAGCTTGAAAGCATCACCACCTGATTCAGGAATAGCTTCCTCTCCACTTCTGAGGCTCCTGAACGATCCTTCCAGATCCTGTCCGATTCACCTCAACCCGTTTGCAGATGTTGGACTTTGCCGTTTAACGGAAAAGAGTGGGTGGTTTTCACTTCAGTTCAGTTCAGTTCAGTTTAGTATATTGTAGCGTGTACCAAGATACGGTGAATAGCTTTCTTTGCGTGCAAGCCAGTCAGCGTAAAGACAATATATGATTACAATCAAGCCATATGGGAATTGCGTTTAGTGCAAGGTTTAAGTAAAGTCTGATAGAACTTAGATAGTCTCTGGAAGTCTATGTGTAAAGTCTATGAAATTGATTCACTACAATGCTGAGAACTATATTGGACACTGTATCTTCCCCTTTCCTCTATCTATTGTACTTGAATTTGGCTTGATTGTGTTTATCCATAGTTTGATTTGTTCTGATTGAATTGCATGCACAACAAAGCTTTTCATTGCACATCGGTCGGTACACGTGCCAATAAAAATCTAACCCTAAACCTAAAACTTTCAGACGGGAAGGAGGTGTGGCATTACCGAACAGGAGCCTGATTTTGCCACCCACATTTTTAACTTAAATTCGCTATTGACTTTCTTGGCCGCAAAGTAGATCGTGTAAAGAACGGAGAACAAGTTGCACAACAAATTTGGCTGTGATGCAGGGTGGTGGGTGATGCAGGTTGCAGGTGGGGCAGGAAGAAGGAAGCCTCCCTGCCTCAGCTAAGTAGTAAGTTGAGCAGTGCAAGAACACATGCAGGAAAAGACAATGTTTTGAAATGAACCTGGAAAGCAGTTGCCACTTCTCACCTTGACCTTTGATCTCACCCGTGGAATTCCGACAGGGTTACATATTCACACTGCTCCTTGTGTTTACTAAACGCATATTTCTTTAATGTCTGAATAATGTTTCCTACAGTTTACTTTTGCTGTATGTTCAAGGATCATACTGGTATCAAACTATAAAATCTGCCATAGATATGTCATGGACCCATCACCATGACAACAAGAGCCCCCACGTGATGCATGAGCAGGCCTCAGTAGTAATCTCGTGCAGTTAACCAAGGCGATTGGAACAGGTCTGTGCATGTAGTGCTGTAAAACCAGCTCCAATTACATTTGCCTAGCCATAAATTAGCACTTTGTAAATCCGACACCTCAAATACTCGCTTCTCTGTTTTATTGATGGCACTGTGCTGTTAAAGAAAGGTTGGAGGATATTTACCAACACGTTAAAGATTCTTAGCACCTTCTATCAAAAATAAATTAAATCTGTAGGAACACATCTACGTATTTATTGGTGAATAGTCCTTTGCAATCGTAAGACGAATTGTGCATTGAAATTTGTTTTAAACCTTTCTGCACCCATCATTCTAACTTCTCATGCTATGCAATGTTTCCAGCACTTTGCTCGCTTATCTTATACAATTTGTATGGGACTGATAATGCAGTCCTACTGCAATGTCAGGAATGACTGCTGTTTAAGTGCTGCGCGACCTTGCAATATAATGTGAGGTCAGCTTTTAAATGGATTATTGAGGCACTCACAGCATCCAATGCGTGGCACGATGGCAGTACGTAAGCCTCAGAAACAGACTATTTGGTACCGGCGGCTATTAAAGAGCTGTTTCCGACCTTTAAATCTGTCCTGCATTCGGAATGAGTGGGAATTGGCGGAAGCAATGTCAAACATGACGACAGTTTCATTCTAAGTAGGTTTCAGGGCAAGGAAGCGTATCCTTTTTGAATCAGGGAGACAAACTTTATCATCACAGCAGCCTGAACAGAAAATAATACATTTTTGAAGTGAAGAGTTGCTATTGTCCAGAAACTCATTTGTACCAACTATGCACTGTAAATGCCATGGCTACAAAATCACATCAGAAGCTGGGTAACCCTGCAGCAAGTTAGTCACCCCAAACCTTTCGATCTTCTAAAAGGCACATATTCACAAAATGCTGGAGTAACTCAGCAGGTCAGGCACCATCTCAGGAGAGAAGGAATGGGTGATGTTTCGGGTCGAGACCCTTCTTCAGACTGACTTCTAAAAGGCACAAGTCAACAGACGAAATTCTCTCCACTCATATCATATCATCATCATATATATACAGCCGGAAACAGGCCTTTTCGGCCCACCAAGTCCGTGCCGCCCAGTATCCCCGTACATTAACACTATCCTACACCCACTAAGGACAATTTTTACATTTACCCAGCCAATTAACCTACATACCTGTACGTCTTTGGAGTGTGGGAGGAAACCGAAGATCTCAGAGAAAACCCACGCAGGTCACGGGGAGAACGTACAAACTCCTTACAGTGCAGCACCCGTAGTCAAGATCGAACCTGAGTCTCCGGCGTTGCATTCGCTGTAAAGCAGCAACTCTACCGCTGCGCTACCGTGCCGCCCACTAGAAGATTGAAGCTCCGTGAACACTCAAGAAGCTGGACACATGGAGCAGCACAGCGCAGGAACAGGCCTCTTGGCCCACAATGTCCGTGCCCAACATGATACGATACGATATGATATGATACGATACAATAGAATATTTATTTATCCCAGGAGGGAAATTGATCTGCCAACAGTCGTAAAACACAAAATACATGAAACATGAAATTAAAGTGACGAGTGGGAAGGATTGGGGATGTGCAAAAGATTGGGGAGTGGGGGTGGGGGGGGGGGAGGGGAGGGGTAGGGGAGGAGAGTCAGTCTACCCCATGACAGAAGGGGGAGGAGTTGTACAGTTTGATAGCCCCAGGTAAGAATGATTTCCTGTGGCGCTCTGTCCTGCATCTTGGTGGAACCAGTCTGTTGCTGAAGGTGCTCCTCAGGTTGATCAATGTGTTGTGAAGGGGGTGATATCAAGTTAAACTAATCTCCTCTGCCTGCACGTGATCCAGATCCCACCATTCCCTGCACATCCATGTGCCTGTCTGAAAGCCTCTATCGTGACTGCTGCCACCACCATTCCTGGAAGCACTTGTGGGCAACAACTGCTCTTTATGTAAAAAAAGGTGCCCCACACATCTAATTGAAACTTACCCGCTCTGACCTTAGCTTTGCCCTCTAGACTTTAGCATCTCCACACTGGGAAGAAATTACTGACTTGTCTCTCATAATTTTATATACTTATATTAGGTCTCCGATGCTCCAGAGAAAACAATTCAAGTTTTCTAACCTCTCCTTATAGCTTACACCCTCTAATGCAGGTAGCATTCTGGTAAACCTCTTTTACAGCCTCTGCAAAGCCTCCACATCCTTCCTGTAGTAGGGTGAACAGAACTGCACACAATATTCCAAAAGTGGTCTAATCAAAGTCCTATAAGGCTGCAACATGACTTCTTGACCCTTATATTCAAATGCCGCAATGGATGAAGGCAAGCACACCACACACCTTCATTGCCATTCTATCTCCACATGTTGCCATTTTGAGGGTGCTGTGGATTTGGACTTCAAGTTCTCTTTGAACATTTCTGTGCAGTTTCGTTTAGTTTATTGTCATGTGTACAGTGTAAAGCTTTTGTTGCGTGCTAACCAGTCAGCGGTAAGACAATACATGATTACAATCGAGCCATCCACAGTGTACAGGTACATGATAAAGGGAATAATGTGAATAATGTTCAGTGCAAGAAAAAGTCCAGTAAAGTCCGATCAAAGTTGAGGTAGATAGTGGCTTAGGACTGCTCATGAGTTGTAGGTAGAATGGTTCAGTTGCCTGATAGCAGCTGGGAAGAACTGTCCAAGTCCTTCTGCAGCGTTCCTGCTTTCTCAACACTACTTGTATCTCCACCTAGCTTCATATCCTCTGCAAGCGTTCCCTCACCCAGGCAATTAACATATAATGTGAAATGTAGCGGGCCCAACATTGACCCATGTGGGACACCACTAGTCACCGGCAGCCAACGAGAAAAGGCCCCCTTTATTCCCACTCTTTGCCTTCTGCCAGTCGGCCAATCTATCCATGCTAGTATCTTATCGCTAATACCTTGGGCTCCTATCCTGTTTAGCAGCTACACGTGGCATCTTGTCAAAGGCCTTCTGAATATCCAAGTTAACAACATCCACCAACTCTCCTTTGTCTATCCTGCTGGTTACCTCCTCACAAATCTCCAACAGTCGGCACGATTTCCCCTTAAAAACCATGCTAACTTCAGCCTATTTGATCATGTACTTCCAATTACACCAAAATCTCATCCATTAATAATCGACTCCAAAATTTTACCCACCATAGAAATCAGACTAACTGGCCTATAAATTCCTTTCCTTCGTAAACAGTGGAGTCACAATTGCGATTTTCCAGTCCTCTGGTTCCATTCCTGATTCTAGTGATTCTTGAAACACTGCTAATGCCTCCACAATATCCATAGCTACTTCTTTCAGAATCCTGTGGGGTAGTCCATCGCGTCCAGGTGACTTATCCACCTTCAGAGCTTTAAGCTTTCCAAGCACTTTCTCCTCAGTAATAGCGACTACACTCACTTCTGCCTCCCGACTCTCTTGAATTTCTGGTGCATTGCTGGTGCCTTTTACTGTGAAGACTGACGCAAAAAACGTATTCAGTTTATCCGTCATTTCTTTATTCCCCATTCCTACTTCTCCAGTGTCATTTTCCTGCGGTCCAATGTCCACTCTTGCCTCTCATTTGCCCTTTATATATCTGTAAAAATGTCCCAATCCCCCAGCTTCCCACTAATCTTTACCACGTTATATGTCTTATCTTTTTATTTTATGCTATCTTTGACATCCTTCATCAGCCACGTTGGCCTCATTCTACCCTTGGGATGTTTCTTCCTCTTTGGGATAAAAAGATCCTCCATCTTCCGAATTATTCCCAGAAACTCCTGCCATTGCTGCTCCACCATAATTTCTGTTAGAATCCCCTTTCAATCATTTTTAGCTCTCTCCTCCCTCATGCCTCTGTAGATACTTTTACTCAACAGTAATACCGATACATCTGATTTCAGCATCTCCTTCTCCAACTGCAGATTGAATTCTATCATATTAAGATCACGGCCTCCAAGAGATTCCTTCACCTTATGCTCCCTAATCAAGTCTGTATCCCCTTGTATTCTTACTTCCTCACAACAAGTCACCCCCTCCATGTCATCAGAAGAGTTATCAATTTTGCCTTCAATGCCTTTGTCCTTCATTTATATCAAGTTGAGGCACAAATAGTTATCTTGTCCGCACCACTTGTTCCATCTTCCCAAACCAAAAAACCATTCATGCTGAGCCTCTACTTTTTGTTGGCCAGGCCATCTTCTCTCCATGTCAATGCATTATTTCCTTGAAGCATGAGGTTTTACTTTCCACTATAAAGTTTGTTGTACCCCCTTATCAAATGCTATCCATTAGTTTCCTTTTGCTTTCAACACGTTACTTCTTTAAGGAACTGCAATAAAAAAAATGGTCAAATGTGATTTCACTTTCACAAAACCATGCTGACTTTGCTTACCTAGAATTGTTGTAATAGCTCAATTACAATTACTTTAATAATAGCATCAAATATTTTTGCTTTGACAGCTGTTAAGCAAACTGGCGTATGTTTTCCTGCTTTCTCTGTTTATCCCTTTTTAAATAAAATAGTTATTTTTGCTATTTCCCCATCTAGTGAAATCATCCCTGAATCTAGAGAATTCTGGAAAATGAAAAATCAAAGTATTAACTATCTCACTGGCCACTTCTTTTATGAAGCTAGGATGAAATCTATTAGGATTCGAGGATCTATCAACATGATGCTCCAACGTTTTGCTCTGTACCATTTTCCTGAGTCCCTCCGTCCCTTCCATTTTTCCCATTACAACTATTTCTGGGATGTCACGTATCCTCTCTTGTGATGACTGATACAAAATGCTAGATAAATTCATCAGCCAGCACCTTGTTTTCCATTATTAATTTCCCAGACTCAATTTCTGAAGGACCAACCTTCACATTGTTAACTCTTTCCTTTTTGAAATATCAATAGAGGTTTAAAGGGCGTGTCCCACTTAGGCAATTTTTTAGGCAACTGCCGGCAACTGTCATAGACGTAGCAGGTCGCCGAAAAAAAGACGACAGGACCCATGACGTCAATGTCTACGACAAGCTGCAACAACCTACCACCAACCTACCACTACGTCGAGTTACGGCAAGCTACCAACAACCGGCGACCCAATCGTCGCGAGTGGGATGTCCACCTACGACTGCACCTACGATAACCTACGACCACACAGGCGACAACCTATGACAACCGAAGTCAACCTACGTCCACCCGTGACAAGCTACGACAAGCTATGACCCTGTCGGCGACAACTGAAGACAATTCACGTCATTTTGGCCTCCGGTTTTGACGCCAGTACCTGTCGCCGGTTGACGTAGGTTGACGTAGGTAGTCGCCAATGGAATGTACCGAAGTCAGCACCGGCGACAACCTACGTCACCTGCCGACAACGTACGATAGCATAGCACCTACGTCAGGAGACGTTAAGCGACGCTCATTGGCGTCAAAGCCACTGTCGCCGAAATTTTTTCAACATTCTGAAAATCCAGCCTAGTTGCCTGTAGTCACCTAAAAAAATTCCTAAGTGGGACAGGGGTTTTACTATTTGCTTTAGTAGTCCTGACTATCTTATCTTACACTCGACATTGGGGATGTGCAAAAGATTGGGGAGTGGGGGGAGGGGAGGGGTAGGGGAGGAGAGTCAGTCTACCCCATGACAGAAGGGGGAGGAGTTGTACAGTTTGATAGCCCCAGGTAAGAATGATTTCCTGTGGCGCTCTGTCCTGCATCTTGGTGGAACCAGTCTGTTGCTGAAGGTGCTCCTCAGGTTGATCAATGTGTTGTGAAGGGGGTGATAATCTTTTATTCATTCATTACTGTTGTTTATATTCTGTACAGTCTTCTGACATGCCACCTGTCTTTGCACAAATGTATTGTCTTTCTGCTGACTGGTTAGCACGCGTCAAAAGCTTTTCACTGTACCTCGGTACACATGACGATAAATTAAACTAAACCAAACATGCCTTTTCCTTTCAGTTTGAGGCAATCTTTATAATTTTTCGTTAACACTAGATAGTGGGTCCTTCCATTATAATTAGTTCTTCATTTGTAATTTGTAATCATTTGTAATTTGTAATCATGTCAAGTCTTTCCACTGACTGGTTAGCACACAACCAAAGCTTTTCACTGTGCCCTTGGTACATTTGACAATAAACTAAAGTAAACTAAACTAAACTAAACTTCTTCCTCGTTGTAGTTATTTGTTCTGTGTATTCTGAAAGATCCTCTTCAATTGCCATTGTTGCTTCACAGACAGATCTCATATTTGCCGGTTTATTTCAGCTAACTCTGTTTCCATGACCTCATGGTTGTCCTTGCTAAAGTTTAAATTACCAATCTTGGGCCCGTTCTTATCTTCGTGAAATTGAGTGTGAGATCCATATTCATATCTTCGCGAAATTGAATGTAAGATCCATTTATACTATGGTCGTTGCTATGTACGAGTCATTCACGATAAGATCACCGATGAGTCTTAATTTGTTGCTCAGTATCAGGTCCAGGACTGCCTGCTCTACGGTTGGCCTCAGAATGTGGTGTCCTAAGAAACTAATTTAAAAATACTCTTTCAGCTCTTCATTGATCCTTGCCCATCTGATTATTTTCAATGGCAAAAAAATTAATATAATAAAATAAAAACACCCAGTAAGTCAGGCATTGGTGGAAAAGAAACAGACTTTAATATTTCAGATTGGAGAAGATTTGCCTGATTAGTTTAGTTTGGTTTAGAGATACAGCATGGAAAGGTTCTTCATCCCTTCAGCCCACCAAATCCGTGCCCATCAATGATCACCCGTACACTAGTTTAGTTTAGTTCAGTTTAGTTTAGAGATACAGTGTGGAAACAGGCCCTTCAGCCCACTGAGTCCACACCGACCAGCGATCCTCGCACATTAACACTATCCTACACACACGAGGGACACTTTACACATACTCCAAGCCAATTAACCTACATACCTGTATGTCTTTGGCGTGTGGGAAGAAACCAAAGATCTCGGAGAAAACCCACGCGGTCACGGGGAGAACGTAAAAAACTCGGAACAGACAGCACCCGTAGTCGGGATCAAACCCGGGTCTCCGGTAGCTGCAAGCGCTGTAATCTACCGCTACGCCACAGTTCTATCCTACACACCACAATGTACAGAAGCCAATTAACCTACAAATCTGTACTTCTGTGGAATGTGGGAGGAAACCGGAGCACCCAGAGAAAACCCACGTGATCACAGGGAGAATGTACAAACTCCATACAGACAGCACCCAAGGTCAGGATCGAACCCGGGTCTCTGGCACTATAAGGCAGCAATCCTACCGCTGTGTCACTGTGCTACTGTGATGTTGAAGACTCTTTGATAGACCCCAGTTGTGACAAAGGATCTTCAACCTGAAACGTTGACTCTCTTTTCACAGATGCTGGCTGAACTATTGGATGTTTCCATCACTTTCAGGTTTCATTTCAGATTTCTGCATCTGAAGTTTTTGGAATTTTCACCAACTTAACTCGGCCACACATGCACAAACCAACTATTATGCCCATCAATATATTTTTTATTCCTTTATTGGTTCCTGTTCCTGTTTCCCCATCTAATTATAGAAGAAGGCAGTTTTGCAGCAAGTGCACACATGTGCAGAATGGTGAGGCCGTTACCAATCGATGTCCCATGACTTCTCACAAGGAGGGCACTCTGGGAGAGTTAAGTTTGAGAGAATAAAGGAAGTGATTGAATACAAACCTTTTTTTAGGCTTCTCACGCCTATGATTTTCAGTTGTTTGTCAGACTTGTTTTCTTGTGATTTAAATCTATTTCATGTAATTTTTTAATTTCAAAAATAAACTTTGTTCCTAAAAAATATGTGAGGAATATTAAAAAATTGACTTTCTGTAAAATTATTTTCTGTACATTCATAGTTGATACTGTCATAGTGTTGTGAAGTATGTCTGCAGTGTTATTGAGTGAATGCATTCTATGTACAAAGGGCCAAAGCTACTCCCGTGGCCTATTTGGATAATACGTACATTTGCTACAAAGGACTCAGCCCTGCCGTGCCCTGTGGCAGCAGGACCTTACTTTGCTGTCCTTCTCCACAAAGCCTCTGCGTTGCCTGCACCAAACATTAGTGTATTGCTCAGCAAGTACTCAAAGAAACAGCATTCCATTACAGGCATCTTATTCTCCTGGAAGAGCAGCAAGGTTTGGGCAGACCAAATTGCAGCATACATGGTGCTGAAGATTTTCAAGCAGCAACTAATGTCTCTCTCAGTGTGAGTCCCTGTGAACTGCCTGTTGACTGGAAATGTTACTAGACTGTAACCCAGCTGCTCAGGATAATGCTCGACAAGGATCCTTATGGACCTCCTTTGCAAATACATAGGCCATATAAAGGTGATCAATTAACGCATTCTCATCACAGCTGTCCTGATGTTGAGATTCTGACTGAACAAGAAGGATCTGATAGGGAGGTTCCCTCAAATCCCAGCCAAGTGAGGTCTAGGTACTTGATGCTGAGTTCTGGCAATGAGATAGTCTATTAAATGATTTTAACTGTGCTCGGGAAACAATTGAGCACAATTGCCAAGTCTCCGTGAAATTCATTCAAGGTCTGGAGCCATTTTAGTTGCATGATCCTGGGGAAATGCAAACAGTGCTCAATATCCCAATTGCTTCTAGAATTATAGTTTACCTGAATCCCCTGAAAAAAACTTGGAATTTCTTGCATGATTCCAGACTCTGCAGCTGTTTCTGGGGGCGGTTTCAACGGCTTTAGCTTCCCCTCCAAGTCCTGCTCCATCTGGAATGGAAAAGCAGGGATGTCTCTTATGGTGGAAGATAGGAGTATTTTTTTGCCAGGCTAAACTGCAAGTGAACATGATATCAAGAGATCTACAATTGGTTTCAGGAGCTCTTTGGGATCAATTCGTCTTGGTTTTAGTAGCAGCTTAGAGAATGGGTTGTAGTGTTTGGAGTTAAAATATGGTAGTAAAATATAGTAGTGATGTATTGGAAATGATATAAGAGCCACCAGCTGGTGTTTTGCCTGGTTAAAATCAGTCTTTTAAACTTCAACAACGGAGTTAGATTAATGATCACAGTTTTCTATTTTTGAAAGTTTATTTGTAGTTATTTATATTTCTCATTTGGAATATGTTGTGTCAGCTAACTGGATGGCCATTGCTTCTTGTTTTACTTGAGTCATGGAAACCTTTTGGCCTACCAAGTCCACATTGACCATCAAACACATTGACCATCAAACACTTAATCCCTTTATACTCCCCAAATCCCCATCACCTCTATCCAGGTGCTACTGCCAACCTACATACTGGAGACAATTTGGTCTCGTCAACTAACCTACCAATCTGCCCATCTTTGAGTTATGGGAGGTAACCAGAGCACTCAGGGGAAACTCCATGAGGTCACAGGGGATTTGCAAACTTCACACAGACAGAATCAGAGGTCAGGTTTGAACCTGGATCAAAGCTAACATGTTTGCCAGCTGCATCGCAGTGCTCTCCAATATTCTTCTGATCTGTAGGTTTTGACGTTAGGTACTAGAAAAATTCACATCGCTAAACTCCAACACTCACAGTCTATGTCTGCTGTGTATAATTTCTGCATTTGTAATGCTTTCCTTTATGATGGGAAGTGACTGTCATTGATAATACTCAACTGTGCTTGAACGGATCATGAGGCAGTTGCCAATATTCATGACCAGACAACGGGCTCCAACAAATAGCCCATTACATAGGCGTCTTAGTTTCTTTTGAAGAATAAAGCATGGAAACAGGCCTTTTGGCCCATTTGAGTCTATGCTGACCACTGATGGCACTTAATGGTTTTCAAATGAGTTGTGAATGTGTGTGCGTGCGTGTCTGTGAGATGCATCAAAGGAGCAGAAGGAACTGAGTAAAGCAGATTTTATAAATGAGATTTGTTAACATGCATCAAAAGTGCAAGAAAACAACTACAGACTTGTTTATGGGAATATATTGCCCTGTCTGCTGAGACTCTGCTACAGTGGGATGAAGAATTTTAATGGTGAGCTGTAAAAAAGATTAGATGAACACATCATGTAAATTTACAATCATTCTTATATTGTCAGTTGTTCATATATTTAATAATGGATCTTTTAAGTCAGCTCAGCTACTAGTCATTTGTGACATTTGGGTGCGGAGTTTTGAAAAGATATTGAGTTGTTCATTTGTACTGCTTCCTGCGCTCATCAGTGGAAATGCTTGACTCAGAGTCACGCCACACAGGAAGTCATTTTGTTACATTTTCTTTCAGCTGCGGAAATTCTATAATAACACAAGAGTCTGTTGTTTTCCTGTAACAGTTTCAAAGGCCCAGGGAACAATTATTTCCATAAATCTGATTTATTGTGCCAGCTGATGCTAAGATGTTCCCGATTATTGGATAAAAAATGGTCAATTACTTCCTGCAATGGTTGTCCTAAGTCTCTGTGACCTTGCACGCATTCATAGGCTGTCGCTGAAGGTGATTTCTTTCTCCAGCAACTCAATTTGTTTTTCCCTTTTCCTTTCAGTCTGCTACTTTTTTAAAAATTCGTCAGAAGTAGTCACTTATCTAATGAGTGAGATGAAATAAGGAAAAAAAAAAAATTCACTGAAAGTGTTTGATCTTGTTTTTTGTGAGGAAACATTGACAGGTTTGATGAAATAACTGCGCGTGTGTGTGTGTGGGGCAATTTAATTTTTAAAAAGACGTAGGAGATGGAAGAGAATCAGTGAAAAATATCAATGCTTCTGGAGGTATTTCTGATGCTATGAATTTTGTGTTTAATTCAGGTTTGACCAGTGTGTGCAAAGGCCCTGCTCCACAAAGGCCTTCAATAGTGCATCATGTTGAATGAATCTATTGAAAGATATAGTATGGAAAAAGGCTCTTTGGCCCATTGAAACCATACTGACCGTCGATCAACCGTTCACACTAGTTTTAGGTTATCCCACTTTGGGATGTGGGTGGAAGCCCACTCAGTCACAAGGAGAATATGCAAGCTCCACATAGATAGCACCCGAGGCTGGGATCAAACTCGGTTCAATGGCACTGCGAGGAAGCAACTCTACCAGCTGCGCACTGTGCCGCCATATTTAAATGGACCTTCTTGAAAGTGTTGTGAATAGGGATTCAAACTCAACAGAACATCTCAGAAGGGTAGAACTCATCACTGAGCAAATATGAGAAGGTTAAGCAAACATTGATGGGTCTTTTTAGTCAGATTCTTCTATATACTAAAACTCTCATTTGTTTGTTTGTTTGTTCCTGAACTACAGCCAAAACGGTACATGATAGCGCAACAATTTTAGGCGCACCTTAGTCACCGTCGTCCCTTTGGTGCTAATGGAAGTTTCATTGAAATTGGTGTTATATTTTAAAAGTTATTCACATTTTAAAGTTTGAATCTATCTCCTAGAGAGGGAGGGGGAGAGAGGGGGTGGTGGGAGGGGGGGGTGAGAGGATAAGGGGGGTTGAGGGGTATGGAGTGGGGGGGAGGGGAAGGAGGGGAGGGGAAAGGGGAGGGGAAGGGGGAGGGAAGGGGAGGAGGGAAGGGGAGGGGGAGGGGGAGGGAGGGAAGAGGGAGGGAGGGGGAGGGGAGGGGGAAGGGGAGGGGGAGGGGAAGGGGGGAGGGGGGAGGGGGAGAGGGGAGGTGGAGAGGAGAGGGTGCTGCACCAATGCAGGAGAGGTTTGGGCCCAACGGGTCCACTTGGTCTAGTATAACAATAAAGCTACTGTCCTACCTTAAGAGATACAGAGCGGAAACAGGCCCTTCGGCCCACCATGCATTAGCACTGTCCTACACACATTAGGAACAATTTACAATTTTACCAAGACAATTAACCTACAAACTTGTACGTCTTTGGAGCGTGGGAGGAAACCGGAGTTCCTGGGGAAAACCCACGCAGGCTATGGGGAGAATGTACAAACTCCACACAGGCAGCACCCTTAGTCAGAATCAAGCCTGGTTCTCTGGCGCTGTAAGGCAGCAACTCTACCACTATTTGTGGGAGATGCAGAGACCCAAGCCAGGACGAAGAGCAAGAAGACTCTTATGTGCATCAGCAGTGTTGTCCCGAGTGCTCTGCTGATGATGAGCTGGGCAGAAGGCAGCAGCGGAAGAGGGGTTGAGATTGTAGTAACAGCAGCGACTTTTGGCACAGTCCCAGCTTCCAAGGCCTCTTGGAGTGCAGCGTCTCGGGAGACACTGAGAATGTCACGTCAGAAGATGATGGCAGACTTAGTCCTCGTCCACCTGCTGCCAGTAATTTGCCAATGGCTGCAAAATCACTTATAATGCCCCTTATTTGTGCCACTGGGTCCTTCCAAGGCACTGCTGGCAGTGTGTCAAGAATCTCCCGTACAGCTGGTCATAAATGTTTGGCAGGTCCGAGATGTATTCCTGACCAGGGTCAATGTTTATATCAATCATAACTGCAAAGAAACCAATCTAAAAGGGTGCACACTCCATTGTGCATCTGTGGCTGATTGTCCAAGGTTTAAGGTGTCCATGACTGCATTCTCTTACCACTGTTTGTGCATCTGCTTACCGCCACTTCTATTAAACAGATTTAATTCCTTTTTTTTAGAGATACAGTGCGGAAACGGGCCCCTCAGCCCATTGAGCCCACAGCGACCAGTGATCCCCGCACACTTACACTAACCTACGCACACTAGGGACAATTTACAATTATATCAAGCCAATTAACCTACAATTAACCTGAACGTCTTTGGAGTGTGTGAGGAAACTAGAGCTCCTGGAGAAAACCCACGCAGGTCATGGGGAGAACGTACAAACTCTGTCCAGACAGCACCCATTGTCAGGATCGAACCCGGGTCGCTGTAGAGCAGCAACCTTACCGCTGCACCACCTTGCACACCGTTCATCGATGTTCGACTGGTACCCATCCACAAGAAAGTGTTAATGGAAACCTGTTCCAGATACCCAGTAAACACCAATCCAAGCAGACCCAACCGCCCTGGACTGGCTCGCAAGCTTAACAAATGGTCTCCTGGAGATGAATTCCATGGAGCTGGCCAAGCTGAACATGGCACATGGCATCCTTTATATTTCCCGAAGCATTAATATTTGAGGATGATATCTTGATTCTCTCTGCCACGGTGGACAATGTACAGGACAAGCCTACCAGTAATTTTCACATTTCCTGCTGCCACCAATGATTATTGTGTTCATCCATCACCAGACTTTGTGCTTCACTGCTGTATTACAGAGCCAGCCGTGATGCCACTGATCTGGATGTTGTTCTTACTCTTTTCCCTGAGAGGCTGTTACCCTTGCCACTGGGAGGCCCACCGACCCACGTCACTCCCTACTTACACCCCCCAGACCCCCCCCGCCCCCACATCCCGCCACAGTATTCACGGGAGCTGATCTCGGAGGGGAGGATTCTCCTCAAACTGCAGAGCATCCTGGACAATACAGCTCACCCCCTCCATGACACACTGGTCAACCTGAGGAGCACCTTCAGCAACAGACTGGTTCCACCAAGATGCAGCACAGAATGCCACAGGAGATCCTTCTTCCCTGTGGCCATCAACATAGGCAATTATTCCTCTTCCCCAGCTAGCCTCTCCTGCGGGATTCCACAAGGCTCCATCCTAGGCCCCATTCTCTTCTCTCTATACAGGCTCCCCCTCGGCCAAATCATTCAAAGGCACGGCATTTCTTTCCACTGCTATGCCGATGACACACAGCTTTATCTCCCCCTGAAACCCAACAACCGGTCAAATTTAATCAGCCTCATGCACTGCCTTGAGGACATAAAATGTTGGATGGCACAGAACTTCCTTCAACTAAACGAGAGCAAGTCTGAGGTCATCTTATTCGGTCCCCCCGACTCCATCAAAACGATAACGGGCAGCCTTGGAAGCCTATCCTCCCTAGTCAAACCGCATGTCAAAAGCCTTGGCGTGATATTTGACTCTGCATTAAAATTTGACAAGCAAGTCAACGCTGTGGTAAAAGCCAGCTTTTTCCAGCTTCGTACTATAACTAAAATCAAACCATTCCTCCAATTTGACGACATTGAAAAAATCATTCACGCATTCATTTCCTCCCGCCTAGACTACTGTAGTTTCCTATATACTGGGATCAGCCAATCATCCCTGTCCCACCTGCAATTGGTCCAAAACGCTGCAGCAAGACTCCTGATGGGGACCCATAAAGGAGACCACATCACCCCGATTCTGGCCTCTCTCCACTGGCTCCCAGTATGGTACAGAATCAATTTCAAGCTCTTCCTATCACATACAAAGCCCTAAATGGGCTTGCCCCCCCCTATATCAAAAATCTTCTAACCCACCACTCTATCTCCAGGTCCCTCAGGTCGGCCGATTTGGGGCTACTCACTATCCCGCGGTCTAGGCTTAAGCTCAGGGGTGACCGCGTTTTTGCGGTTGCAGCTCCGAGACTGTGGAACAGCATCCCTCTCCCCATCAGAACTGCCCCCTCCATCGACTCCTTTAAGTCCAGGCTCAAAACCTATTTCTACTCCCTAGTGTTTGAGGCCCTCTGAGGGGGCGCTGTGAACTGTTTATGTATGTGCTGTTATGTTTGTGTGCCATTGTATGTTCGTTTCTTAGTACCTGAACTGATGTACAGCACTCTGGTCAACGTGGGTTGTTTTTAAATGTGCTATACAAATAAAATTGACTTGACTTGACTATCAGACTGTACAATTCCTGTCGTGGGGTAGACTGAGACTGACTCCCCTCCTCTCCCCAATCTTTGCACATTCCCAATCCTTTCCACTCATCACTTTAATTTCATGTTTCATGTTTTTTTGTGCTTTATGACTGTTGGCAGATCAATTTCCCTCCTGGGATAAATAAAGTTCTATCGTATCGTATCGTATTGCATCGTATTGTATTCAAAATGTTAGAGAGGGGAATAGTGGCAGGAGATATCTGCACCTCCTGCTTTTCTCTCCTGGTGGCCACACACCTATCTGGCTGGACCTGCAATATGGGCACCTCCCTGTTTACAGACCAGCAGCAAATGTGAGGAGAAGAAGGAATGGTTTAAAAGATAGACACGAAGTGCTGGAGCACCTCAGCGGATCAGGCAGCATCTCTGGAAAAAAAGGATGGGTGATGCTTTTGGGACAGGACCCTCTGAAAGTAGAGGGGAGGGAACTGGAGGCCAGGATAAAGCAGGACTGGCAACAGATGAGCCAGGAAGGGTGGAGCCCATAATGGCCCATTGTTGGCCGGGGGAGAGGTAATAACGAAGGTATACAAGAATGCGAACAGTGGAATGAGTAGGACCACTAGAGTGGGGTAGACCCATCCTTTTTCTCCAGAGATGCTGCCTGACCACTGGGTTACTCCAGCATTTTGTGTCTTTCTTTGGTAAACTATCATCTGCAGTTTTTTAGTGTCCCATCCTCACGGCACCTTCTGTTTTACGCACCCCCTCTCTGCACCCCCCCCCTTCACTCATCCCATCCCCAGCACTCACCCCTAGGCTCACCACCTTCTGCCTTACTCGCCCTGCCCCTTCCCTCTCTATCACCACCCTTTCCATTACACATTACACTCAGTGCATCTCTCTTCACTCGAGTCTCATTGCCTCGTTCAAGCTTCAGTTTAGTTCAATGATTAGTCCAGGTGATATTATCAGGCCAAGGAGGACCTACTGCCTTGGGTTGAATTTCCTTGTTGCCTGAGGTTTAAAATTCCTTTTTGTCAGATCAGGGATGGAAAGGGATCGCTGATACCCCCGCTCCATTTTAACTGGCTGCGTTAAAGTCAAAGCTTCGCTTCCATTACAAAAGGAGCTCTCAAAATCAGTTTAAATTATGCCCATTGTATACATAGCCAGCACACAAGCAGAATCTTTATTAATAGTATTACAAATGTGCTCTGCACTTTAAAACTGAAATTAAGTGATAATTCAATATTTGTGTATGGAATTCATTTTCATTTATTACTGCTAAATTAATTGAATGCGGTGAAAAGTGTAAGAACAGTTTCAAATCTTAATCTAAAACTTCATTAGCAGATAAAATACAAAAAGAAAATAGCAATTCCACGCCAGAAAATGATGAAATTACAGGTAACCAGTTTGACATTTCATTTGAAGCCCTTTATTAGATCTGTGCATTCAATCAGCATCTGATTCTGACTCTGTAAGGGATTGGAGAACTTCGGGTCACTGGAATTCTGAAGAAGGGTCCCAACCTGAAACATATCACCCATCCTTTTTCTCCAGAGATGCTGCCCGACCCGGTGATTTACTCCAACACTCTGTCTATTTGAATTGGATTCATGCTTCTGTACCACGTCAGGCAGCATTGGTCATTTTAGTGGCTTTCAATGATTTTTAACTAATCAATTCACCAATTCAAATTTTCTTGGCTCTAAGTATAAAGTTAAACGTCTTTTCAATTATATTGTGGAGACAGTAGATTTTTATTGTTTGCAAATGCCTAATCTCTGCTTCCATGACTTTTTAAAATGTAGGACAAACAAAAAGAGATACAACTCCTGGAGGAGAAATTAAAATGAGCAGAGAAAGCAAAGAAAGATGCAGAAGACAGGTAAAATAAAAAAGAACAGTTCATTAAATATGATCAAAGAACCAATATTGCAAGGATGTAACACTGGCTTACGCAGTGGTGAAGCTTTGCATTTGCTTCTTGCAATTGGAGATGCAGGCATTGATAAATCAATTGGCCTGATACAGTCGGAGTGGATCTCTAGTGCAAATATTCAATCAGTAACATCCAAAGTTTAAAGATCACGAAGCAGCAACTCTTCAAGAAATAGTTATAAATGTCAACTGTTAACTTATCCAAGAAGTTGAACAAAAATAATTGTTTGCAAACATTTCATATACGAAGAATCAAGCCCTTCGGCCCACAACGTCTGTGCCAAACATCTTGCCATGTTAAACTAATAAGAAGAGTGGCTGCTTCAAACAACTCCTGAATCATTAGGATCAGACCTCATCACCATCATCATTTAAATATGGACGATATAGTTGAATTCCAGATGCAAGGTAAGGGTGGTACCACTTGAAGTCCAGGCAACAGTGCCTGTATGTGGTAAAGCTGAAGTTAATGTTCATCAAGAGGACAACAATGCAAATGATTAGAATCATACATTGCACAGAAGAAAGTTGTGGTTTTCGAAGTTTAATGATCATCGCCCCAGGACATCGCAGCTTGAGTTGCCCATGACGATGACCTTGGCTCAAACATCATTAGATGCTTCATTAATGAGTTTTTTTGTTATATAACATTTTTTTTGAGGCTGGGAGTCAGGCAAGACAAATACAAAAGGACTGATTTTGAATGGCAAATTGTATGGCACGAATTGCAAACTGGATATTAAAAATATGGTGTAGATTTGCAGATATGCATGAACTTTTTCCCTCTATGAATCTTTTCAGCAATAAACCATTTACAAGCAATTTTATATTATGTGCATTTTTTTTAGATCATAATACATATTTTTAGATAGCTAATGTTTTCTCCGAGGACTTTCCAACATCCAATTGTTGAATTGTTATTGACTCTGCCTTTCACAGTCCTCTTTTGGAGGTGTCTTTCTTATGTGTCAGTTTTTCACAAGCATTTGGCAGAATATACAGCTCTGCCTCCCTGAAATATGGTTGTTATTACATTTGTGAATTTTCTGCTTTCTATTCTCAAAGCACAATAAGCTAAAACATTGGCCAGGTCAAGTAGCACAGTTGTACCTGTTACGACAGACTTTTCAGTTATTTGCATGGATGTGTGTGATTATTTCTCAGTGATAACTATGCCTGGCTAATGATAAGTTGCCGATACTAGACTTATCTGGAAATAAAGTTCACTCTCAGTAAACTGAACACAAAATTGGCTGTAATGTTTCACCAATTTACTTCATGGATACATTTTCGCAAATTGCCACAGCTTTTTGTTGAAATTGAATCTCCAGTGAGTCATATAACGGTGAAATAATGATGCTCAGCCCAATGTAATGTAGGCAGCTTCAGCAACGTATGACTGTTTAAAACCTCCAACTCTGATTACATTGTGTAATATGTTTAAGTAGCTCAAAGCATTAGTGCTGTGATATTGTGTAATTACCATTTAAATACCATTGCCTAAAGATTAGTCTTTCTCTGGAGTTCACCGTGGAAAAAGGTGATAGTTATGCACCAGAGTTCTTAAGTGCCTAACAATTTTACCTCTAAAGATAATAACTATCCAAAGTGACTCAGACCTCTCTCTCTCTGTTGCTGTCCTATCGGATTGAGGATGACTTGTATTCATTCCTTCCAAGAAGTGTCTAGATCATCGCAGTAGCAGGCACAGTGGCGTAGCTGCGGCCTCACAGTGCCGGAGACTCAGATTCAAACCTGACCTCGGACGCTGGATGTGTGGAGTTTGCATGTTCTCCCCGTGACTTCATAGGTTTCGCCGAGGTGCTCCGATTTCCTCCCACATCTCAAGAACGAGCTCGTTTGTAGCTTGGTTGGCGCTATAAATTTTCCCGGGTGAATGGGTAATCGATGGTCGGCGTGGACACAGTGGACGAAGGGTGTGTTTTTATGCTATATCACTAAACTAAACTAAACTAAACTAAACTAAACTAAACTAAACTAAACTAAACTAAACTAAACTAAACACTAGAGCGCAATGGGCCAAATATTAGTCAACGAGGTTAATATGGAAGGGTGTCCACTAGTAGGCTTGGGCAAATGCTAGTTTCAATGCTATATGAATTTTTATTTTCAATTGTTCAATTGTTCCCATTACATGTTTTTTTTCTGATAAGTATGCCAAATAAATGGCAATTGTTGCAGCTGTTGACAATGAATGGTGGAAAAAGAATCACGTGAGCAAATAAGCCAAAGATGTTCCAGGCTTCATTGCATCAAGATAGTATTCTCTGGAACTTTGAAGGTTGAGGGGAGACCCTGATGGAAGTATATCAAATTAAAGGGGCCATAGATAAGGTTGATAGGCAGAACTTTTTTTCCCAGGGTGGAAATGTCAAAGACAGGGGGCCACAGTGGTGCAGTGGTGGAGTTGTTGCCTTACAGCACCAGACACCCGTGTTTGATCCTGACTACGGGTGCAGTCTGTGCCGAATTTGTATGTTCTTCCTGTGACTGCGTGTGTTTTCTCCGGGTGCTCCGGTTTCCTCCCACACTCCAAAGATGTACAGGTTTGTAGTCATAATTGTATCTATCGTGTAGGATAGTGTTAGTGTACAGGGTGATCGCTGGTCGGTGCGGATTCGGTGGGCCTGTTTCTGAGCTATAAAGTCTAAATTCTAAAGTCTAAATCTGCACCCTTGTTCTCCCATCACTCTCCCTCATTCAGTTTCTTCACTGTCAATGTATATTTCTTCTGGGCATAAAAGGGCAACATAACTTTGAAGCCATTCTTGATCAATTGAGCATCTGAATAATGTGTCACATAGAAACATAGAAACATAGAAAATAGGTGCAGGAGGAGGCCATTTAACCCTTCAAGCTAGCACCGCCATTCATTGTGATCATGGCTGATCGTCCACAATCAGTAACCTGTGCCCAACCTCTCCCCATATCCCTTGATTCCACTAGCCCCCAGAGCTCTATCTAACTCTCTCTTAAATTCATCCAGTGATTTGGCCTCCACAGCATTCTGTGGCAGAGAATTCCACAAATTCACAACTCTCTGGGTGAAAAAGTTCCTTCTCACCTCAGTTTGAAATGGCCTCCCCTATATTCTAAGACTGTGGCCCCTGGTTCTGGACTCCCCCAACATTGGGAACATTTTTCCTGCATCTAGCTTGTCCAGTCCTTTTATAATTTTATATGCCTCTATAAGATCCCCATCTCATCCTTCTAAAGTCCAGTGAATACAAACCTAGTCTTTTCAATCTTTCCTCATATGACAGTCCCGCCATCCCAGGGATCAATCTCGTCAACCTACGCTGCACTGCCTTAATTACACGGATGTCCTTCCTCAAATTAGGAGACCAAAACTGTACATAATACTCCAGATGTGGTCTTACCAGGGCCCTGCAGAAGAACCTCTTTACCCCTATACTGAAATCCTCTTGTTATGAAGGCCAACATGCCATTAGCTTTCTTTACTGCCTGCTGTACCTGCACGTCAACTTTCAGTGACCGGTGTACAAGGACACTCAGGTCTCGCTGCACTTCCCCCTTACCTAACCTGACACCATTCCGATAATAATCTGCCTCCTTGTTTTTGCCGCCAAATGTTCATTCAGAAGAATTTGACATTGTAATAAAGAAACCAAAGCAAATCATGCTTTAAATTGTATATCCCTATTTTTTCCTTGCCCTTGCTTTTCTTGCTTCTAATTCTGCCGAGGGATCTGGAACCTGAATTGCTGACTCCAATTCCCTCTCCACAGATGCTGTCTGACCTACTGAGTGTTTCCAGCATTTCCTGATCTTTAAATTATTCCCTAAAGATCAGGGTAGGTAAGTAGTTGTTTGCCACTTATGCTCTGACTGGTATGCAGTGTAGTTTTCCCTTCCTGCAGGTACAAATGCTTCTTTTGTGCAAAGGATTAAATGATCGAAAGCATTTTATCAGACTGCACTCTTGCCCATTATTTTATGGGAGTGTTTTCAATAAATTCAGTAGTGAAATAAGAACGGGCAGTAGCCCAATCCCAAGAAGCTGTTAAATGTGGCCTGCTGAATGTTTCCAATCTTTTCTCTTTTTATTTCAGATTGCCAACGTTTTCATTTTTTGATTTTCATTTACTCTAGAATGTGTTTGTGTTCAAGTGCAGAAATAAGGGTAGGTGAAGGTGTTGGAGTCAATCCTGAATATGTGTATTTTGCCTTCAGCTTGGCCTGGAACACCAGTATTGCCCATTTTGGTTTAGTTTAGTTTAGTTCAGTTTAGAGATACAGCGCGGAACAGGCCCTTCGGCCCACCGAGTTGACCAGCGATCCCCGCACACTAACACTATCCTACACACACCCGGGACAATTTACAATTTTACAAAGCCAATTACCTACAAACCTGTACGTTTTTGCAGTGTGGGAGGAAGCCGGAGCATCCGGAGAGAACCCACGCAGGTTAGTGGGAGAGTGTACAAATCCGTACAGACAGCACCCGTATTCAGGCTCGAACCCGGGTCTCTGGCGCTGTAAGGCAGCAACTCTACTGCTGTGCCACTGTGCTGGACTAAGGCCTGGGAATCTGGAATTCTGTTTCTTTTGGCCATACCGGCCAACAATGCCAATTTTGCCATATCCCTGGCCTAATCCATGTGGAATCATTTTTAATGTCCTAAAATCTGCAGTAATGTTTCTGTTACTTTTGCCAAAATGCCATAGCAACTTCAGTCATGGGCAGCTGTGGGATTAACATTAGAAATGATGAAGCTAGCAGCACGTTAGCAGCATCATTCCGACTGACTCACTATTTAAATAGAACAAAGGTCCTTACTTGGGCAATAAAGTTAAGTAAAATCCAAAAAGTTGCTGTGCCCTTTCAAATGTAATTATCCTTTGTATTTGGTAGTTATTAATTGCAGTCTGTTAAATGTCCTGCTGCTGTGAACTGACTATAAAAATCTGGAATCTCTCTCCTTCACGTTTTAATTCAAGGAAATTTAAGAAAACACTTTTTCCTTTCTGTCATTTTCTTACCTAGTGTTTTTCCATCTCATTCTGTCTCTTTCTGTACTTGATTGGGTGCTGACTTCACCATTCAACCTGACAATTCCTTAGTTCAATGGTGCTTTATTGTCACATTGTGCAAAAACACAATGAAATTATTTTCTTACATGCAGTTCAGTACAGTATCGCCCTGCCTAAGCATCCCTGATTAGCAAAGTGTACAGAAATAGTTTACTGAGCTTGCACGAGGTTTCAACACCATTTTCAAAGTCCAGTCTGCACTCTTAGGTCATATGAGCAGTGCCTGATCCAGGCAAGCCCCAGGCTGCTGCCGGGCCTCCAGCCACCACCTTTCCTGGACATGTGGATCGACCAATGAACCGATGTCCCCCCTCCTCGCCCGTCCACCTTCGTTCCCCGGGGTGCCTCCCGCAGCAGGCCTTGAGGGCACCCCTGAGGACCCAGACCCCGGTCCCTCTCCTACCGGCCTTACGGTTCGCCCGTTGTGTCCATCGATATTGCTGGCTCCATCCTCCCAGTCTCGGAAATGGAGAAATTAAGAGTTGGGGATAGCGAATTTGTCAGAGGCAGAGTGAGAGGTGGCATACTGCAAATAACTGTGGGAGTCGGTGGGTTTGTGGTAGATATCAGTCGATAGTCTATCCCCTACGATGGAGATGGAGAGATCCATAAAGGTGAACGGTGTCAGAGATAGTCCAGGTGAATTTGACAGCAGGGTGGAAGTTAGTGGTGAAGTTAATGAAAGCAACAAGTTCTGCATTGGTGCAGGAGGGTTACATTTTCTTGTTCTGACTTCTTGCTTTTTATTTCACAATCCTTCAATATGATCGGTGAAGGGGGTCGCTTGTCCTGTTTACATTGATCCCAGGTAACTTTTTGAGGCTGTTACGCTGTTTCCACCTTGCGGGTCCAGCAGTTTTCAGTGCAAAATGTCATTAGTTGCTTCCTATTACCACAACAGAGGTCCAATTTCCAAGAACATCCATTGTTTTTATTCTTGTGTGTGAGGAAATGTTGTGGCATAAAAAAAAATCTTATTTGTGGTATGCACTAAGTGCAATATGTAGCAGCAAATGGACATTCCAATAAAATCAATGAAACTGAGTTGTATTACTCCATCAATCACATACAGCATTCACATCATGCTGGATTGAGTGCAGAGATTTACCAAGATGTTACCTGGATTGGAGGACTTTAGTTATGGGGAGAGATTGGACAGGCTGGCCTTTTTTCCCTGGAGGAAAAGAAGCTGAGGGGTGAACTAAGTGTTTGAGATTATGAGAGAAACACATAGAGTAGATAGTCAGGATGTGTAGGAAAATAACTGCAGATGGTAGTTCAAAACGAAGGTAGACACAAAATGCTGGGGTGACTCAGCGGGTCAGGCATCATCTCAGGAAGGAAGGAATGGGTGACGTTTCGGGTCGAGACCCTTCTTCACACTCAGTCTCAGACTCTAGATAGTCAAATCATTTTCCCACGATAGAGTTATCCAAAACAAGAGGGCATGGCTTTAAGGTGAGAGGAAGGCGTTTTAAAATGGATCTGAAGTGTACATTTTCAATACAGAGAGTGGTTGATATCTGGAATACACTGTCAGAGGATGTGGTGGAATCAGATATAATTATTATGTTTAAGAAGAGTTTAAACAAAAACTTAAGTATGCAAGATCTAGAAGTATACAGTTCTAATGTGGGGAAATAGGATTTGTGGAATTGGGCAAAAGGATTGGTGTGGACCTGGTGGGCTGAAGGATCCGTTTCTGTGCCGTACAACTCTATGACTGTGAATAGCGGACACATTTCTATCCATTTATCTCCACGTAGTAAATCCTTTACAGATTTTGAACATCCAGGTAGTACGTTTGCTGTGCCTTTGGCTGTGTTACACAGGGGAACATCCACACAATGATTCTTCCCCACCATGGCTGGAATTCTTAAAACAAGGATTCTCAACATAAATCTTTAATGAAGGAGGAGGGTGGGATTTAGTTTGGGTAGTAAGCACCAGACAAGAGAACAGGCACCATTTCTTAAGGCAGCAACTCTTCCTCTAATCCTTTTCTATCCGTCAGCTGCGGTATACTGATTGGCGGACTGAAGGAGCGAGCAACAAGAGGGGGTGGTGTAGTGCTGCAAGCAGCAGGTGGAAATCTAAAGGACAACCTACCTGTGGGAGCTTCCATGTGCTGGCCTCCCTGGCCGACGACCATCCTCGCTGGTCTCCATTAACTTGCTTGAACCAGGCCTCAGTTATCCTGTGAAGACTGCTTCTGCCTGAACAACTCATGCAATTTGTGAGCTAGGATTCTGCAATTGAATCTTAAACAGGTGATGTCAAAATTATCGTTGCACATAGTTTGATACCAGTGCATATTTCTAGAATTTAGCCTCCTCATGTAATCGTGTCAAAAGCATGGAAGATCCAGAACAAATTTGATGTTCCATGACAGCCACGCAGTGAATACCCAATCATGTTTTTGATTAAATTCCTTCACATGGAGCACAAAAATGTTTCACGCAAAAAAAAAATTCTAACCCATTATTTTTTGCCCTAATTATTTCAGAGGTGGAACTTGAAATGCCTTAGCAGAAATATTAGAATTTTTATTATTCTCGGTCCATCACTTTAGAGCACCCAGTTTTAAATTACTGAAGTTCCATTTTACAAATTATCATTATGTTAGGATATATATCTTTTTTTTTTAAATGATGAATCGTATTAAGAAGAACGTACAGTATTTATTTTCAAGTTTTGATGGTTAAAACTATCAGTTTAATTTTGGAACCTCTCCAGAGTGCATTTAACTTGGTCAGTTCTCTTTATGTTTTGATTTATTTTCGTCATGTGTACTGAGGTACAATGAAAAGCTTTGTTTTGCATGCTATCAATCAAGTTAGATAATACTATATGATAACAAGGAACTGCAGATGCAGGTTTATAGCAAAGATTGACACAAACTGCTGGAGTACCTCAGCAGACCAGGCATTGTCCCTGAAGAACAAGGATAGCTGATCGAGTGAAGAAGAGTTCCAACTCGAAACGTTGCCATGCATGTGCAAGGAGGATCTGCAGATGCTGGTTTAAACCGAAGACAGACACTATCTCTCATGCCCCTTTCCCCTGACTCAACCCAAAACATCACCTATTCCTTTTCTCCAGAGATGCTGCCTGACACACCACGTTGCCTCTCCATGTTCGCTAGAGGTGCTGCCTGATCCACTGAGTTACTCCAGCATTTTGTGTCTATCTTCATATAATACTATACATCAAGCTAAACTCAAGTACAGTAGATAGAGCGAAGAGACAGACGTGGAATGCAGAATGTTGTTCTCAGCATTGCAGTGTAACCGTTCCAGAGACAAAGTCCAATGTCTGCAATGAGGTAGGTTGGAGAATCAGTACTGTACCTGAACGTATGGAAGGACCTTTCAGAAGCCTGGTAACATTGGGGAAAAAGCTGTTTGCAAGTCTGGTGGTGTGCTAGACAAGCTTCTGTATCTTCTGCCCGACGGGAGGGGGGGAAGGAAAAGGAATGACCGGGGTGGGAAAGGCCTTTAATTATGTTGGCTGTTTTCCTGATGTAGCATGAAGAGTAGATGGAGTCCATGGTGGGGAGTCTAGTCTGTGGGGCACTCCAAGGAGCACTGCCAGTTTCATTGGTCTTGGTTTAAGCTTGCACAATAGATCACTGGATCTTAGTTTCCTTTCATCCTCTCTCCTCGTTATCATTCTTCATTTTACATCTTCTCCAATTGGATCCGCTACAATCAACAAGCCTTCTCCACCCTCTCTCAGCACCACCGCGTATATATATCATTCCCTCTCTCTTGGTTTGTACTCTATCCTTGACATTCCTTGTGTTCCCTCCATCCTTTTCCCTTCTCCATGACTGAAGCAAATTCAATTTCTAACCCTTTCCAGTTCTGATGACAGGTAATCGACCTGAGATATTACGTCTGGGTCCTTCTCCACAGAAACTGCCTGATCTGTTGACTATTGGCAGAACTTCCTCATTTTATTGCACCAGACATTGAGTTATGATGTTTGCAAATTTCATTCAATATTCTGCAATCTTTTGTGCCAGTTCAACCGATTTTGGCTGAAAACAGCAACCAGAAAATCCAGCCTAATAAGTTTGATAATTTGTGAATGTTGTAGAAACCCAACTGGTTCCCTAATATTCCATAGGGAAGGTGATTCAAGGAACCTGCCAACTCTAATTGGTCTGGCTGACATGTTTCATAACTACATGGTTGACTCTTAATACCCTCTGGGCAACTACAGATGTTGTTTTCCCAATATTAGCCTTGGTCCAAACACAGATAAGTTCAATTTTGACAATGATTAAAAAGTTGTACTCTATTCAAAATTGCATTAAAGTTTTATATGGAATACATTAGAGAGAAACTACAATGCTTTTTTTTCTGTCACAATACACAAAATGATCATTTAATCCCTCCACCTGATAACATTTATTTATCTTTTTTTGTACCTGTTATGCAGGAAGTTTTAAAAACAGACCATTTCTAATAAAAAAGAAATCTCCTTTTTTATTCCTTTTTTAGAGGTACAGGGCCCTCTTCGGCCCACCGAGTCCACACCGATCCCTGCACATTAACACACACGAGGGTCAATTAACAGTTATACCAAGCGAATGAACCTACAAACCTGTACGTCTTTGGAGTGTGGGAGGAAACCGAAGAACTCGGAGAGAACCCACGCGGGTCATGGGGAGAACATCCAAACGCCGTACAGACAGCAGTCGGGATCGAACCTGGGTGTCTGGTGCTGCAAGAGCTGTTCAGGCAGCAACTCTACCACCGCGCCACCGTGGCCACCCTTAATGTGTACTTTCAGTCATACGTACTTCATGTCGAATGTTGCTTTACAGATTGAAATCAGGAACTCCCATGTTTGCCCACATATCTCTGAGCTGCTTTATCGTAATTAAAAAAGAAATTGGAATGTGTTTTACATGGTCATTGCCTCAGGCTACAAGTAGCTGTGTAGACAGCTCATGTCTAAAGTTCACTCTCTGCCATCCAGAGATTCATCACTCGATGATTTGCCGGAAAGTGAAAACATCTTAAGAGCCACATTAATATAAATGGATAGAAAATCAGACTCCCCATTTTTGCCCCTGATAGCAAACTCTTTGCTCTGGGAGCGTGAACTTGAAACAAACACTCACAAGGCAGTAATACATAATTTCAGCGCTCTTATCTTCACAGATGATTCATCTATATCCTAAATAATGGTTGACGTTTCAAAGACCCTCTCATCAAGCGTGAGGGGGAGGAAGAACATGATTCAGAGGAAGAGGATAGAATTGGCTCGCATGAGAAATCCAGCATCCAAGTGGTGCATTTAAAAATGGATTTACATTTTGTTTTTAATTTGAAATCTATATCAACTTAATGATATTTCAGTGATATTAAATTTACCTCGTGCAAAACTTCATGTGGTAAGATTGGAGCTGAAATTTTGTCCTGTTGGTCTTTCACATGTGTCTAATGTCATGGTAACAAGTACTGAGGAATGATTCCACTCACTTTCCTCAACCTAAAATGGCTGCTTGGAGATATTTTGTCTGCCTCAGAGCAATTTAACCTATTGACCAAGGTATAAGTCAGTAATGTGTATTTTAGATTATTGTCAGTTGGAATAAGATGTATTTTTCAAAATAGTTAGTTCAAAATTGAAGCTGTCTTTCCTCATCAAAATTTAATGTGGATGGCCACCTACTCTGGTAAAGGGAAAATAGCCCGTACCATTACCGTGGAATCAGTTGATTGAAAGACACTTTGGTGTCTGGAACCTCTTATATAAAATGTTAATACAAGTGGAATGATATGTTGTGGATTAGATTAATTTGACTGCTGAGTTCCAGGCTGCAGTTTCAATTATTACTGTCAAGTGGCAGAAATAAACAGACTATTAGATCTCTGGAAACCGAAATCACAAATAGAATTGGAATATCGTCTTCTCGCTTTGTCCAATTCTGGGGCAGAACCTCAATCTAGGAAGCAGAGCTCTCACTAGATACAGATAGAGTCCTCACTAATAAATGAACACTGGAGTCAGATGGGGCAGTTGTGATCTGGATGACATCTTTGTCTTACATTCTGACTGCCATTGTCCATACCTTCAAGGTTGGCAGGGGAGCGGCAGGTGAAGGAGTGAGTGCGGGGACTGGCTGAGCAGATAATCTCTCGGAGTTTATCAGTGCTTTTGTACAGGAGCGGGGGATTTAAAAACCGGTTGGAGCCAGCCTTCAACGCATACCTTCAAGGTCAGCAGAGGAGCGGCAGGTGAAGGAGTGAGTGCGGGGATTGGCTGAGCAATTAATAAGTTAGCTAATTAGTCAATTTAACAGCTAATATACGCAAGGCTTGCTCTAGGGGAGTAGCCTGTCGGGGAGCGGCCTTTTCGAGGGAAGTGCCTTGTGAGAAAAAATGCGAGTCATGAGCGAGGAGGCTGATGGAGGAGACTACGCCAAAAGTTGGAGAGGGTGAGACGCTATCACGAAATGACAGGTAAGCCGAGTCAGTGTGATGTTTGCAGAATGTGGGAGGTCAGGGACACCGTTGGTGCCTCCGGTTGCTGCAAATGTGGATAGTGTGTCCAGGTTCAGCTCCTGAAGGACCGTGTTGGGGAACTGGAGAGGCAACTGGATGTCCTCGGGATCATCAGAGAAAACGAGACGTTCCTGGACAAGACCTTCAGTGAGATTGTTGCACCGAAGATACTAGAAGAGAGAAGGTAGGTGATGGTGAGGAAGGGAAGGAAGCTTGGAGTACAAGAGACCCTGGGGTTGAACCTCTTGAAAGCAAGTTTACCCTCTTGGAAGCTGTCGCGGTAGAAGACACTGCCAGTCTGAATGGCGGAAGAGACCGATGTCAGGCAGAGCTGTGGTTGGAGGGGACTCCATCGTGAGAGGTACGGACAGGGGTTTCTGCGGCAACAGGCGGGATTCATGGATGGTGTGTTGCCTCCCTGGTGCCAGGATCCAGGACATCATGGACTGATTGCAGAGCATCCTCAAGGATGAAGGTGAGCAGCCGGAAGTAGTAGTGCATGTCGGCACAAACAACATCGGGAAGAAGAGGAAAGATATTCTGCAGCGTGACTTTAGAGAGCTCAGAAGGAGGCTAAAAAGCAAGACCTCCAGGGTGGTTATCTCAGGTTTGCTTCCAATTCCTCGTGCTGGTGAGAGCAGGAACAGGGAGATACGGGATCTGGATGTGTAGCTGAAGAGCTGGTGCAGGGGGCAGGGATTTAGATTCTTAGACCACTGGGATCTGTTTTGGGATAAGGGTGAATTGTACAAAAGGGATGGGTTGCACCTCAACAGGCGGTGGCAGGCAAGTTTGCCACTGCTACAACGGGTGGTTTTAAACTAAATAGTGAGGGGTGTGTGTCAAATGGGATTGACAAGGATGGAGTTAAAGGGAAAGAGAGTATAGGAAAAGTTAAGAAAGACCCCAGAATTAAAAGGACAGAAAGCTCACGAAGGGATAGGAGAGTATGGCCAAGTGTAATAGGAATCGATGTGAAAGGTGAGATGAATAATGGATTTAAAGTATTATATATGGATGCGCAAAGTATAAGAAGTAAAGTGGATGAGCTTGAGGCTCAGTTAAAGGAGTGGGCAAGCTAGATGCAGGGAAAATGTTCCCAATGTTGGGGAATTCCAGAACCATGGGCCACAGTCTAAGAATAAAGGGGAGGCCATTTAAAACTGAGGTGAGAAGAAAAATTTTCACCCAGATAGTTGTGAATTTGTGGAATTCTCTGCCACCGACGGCAGTGGAGGCCAATTCACTGCATGAATTTAAAAGAGAGTTCGATAGAGCTCTAGGGGCTAGTGGAATAAAGGGATATGGGGAGAAGGCAGGCACAGGTTACTGATTGTGGATGATCAGCCATGATCACAATCAATGGCAATGCTGGCTTGAAGGGCCAAATGGCCTCCTCCTCCTGCACCTATTTTCTCTGTTTCTGTGTTTCTAACCCTGGGTGACTGGATTTGGGTGAGGAGATTTCTTGTAATATTTTAATAAATATTGAACCCATAATGAAGCAACAACCAAGAAAGCACACTCTACGTCCTTGGAAGGCTTCGGAGGTTTGGCATGTTCCCTACAACTCTCACCACTTCTACAGATGCACCAGAGAGAGCATTTTATCAGAATGCATCACAGCTTGGTTTGGGAACGGCTCGATCCAAGACAGCAAGAAATGACAGTGAATTGTGGGCGCAGCCCAGACCGTCACACAAACCAACATCCCTTCTATTGACTCACCCAGCCTCAGCAAGGCCAGCATCATAATCAAGGACGAGTGTGCCACTCCCCCTTCACCCCTCTCCCATCAGGCAAAAGGTATAGAAATGTGAAAACGCACACCTCCAGATTCAGGGACAGTTTCTTCCCAGCTGTTATCAGGCAACTGAATCATCCTACCACAACCAGAGAGCCATGCTGAACTACTATCTACCTCATTGGTGACCTTCTGACTATCGCCGATTGGACTGTGCTGCCTTTACCTTCGATGAAATGTTATCCCTTTACCACTGTAAATGGCTCGATTGTAATCGTGTGTTATCTTTCCGTTGACTGGATAGCACACGACAAAGGCTTTTCACTGTGCCTCGGTACACGTGACAATAAACTAAAGTGAAATCTTCATCTCCAGCAAAGTGAAATGCTGGAGTGCTTTGACAGATTACTTGCTTGTATTGCAAGGTTTCTAGCATGTTGCTTTGAAGAGTTCAAAGTCCTTTTTCTGCTGGGGAAAATTTTGAACCCAAAAAGGACTCATGCAGATATATATTTTTCATCATCTTACTAACCTCTGGGTGATAAAGGAGGAGCATGTATAATAAGAGTATATTGGCGTGAACATTGCAAGACACTCTACTCTTACCACAAGGTATGCAGGCTCAGAGGAATGTGTCTGCAGAAGACACAGAGGCCGTACATCTCTAGAGAAATCCTTGCTGAGTTATGCCTTTTCTTGCAACAGGACTTGCAACCAGCTGCCACGTCAAATCCAGCATTTCATGTTGTGGTCAAAATCATCTTTGTTCCTTTGCCTCAGGCTCCTTCCTGAGCCCCATGGGGTTCATCAGCATTGTTATGCAGTCTGCAGCCTCGGTTTGCCTTGATATTTCCTTTGCTACAGCAAGCACTTTCAACAAGCTCCCCATGGACAAATAGTCACATTAGCTTGGAGCTATGAGGTTTTGCACAGATTAAAGACACAGGGTGAAGCGTCTCAGACCACATTCATGTCACACTAACATTACCCAACATTTTAGAATCACCAGGGATTTCACTCCTGGAATTTGCAACAGTTGTGTAACAGTTTTTGCCTCTTTCAGATACGCTCCTACATCCTTGATAGCTACTTTACCATAAATATTACCAAATATACCGCATTTGCTTGCGACAGATGGAGGCCAGATCTATGCTGGCTCGTAGAATAATCCCTTAGAATAACACAGTGTACATATGTGAAAATGGAAGTGTAAAGTGCCTGTATATATAGTTGTATGAATTGTATGTTGAGAGGCTTCCCGTTAGTTTTCTTTCGTGTACTCTTTTGTGTTTTTAAGAACTTTTCTGACTCTCCTCTTTTCCACCTTTCTCCTCCCTTCCTCCCCCCCCCCCCACTTCTATCAGGCTGAAGAAGGGTCTCAACCCAAAACATCACCGACCGTGTTGTCCAGAGGAGGGTCTCAACCCTAAACGTCACCCTGTCTGAAGAAGGGTCTTAACCTGAAACGTCACCCATTCCATCTCTCCAGAGATGCTGCCTGTCCCACTGAGTTACTTCAGCTTTTTGATACTTCGATTTGTACCAGCATCTGCAGTTACTTTCCTACTCCAGCTTTTTGTGTCTATCTTCTTTTCCAGAGATGTTGCCTGACCTGCTGAGTTATTCCAGCACGTTGTGTCCTTTTGTGTATTAGCCAGTTCTTTGTTTCACCATTCCCTACTAATTTTCCCTGTAACCCACTCTCCACACATTCCCATCCACAACCCATAGATTCTATCACTTCCCGACGCGAGGGCCAATTTACAACGGCCAATTAACCTTCCAATTTGCTGGTCTTTGGGATCTGAGGAAACCAAAGTACTCAAGGAAACCTGCATGGCCACAGGGAGAACAGCAAAGTCCATACAGACAGCACTGGAGGTCAGCAATGAACCCAGGACACTGGAGGCATGAGGCAGCAATTCTACTAACCCTGCCACCACAGCGATCCTTCCTACTTCCATTATGTTTATTTTTGTTTTGAACCAATATACTAGATTTATTATTTTGCATTTTTAAATTATTCCCCAAACAATAATGTACAATGATGCCTGTTTGGTCCAGCTGTGTTCGACATCTGGAACGATTCTAACATCCTTTTCTTTCATGGAAACTATTCTTGTTTATTAAAAGAGCCAAATAGCTTAACGTTTTCTACTCAGCTGAAATGTTGACTGTTTCACTTGCAGTTGCATTTCTGTTCAATTGGTGGACCTCGATTATATTGTGCTTCTACTTTTTACAGAAGGCTGTGTGCCTCATTATTACGTAAAGCTAGAATTACAAATAATGGAATGAAACTCGACCTTCTGTGCGAAATACCTAGGATAGCAGACAGCCATGGAAACAAAATGAGCTTTTATTGCTTTTGCATGTTTCTGTGCATTACATGGGTGATTACACTTCAAAAATAAGCCAATGTCTTCTGATCATGAATCACAATAAAATGTATATTTGTTCTATCTAGCTTGGTGCAGTGACAACATTTTCTCTCTGAAACGGCAAAATGTCAGCAACACCATCTTCAAATTATAGTTGTGTGTGTGTGTGTGTGTGTGTGCGTGGTCTGCATCCGCTGCTATACCAGATGATTAACACGATACGATACGATATGATACGATAGAAATGTATTTATCCCAAGAGGGAAATTGATCTGCCAACAGCCATAAAAACACAAGATACTTGAAACATGATATTAAAGTGACGAGTGGAAAGGATTGGGGATGTGCAAAGATTGGGGGGGGGGAGTTGAGTCAGTCTACTCCATGACAGAAGGGGGAGGAGTTGTACAGTTTGATAGCCACAAGGATCTTCTGTGGCATTCTGTCCTGCATCTTGGTGGAACCAGTCTGTGGCTGAAGGTGCTCCTCAGGTTGACCAGTGTGTCATGGAGGGGGTGAGCTCAGGGCCGTTTTACAGCATTTTGGGCCCCCGAGCAAAGCAGTGTACTGGGGCCCCTACCGTTACTCTCCCCCCCCCCCCTTTCCCTACCAGCCCCCCCCCCCCCGTCGTCGTGCCGGCGAAAAGCACTTACCGAAAAGCACTTAGCGATGGACTTAGGGTGCCACATTGTTGTGAAAAGCACTTACAGATCGCTATGAGAAGCACTTAGTGACCGGAAATGTTGCGAAAAAAGCACTTATTGAACCTACATTTTTAAAGTAGTATTTATTTATTGCAAGTCACTTAACATACACAGATCAGCATGGGGCCCCTATGCTCGTGGGGTCCCGGGCAAGTGCCCATCAGGCCCATGCGTTAAGACGGCCCTGGGTGAGCTGCATTGTCCAGGATGCTCTGCAGTTTGAGGAGCATCTTCCCCTCCAGGACCATCTCCCATGAACTCATCTCTGTCCCCAGGACGTATGTGCTAACACACATTTAGAACAAATACACTTAAATGAGTGAAATGTATTTTTGTGTTTGATATCGGTAAATACCGCTGCATGTGTCGCTTAAGTTCTTGGCCACTTGCTCTTTGTGATATATGTTCATGTTTTACACCTAAATGTACTGGTCATGATGAAAGAGGTTTGTTGATGGTGTGTCTGTTGGTTGTATAGTTGACAATGAAGAGGAAGATCTCGGGCCGGTCATTTGGGCAGGAAAATAGGCAAGCAAAACTCAACCAGGACAACCAGGATGCATTGGGGAAGTCCAACAAGGCAGAAAGATATATATATCGATGAGAGGACCTAGGTGTTGAGAACAGAGATACTTTGGAGTCATGTCTATATGTACTTAAAGGGAGCAGGATGTCAATAGGGTGCTTAAATGCTTTCCCTTCTTAGCTAAGGCGTAGCATACAAGATCAGAGAAGTTATGATAGAATTGTGTACAACTCAAGATGGATCACAATTCGAGTACTGTGTTCATTCCGGGTTACCAGATTACCTTGAGGTACGATTCCACTGGTCAAGATACAATGGAGATTCATAAGTTCATACGTTATCGCAGCAGAATGAGGCCATTCGGCCCATCAAGTCCACTCCGCCGTTCAATCACTGCTGAATTTTAATGTATAATTAATTAACCTTATTGATTTATGAAGATGTTGCTTGCACCGGAATATTGTAGCTAGAAAGAAAAATTGGATAGGTTTTCAATAGAGGAGACTGCGGAAAATTCTAAATTGAAGTGAATGATAGTATGAGGGACCACGATAGAGGAAGGACCTTTTTCCTGTAGCAGAGAGGTTAAAAACCAAAACTGATCAATTTAAAGTAACTGGTGGGAGGATTGAAAGGAAGTGAGTTTGTTCTCACTCAGAGAATGCAAGCTGTGAGAACTGACTGTCTTGAAGGGCTGTAGTGGCAAACACCCTCATCACAGTTAAACAGTACTTAAATAGGTTGATGGAGAGTTGTGAACAGTGAGGCTACGCACCTAGTACCTGAAGATGGATCGGGTTGGGATCTCTTGTTTGACCAGCACAACCTGCTCTGTCAAATGTGTAGGAAGGAACTGCAGATGCTAGTTTAAACCGAAGATGGACACAAAAAGCCGGAGTAACTCAGCAGGGCAGGCAGCGTCTCTGGAGAGAAGGAATCTTCTCTGAGGAAAGACATTCTTGCCATAGAGGGAGTACAGAGAAGGTTCACCAGATTGATTCCTGGGATGGCAGGACTTTCATATGAAGAAAGACTGGATAGACTCGGCTTGTACTCGCTGGAATTTAGAAGATTGAGGGGGGATCTTATAGAAACTTACAAAATTCTTAAGGGGTTGGACAGGCTAGATGCAGGAAGATTGTTCCCGATGTTGGGGAAGTCCAGAACAAGGGGTCACAGTTTAAGGATAAGGGGGAAGTCTTTTAGGACCGAGATGAGAAAGTTTTTTTTCACACAGAGTGGTGAATCTGTGGAATTCTCTGCCACAGAAGGTAGTTGAGGCCAGTTCATTGGCTATATTTAAGAGGGAGTGAGATGTGGCCCTTGTGGCTAAAGGGGTCAGGGGGTATGGAGAGAAGGCAGGTACGGGATACTGAGTTGGATGATCAGCCATGATCATATCGAATGGCGGTGCAGGCTCGAAGGGCTGAATGGCCTACTCCTGCACCTATTTTCTATGTTTCTATGTTTCTATGAATGGGTGATGATTCGGGTCGATTCAGACAAAGGTCTCGACCCAAGGCATCACCCATTCCTTCTCTCCAGAGACGCTGTCTGTCCCGCTGAGTTACTTCGGCATTTTGTGTCAATCTCCTCTGTCAAATGTTGTCTGAGCCCCTGGAGTGTTGTGAGGAAATCTGTGGAAGTATTTAAAAATATTCGATGCAAGGTTCGAGCATTTGAAACTTCCTGGCTGAATGGACTAATGGGCCTTACTTACCCACATGAAGTATTTTTTCTCTTTAAAAGAGCCATGGCCAATTAAAAATTGTCATGGAATGCAACATAAAAATCACCGCTTTCCAAAACCAAAGAAATTGGAAAAAACAATAAAATGCCAAAATTGAACTATAAACGTTTCACAGACACGTTTTTCCCTGAACTTCATCGCATTTGACCTTTCACTTAAAATAATTCAAAATGGCTTTGAAGCTAGACAGTCAATTAGAATGTTAATGTATAATTAATTAACTTTTAATTAGGATCTGCATAAAATATGCAAGGGCATAGAATATGTCTTCTTCTCAGCCATTCCTTCAGGGTTAAAGATGACCTGGTTTCACTCCAGTTGTTTGGGTTCCGTGGTAACTGATGAGGCTATTGTGGACCCTGCAGATATTGGTGCAGGTGGATGTATAGTTTGAGGGGTGGAGCACTCCTTCTGTCCTTAGCGTTGGGTTTTCATGCGATTATGACAAAGGGATGCACAGTTCTCAATGGTATTCAAAATGCGCCTTCTCCATTTGGAGTGGTCCTGGACCAGGGATTTCCACTACTTGGTGGGTCCATATTTTCCAGGATGTCTTCGTGGGTCTTCAGTGTCTGGTGATAGCAACGAATAGTGGTAGCAGATTGGGAGAGGGCCTTGATATCCTCTCTTGCTGGAAAAATTGGGTCACCATCTATGATGTATGGTATGGCGCAAGATCTTGCTGGAATATCCCAGATCCCCAGACGGGCGGCACGGTGGTGCAGTGGTAGAGTTGCTGCATTACAGCGAATACAGCGCCGGAGACTCAGGTTCAATCCTGACTACGGCCGCCGTCCGTACGGAGTTTGTACGTTCTCCTCGTGACCTGTGTGGGTTTTCTCCGAGATCTTCGGTTTCCTCCTACACTCCACAGACGTACAGGTATGTAGGTTAATTGACTGGGTGAAATGTAAAAAATTGTCCCTAGTGTGTGTAGGATAGTGTTAATGTGTGGGGATCGCTGGGCGGCGCGGACTCGGTGGGCCGAAGGGCCTGTTTCTGCGCTGTATCTCTAAATCTAAAATCTAAATCTAAATCTAAAAAAAATCCATCTGCAAAAGCCTTCACAATCTCCGGCACCACTCTTCTCTGCAATACATTGAAATATTGCGGCAATCTCATCATTCCATCAGCTGGATACAGTGGACCAACACAAAAGTAGCTGAAATAATGTTGTTTTCAGGATGTTTGACAAATGGGTAGATGTGGCATTTTCTCACTGGTTCCCCAACTGATCTGTAAACACATTGGCTATGGCGGCCCGGAACCAGGAAATTGCTTTCTTCACTGAATAATTCCTTTCTCCAGTCTTCGCATGTCCACTCATTATATTTGAAGGCCCTCTGGTATAATTTCTTCCTCGTTTCAGCATTCAGAAGTTATTTTTTCCATAGGTCTTCTGGCTATATGACTGACTTCAATGAGGCATTGGTGCGTGGCGCTTGAGCATGGTGCATGGTGCATGGTGCTTGAGCAAATGCATGGTGCTTGAGCATGGTGCATGGTGCATGGTTCATGGCGCATGGTGCTTGAGCATGGTGCATGGTGCTTGAGCATGGCGCATGGTGCATGGTGCATGGCGCTTGAGCATGGTGCATGGCGCTTGAGCATGGTGCATGGTGCTTGAGCATGGTGCATGGTGCATGGTTCATGGCGCATGGTGCACGGTGCACGGCGCTTGAGCATGGTGCATGGCATTTGAGCATGGTGCATGGCGTTTGAGCAGGGTGCATGGCGCATGGTGCATGGTGCATGGCGCTTGAGCATGGTGCATGGCGCATGAGCACGGCACGTGAGCATGGCGCACGGCGCATGGTGCATGGTGCATGGTGCTTGAGCATGGTGTATGGTGCTCCTGCCGTCTCCAAATCATTCTTCAGGGCACCACTTGTCTTTCTTGGATCCTTCTTACCTTCGTGGATTGGCAAAGCCCCGTCTCTTGGAACCTTCCTCCTTTTGTGGCCCTACTTGCCCATCTTGATTTACTGTCACTTCAACGTATCTAGGTACACGTGAAAGGCTTTTGTTGCATGCTAACCAGTCGGCAGAAAGACTATGCACGACTATAATCGAACCACCCACAGATACATGATAAAGGGAATAACGTTTAGTGGGTTCAGCTTGGGTCACCCCTACCGACATTGCGATCTCTCGCTGTGACTTCGAGCAATGTTGATGCAAGGTTGTGATCTTTGTTTGCCTCCCTGGAGTGATATTCATTTTGAGAATTGCTTGATGAGTGCTTCTCAAATGATGATAAATCACTGGAAATGAATACCTAGAGAATGAAAAATGACCAGAAGAACTTTCTCGGGGAGATTTATAGAGTTTCAGAAAAATATAAGAACAAATTGTATGAAATAGCAAAATCAACCCATGATTCAATTAATTTGCACAAGAATGTACTGCTGCAAGTTGACACAAATGGATTCATCCACATGTTAGGAGAAGACCGTGGCCTCTGTCACAACCAAACGCAGCTGTAGAGAAAACACTTGCCACTGGGAAGGCAACAAGGAATGAACCCCCATATTATTTTTGGATATATCACATGGCATGAATACTGAATCTTCATACTTCATTAACCCACACATGTGGTGCTCTCCACCCACACCCAGTCACCTGCCACCCTTTGTTCATCTCTCTCACGCCCTCTCCACATTTGGTTCCATCTACTCATCTTCTCCTCTCCATCTAGTTCCATTTACCTTCAATAACTCTGCCTCCTTCCTCCCCTCCCACCTCAGCTGGCTCCATCTTTCTGTCGACCAGTCCCCATCTGCTTGCTGCCAGCCTCTGTCCTGTACCAATTCCTACTGTTATATACTGGCGATCTTTCCTATTAGCTCTCAGTCCTAATGCCGGGACTCGACCAGACATATCAGCATACATATGTGGAATCAGAAACTGCTGATGCTGGTTTACAAAAGAAAGAGACACTAAGTACAGGATTAACTCTGCAGGTCAGGCGACATCCCTGGAGAACATGGATAATTGACTCTTCTCGCACCCTTTCATCTTTTCATCTCTGGCTTTTGTCCAACCATCTACCTATCAACAATAGCCCTCACCTGTATCCATGTATGACTCGAAGGTAGACACAAAATGCTGGCGTCACTCAGCAGGACAGGCAGCATCTCCGGAGAGAAGGAATGGGTGATGTTTCGGGTTGAGACTCTTCTTCAGGCTGATGAACTGAAGTCTAAAGAAGGGTCTCGACCTGAAACGTCCCCCATTCATTCTCTCCAGAGATGCTGCCTGTCCCGCTAAGTTACCCCAGCATTTTGGGTCTACCTTCAATTTAAACCAGCATCTGCAGTTCTTTCCTACACACTCCATGCATGACTCACCAGGCTTTGCCATTCCTCTTTTCCACCGTTCTCCCTCACAACCTGAAAGTTCAACTATCCATGTGTAAAAAGGAACTGCGGATGCTGGTATATACCCTGAAGATAGATACTGGAGTAACTCAATGGGTCAGGCAGCATCTCTGGAGAAAAAAAAAAAGATGGCTGACGTTTCGGGTCTGGACCCTTCTTCAGACTTAAAGTAAAGGAAAGGGAACTGGAGGTAAGAAAAGGCCAAAACAAAGCAGGACCTAGGCCACCTATCCATGTTCTCTAGAAATGCTGCCTGACCCGTTGAGTTACTCCAGCACTTTCTGTCTTTTTTGTTTTACATTACCATTTATGTTTTTTGTCTCCAGAGGTGTGATTGATTAGTAGGACTAGATTTATTACAATCCCTAAGGTTTGCACTACAATTGACTGGTGTTGTTCTTGGGGGTGACCACTAGGTAATGTTGCTACCATTCAGACACATCTTCAGTTGTGTACCTCAACATCACTGGGTGTTTCAGCCTTTTATCACAAGACACCCTCAGTCGAGGCAGGCCCACCGCAGGGTGATCAGACCTGGGTGTGTGTCTTATGGTTAGCCTCTAGATGATCACGTGGCAGCCCAGACAGTATCTTTTCTTTTCAGCCACAGCCAGTGACTGCTCCGTTCGGCGGCATTTGCAAGTTCTTTGATTGCCCTCCTTTGGGCCTGCCCTCTGACTCCAACTTCCCTCAGGAGCCTTGCAGTGGAACTGGCTACAAAGCCCCTGCACCCCACCTCCACTGGACGCACTCTTACACTCCAACCTCGCTCCTCTGCCTCTACTGCAGAGGTGTGGATTGACCCACCAATTTATTCCAGCGTTCTGATTTTGAATAAGAAATGAACTGATTGAAGAATGCACACGAGCTTAATTTGCTCACTTCTGAGTCTCATTTGCATGTTCCTGCTGATCAAAGAAGGAAGAAAGTCAGAGTGTCTCTATTGTCATCTTTTCATGAAAGTTGCGAGTTTCATGCCAATTTGAAAATAGTGCATTTGTCATCATATCTGTGAGGAAGCTTTGTTATCTTTGTGCAAAGAAAAAGTTGAGGAAGAAGCAAATATAATGTTCCAGCTTCAGCGGCTGATGACTTGCTTTTGTTTGTAGTAACTGTTTGAAGACAGAATGTAAAAACAAAGAACTGCAAATGCTGGTTAATGGACAAATGTACACCAAGTGTTGGAGTAACTCAGAGGGTCAGGCAGTATCCCAGAAGAACATAGATATGTGACATTTCGGGTTGAGCCTGTTCTCCAGGGATGCTGTCTGGCCCACTGATTTACTCCAGCTCTTGGTGTTCTTTGTGTTTGAAAACAGCCTTTCGTTAACGCAAAATGGCTTCCCTAATTTTCCAACAATTATTTTGAAATGACATCTTCCATTTAAGGATCTCACACTGAGAAAATTCACACTGGTAGGTGTAATCCCCAACATTGAAGGACATTTGACAAATGAGATGGGAGATTTTGTGGCATTTTCTTCTTTAATCCTGTTAAAAATTGAAGAAAACTGTCCTGGAATTGGCAGCAAAATGGAGTGCTGGATCCTATTGCAACTCGGGGTCTCCCTGACCCAATCACTCACTCATTCAGCTCCTACTGTTTCCCCTGGAATATCATAGGCAAATGCTGTGTCACTGTAAGGGTGAGGGTTGCAACATTGAACCATGCTTTTCAAAATGATTTCAATAACAATAATTTAATAATTCATAAGATCATAAGTGATGGGAGCAGAATTAGGCTATTCGGTCCATCAAGTCAACTTCGCCATTCAATCATGGCTGATCTATCTCTCCCTCCTAACCCCATTCTCCTGTCTTCTCCCCATGACACCTATATTAATCAGGAATCTATTTATCTCTGCCTTGAGGGGGAGTTCAACGAGATCTGGGTGTCCTAGTGCATCAGTCAATGAAAGGAAGCATGCAGGTTCAGCAGGCAGTGAAGAAAGCCAATGGAATGTTGGCCTTCGTAACAAGAGGAGTTGAGTATAGGAGCAAAGAGGTCCTTCTACAGTTGTACCGGGCCCTGGTGAGACCGCACCTGGAGTACTGTGTGCAGTTTTGGTCTCCAAATTTGAGGAAGGATATTCTTGCTATGGAGGGCGTGCAGCGTAGGTTCACTAGATTAATTCCCGGAATGGCGGGACTGTCGTATGTTGAAAGGCTGGAGCGATTGGGCTTGTATACACTGGAATTTAGAAGGATGAGGGGGGATCTTATTGAAACATATAAGATAATTAGGGGATTGGACACATTAGAGGCAGATAACATGTTCCCAATGTTGGGGGAGTCCAGAACAAGGGGCCACAGTTTGAGAATAAGGGGTAGGCCATTTAGAACGGAGATGAGGAAGAACTTTTTCAGTCAGAGGGTGGTGAAGGTGTGGAATTCTCTGCCTCAGAAGGCAGTGGAGGCCAGTTCGTTGGATGCTTTCAAGAGAGAGCTGGATAGAGCTCTTAAGGATAGCGGAGTGAGGGGGTATGGGGAGAAGGCAGGAACGGGGTACTGATTGATAGTGATCAGCCATGATCGCATTGAATGGCGGTGCTGGCTCGAAGGGCTGAATGGCCTACTCCTGCACCTATTGTCTATTGTCTATTGTCTATTGTCTATTAAATATATCCACTGACTTTGCCTCCACATCCTTCTGTGATTCAATAATTTCCATCCAAGATTTTTATGCAGCGATGAAGGAATGGTGACACATTCTCCCATCTGCAACTTGAAGGTAAGCTGACAGTTGATGTTATTTCCATGTATCTTCTACTTTCCTGTCCAAAGGATGAGGTCCAAAGTTTGGAGGATATGTCATAGTGATCGTGACAAAAAACTGCAGTATACCTTCTTGAGGTTAGGCATCAAAGTCACTTAACTCCTGCCAGGGTTGGGGAGGATGCTTACTAAGGTGCAATGGGTGCCAATCCAGCTGGCTGCATTGCCCCAGGCTGAGTTGAGTTTCTTGAATGTTATCAAAGCTGCCCTTATCCACAAGATGGTGGATATGGGGAGAAAGCAGGAACGGGGTACTGATTTTGGATGATCAGCCATGGTCATATTGAATGGTGGTGCTGGCTCGAAGGGCCAAATGGCCTACTCCTTCACCTATTTTCTATGTTTCTAACCAGCTTTTAGATAAAGAACTGGGAAATAGTAGTTTCACCTCTTTCAGGATATTCCTTCCTTCTCATTCTCACTCATTCCTTCTCTCCCGAGATGCTGCCTGACCTGCTGAGTTACTCCAGCATTTTGTGAATAAATACCTTCGATTTGTACCAGCATCTGCAGTTATTTTCTTATACTATATATACATATATATATTCTTTCAGGATAGTGGTTAGATTCAAAGCCTAAATATTGTAAAAGGTGATAGTTTACAATTACATGAAGCAGACTGATGTATCGCATTGCATTTGTTATTGTCCAAACATTTATCCACTTATGTGGAGAAGAGTATTTTGTGCCAACCAAACATGAATCTGTAATAAGGTTGCACTCAACAGGAGCGAGGTTGCAAGTAAAGGCTTTTTGAACGGAAGGACAGGATTTGAATAAATGGAGTTAACTGTGAGACAGAATAGTCCTTTGACACAGAGTCAAATGGAAAAGGATCATATGAATACACAAGGAACTGCAGATGCTGGTTTAGAAAACCCCCCCACAATGTGCTGGAGTAACTCTGCGGGACAGCCTGTTGTCCATCCACCTGCCATTCAAACCCCCTCATCTGCATCCACCTATAACTTGTCGGGCTCTGTCCCGCCCCCACCTCTTTTCCAACTTTATTCCCCCAGTTTAAAGATGAGACCCAACTGAAAATTTCACCTACCCATGTTCCACAGAAATGCTGCCCGACCCATTGAGTTACTCCAGCACTTTGTGTTTTTTTTTTAGAATCATGTGGATGGAACGTGATTTGTTCGGTCTGAAGGAGGCATGTGATAAGAAAGTGCTGTGTAAATGAGGAATAATTATGGTTTAGGATAGAGGCACTGTGTGGCAAGTGTCAGGTCTGTGCGTGGGAAAGTTTAGGGAAGTTCACAGAAATGAGCTTGCTTGGATTAATTTGCAGTAGATGTAATAACTGAAATGCACAAATATCACACAGTCCAATTGGGATATTTGAATTAAATCAATGTTTGACTCCTGAAAAGTCAAATTCAACATTATTTAAAATCAGAATGTCACAGCGGGTTCTTTTAAATACCGTCTCATTAAAAAGCAGTGCATTTTTGGAATTATTGGTAACAATTTATTAGAAATTCAGGACTAGCTGAGTTCTGTTTTGCTGCCTGCTGTCATATGGTGTGACTGATTCCATGAAGAATGCCTTAAACGCTGGAATATTGCCTTCAAGTATGTGAAGAGCACCTATTTAACCAATATAAAAATTCAGCCGCCAGATTAAAGAAACAATTCTTCTTCAATTTAAATGATAAGGACAATTTTTTATCAATAAAATAATGAGAAAAGAAGGAAGAGGGAGTACATTTTAAAAAGTGGCATTGATTCAGTGTCTATCTTCCTCATGTCATTGTCATTTTCTTTTATGCTGTTCGGATAATTCTCTTGAGGATTTCACATGAGGTTGATTTATGTGAGGCACATTCTGGTTTATATGTGATTTTACAGTTTTTACATACAGCCCATGGGCCTGTCAATAGGCCCACGGCCTTCTTAATCCTGTTTTATGAAGAGACTGTAAAAGTGCTGACCTTGTGGGATGCAACGATGCAGTTCTGAAAAGCCTTCTAAGGACCCACGAGACTAAACAGTTACGTGGAAACTGACAAATTATCATGTCAACGCATTCATCCCATCTCCGTTGTACTCTGCCATTTCCCCAAAGAACAACAATCTGGAAATACATAAAACCGTTATAATAATGGCGTGCATCTAGCTACTCAACTGCCTCAGTGCAGACCGGATAAGACACGTATAAACCATACCATTTCCCCAGTGGTTCCGCAGAAACTGTGCAGATCTACTCCGCCAGGCTAATCTAAATAACCTTTTTGCCACCAGTACCCACACGAGCGAAGGGGAAGGGCAGTTCAGCGTAGTCTACATGGACTTCAGTAAAGTCTTCGGAAGGAGTTTGTACGTTCTCCCCGTGACCTGCGTGGGTTTTCTCCGAGATCTTCGGTTTCCTCCCACACTCCAAAGACGTACAGGTATGTAGGTTAATTGGCTGCGTAAATGTACAAATTGTCCCTAGTAGGTGTAGGATAGTGTTAGTGTACGGGGATCGCTGGGCGGCACGGACTTGGTGGGCCGAAAAGGCCTGTTTCCGGCTGTATATATATGATATGATATGATAAGGTCGCACTTGGGAGTCTGCTCCAAAAGCATATAAAGCCCATGGGATCCAAGGCCATTGGCATATTGAATCCAAAACTAGTGATCGAAGGCTATGTTTGTGAATGTAAAGTCATGACCTTTGGTGTATCGGAGAAAGGCACCCTAAACCTTTTTACTTGTTTTATATTTGTAAACAATTTGGATGTGAATGCAGGAGGAATGATTAGTAGTTGGTAGTGCAGAGAGAAGTGTTAAACGACAGGATAAAATTGATGAATTAGAATGTAATTGATTCTTGATAAGTAAGAAGTGGAAGGACTGATTAGTCTAGGACTACAGAATGTAATGAAGGACAGACGGACTATGACGTACAAGGCCAAGAATATCCGAAAGCGATAAAACTTGTAAACACGACGAGGAAGAAAGCATTAAGAACACTTGCCTTCATTAAGAGGATAGACACAAAATGCTGGAGTAACCCGGTGGGTCAGGCAGCATCTCTGGAGAAAAGGAATGGGTGACATTTTGAGTCAAGACTCTTCTTCAGACTGAGAGCCTTGTGGCTCAGAATATTTTAAAAAAAACAGTTATGGTACAACAATATAAAACAATGGTTACGTCACAGTCGAAGTGTTATGCACAATTCTGCTTGCCACACTGTAGGAAGGAAATGATTATAATGGAAAGGATACCGAGGAGACTTTCCTGAATGCTGTCTGGGATAAAGTGTTTCAGTTAAGACGCAGTCAACCTAGGCCTGCACTTCATCCTCCAGCACCTAGACTGCCAGGGGATCTATGCAAGGATTTTGTTTGTGGACTTTAGCTCTGCATTTAACACCATTGTGCCAGAGCTACTATACTCCAAACTCTCCCAGTTGACTGTGCCTGAACCCATCCGTCAGTGGATCACCAACTTCCTGACAGGCAGGAAGCAGCATGCGAGGCTGGGAAAGCACATCTCGGACCCACAGACCCTCAGCATAGGAGCACCGCAAGGCTGCGTACTCTCCCCTCTCCTTTACTCTCTCTACACCAACGACTGCACCTCCACAGACTCCTCTGTCAAGCTCCTCAAGTTTGCAGATGACACAACCCTGATTGGACTGATCCAGGATGGGGAGGAAGTGACACAGCTGGCGTACTGGTGCCATCGCAACAACCTGGAGCTCAATGCTCAAGACAGTGGAACTGAATGTAGACTTTAGGAGAGTTCCTCCTAAAGGTACACAGTCACATCTGTGGAGTCATTTAAGTTCCTTGGAAACATCATCTCCAAGGTCCTTAAATAGGGGACCACCATCGACTCCACAGTCAAAAAGGCCCAACAGAGGATGTACTTCCTGCGTCAGCTGAGGAAACACAATCTGCCACAGGAATGATGGTCCAATTCTATACTGCCATCGTAGCGTCTGTCCTCCATCATGGTCTGGTTTGGCTCAGCCACCAAGCACGACATCCGGAGGCTGCAACGAATCGTTTGATCAGCTGAGAAGGTTGATCACTGCAACCTTCCTCCCCATTGACGAACTGTACACTGCAAGGGGCAGAAAGTGAGCGGGCAAGATCATCTTTGACCCCTCTCACCCTGGCCACAAACTCTTTGAAGCACTTCCCTCTGGAAGGCGACTCCGGACTGTCAAGGCCGCCACAGCCAGACATAAAAACAGCTTTTTTTCCGTGAGTAGTAGCTCTACTTAATAACCAAAAGTCTGTAGTCTCTTTTTGCTGTGGTTTATTTCACTCACATGTTTAAACTGTAATGTTGTATTCTTAATGTTTGAATGTTTTATGCTTTATTCTTAATTGCTGGTATAATCATTAATGTGGATTGTGTACTCATGTCTATGAACAGCGGTTAGCTTTACTTCCTCTTGTTTCAGGGACAACACTGAATAGTCATGTTGGATAAGCAGACAATAATGAAATGAATAAAACGATTGACTCCCACAGTTGACAAGGACTCTCGGATGGAATGGGGCAGTGGAGTATTTAGGGAAAATTCAGAAAGGTGTGGGACCCAAAGTTTCCCCCTCATTTAGTGATGTTGTAACAATTTCTTCAGTTTTCAGGAAAATTGACAAGACGCACGGCACGGTGGCGCAGCGGTATAGTTGCTGCCTTACAGCGCTTGCAGCGCCCGAGACCTGGGTTTGATCCCGACTACGGGTGCTGTGTATGGTGTTTGTACGTTCTCCCCGTGACCACATGGGTTTTCTCCGAGATCTTCGGTTTCCTGCCACACTCCAAAGACGTGTAGGTTTGAAGGTTAATTGGCTGGTATAAGTGTAAATTATAAATTGTTCCTAGTGTGTGTGCGTCCGTGTGTGTGTAGGGTAGTGTTTATGTGCGGGGATCGCTGGTCCGTACGGACTGGACGGACGGGCCTGTTTCCGCGCTGTATCTCTAAAACAAAAAAACGTATAAAACGTCTAGATACCTGACTGGAAACCAAACAGGTGTCAGTCAGATGGTGAGCCTTGTGGATAATTCCCTGGAAGATGGGATGAGAGCAGGATCAGGGCTTTGGAGATGGAGGTTGAGGACTGCAGCTTGGAAGAATGGTGGGGCAGTGATCGTGGATCATCATGAGTGTTGGTAAAATGTCAAATATAAATGGTTATTACGATTTAAATGTTATTAAATTATTCTGCCATTTGTGAACGGGCACAAGCAAGATAGAGTCAAAGTCAGGCAAGCATTTGGCATAGAAATGGGCCGTTCACCCCATCCCATCCATGCGGATTTTTTTTGCTGATCTACATTAGTCCTATTTGATTTTATACCTGCTGCTGTGGGCACATAATCACTATATTGAGGGCATGCTCTGCACTTTAAAGTCTTCATCCCCCCCACCTTCCATCCCCCCCCCTCCATCCCCCTCCATCCCCCCCCCTCCCCCCCTACCCCCCCCTACCCCCCCCTCCATCCCCACATCCCCCTCCCCATCCCCCCATCCCCCCCCCACATCCCCCCCCACATCCCCCCATCCCCCCCCATCCCCTCCCCCCCATCCCCTCCCATCCCCTCCCATCCCCTCCCCCCTCCCTCCCTCCCCTCCCCCCCTCCCTCCCCCCCTCCCCCCTCCCCCCCTCCCCCCTCCCCCCCTCCGCCCCCCCCTCCGCCCCCCCTCCCCGCCCCCCCTCCCCCCTTCCCTCCCCCCTCCCCCCTCCCCCTCCCCCCTCCCCCCTCCCCCTCCCCCCTCCCCCCTCCCCCTCCCCCCCTCCCCCCCCCCTCCCCCACTCCTCAAGTCTGCTTCTACTTCTATCTCCATCCTATTGTATTGACATTGTCGGGAGGGGGACTGGAGAACTGCGCAGGCCACCATTACTATCAAGAGCATGTAACTTGTATGCACGTGTATTGTGCGGTACTTGGCTATATTAAATTTAACAAGCAGATAATTGCATATGGGCAAATGATCATTAACTGTGATCCCCTGCAGGTTAACAAAACGGAGAAGAAAGCATTTGCATGGAAACTGATGTTGCTGCCACAGAAAACAGCACTATCCCCAAACCTCACCTCTCAGACGACAAGAAAGAATCTGCTATTAACTGTCCTGTTGAAATAATTTAAGCAGAGATTACAGCCTTACAATGGTCATAAAACATTGACTGTAAAGATCCCTGCATGCCTGCACCTTTATTGGTCTAATCAGCCATTCAATTACACAGACGTTAAGATTCTGTTATTTTTTATCAGTGATTTTCTTTCTCAATTTCAGATATTCTAAAGTCAACCAAGCATGGATGAGCATGCATTATAAGCTGAACCTGTTCCAGGAGCCAATAAAAAATATCACCACGACAAAGTTTTAATAACATTATTTGTTTTCTTGTGACTACCTCCTTTGTCTCTGTAATGAGTACACACCCACAATGGAAGAGTCAATGAGATAATTGTCAGCTCGGGGGCTGCCCTGTTATCCAATGAAGTCATTTTTCTTCTAAATTATGTCGCTTCCCGCTCTGGGCTCAACCCATTGGTTGTTGATTCCAAAAATACACTATATTCACAAAGATCGCAAATACATTATCTGGTCTGTTCATAAGTTTCCATTCAAAGTACAATAACTACTAGGTAGACACACCTCCGCTCAGTCCGTCTCGGCGAGACCAAGCGCAGGCTCGGCTATCGTTTCACTGACCACCTCCGCTCAGTCCGTCTCGGCGAGACCAAGCGCAGGCTCGGCTATTGTTTCACTGACCACCTCCGCTCAGTCCGTCTCGGCGAGAACAAGTGCAGGCTCGGCAATCGTTTCGCTGAACATCTCCGCTCAGTCCGTCTTAACCTACCTGATCTCCCGGTGGCTCAGCACTTCAACTCCCCCTCCCATTCCCAATCTGACCTTTCTGTCCTAGGCCTCCTCCATTGTCAGAGTGAGGCCCAGTGCAAATTGGAGAAACAGAACCTCATATTTTGCTTGGGTCGTTTACACTCCAGCGGTATGAACATTGACTTCTCTAACTTCAGATAGTCCCTACTTTCCCTCACTATCCCCTCCCCCTTCCCAGTTCTCCCACTAGTCTTCCTGTCTCCGACTACCTCCTATCTTTGTCCCGCCCCCTCCCCTGACATCAGTCTGAAGAAGGATCTCGACCTGAAACGTCACCCATTCCTTCTCTCCAGAGATGCTGCCTGACCCATTGAGTTACTCCAGCATTTTGTGTCTACCTTCGATTTAAACCAGCATCTGCAGTTTTTTTCCCATACAATAAATACTATTCCATTTGCTGATAAGATTTGCATTAAAGTCATACAGCACAGAAACAGGCCCTTCGGCCCTATTCGTTCATGCTGTCCAAGCTGCCTCATCTAAGCCTGCATTTGGCCCATATCCCTCTAAACATTTCCTATCCATGTACCTGTCCAAATGTCCTTTAAATGTTGGTATTGTATCTGCCTCAATTACCTCCTCTGGAAGCTCATTACGCATATCCACCATCCTCTGAGCGAAAAAGTTGTCCCCTCAGATTCTTATTAAATCTTTCTCCTCTCACCTCAAACCTATTTCCTCTGATTTTTTTATTCCCCTACCATGAGTAAAAAGTCTCTGCACATTCACCCTATTAATTCCCCTCATGATTTTATACACCTCCATAAGATGTGGCATAGGGCGGCACGGTAGCGCAGCGGTAGAGTTGCTGTTTTACAGCAAATGCAGCGCCGGAGACTCAGGTTCGATCCTGACTACGGGTGCTGCACTGTAAGGAGTTTGTACGTTCTCCCCGTCACCTGCGTGGGTTTTCTCCGAGATCTTCGGTTTCCTCCCACACTCCAAAGACGTACAGATATGTAGGTTAATTGGCTGGGTAAATGTAAAAAAAAATTAAAAAATTGTCCCTAGTGGGTGTAGGATAGTGTTAATGTACGGGGATCGCTGGGCGGCGCGGACTTGGTGGGCCGGAAAGGCCTGTTTCCGCGCTGTATATATATGATATGATATGATATGAAGATTACTCCCTAACTTCATGTGCTGCAAGGGTTAAAGTCCTACCTGCCCAAACTCTCCTTATAGTTCAGGCCTTTGAGGCCTGGCAACACCTTCATAAACCTTTCCTGGACATTTTCCAGCTTAATGCTTTTTACACAGGTTTCAGCCCCTCTTGAGGAGCGCTGAGAGGCTTTTAACTATGGTTCCATTATACAGACAAATTAGATGCTCATTAACTGCCACATTCATGTTCACAAGTTCATACGTTCCAGGAGTAGAATTAGGCCATTTGGGCCATCAAGTTTACTCCGCCATTCAATCATGGCTGATCTGTCTTTCCCTCTCAACCCCACCCCCCTGCCTTCTCCTCATACCTGACACTAATCAAGGATTTGTCAATATTTGCCTTAAAAATATCCATTAACTTGGCCTCTGCAGCCATCTGTGGTAATGAACACAGATTCACCACCCTCAGACTAAAGAAATTCCTCCTCATCTCCTTTGTAAAGGCACATCCTTTTATTCTGAGCCTATGGCATCTGGTCCTAGACTATCTCACTAGTGGAAACATCCTCTTCCCATTCACCCTATCCAGGCCTTTCATTATTTGATTATTTCATTATCACACTATTTCATCTAATCAGAGAAATTCTTTTTTTCCACCCACTCCCCCACATTCACTTTCTCTATTCACTAAACTAACTTGTTCTTTCACAGTTATAATGAAAGGTCTCAGCCCTGCATGCTGGAATGAGCCAGTTTGCAATATTCAGTCACAGACTGATCCACAGGTTTTGGGCAGACCCCACAAGGTTATAATCTTCTAGTAGCAGCGAACGCATGTCTCAGGGTGTGTCTGCAGCAACAGTTCATGTAGTATTGTGTTCTGCAGTTGAATGGATAAATCTACACATGGACATCTATTTCTGGAACAGAATCATAGTCATACATTGTGGAAACAGGCATTTCGGCCCAACCCATCCACACCGACAAACATGTCCCATCTACGCTAGTCCCACCTGCTTGCATTCGGCCCATATCACTCTGAACCTGTTTTATTCATGTTCCTGTCTGAATGTTTCTTAAATGTTGTGATAGTACCTGCTTCATCTATCTCCTCTGGCAGCTCATTCCAAACACCCACCACCCTTTTGTGTGAAAAAGTTACCCCTCAGGTTTCTATTAAATCTTTCCCCCTTACCTTAAAGCTATGGTTCCCAATTCCCCTACTTGAGACTCTGTGCATCTATCCGATCTATTCCTCTCATGATTTTATATATTTCTTGGATTTTTGTGTAGGTACAGTAATTGACAGCTGGTGGTCCTATCTGAAATAAGTAGCAACCTTATTTGTAGGGACCCTGAGGCACTTCAACCCTTCTGTTGCTAAAAGCATATGCACCATACAGTCCCAGTGGAAATGCGCGTTGAATAGCTGAACCTATGTCCTATCAAGTGACTGAGGCAGGATTCTCTGAAAATTCTCTGCCAAAGATTTATCTTTCTGCTCACCGACAATGGATCAATGACACTATCTCTTTTTACTCCTCTCTCCTCCGTACCTCCACACTCTGACTGCTTTCTTCCCAATTTTTCTCTTCAATGGCTCATCAGATGTCTGGAACTGCTCAATTATTGGTGCCACCCAATTGGTGAGCGGTGCCAGACAATGTGACTGATTTTATTTTTAAAAACCTTGGCTCTTTCAAAAATTCAATATGGGGGAGCTCACCCATTACCTAATTGATGAACATTAAAGTGCAAAAAGGCTCTCAAAGCTATTTTTTTTTGAACAGCACGTTATATAGAACACGGAACATGGAAAAATATAGCACAAGAACAGGTCATTCGGCCCACAAAGTCTGTGCCAAACATAATACCAAGATAAATTAATCTCATCTGCCTACAAAGGATCTATATCCCTCCATTCCCTGCATATCAATGCGTGTATTCACATGTCTCTTAAATGCCTCCACTACTATCCTTGGCAGTGTGTTTCAGACACCCACCACTCTGTATAAAAAAACCCGGCATCATACATTTCCTTGAAACTTTACCCCTCCGCAACGTAAAGCTAAGACCTCTGGTCTTTGACATTTCCACCCTGGGAAGAAACGTTCTGTTTGTCTACCTTATCTATGGTTTTCATATTCTCTATCAGGTCACCCCTCAACCTCCAGTGTTCAGGTGAAACCTGTCCAAATTTGTCCCAACTCTCATTGCAACTAATGCTCCCTAACCCAGCAACGTTCTGGTAAACCTCCTCTGCTCCATTTAGAACGGAGATGAGGAAGAACTTTTTCAGTCAGAGAGTGGTGAAGGTGTGGAATTCTCTGCCTCAGAAGGCAGTGGAGGCCAGTTCGTTGGATGCTTTCAAGAGAGAGCTGGATAGAGCTCTTAAGGATAGCGGAGTGAGGGGGTATGGGGAGAAGGCAGGAACGGGGTACTGATTGAGAGTGATCAGCCATGATCGCATTGAATGGCGGTGCTGGCTCGAAGGGCTGAATGGCCTACTCCTGCACCTATTGTCTATTGTCTATAATGACTATCATTCAAAGCAGGATCTTTTAAAGAAATAATTTCCAAATAGAGAAAGTTGCAAAGTTCCTAGAAGCAGAGTTAACTGTCCACTTGTACAGCTCCGTGAACTATATCTCACAAGGTTTAAAATTGAGATTTAAAATGCGAAACTGGAATATTTATCTGAGTCCTTGTTGAAAATAATTTTGCATGAAGGGTATTTTGTTTCTGTCAAATGTAACTAATGCAAAGCTTCATACACAGGCAGAACAATGGAGAATAATTCATATTTTAATAACTTTCTTGTTCTGTCATGTACATTGTATCTGTTGGACAGGCTGTTATTGTCATTTTTCCCTTGTTGATTGTTTCCCTTCTTTTGTCAATCAACCAATAGATGACTCGAAGCATTTCAGTTCAACATCAGGTTTTTGTTTGCATTGACAGATTTGCTGCCAGTATAATTTGTCCATTTTATGCTAAACTACCGTTTTCTTGGCTGCGATGAGTTCTGATTCTTTGTGTCCTTTTAACCCATTGCAAACACACCAAAACTTTCATTAAATTGTCACAGGTTTGTTTCTGGTGCTGCAAGCGCTGTAAGGCAGCAACTCTACCGCTGCGCCGCCGTGCCGCCCTTAAGGAGATACAGTATGGAACCAGGCCCTTCAGCCCACCGAGTCCGCACCAACCAGCAATTACCCCATACGTAACACTATCCTACACACCCTTGGGCCAATTTTACAATTTTTTACTAAAGCTAATTAACTTACAAACCTGTACGTCTTTGGAGTGTGGGAGGTATCCGAAGATGTCAGAGGAAACTCATGCAGGTCACGGGGAGAGCGTACAAACTCCGTACAAACAGCACCTGTAGTCAGCATCGAACCCTGGTCTCTGGCGCTGTGAGGCAGCAACTCTCCCGCTGCGCCACCATGTCGCATTTGAACCAATGATTTCCTTAAGACATATTATTCTGGTAGACATCCATTGAGCCGTGTTTGATTTTAATGTAATCAAGAGAATTGACCATGGCTCAGCACACAGAACCTCTGGCACTGAAGCATAGCGTTCCACTTGAAAGATCTGAGGACCACAATCTTTCCTGACATTCCAGTGCAGCTCTGTTGGTGTTGTACTGTCAGGTAATTTGTCTTTACGATGAGATTTTAAATTGAGGCACTGTTTGCATTCTCAAGTAATGAGAAAAATACCGTGAATATGTTGAACGTTTCTCACCAGTATTCATCTCCCAACAAACATTTCTAAATAAAGCATATTACCTGGTTTTGTGAACTTGCTTTGCACATTCAGTGTGCCGCTATGTTTCCAACATTGCAATGGCACTTCAATCGACTGTGAAGTACTTTGAGATGTTCTCTCTTTCACACTCCAATCAGGAAACCCACGGGTTCAAGCGGATTGGTGTCTTTCCTTCTTGCCTAATATTACTTTCCATCGACTTCAAAGGAGCACAAAATCAGGCAGGCCATTAGCTTCCTGACTGGGTTAAAATTACCTGCCGTCCATTCTGCGGATATAAATATGCTCCTCACAGACCTCCACTAAAGCTCACCATTGTAGAACAAATGCCTTGATTTGTCATATGCATCGGATATCGTATCATATCATATCATATATCATATATATACAGCGCGGAAACAGGCCTTTTCGGCCCACCAAGTCCGCGCCGCCCAGCGATCCCCGCACACTAACACTATTAACACTATCCTACACACTAGGGACAATTTTTTTTACATTTACCCAGCCAATTTACCTACATACCTGTACGTCTTTGGAGTGTGGGAGGAAACCGAAGATCTCGGAGAAAACCCACGCAGGTCACGGGGAGAACGTACAAACTCCTTACAGTACAGCACCCGTAGTCAGGATCGAACCTGAGTCTCCGGCGCTGCATTCGCTGTAAAGCGAATATGAACCGGAACAATGAGATTCCTATTTTCTGCAGCTTTGCGGGCGCATTATTCGTAGCACAACATAAATAAATATACAATAAATTATCAGTTATTCTAACTAAACTAGTCTAGAGTCAATCAGGAAGTTGTGAGACCCAGTGTCGGCAGCAAGGCTCAAATGGTGCAGCCATAAGGATCTTATCCCCTCAGAATTAAAGATTGTAATGCTTTACTTATTGGTTTAACTTCCAACTAAAGGAATCCTTAATTACATTGGGTTATAACTAGAGGATTGCATCAAGTTAGTAATTTCACCCTCAGATAATGATCATACTGACATTCTTGAGAATAGCGGGAGGAGTTCCTAGGATCAGAAGCTGATAATTTCCTGTACACATTTTTCAGATGTACCAACAATTATCCCTCATGCAAACTTAAGGAAGAAGTCGACATTCATCTATTTTGAGTAACAAATGTGCCCAAGGTTAACCAAAGCAAAATTAAATCAAGATTAATAACTCCTGTCTTATTTGATCCTGCCCAAACCAATGTATTTGAGGGACTGATATTTTCATAAGGTCAAAATGTCATAAGCGATAGGAGCAGAATTAGGCCATTCGGCCCATCAAGCCTACTACACCAGTCAATCATGGCTGATCTATCTCTCTTTCCCAACCCCATTCTCCTGCCTACTCCCCACCGCCCCTGACATCTGTACTAATCAAAAATCTATCTACCTCCGCCTTCAAACTATTCACTGACAGCCTCGACAGCCTTCCGTGGCAAACAATTCAACAGATTCACCACCCTCTGACAAAATAAATACCTCCTCATCTGTTTCCTAACGGAACGTCCTTTAATTCTAAGGTTACGACCTCTAGTCCTAGACTCTCCCATTAGTGGAAACCTCCTCTCCACATCCACCCTATCCAAGCCTTTCACTGTTCAGTAGGTATCAATGAGGTCCCCCCCACTCCTTCTAAACTCCAGCGAGTACGTGCCCAGTTTGATCTTTGCAAACAAAATGTGCAAACTGTGAAAAAAATTACAGAGAAACCATATAACTGATTCTCTGCTAGTTGATCACAAATCTTGCATGCTTTTTGCTGGAATTACAATGGGAGTCTGATGGACTTCCAATGGAAGTTCAGGTGAGTGACGGTACTATGGTAAAGCTACCATAGACATTCTGGCCTTCCATCACAGTGAGGAGGTGACTGGAGGAGACTCACTGTGATGGATGTTTTTTTGTTGTTGTTTTGTGTTGGTTTGTGGTTGTGTAATTGCTTATTTTATTGCTCTTACTGTTGGACTGTGGGTGACGAAATCTCGTCCAAACGACTTGTTTTTTTTGGATGACAATAAAGGTAATTCTGATTCTGATTCTGAATCTGATTCTGACTGCTGGTTCACAACTTTTTCCATTTGAGCAGAGATTTAATATGATAAACTGGAACTCATGTGCTCCTTGATGGGTGATGGGAAAATAAGGTGGGATATTATATTGAAAGCCTCTCGTAAACGAAAGACAAAAACCACAAGAACAATACCTGACCTTATTCTGCATTCACTCTCTGCTCATCCTCCACGCTGAAGCTTCCCAAGTGAAAGCCTCTGCACTTACCTTCAAAATGCTGCTCCTCCACACCTTCTTATTGTCTGCCATGCCTCTCAATGAGCCAATCAAACAGAGCTTTTTTAAACCATCCCCACTTATTTTCCTGCAAACCATTCTCCATTGCTCATCAACTCCCCCTCCCATTCTCCGGGCTACTTACACTTGAGTTCAGGATCGAACCTAGATCACCGGGGCTATGAGACAGCAGCATTAACTGTTAAGCCACTCTACCAACTCTGCTGCTTGTCCGAGAACTGAAAGTAGCTCACTGAAAACAGTAAAAATTATTATTGAGCAAATTTCATCTTTTTTTAAATTTTTTTTTTTTGCTGTGGCATATAATCAAATGTCAAGCTATGTGTATTGGTGTGGTGATAGGCAACATTCTGGCTCAATAAATAGAAGCAAGTGGGCGGCACAGAGGCGCAGTGGTAGAGTTGCTGCTGCCTTACAGTGCCAGAGACCCGGGTTCGATCCTGACTATGGCTGCTGTCAGTACGGAGTTCGTATGTCCTCTCTGTGATCTGCATGGGTTTTCTCCGGGAGCACCAGTCTCCTCTCACACTCCAAAGACGTACACGTTTGTAGGCTAATTGGCTTGGTAAAATAGTAAATTGTCCCTAGTGACCACATCACCCCGATTCTGGCCTCTCTCCACTGGCTCCCTGTACGGTACAGAATCAACTTCAAGCTCCTCCTATTCACGTATAAAGCCCTAAATGGACACTCCCCCCCCTACATCAAAAATCTTCTAACCCCCCTCTCTAACTCCAGGTCCCTCAGGTCGGCCGACTTGGGGCTACTCACTATCCCGCGGTCTAGGCTTAAGCTCAGGGGTGACCGCGCTTTTGCGGTTGCAGCTCCAAGACTGTGGAACAGCATCCCTCTCCCCATCAGAACTGCCCCCTCCATCGAATCCTTTAAGTCCAGGCTCAAAACCTATTTCTACTCCCTAGCGTTTGAGGCTCATTGAGGAGGCGCTGTGAACTGTTTGCGTGCTACTGTATGTTTCATTTTTTTTCCATTGGAACCTAATCAGATGTACAGCACTTTGGTCAACGTGGGTTGTTTTTAAATGTGCTATACAAATAAAATTGACTTGACTTGACTTGACTTGACTTGACTAGTGTGTGGAGGATAGTGTTAGTGTGCAGGGGTCACTGGTTTGTGCGGACTCAACGGGCCAAAGGGCCTGTTTCCGTGCTATCTCTAAAGCTAAAACTAAAAACTAAGTGGCGTTCTTTTAATGTCTCTTGTGTGGTTTGCATGTGGCAAACATTTACTTTAAAGATTGTTGCAGGGAAACAACTGTACGTGCAGAATTGAATTCATATTGTGCAGATCCATTTATTGAAACAGTTGCCCAAGGTACACAGTTGTGACAGCAATTGATATCTTACTGGGTTATGCTGATACAATGGATTTTGCAAGATAAAGTCCTTGGGTGATACCTGATCTCTGTATGACAGAGCTGGGGAGGTCAAAACCAATTTTTGTATGTTTTTGGCATCCCAGTGAACTGCAGTGTTGATTCTGAGCCAGTTAAGGGACACAAACTAATATCTACTCACTTCTTCTGATGCATTATATGTGGCCTGTGTTTACACTGATTTTCTCCGTTTCATTGCATTATTTCACCCCCACACGAAGCTTAATTGCAATATTGCAACCCAAAGAGGTAATGTTGCTGCCTTACAGTGCCAGAGACCCGCGTTCAGTTCAGTTCAGTTTAGTTTATTGTCACGTGTACCGAGGTACAGTGAAAAGCTTCAATCCTGATTACGGGTGCTGTCTGTACAGAGTTTGTACGTTCTCCCTGTGCATGGGTTTTCTCCGCATGCTCTGGTTTCCTCCCACATTCCAAAGACGTACAGGTTTGAGGTTAATTGGCTTCAGTAAAAATTGTAAATTGTCCCAAGTGTGTAGGATTAGTGCTCGTGCGCGGGGTGCACGCTGGTCGGCACAGACTTGGTGGGCCGAAGGGCCCATTTCCACACTGTATCTCTAAACTAAACCAAACTTCTTTAACAGAAATCTAGGTTTATCATCCGCTAAGGTGGCGTAGATGCCCAGTCTTTAGTCATAGAATCATAGGGTTCGTGTATAGTATCAAACAGTACACAAATGGTGACTTCAAGCCCTTATCACCATGCTGACCTCTTTGCCCATCTACACAAGCAGGTTATTTTTGTTTTTGTTATGGTACGTGCCAATATGGCTTACCACCACTTCCAAAAAGTTAAAAAAACAGATTTTCAAATTTTTAGATTTTTTATTATTACAAAAAGATTACTAAATTTTAAAACATGAATTTTATTATTTCATTTTATTTTATTAATTAGTTGATGTGCCTGTCGGTGCGGACTCGGTGGGCCGAAGGGCCTGTTTCAGTGTTGCATCTCTAAACTAAACTAAACTAGATTATCAGGCCCTTAAACGGCTTAAGCAATTTATAAGATGATGATCCACCTTAGACATCAATAGCAAAGAACGATATGCGTACAACTTTTTATCTACAGACGTGTCCACACTAATTCCATTTGCCAACTTCAGCACTGTTTCCTTCTACGCCTTGGATATTTAAGTTTTTTCTTTAAACATTTCTTATACTTTGTGATTGTATCCGATTCCAGCATCTGGGGCTCACGTTGTCGACCTCCCCATGGTGAGCCCTGTCAACTGACCTCAGTCAGGCGTACGACAACAAACAGAGACAGCAGAAGCAGCTTCATAACTTCTGCTGCCTCAAACGCAGGAAGAAGAAGCTTCCAGCATCTCTTCACACAGTGCATTTCAGATTCAACTGCTCTCTGTGTAAAAAAAAATAAGCCCATCAAAAATTTAGATCCCCTTTAATGCTCCTTCCTCTCACCTTAAACCTCTAGTTTTTTTACTTCTCTGGAGCGGTAACAACTCCAGGGACCTGAATTCGACCCTGACCGTTGTTATACTTCGTGGTCCGGTACCTGTTGTACCTTTAGTGACTCTGGACGGACCACAAGTACACGTGTATAAAAGGTTACATTGCTGGAGCTCAACTCCAGGCTGTTTATTCCGTGGCTACCTGCATCCAGAGTGACCGCCTAATCACACCCATCACTTATATACACAGCCATACAAAGTAGTTCTTGGATACTCAAAGTAGTCCCAGCAATATCACAACATCCCCCTTGTCTTATATATTACAACATCCCCCTTGTCTTATATAAAATTGTTTTCTTTACCATTTGAGGGCTAAAATATCTTTAACAAACAAAACCAAAACACCATTGCTTTTTGCAAACAAAACCAATAACACAACTAAACACAATTAAACACAATTGCTTTTTTTGCCATCATGGTGGTCACTCCTCTGCGGAATTTCACCCATCGCCGGGTGGTCACTCATCTCCGTGTGGTCACTCATCTCCGGGTGGTCACTCATCTCCGTGTGGTCACTCATCTCCGTGTGGTCACTCATCTCCGGGTGGTCACTCATCTCCGGGTGGTCACTCATCTCCGTGTGGTCACTCACTCCGTGTGGTCATATACAAAAGCATCAAATATAATACATTAAGCTTTCAGTACACAGATCACTACACAGGTCATTAAACACAAAATATTCATTTTGTTCCATATCTTCCCCTCAAGAAGACGTGCTGTGTAGATCAGGCTCCCACTCCTGGGTTGGCACTGCTGGGCTGGCACTGCTGGGCTCCCACTGCTGTAATCGCGGTGCGATCGCGCCTCCTCTGCAGTGCGCGCTGGCCCCGCCCACAGGTGCTCCACGGCAGCTGCCGCTCAACTTTTCGAACGCGCTGCCGCTGCGCGCTGGCCCCGCCCACAGGTGCTCCACGGCCTCGCCCACAGGTGCTCCCGGCAGCTGCCGCGCAATTCGAACGCGCTGCCGCTGCCTCTGGCCCAGGGCCGTCCCGACTCTACGGTCGACGCGCCTGGGTAAGTATGTAGTGCCTCGGCCTTACCGGCCGCCGCACCTCCGCGGGTGGTCGGTCCCTCCGGTCGCCGACCCCCTCCGGTCGCCGCACACCTCTGTGGGTGTCAGCCTCCCCCGGGGCTCTCCCGGTCGCCGCACACCTCCGTGGGTGTTGGTCTCCTCCAGGGCTCTCCCGGTCGCCGCACACCTCCGTGGGTGTCAGCCTCCTCCGGGGCTCTCCCGGTCGCCGCACACCTCCATGGGTGTCGGTCTCCTCCAGGGCTCTCCCGGTCGCCGCACACCTCCGTGGGTGTCGGTCTTCCCCGGTCACCGCACACCTCCATGGGTGTCGGGTCTCCCGGTCTTCCCCGGTCACCGCACACCTCCGTGGGTGTCGGGTCTCCCGGTCGCCGCACACCTCCGCGGGTGTCGGTCTTTCCCGGTCACCGCACACCTCCGTGGGTGTCGGGTCTCCCGGTCTCCTCCGGTCGCCGCACACCTCCATGGGTGCCGGTCTCCACCGGTCGCCGCACACCTCCATGGGTGTCGGTCTTCCCCGGTCACCGCACATCTCCGTGTGTCGGCTCTCCCGGTCTCTCCCCCGCGAAGCAGTCGCAGGCTTCTAATCTCGGGCCTACACAGGTGCTGGGGCGCGACGTGGGCCTACACGCACCTCCCCCAGCAGCTTGCAGCATCACGTCGGCAACTCGGCGCCGACTACTGAGCAGGTAACTATACCAACTCACACTGGCCCTGTCGGGATGCACTCCAAACGTCCCGTACCGAGCTGGAAACTTTTCTTTCCTTTTGTTTCCCTTTTCTGCTCGGGCATGCTTCATTCCCTCCCTAGGCGAAACACCAAGCCGCTGCCACCATGTTATACTTCGTGGTCCGGTACCTGTTGTACCTTTAGGGACTCTGGACGGACCACAAGTACACGTGTATAAAAGGTTACATTGCTGGAGCTCAACTCCAGGCTGTTTATTCCGTGGCCACCTGCATCCAGAGTGACCGCCTAATCACACCCATCACTTATATACACAGCCATACAAAGTAGTTCTTGGATACACAAAGTAGTCCCAGCAATATCACAACAACCGTAGAGTTGACCGTGCACTTTGCATGCTCTCTTCATGAATTCATGGGGTATTCCAGTTTCCTTTCCCATCCCCAAAGCATGCTACTGTAAATCACCCCTTAGTGTCGGTTAGTGGCAAAAGGGAGTTGATGGCAATTGTGAAAGATGGTAAGTTGCAGGGGAACATGGAAACAATGTGAGGGCTAATGGGATTAATGGTGTCAGAATGGACCAGATGGGTGAAATGGCCTCCTTCCGCATCCTTGAACGTGAGAGACCATGCACTTTGCACAATGCACAGTTAAGTGGTTGATAGGACAAGGTGAGCTGTGAATTGTTCTGTTATCATCACACAAATGTTCTCAAGCTATGAAGGAAAAGTCAGTTCCCTTGATAATCATGAGGGCTGGTACTCTACATGAAGGATCCAGGTGGGATATTAAATATTAAAGGAATAGATTATATGCAGGAAGGTCACTGCTGAGTTATAGAATAGGTGAATCTTATCTAATGGAGCGCAACATGACTTTATTTGTCAATGAGGTTGAGACAAAACAATTGTCATTGAAATATGGTGGAGTGGCTCTGCAACTTGGAAGTCGTCCAAGCACAGGCAGCTAGAATATAGTTTGCATCTAATTGAAAGATAGTTGTTCTGCTCAAAAGACATTCATAGTGCAGTTCTCACCTCTTGTGCAGTCCACATTTATTTCTCTAATTGAATTCACCCATTCTAGGTGTATATTGACTTCTCAAATTTTAGGTGACCATTAACTAACCCCCACACCCCCTCTATCTCCCCCCACCTTTTCTTTCCCCACTCCCCTCCCTTGTGCCCCACCTGGAATCCCACCCATTCCCCCCCCCCATCACCCACCCCTAATACACTTCCTGCTTCTTTCCTCCCCCGTTTACATAACTCTTGCAACTCCTCAATCCTGTCTCATGCCTTCTGCTTTTATCTCTGGCCTTTGTTCCAACCATCTGCCTATCAATAATAATAATAGTAATAATAATAATATATTCCTTTATTTGTCCCACACCGAGGAAATTTGTCCCACACCAGTGTTACAGCAGCAAAGTGGATAGAACGAGACATTCATTATAAATCAAAATAAAGATCAGGATAATTGTCATCATTTACTGTGTTTTTTTCTTTACTGTTACTGTTAACTGGTCTGTTGACTGGTCTGCTGGGAATAGCGCTGGTTGTGCAGTCTCACAACCCCCTCGACTGTGTCCACCTTTTACCTGCCACGCTTTGTCCTGCCTCTCCCCTCTTCCAGCTTTCTTTTCCACCCCTACAATCAGTTTGAAGAAGGGTCTCGACTGAGTCATGTTCTCCTGAGATGCTGCCTGACCTGCTGAGCTACTCTAGCACGTTGTGTCATTTTGTGGATTAACCAACATCAGTTTCTTGTTTCCACATTTAACATGGGCAGCAGTGTGTAGTTCCAAGACACTGAGCAATTGGAAGTATCAAGGCCCCTGATTACAGTGTTGAACAAAAACAATCTGTGGATGCTGGAAAACTGAAATAAAAACAGGAAATGCTGGAAATACTCAGCAGATCAGGCAGAGTTCTTACATTAACAGTTTCTCTTTTCCACTCTTGTTGCCTGAACTGCTGAGCCTAGGATTTTTGATTGTTGTGATACCACTTGAAATGCACTGAGCAGGCTGGCTATTTCTGGAAAGTCAGTAAGTTTTCGCACCTCGTTAGGTCGCTGTACTTAACTGATTTAAAAAGCTCTACTGATTTCAGGCAAAGTTGGCTCTACGAGCAGTTTCAATCATTTATTCGCACTTCGTTAAACCGTGATTATCTTTGCGATGAGATCTTCAGCGTTAGCATTGACTTGAACGCAATTGTTAACAAGTATGTTGCAGTGAAAGTTGAAGACCAGGAATTCTGCAAAGGCTGATTTCTTATAAAAGCTGCAAATTGATCGTTACCAGAAAAGTATCCTGATGCTCAGACACGATCTTTGGTGCAGATGCCTTGATTACATTGAAACTACATACCGTTTGATTACTAAAGACCTAACAAACTATGGTAGATTTACCAACCTGTCTGAAAAAGGGTGAATTGTGCCTGGCCAAGTGATGATGGCTGTGATACCAAATTAAATTTGCTTTTCTGTTTTGTGCCTGACAGGGAAAGATATGATAGTAATTGCACACTTTTGTCACACAGAACACCCGGAAAACTTGACAGAAACCTGATTGCTAAATGTGGACGGTAGCAAAAGGGGTCGTGTTTCTTAAAGGATTGGACAGGCTAGATGCAGGAAAATGTTCCCGATTTTGGGGGAGAACAGAACAAAGGGGTCACAGTTTAAGAATAAGGGGTAGGCCATTTAGAACTGAGATGAGGAAAAACTTTTTCACCCAAGAAAGTTGTGAATCTGTGGAATTCCCTGCCACAGAAGGCAGTGGAGGCCAATTCACTGGATGTTTTCAAAAGTGAGTTAGATTTAGCTCTTCGGGCTAAAGGAATCAAGGGATATGGGGAAAAAGCAGGAACGGGGTACTGATTTTGGATGATCAGCCGATCATATTGAATGGCGGTGCTGGCTCGAAGGGTCGAATGGCCTACTCCTGCACCTATTTTTCTATGTTTTCTATGTTTCAATAACAGATTGATAATGCACAGGCTATAATGTTGAATGGAGTGCTATGTCAAAGGTTTATTGCCAAAGAGCCCCATATTGCATTTGGACTTAATTACTGGTTGACCATAAGCGATTACCTTCAATAAATGGTTTGCCAGTGTGTGCAATAATGATCAGAAGTTAATTTAAGGAAGAGTACAGAACCATTCATTGTAGTACATGAAATGATAACAGATGAGAAGCCTGTTTGTGATTATTAATAGTACAATGTTAGGTAGAGTAATGTATATGAATGCAGGGCACCAAAATGGTGGAACCATTAGCACAGATGAAGTGAAAATCTGCAGAAATTGTGCACAATAGGCATATCATAAAATCAATCATTGGTTGAGAATCAATGTTAGGTTTATTATTGTCAAGTGTCCCAAGGAACAGTGAAAAGCTTTACTTTGCATGCTATTCAAACAAATTATATATACCATACATAAATACAATCAAGTCAAACTCAAGTACAATAGATAGAGCAAAGAGGAGGTAGAGTTAAGTAGGTAGAGTAAAGCAGCGGTAAAGTTGCTGCATAACAACGTTTGCAGCACCGGAGACCCGGGTTCAATCCCGACTACGGGTGCTGTCTGTACAGAGTTTGTACATTCTTCCCGTGACCGCGTGGGTTTTCTGGCATATGGCATGTTGCAAATGTAATGCTACGGTGGTTCTGGGAAATTTCAACACGCAGGTAGACTGGGAAAATCAGGTTGGTACTGGACCTCAGGAAAGAGAGTTTCTGGAGTGCCTCCGAGATGGATTCTTAGAACAGCTTGTACTTGAGCTGACCAGGGAGAAGGCAATTCTGGATTTAGTGTTGTGTAATGAACCTGATCTGATAAGGGGCCTCGAAGTAAAAGAGCCATTAGGAGGCAGTGATCACAATATGATAAGTTTTACTCTACAAATTGAGAGGGAGAAGGGAAAATCGGAAGTGTCAGTATTACAGTATAGCAAAGGGGATTACAAATGCATGAGGCAGGAGCTGGCCAGATTTGACTGGAAGAAGGCCCTAGCAGGGAAGATGGTGGAACAGCAATGGCAGATATTCCTGGGAATAATGCAGAAGTTGCAGGACCAATTTATCCCAAAGAGGAGGAAAGGTTCTAAGGGGAGTAAGAGGCACCCGTGGCTGACAAGGGAAGTCAAGGACAGCATAAAAATAAAAGAGAAGATGTATAACATAGCAATGAAGAGTGTGAAGCCAGAGGATTGGGACTCTTTTAAAGAGCAACAGAAGATAACTAAAAAGGCAATACGGGGAGAAAAGATGAGGTACGAGGGTAAGCTAGCCAATAATATAAAGGATAGTAAAAGCTTTTTTAGGTATGTGAAGAGGAAAAAAATAGTCAAGGCAAATGTGGGTCCCTTGAAGACAGAAGCAGGGGAATTTATTATGGGGAACAAGGAAATGGCAGATAAGTTGAACCGGTACTTTGGATCTGTCTCCACTAAGGAAGATACAAATAATCTCCCAGATGTTCTAGTGGCCAGAGATCCTAGGGTGACGGAGGAACTGAAGGAAATCCACATTAGGCAGGAAATGGTGTTGGGTAGACTGATGGGACTGAAGGCTGATAAATCCCTAGGGCCTGATGGTCTGCATCCCAGGGTACTTAAGAAGGTGGCTCTAGAAATTGTGGACGCATTGGTAATCATTTTCCAATGTTCTATAGATTCAGGATCAGTTCCTGTGGATTGGAGGGTAGCTAATGTTATCCAACTTTTTAAGAAAGGAGGGAGAGAGAAAACGGGAAATTATAGACCAGTTAGTCTGACATCAGTGGTGGGGAAGATGTTGGAGTCAATTATAAAAGTCGAAATTGCGGAGCATTTGGATAGCAGTAATGGGATCGTTCCGAGTCAGCATGGATTTACGAAGGGGAAATCATGCTTGACTAATCTTCTGGAATTTTTTAAGGATGTAACTCAGAAAATTGACAGGGGAGAGCCGGTGGATGTGGTGTACCTCGACTTTCAGAAAGCTTTCAACAAGGTCCCACATAGGAGATTAGTGGGCAAAAGTAGAGCACATGGTATTGGGGGTAGGGTACTGACATGAATAGAAAATTGGTTGACAGACAGAAAGCAGTGGGGATAAATGGGTCCCTTTCAGAATGGCAGGCAGTGACTAGTGCCGCAAGGCTCGGTGCTGGGACCGCAGCTATTTACAATATACATTAATGACTTGGATGAAGGGATTAAAAGTACCATTAGCAAATTTGCAGATGATACAAAGCTGGGTGGTAGTGTGAACTGTGAGGAAGATGCTATGAGGTTGAATGTGACTTGGACAGATTGTGTGAGTGGGCGGATGCATGGCAGATGTAGTTTAATGTGGATAAGTGTGAGGTTATCCACTTTGGTGGTAAGAATATGAAGGCAGATTATTATCTGAATGGTGTCAAGTTAGGAAAAGGGGACGTACAACGAGATCTGGGTGTCCTAGTGCATCAGTCACTGAAAGGAAGCATGCAGGTACAGCAGGCAGTGAAGAAGGCCAATGGAATGTTGGCCTTCATAGCAAGAGGAGTTGAGTATAGGAGCAAAGAGGTCCTTCTGCAGTTGTACAGGGCCCTAGTGAGACAGCACCTGGAGTATTGGGTGCAGTTTTGATCTCTAAATTTGAGGAAGGATATTCTTGCTATTGCTATGAAGGCCAACATTCCATTTGAAAAGTCCGGGAGCAGAGCAAGGACGCCCGTTGGCTGAGCAGTAAAGTAAGTGCTAATCACAGTTGAACAGGCAGTTTAAAAAGAGCGCCAAAAGGAAGTAGTAGTCAATTTGAAAAGTCCGGGAGCAGAGCAAGGACGCCCGTTGGCTGAGCAGTAAAGTAAGTGCTAATCACAGTTGAACAGGCAGTTTAAAAAGAGCGCCAAAAGGAAGTAGTAGTCAATTTGAAAAGTCCGGGAGCAGAGCAAGGACGCCCGTTGGCTGAGCAGTAAAGTAAGTGCTAATAACAGTTGAACAGGCAGTTTAAAAAGAGCGCCAAAAGGAAGTAGTAGTCAATTTGAAAAGTCCGGGAGCAGAGCAAGGACGCCCGTTGGCTGAGCAGTAAAGTAAGTGCTAATCACAGTTCAACAGGCAGTTTAAAAAGAGCGCCAAAAGGAAGTAGTAGTCAATTTGAAAAGTCCGGGAGCAGAGCAAGGACGCCCGTTGGCTGAGCAGTAAAGTAAGTGCTAATCACAGTTCAACAGGCAGTTTAAGTGAGAAGTCAGGTAAATTGGACAATCAGGCAATTTAAATTGGTGATATAAGCAAGGCTCACAAAAGGGTGCAGCCCTGTTCAGGTGCAGCCCAGTGAGAAAAGTGCGAGTCTTTGGCTGCGAGTCTTCGGCGAGGAGGCTGAGGTGAGGAGGATATAATTGTTTTAAGCCAGAGCTGGTTATAGGCACAAGGTGATGGCGGAAAAGTTGGTGCGGTGTGTTTCCTGCAGGATGTGGGAAGACAGGGACGTCGCGGGAGCTTCTGGGAGCTACACCTGCAAGAACTGTGTCCAGGTGCAGCTCCTGAAGGGACGTGTGGTGGAGTTGGAGAGGCAGTTGGATGACCTCAGGGCCATCCGGGAATGCGAGAGTTTCCTCGACAGGACCTATTGTGAGGCTGTCACGCCAAGGGTCCAGGTCGAGCGAAGGTGGGAGACTGTTTCCGGGGGGAGTGGACGTGGACTACAGGAGACCCCAGTGGCTGTGCCTATTGCAAATAGGTATACCCTCTTGGGAACTGTCGGGGCAGAAGACGTTTCCAGTCCGAGTGGCGGACCTGTTGGCAAGGATACACGACAGGGGAGACCGAAGTCTGGAAGAGCCGTAGTGGTCGGTGACTCCATAGTCCGAGGGACGGATAGAAGATTCTGTGGCAGCAGGAGGGACTTGAGGATGGTCTGTTGCCTCCCTGGTGCCAGGGTTCAACACATCACAGACCGGCTTCAGAAAATCCTAGCGAGGGAAGGCGATCAACCTGAAGTCGTTGTGCACGTGAGCACGAATGACGTCGGGCGGAAGAGGAAGGAGGTGCTACAGCGGGAGTTTAGAGAGTTGGGAAAAACGCTGAGAAGTAGGACGTCGAAGGTAGTTATCTCTGGACTGCTACCGGTACCTCGTGCTGGTGAGGCCAGGAACAGAGAGATAGAGGGTATGAATTTATGGCTGAGGGACTGGTGCAGAGAGCAGGGATTTAGATTTCTGGACCACTGGGATCTCTTCTGGGCTAGGGGTGACTTGTACAAAAGGGACGGGTTGCATCTTAACAGCAGGGGGACAAACATTCTGGCAGGCAGGTTTGCTAGTGTGACACCTGTGCCTTTAAACTAAGTAGTGGGGGGGAGGGGTTAACAAATTGTGAATATGAAGATGAGGTAAAAGGGAATACAGGAGATATTGCAAAAGACTCTCGGAAGAATGGGAACAGAAGTTCTAGAGCGGAAAAGAAATTAAGGGCAGGGCCAATTGTGAACGATGTGAGAGGGGAGGTAAATACAGAAGTTAAAGTGTTGTACTTAAATGCGCGTAGTATAAAAAATAAAGTGGATGAGCTTGAGGCTCAGTTAGTCATGGGCAAGTATGATGTTGTAGGGATCACTGAGACATGGCTACAAGAGGACCAGGGCTGGGAACTGAATATTCAGGGGTACACAACGTATAGAAAAGACAGACAGGTGGGCAGAGGGGGTGGGGTTGCTCTGATGGTAAGGAATGATATTCATTCCCTTGCAAGGGGTGACATAGAATCAGGAGATGTTGAATCAGTATGGATAGAAATGAGAAATTGTAAGGGTAAAAAGACCCTAATGGGAGTTATCTATAGGCCCCCAAACAGTAGCCTCGACTTAGGGTGCAAGTTAAATCAGGAGATAAAATTGGCGTGTCAAAAATGTAATGCTACGGTGGTTATGGGAGATTTCAACATGCAGGTAGACTGGGAAAATCAGGTTGGAAATGGACCCCAGGAAAGAGAGTTTGTAGAGTGCCTTCGAGATGGATTCTTAGAACAGCTTGTACTGGAGCCTACCAGGGAGAAGGCAATTCTGGATTTAGTGTTGTGTAATGATCCTGATCTGATAAGGGGACTAGAGGTAAAAGAGCCATTAGGAGGCAGTGATCACAACATGATAAGTTTTACTCTGCAAATGGAAAGGCAGAAGGGAAAATCGGAAGTGTCGATATTACAGTATAGCAAAGGGGATTACAGAGGCATGAGGCGGGAGCTGGCCAAAATTGATTGGAAGGAGGCCCTAGCAGGGAAGACGGTAGAACAGCAATGGCAGGTATTCCTGGGAATAATGGAGAGGTTGCAGGATCAATTTATTCCAAAGAGGTGGAAAGACTCTAAGGGGAGTAAGAGACACCTGTGGCTGACAAGGGAAGTCAGGGACAGCATAAAAATTAAGGAGAGGAAGTATAACATAGCAAAGAAGAGTGGGAAGACAGAGGATTGGAACTCTTTTAAAGAGCAACAAAAGTTAACTAAAAAGGCAATACGAGGAGAAAAGATGAGGTATGAGGGTAAACTAGCCAATAATATAAAGGAGGATAGCAAAAGTTTTTTTAGGTACGTGAAGAGGAAAAAAATAGTCAAGGCAAATGTGGGTCCCTTGAAGACAGAAGCAGGGGAATTTATTATGGGGAACAAAGAAATGGCAGACGAGTTAAACCGTTACTTTGGATCTGTCTTCACTGAGGAAGATACACACAATCTCCCAAATGTTCTAGGGGCTGGAGAACCTAGGGTGATGGAGGAACTGAAGGAAATCCACATTAGGCAGGAAATGGTTTTGGGTAGACTGATGGGACTGAAGGCTGATAAATCCCCAGGGCCTGATGGTCTGCATCCCAGAGTACTTAAGGAGGTGGCTCTAGAAATAGTGGAAGCATTGGAGATCATTTTTCAATGTTCTATAGATTCAGGATCAGTTCCTGTGGATTGGAGAATAGCAAATGTTATCCCACTTTTTAAGAAAGGAGGGAGAGAGAAAACGGGTAATTATAGACCAGTTAGTCTGACATCAGTGGTGGGGAAAATGCTGGAGTCAATTATAAAAGACGAAATTGCTGAGCATTTGGATAGCAGTAACGGGATCGTTCCGAGTCAGCATGGATTTACGAAGGGGAAATCATGCTTGACAAATCTACTGGAATTTTTTGAGGATGTAACTAGGAAAATTGACAAGGGAGAGTCAGTGGATGTGGTGTAACTCGACTTTCAGAAAGCCTTCGACAAGGTCCCACATAGGAGATTAGTGGGCAAAATTAGGGCACATGGTATTGGGGGTAGGGTACTGACATGGATAGAAAATTGGTTAACAGACAGAAAGCAAAGAGTGGGGATAAATGGGTCCCTTTCGGAATGGCAGGCAGTGACCAGTGGGGTACCGCAAGGTTCGGTGCTGGGACCCCAGCTATTTACGATATACATTAATGACTTAGACGAAGGGATTAAAAGTACCATTAGCAAATTTGCAGATGATACTAAGTTGGGGGGTAGTGTGAATTGTGAGGAAGATGCAATAAGGCTGCAGGGTGACCTGGACAGGTTGTGTGAGTGGGCGGATACATGGCAGATGCAGTTTAATGTAGATAAGTGTGAGGTTATTCACTTTGGAAGTAAGAATAGAAAGGCAGATTATTATCTGAATGGTGTCAAGTTAGGAGGAGGGGGAGTTCAACGAGATCTGGGTGTCCTAGTGCATCAGTCAATGAAAGGAAGCATGCAGGTTCAGCAGGCAGTGAAGAAAGCCAATGGAATGTTGGCCTTCGTAACAAGAGGAGTTGAGTATAGGAGCAAAGAGGTCCTTCTACAGTTGTACCGGGCCCTGGTGAGACCGCACCTGGAGTACTGTGTGCAGTTTTGGTCTCCAAATTTGAGGAAGGATATTCTTGCTATGGAGGGCGTGCAGCGTAGGTTCACTAGATTAATTCCCGGAATGGCGGGACTGTCGTATGTTGAAAGGCTGGAGCGATTGGGCTTGTATACACTGGAATTTAGAAGGATGAGGGGGGATCTTATTGAAACATATAAGATAATTAGGGGATTGGACACATTAGAGGCAGATAACATGTTCCCAATGTTGGGGGAGTCCAGAACAAGGGGCCACAGTTTGAGAATAAGGGGTAGGCCATTTAGAACGGAGATGAGGAAGAACTTTTTCAGTCAGAGGGTGGTGAAGGTGTGGAATTCTCTGCCTCAGAAGGCAGTGGAGGCCAGTTCGTTGGATGCTTTCAAGAGAGAGCTGGATAGAGCTCTTAAGGATAGCGGAGTGAGGGGGTATGGGGAGAAGGCAGGAACGGGGTACTGATTGATAGTGATCAGCCATGATCGCATTGAATGGCGGTGCTGGCTCGAAGGGCTGAATGGCCTACTCCTGCACCTATTGTCTATTGTCTATTGTCTATTGAGGGCGTGCAGTGTAGGTTTACTAGGTTAATTCCTGGAATGGCGGGACTGTCATATGTTGAAAGACTGGAGTGACTAGGCTTGTATAAACATAGAAAACATAGAAACATAGAAAATAGGTGCAGGAGTAGGCCATTCGGCCCTTCGAGCCTGCACCGCCATTGGAATTTAGAAGGATGAGAGGGGATCTTATCGAAACATATAAGATTATTAAGGGGTTGGACACGTTAGAGGCAGGAAACATGTTCCCAATGTTGGGGGAGTCCAGAACAAGGGGCCACAGTTTAAGAATAAGGGGTAGGCCATTTAGAATGGAGATGAAGAAAAACTTTTTCAGTCAGAGAGTTGAGAATCTGTGGAGTTCTCTGCCTCAGAAGGCAGTGGAGGCCAATTCTCTGAATGCATTCAAGAGAGAGCTAAATAGAGCTCTTAAGGATAGCGGAGTCAGGGGATATGGGGAGAAGGCAGGAACGGGGTACTGATTGAGAATGATCAGCCATGATCACATTGAATGGTGGTGCTGGCTCAAAGGGCCGAATGGCCTACTTCTGCACCTATTGTCTTTTGTCTCCGAGATCTTCGGGTTCCTCCCACACTCCAAAGACGTACAGGTATGTAGGTTAATTGGCTTGGTGTATGTGCAAATTGTCCCCTGTGTGTGTAGGGTAGTGTTAATGTGTGGGGATCACTGGTCGGTGCGGACTCGGTGGGACAAAGGGCCTGTTTCTGTGCTGTATATCTAAACTAAACTAAGGAAGATTTGATGGCAATACTAAGTGCCCAAGCTCCTTCCAACCTCCTATGTGTGAGCAAGCTATAAGGGAGCAGCAATCCCCCCCCAAGCATCTGAATTCAAGATGATCGTCGACTACAGACAGGTGAGTGGCTCATTGATTTCTCCTGGCAGTTGGTTTGATTCTACGTGTATTTGATGTTTTCTATTCTTGTTTTAAGTTGCATATGTTGCTCGGGAGTTCAATGGCAGATGCGTTTTGATGTCTTCCAAGCTTTGGCATTAATGTGTTTGAAGTGCAATGTCATGAAGAGTAGTTTTAAGATGCTGGCTCAGTAGAAGACCTTATTCACTCAGGATATCCAGGAAGAAAATCATCCTAAACATCAGTGAGAATTAATTGGTCGATGATGGACACAAAAAGCTGGAGTAACTCAGTGGGTCAGACAGCATCTCTGGAGAAAAGGAATAGGTGCCATTTGGGGTAGAGACCCTTCTTTTTCCTCTCTGATAATTGCTCTTCGGGCATATCTTGCCATATGCAGGAATTTACTTCCCTCCATCTCGGGCTGATATGCTGGTCAGTGTATAAAATATAATGTCCTAATGTCCATAATTCCTCCATTTGCTGCATCTACATTTGTGCTATTGCAGAACACCAAAGGATGTTTGGTGCCGCAAGGGCTGTTCTCTGATGAAAGTAAACAGACAATGGTGGAATCTCACAACACGTCAAGTAGCATCTGTGGAATGAGAAACAGATTTTAACACTTCAGGTCGCAGGCCCTTTGGCAGACCTGGAATCTTAATTATATTCCTCTTTCCACAAATGCTATGTGATCCACTGGATGTTTCCAGCATCTACGTTTTTTTTTTTTTTTTCATTTGATAGATGAGATGCTTGATGACTCTGGTGTGCAAACCTTGCACCTACATAAAATGCACGCATTGAAAACCATCTGATTGAGCAATGCTTGTGTGTTCTTCTGTTGCCTGAATCTCTCTGGAGGATCCCTGCAGTATACTTGACAGAATGGGTGACAAGGTCTGTGATGGTTTCTGCACCACCTTGCTGTGGTGAGGATAATGCAAAACTCCCTTTTTGTTTCTTTGTTCTCATGATGTGTAACACCGATATTTAGTAGAAGATAGACACAAAATGCCGGAGTAACTCAGTCAGTTCAGGCAGCATCTCTGGAGAAAAGTAATAGGTCTGAAGAAGGGTCTCGATCCAAAATGTCACCTAGACCATTGACATTTGTCTATTCCTTGTAGGCATTTTGTGTCTATCTTCGGTGTAAACCAGCATCTGCATTTGAAAGGGTATTTGAAAGGCTTCCCACTGCTTTTCAATCCCCATTGAAGTTCCATCCGAGTCCAACTATTGTGCAACTCATATGGACCCTTGCCCTTTCGCATTAGATATTGTGTCAAGTATCTGAACTAGACTCATAATAATGATTAACAATGTCTCTTCCAGAGGGATGAGAACAGATGGACCATGTCTATCTTCCCCTGGTTTGCTGCTGTTGCATTCCACCTTGTCATAGAAGAGAATGAGGAAATTATTAATGAGTATTACATAATGTGGCTGCCATAGTTGCAGTAATGTGTTCAAATTGTTAAATGTGTGCACGAACCACAAGGTTTTTGGCACTGTTAAATATGTGCAACTGTTAATTGATGTATTTGAATTTCAACACTTGAGTCCAATTGATCGAGATTATGGGATAAAGTGGAATAGGCAGGTAAACGGTGAGTGAGATAAGCACGATGCCACATTTGAAAATGTAATCTTGCTGGTCCACTGCCCTGTTTCACTGGCGTAACATTCATCATCATCGGCGGTCACTCGAAGCGAGTATGACTGTCCTCTCCAGTCATACTCGGACGCCTGTGCGTGACTTTGTTTAATGTGGGGAGACTGGTGCACAGACAGCCACCACACGGTCCTTGACAGACCTGGGTCAGGATCCAGTGGCATGGAATCCAAGACAACTGGGGACCCTTTTCTGCTGCAGCCTTCATCCGCCTTCCCAGCCGTTGTGACGCTCCACCAAAGTCAGCCACCTGTTCCACCGTTGAGGTCTTGGTTGGAGTGCTCTTTGTCAGGGACCTCCCCCTCGACCTTGCCACCATGGGTGACCCTACCAGGAGCATAGCTCCAGACAGCATCGTTTCTCAGGATCTCAGGACCACACAAGCTTCTCCACCACGACAAGGTGACAATCCACGGAGAAGAAAGGTGTAACATTATGGAACATTTTACAGGAATTATTTCTGACATTGGCCAAAATGGCTATGTACCATATCTGATCAACTCTCCTGCTTTCCTCCTCCACCAAAGAATGCAGTGCAGTGAAAATTGAATAGCTCACGGTATTCATCATTCGGTTTAATTTAGTTTAGTTTAGAGGCACAACATGGAATAAGGCCATTTGGCTCAATGAGTCCACAATGACCACCGATCTCCCGTTCTCACTAGTTCTGTTATCCCACTTTCTCATCCACTCCCTTCACATTAAAGGCAATTTACGGAGACCAATTAATCGACAAACCTGCACATTTTGGGATCTGGGAAGAGACCGGAGCACCTGGAGGAAACTCACACGGTCACGAGGAGAAATCACAGAAAGCAGATGTGGCTGTGGTAGCACACGGTCACAAGGAGAATTCCCAAACTCCACACAAATAGTATCCGAGGCCAGAATCGAACTGGGGTCTTGATGCTGTAAGGCAGCAGTTCTACCAGCTGCACCACTGTGTTGGCCTGATTTCCAAGATTAGATATGATTCTGGACATTTCTGCAATCCTTCTCCACTCACACTGTACTTCTCCTTTAAATTGCAGAGAGTGGTTTTAAGCATTACTGGCTAACTTAGATTGGTGTTGGCCATTCGCAATATTGCCCCCTTGCTGATGAGTCTAGACAATCAATGATGCAGTTAACATTGGCTGGATACTGAACATCATTATGAGCATGCTCCGAGAATTAGTCTGCAGTCTAATAAATGAGTGTAGGTTAATGACCCTTTATGGCCCGGCTCCCTTTTCCGGGTCCATCAATTTGGATTCCTTAAATCTTTCATAGTAGCAGAATATAGAAAGTTGACCTTTGACTTTAATGTCTGCCAATCCCAAAGCATGGTTCATGTTTATGCATTTGGTTCTATTTTTGAGTTCCTTGCAACATTGTAATGGAATCAGACATGTGCCTGCTTCCAACATCACATTAACATCCACCATAAAGACATTTTCTAGTCTTACAACACAGTGCTTGCAATCTTATTAAAATTTTACAAACCGTTAACTGCTGATCATCACTACCAAAGTTGCCATGAATTATAGATAGTTTATTGCATGCAGAGTGAGAAGGTATTGAGATTTCTTTTTCTAAGCCCAAAAAAAAACCCCACAGTAACTAAAGATGCGGGAAACAATAATAGTTGCATCCAATTTTTTGATCCTCAAGAGTTTGGAGGAATTGTTAACCTAGCATTTCAATTACCATGGAGTTTTATACCCAGAGATGTCTGCAATCGCCCTCATTTTGCTTTCATTGCTTCCGATTGATGCAATCAATAAGATAATTATTTACATCTGGGAATTTTCATCATATAAATTGAGGGAATTCAGTTTCAGTCTAGTCTGTTGTCACGTGTATAGTGAAAAGCTTTTGTTGCGTGCTGACTAGTGAGCGGAAAGACAATACATGATTACAGTCGAGCCATTCGCAGTGTACAGATACATGATAAAGGAATAACGCTTAGTGCAAGATAAAGCCTGTAAAGTCTGATCAAAGATAGACTGGGTGGGGGGGTCACTAATGGGGTAGATAGTAGTTCAGGACTGCTCTCTCATTGTGGTAGGATGGTTCAGTTGCATGATAACAGCTGGGGAGAAACTGTCCCCGAATCTGGAGGTATGTGTTTTTACACTTCTACACCTTCTGCCCCATGGGAGAGGGGAGCGACTCGTCCTTATAGATGCTGGGGAGAAAGAAACCATTGGTTTCTGCTGCTTAATTGGTATGAGAGTATTGATCATCATCTGGACTGGCCAACCTAGGTTCAATTGTCTTCCCTTTTCCAAGAGGTTGTACTGCAAGCTGCAATGGCTGATTTCCAAATTATTGGTGTGGGGAGCTTATTTTCCAAAATTGATTTTGCCACTGTAGAAACTGGATTTAATACATTCAGCACCTGGAAATTCATTCCTGGTCAGTAACACTATACACACTTGAAGATGGTGTCAGCCCTTTCTTACTCTTCCTCTGAAATTCATTCAATGAAGTTAATGGACTGAGATTTGGAAATAGAACACAACGTACTGATGCATGTAGCGTGATTGAATGGGTATGAATTTTTGGCCTGTGATTTTTAAGATACACAGATATTCATTTTGCTGTTGAAAATATAATGGCAAATTTATGACCTGATCCATTTGAATGGCTATTTTCTGATTATAATTAATTATGATGAATGTTCGCTCATGGAATTTGATTAAGATTTTACAACGATAGTCATCTCAGTGCAATTTTATTACTGCATTGTTATAAAGAACAATTTTTGAACATTTGCATTTGATTATTAATGTGTGTGCAAATGACTTGATATTCGAGGAATGACTCGATACGAATTGTATGCTTTATAATTTTCTCATTATATAACTTAAGGTAAGATTGAAAGAAAACAGTTCTAGCTCTTCGAGGTATAATACATTAAAACACTGCCCTTCAGCAATGAATCTGGGAGCAATCCTGATCTATAGAATGTAAGTTGCATTTATTGTTTAGTTCTTTGTCAGCACCAGTTTTAGTTCCGCATCTAAACCCAAATGTTTATTCCTTCCACTATATCACCTGGGCTACTGAACAGCATCTTTTGAATGCATGTCTTCCATCGCCTAAAAAGGGAAAGGCATGGAGGTTCATGGAAACACCACCAACTCCCCTCCAAGCTGTATGTCATCATGACTAGGAAATATATTGCCATCATTTTATCATAGGACAATGCATTGGGCATATCTAACTGTGTAGGAAGGAACTGCAGATGCTGGTTTACACCAAAGATAGACACAAAATGCTGGAGTAACTCAGCGGTTCAGGCAGCATCTCTGGAGAGAAGGAATAGGTGATGTTTCGGGTCGAGACCTTTCTTTAGAGACTCTAGAACGGTCTCAATCCAAAACGTCACATATTCCTTTTCTCCAGAGACGCTGCCTGTCCCGCTGAATTACTCCAGCATTTTGTTCTATCCTTGCTCCAAAGATCTTGTTTACAATCTGACATAACCTTTGTGATCTGACCAACGCCTTCACCTGTGTTTCACCTGTCATTCTAACTTCGGTTGTTAACAGTTCGATTTTAGATGGATGCCCTCCACTTAAATTAAAGGTTGGCTGAGGAATCAGTACAGTTTGCCTTGTTCTGACCCACAAAGATCATGTCCTGGCCAGTCCTCAGCTGGATGACCTGGAACTGCTATTTGATCAGGCAGCATCTTTGGAGAAAAGGAATATTTGGGCAATTGGGTGGCGCAGTGGTAGAGTTGCTGCCTTACAGCGCTTGCAGTGTACAGAGTTTGTACATTCTCCCCGTGACCGCGTGGGTTTTCCCCGAGATCTTCCGTTTCCTCCCACACCCTAAAGACATACAGGTTGTAGGTTAATTGGCTTGGTATAAGTGTAAATTGTCCCAAGTGTAGGATAGTGTTAATGTGTGGGGATCGCTGGTCCTTGCGGACTCGATGGGTCCGAAGTGCCTGTTTCTGTGCTGTATCTCTAAATGAAACGAAACTCCAGAATAGGCGACGTTTTGGGTCGAGACCTTTGTTCACACTCGATATCTAATTGTATCTAGCATATCTGTCTAAGTTCCCCAAGTTTAGGTTTGGGCTTATTCTTGCCACGACTTCCAAGATACAGTGAAAAGGTTTATTTTGTATACTATCTAATTACGGGGTCACTGGAAGAACGCACAAACTCTGCACAGACAGCAGCCGCGGTCAGGATCGAACCATGGTCTCTGTCGCTGGGAGGCAGCCGCTCTACCGTTGTGCCACTGTGCCGCCCTCTACATCTGTCTGTGTGGAGTTTGCATGATTTCCCTGCAAAGGTTTCCTCCAGGTGGTCTGGTTTTTTCCCATGTCCCAAAGAAATATGAGGTGGGCAGTTAATTGGCACTGTAATTTGCCTTGGGTGTAGATGACTGATAGAATCTGGGGGAGATGATTGGAATGCAGGAAGAATAAAGTGATATCAATGTAGGGCGATTGATGATTGGCTTGGACTGAAGCGGTTGTTTCCTGCTGTGATATTTTATGTATCTGAATGAATCCTTTATTGTCACATGTGACAAGTCGCAGTGAAATTCTTTGCTTGCTTACCCAAGGTAAGCAAAGAGCCGCCACATAAGGGCGTTGACAAAGTTACAAAGTACACACAGTATCCGTGACAGGTCCCCCTTTGTTCTCCCCCACCCCCCTCACGGCGGCCCCCCCCACGACTATCTACAATTCTAATTATTTAAGTTCCATACCATTCTAGCTTTGACATATAGTCCTGTACTTCCACTGACTCTGGGTTGAAACTCTGGAACTTCCTAACCAAAATTATGATGGTGAGTGTACCTTCATCACATGCAATAGCTAAAGAAGGTGGTTCATGGGTGGCACCGTGACGCAGCAGTAGAGTTGTTGCCTTATAGCGCCAGAGACCCGGGTTCGATCGTGACTACAGGTGCTGTCTGTACGGATTTTGTACCTTCTCACCGTGACCATGTGGGTTTTCTCCGAGATCTTCGTTTTCCTCCCACACTCCAAAGACATCCAGGTTTGTAGGTTAATTGGCTTGGTATAAATGTAAATTGTCCCTTGTGTGTCTCCTGCTTCCCTTGAGTGAATATAACAACATCATGGCTCCCATGCATCATTAACTTTCAAAGGGAAAATTGTCCTTCTGGTAATTAGCTTAGGTGCTCCTTGATAGGAGCGCAAATGCAAAATCAAGGGCTCTGTGTGTGGTGAAACACATAGCGATAGTAGGCAACAGGTATTACAGGTGAGACCATGGAAGAAGATGACGGCCTCTTCCTGTTCTAATGAAGCTAACAGTGATAGGGATTTTGAGAATCAGATCAAGCCGACAGCTATATAGGTATGACAAGGAGTGATGGAACTAGAGGGCACAGCCTCTGAATAAAAAGGTGTACCTTTAGAATAGAGATGAGGAGGAATTTCTTCAGCCAGAGGGTGGTGAATCTCTGGAATTCACTGCCACAGATGGCTGTGGAGGCTGTCATTGGATATTTTTAAAGCTGTGATTGATAGATTCTTGATTAATGAGAACATCAAAGGTGACGGGGAGAAGGCAGGTGTTTGAGGCTGACAGGAAAAATAGATCAGCCATGATTGATTGGTGGACCAGGGTGGATGGACTGAATGGCCTAATTCTGTTCCTAGGTCTAATGGTCTTGTGGTCTATACGTGGATTGAATGTGAATCAATGTTCCACAGAGTTTCACCAAAATGTCGCAGTGCAAGAAGAGGCACTGTAATAGCTTCTCATTTGCCTAAACTTGTATTGCAGGAGTTCCACACTGACCTCGGACGTCTGCATTAGAGAGGCTGGTGGGCTGAGTGGATACATCCATTTGTTGCAGTTTGCACTGTGTTGAGCTTCAAACCCAAGTTAAAGGTATCATGGCAGGTGTCTAACATGGTTAGTTCATCTGCTATCCTTAAGAGTAGCCAAAATGGTCCCAGCAGGTCAACTGGACTAGGCAGCTCCAGCAGCAGCTGGGATACAGCAGGGTTGAACTGTGACGTTTTAGGTCCAAGCACCAAGAAACCATTCAGTTTATGTTACTCGGTGGAGCTCTTGATTGGAATTCATGACTCAAAAGTACCGTGGCTGATTATCTGAAGATAATTGAATGGTTTAATTTGATTGTGTCTTCATGTCCCGCAAGATTGGTTCTGGAGAGTGGTTTTCTGAGCGTAACGGATTACAAGTAATTGATATGAAAGTTGGTGAAATAGTGTTTAATGGTCCTTGCGGATGAGAGTGGGGGAGAAAATGACAAGAACTATTATGTAGGAGTTGTGCTTCAGCTCGTGGCAAAGGGGAATGAGAAGCTCCATGGAGTCACTGAGCTTTGAGCTAATCTTTCACAATGCCAGCTGTACGGCAATGTTGTAGCTTCCCTTCTTGTAGAATCAAGGCTTAAAGCATGGAAGACCAACTGGCAGGCTGTTCTGATCTCAGCATCCCTGCTTTTTGCCCATAAGTTTGTTAAGAAAGTTTTCAATTCATAAAAAAAATGATTAATGGAATCTGATCTTTTCCAGCCGACATTCAGATTTTCTCATTCTCCCTCTTAGTTTTTCTTTGCCAAAGTTAGTTACAAAATGCTGGAATAACTCAAAGAGACAGGCACATCCATGGAAAGAAGGAATGGGTGACGTTTCAGGTCGAGACCCTTCTTCAGACTGAGAGTCAGGGAAGAGGGAGACACAGAGAGATGGAAGGGTAAGCTGTGAAAACGAGTCATCAAAGGGGACGAAGTCAAGGAAAACGTAGAATAGATCATTGTTAGCTAGGGGAAGGTGACAGCGAAGCATACAAAGGCAAAATTTAATCAGGAGGACAGTAGGACTGGTTGGAGAACAAGGATGGGGGAGGGATGGAGAGAGAGGGAAAGCAAGGTTACTTGAAGTTAGTCAATATTCATTCCGATGGGTTGTAAGCTGCCCAAGCGAAATATGAGGTGCTTATTTTATAGACAATAGACAATAGGTGCAGGAGTAGGCCATTCGGTCCTTCGAGCCAACACCGCCATTCAATGTGATCATGGCTGATCATTCTCAATCAGTACCCTGTTCCTGCCTTCTCCCCATACCCCCTGCTGTTCTTCCAAATTATGTTGCGCCTTACTCTGACAGTGGAGGAGGCCCAGGTCAGAATGGCTAGTATGGGAATGGGAGGGGGAGTTAAAGTGTTTATCAACCGGGAGATCATATAGGTTTAGGTGGCCTGAACGGAGGCGTTCTTTGCCAATGTCCTCCAATTTCTGATATTGACTTATTGATCAGTCCCACAATGCAAAAAAATTGGGAAGGCGGGGGGGAATTGTAATAAATTGTATGGAAACTCAAGCAAGCTCCCAAGTTTCCGTACGATTTTCCATCTCCAATTAATCGCTGTTCATTTTATCATGAACCAATGCAACCAAGCATGGGAGCCGGAAAAGTTATCCCACACAGAGAGTGGTTGCATTGTATAAATGGCAATCTTTTAAAAAAATAACATGTCGTTATGTAACAAAAATCTTTCCTGATACTGAGGTTAATCAAATTTAACCCTGGTTTGAACCTTTCATAATTTGATCGACTGATGTTGCATTCTGAGGTTTATTGTTCTTCCTCCTTGATAAACGTTACACCCAATGCATGAAGAAAATCAAAAAAATGATTGCTTACTAGCAATGAAATGTTGATGCTTTCATCAGTCAACGATTTAAGGGGTCCCATTTCAATGTGACATCGTTCAGTCAAAATAAAATGCATTGAACCAATATTTCATTGGCATAATGGTAGAAGGGTTGATTTACTGCTCTGCGATTATATCGTTAATGGGTTTCTTTCATCTAAAGATCTAAGTGTGTTTCTATGTGTCATTATGTCCAAAAATTGATTTATTGAATAATTTATGCAGTGTTTATGCTGTTCTATGGTCAGAGCAGGACACCTAGATTAGACGATGCATTTAAAGCTGAAGCATGCATTTGCTTTGTAAATATTACTGCCTTGATTTTAACTTGGAGCAGAAATAGGTGGTATTGTGAGAACTGAATATCACCTGACCACCATAGTGTGGGATTTGGGTGATTGCAAATGGATCTCATCTGCCACCAAGTTTCAACATTCTTGCTCTTCTCAGCTCCATAGGGAAATTACAATTCAAGTGGTACCATGTTACACCACCAGAAAGTGATAGATGGATTCAACTGTCTTCAGATGGTCATCCATTGTAGAGGCAGATTAAGTTGCATGTGATGAGATAGGCTTGGGATAATGTTGGACACATCCTTTGGCCATTGCTGTAAGGGGATAATTACGGTTATAAGGTCATAAGGGATAGTAGAATTAGGCCATTCAGCCCATCAAGTCTCCACCACCATTCAATCATGACTGATCTATCACTCCCTCCTAACCCATTCTCCTGCCTTCTCCCCATAACCTCTGACACCTGTACCAATCAAAAATCTATCTATCGCTGCCTTAAAAATATACACTGAGGGCCTCCACAGCCTTCAGTGGCGAATAATTCCACAGATTCACCTCCTTCTGACTAAAGAAATTTCTCCTCATCTCCTTATAACAAAACTTCCTTTAATTCTAATGCTACGACCTCTAGTCCTAGACTCTCCCACCAGTGGGAACATCCTCTCCATATCCACTCTCTCCAAGCCTTTCATCTTTAAAATCTATGAAAGCTACGTAAGGTGACAGAGAGTGAGAAAGTGAGAGTGGAAGTACCAATGTGAAGACATAACATTTAGTCTGTGTGCAAATGGAGGAGGTGTTTATGAATGACCCTGTTTTAATGGCTCAGTGTGTAGGCGGATAGGATTATTTTCCTGTTTGACACACTAATCTTTCATTCCAGATGATAAATGATCAGCTAAGCAGTAGAAGTGGACCATGAAAGATCTCTTAAAGTTTAGTTTAGTGTAGTTTAGAAATGCAGCATGGAAACGGGGCCTTTGGCCCACCGAGTCCATGCTGACCATCGATCACTCATACACTAGTTCTATGTTATCCCACTTTCGCATCCTAAACACTAGGGGCAATTTTACAGAAGCCAATTAACTTACAAACCTGCCTGTCTTTGGAATGTGGGAGGAAACCAGAGCACCCGAGGAAAACCCACGCAGTCACGGGGGGAACGTACAAACACGCTCAGACAGCACCCGCAGTTAGGATTGAGCTGGGTCTCTGGCAGTGTGAGGTAGCAGCTCCTTCTGTGTGACACTACTGTGCCACCTTACGTATGCCAACTATCGTGTAGACCTTAAAATAAAATTTGAGAGCATCACTGGGGTGACAATAGACAATAGACAATAGACAATAGGTGCAGGAGTAGGCCATTCAGCCCTTCGAGCCAGCACCGCCATTCAATGCGATCATGGCTGATCACTCTCAATCAGTACCCCGTTCCTGCTTTCTCCCCATACCCCCTCACTCCGCTATCCTTAAGAGCTCTATCCAGCTCTCTCTTGAAAGCATCCAACGAACTGGCCTCCACTGCCTTCTGAGGCAGAGAATTCCACACCTTCACCACTCTCTGACTGAAAAAGTTCTTCCTCATCTCCGTTCTAAATGGCCTACCCCTTATTCTTAAACTGTGGCCCCTTGTTCTGGACAATTTACTTTGGGGAATGAAGGTGGCGACACAGGTGGACAGGGTGGTGACGATGGTATTTGGCATGCTTGCCTTCATCAGTTGGGATTTTGGGTGCAGGAGTTGGAATATTGTGTGGCGGCTGTACAACATATTGTTAAGGCCACACTTGGAGTATCATGTACAGTGCCGATTGTCATTTAGGAAGAATGTCATTAAGCTGGAAAGGGGTGAAAAAAAGATTTGCGAGGATGTTACCAAGTCTGGAGGGTTTGAGTTACAACGAGAGGTTGGACAGGCTGTATTTTTTTTCCCTTCAGCACAAGAGGCTGAGGGGTGACCTTGTAGAGTAGTTATAAAATCATGAGGAGCATAGATCAGATGAATAGCCACAGTCCTTTTGCCAGGTTGAGGGAGTCTAAAACTAGAGGGCATAGATTTAAGGTGAGAGGAGCAAGACTAGAAAGTATTTTTCACAGATAGGGTGGTATGCACATAGAACGAGCTGCAAGAGGAAATGGAAGAGGCATTATAATTATAACATTTAAAAGACTGTTAGACAGGCATATCAATAATAAAGGTTTGGAAGGATAGGGGCTAGGCGCAGGTAAGCTCGGTTAAGCAAATTTGTTGGCATGCATGAGATGGGCCGAAGAGCCTGTTTCCGAGCTGTATAGCTTCACGACTCCATGGTCATTGTTGTAGGGTTTGAGGAGGGATGTCAGTTGAAGCGGAACAGGTGGGAGGGTAACCGGAGAATAGTGAAGCCTACTGGAGATTTGGTCAGGTTGGAGAAGGGAAATAGTGAAAACATTGCTGTTTGCTAACAAGGACCATGCTCAATGTGTTTGAAGCTGTCTCATTTGCCGCCGTTTAGCAGGATGTTTTGCAAAAAATCTAATGAAATAATGACCTCTATTCCCACTAGAAGAGGGTTCCTTGCGGTGAAGTTATTTGCGATATTTCCTCCAGGAGATGGCATAGCTAGATGACATCCTCTTTTATGAATCAGAAACACTAAAGACAGGTTTCCCCTGAGATGCTCACGGAAGACTTCTTGAAACAGCAAAGATATCTTGGTCTTGGTCCAGTAGGAAAATAACTGCAGATGCTGGTACAAATCGAAGGTATCACAAAATGCTGGAGTAACTCAGCAGGTCAGGCAGCATCTAGGAGAGAAGGAATGGGTGACGTTTCGGGTCGAGACCCTTCTTCAGACTGATGTCAGGGGGGCGGGACAAAGAAAGGATATAGGTGGAGACAGGAAGACAGTGGGAGAACTGGGAAGGGGGAGGGGAAGAGAGGGACAGAGGAGCTATCTAAAGTTGGAGAAGTCAATGTTCATACCGCTGGGCTGTAAGCTGCCCAAGTGAAATATGAGGTGCTGTTCCTCCAATTTCCAGTGGGCACTGGATGAGGCCCATGACAGAAAGGTCAGACTGGGAGTGGGAGGGGCAGTTGAAGTGCTCAGCCACCGGGAGATCAGGTTGGCTAAGGCGGACTGAGCGAAGGTGTTGAGCGAAACGATCGCCGAGCCTGCGTTTGGACTCGCTGATGTAGAGATGGTCTTGGTCCAAGTATGTTCATATTGCGTAAGGTTAAATGCTGCGCCTTTCTCGTCTCATGAGAGGTGACTGCTTTTCAGGTTAAAGTGTGCCATTGGAAATCTTGCATTGAGTTAGCATAATGGCCTCTTTGGCTTCTGCAAATTAATTGTCAGTCTAAAACAGGAAGAAGAAACAAATCTTGAGATAAATCTCACGCAATGATAAATATAATTTAATCGACCAAATGGAATGCAATATGGTAAACAAAATTCAGCTAACAATATAAAGTGCTATTCACCTTTGGAAGGACAATGCCAACTAAGCAAATCATTATGTGCGGCTCTGTGTATTGATGGATACTTTACCAGCCAAGCATTGAGAAAATAGCATTAAATTCAATGTGCAACTAAGTTTAAATATTTTGAGGCTTCTCCTGTCACCTCTGTAATATCTGTTTATTTAAAAAAAATTGAATGTCAAGTATGATATTCTAGATAACAGGCTTTATTTCCTGAAGAAGAGTCTCGACCCGAAACGTCACCCATTCCTTCTCTCCAGAGATGCTGCCTGTCCTGCTGTTACTCCAGCATTTTATGTCTACCAGGGTTTATTTCCTGTTGCAAGTTGGTCCCCAGTGCACTGCCAAACAACCAAGAGAGCCCCATAAACTTGAAATTTAATAGAGCATCTCTCACCTTAAATCCACGAGGCAATGCTTCTCTTGCAATTATATTTTTTTGTTGTCGTAAATCAGCACACATGGCTGAGTATATTGTGGTGCTAAAGTAATTCTCTTGCTCTGCGGGAACTTTTCCAATTTCTGTACTTTCCAAAGTGAATGGTGCCCTGCTGTGCCTGAATTGGCCTTATTCCACCTGTTTCCCTGATCTTATGGGAGTTTCGAACTCTGTGTGCCAATTAGTCACATCTCTTTATGCTGAAAGCCAGCTGTCGCTCTGCAAAGCCCTCCTGTTCCCAGGAAGTGGATGCCTCTAAACCAACTATAATATAATTTTAAGCTTCCAGCTTCTCTCCACTGCTACAACTGGATCTCAAAAATACGTTTTCTTTCTCCAATGAACCTTATTATATTAACTCATCCATCCTGTATCCAGTATCTCCATTAGAACGAAGGACAGTCCAGCATAGAATAGCGATTTTTTTTTCCATTTTTTTTTCTTGGTCGAAGTGCCCTGGGGGAATATTTCAATGGTATCTCTTTTGGATAAGAAAACTAAGAAGATGTCAGTTGCTAACACATTAAAAATCAAAACGACCTGAGGTGGCTCCATAGAATTACAAGTTAGAACATTATCTTTCTTCTCTGGGACTATAAATGATCATTCAAAGACCTAGGGATTTAAATGCTCTTGAACCTTCTCTCCTCATTATCCTCTTGGATTTCCATGTCTGGGTTCTGATCCTTTCCCAAACCCATGGTGAAATGCCCACAGCAATGCAATGCTTAACAGTATGCTACATGCATTATACTGATGGAACTGATACACTACAATGCTGAGAATTGTATTCAGCATTCTGTATCTTCCCTTTTACGCTATCTATTGTACTTGAGTTTGACTTGTTTATACTTATGTACACTATTATTAGCAAAACAAGGCTTTTCACTGTACATTGGCACACTTGACATCAATAAACCTAAAACCTAAAATCTCGATCTAAATTCCCTCTTCCCATCCTCCATACTGGACCAAGTACCTCAAATTTGACATTGCACTTCAGATGTTTTCTTATTAAAATGGCAAGCTATTGTGTATTGACTGAAAATAGCTTTCTTCAGTAAAGACTGCACTGTGTGAAGGCAGCCCTTGGCTTTCCTTGTGCTTTGAAGACCTGAAACATATTTGTATCATTTAAAGTATCATTTGCAAGTCTGGAAAACGTGCATGCACAGACATTATTTCACCGTAACCAGGTATTATTTATTTGAATATCTCCAATTGTCCTCTCGGATGATGGTGAGGCACTCTCTTGAAATGCTGCACATTTTGATAGGGAGTTCCATGATTTGAGACCAATGAAATGGAATGAACCATAATCCAGCAGCAACTTACTTCCAGATGATGTTTTGCACACGGAGGAAAATGCATCTACAGGTTTTTTTTTCTGTGTCCTCCTTATGGTTGGGGGAGGGGGGGGGGGGGGTCGGGAACGGTCGAGGTCATGTGGTTTGGAAGATACTATTGCAGACACCAAAGCAGAAAGTTCAGTGCTTTTTGTATATAGTGTACTTTCTAGTTTGAGTGCACTGGTGAAAGATGAGTGGGTAGGGTGATAAATTGGGTACCTATCCAATGTGTTGCCTTATCCCAGAAGTGCAAAGCATGTGACTGCTGATGCTGTAAATCTGAAATTAAGATCATAATCTTCTACATAGAAACGTAGAAAATAGGTGCAGGAGTAGGCCATTCAGCCCTTCGAGCCAGCATCACCATTCAATATGATCATGGCTGCTCATCGAAAATCAGTACCCCATTCCTGCTTTCTCCCCATATCCCTAGATTCCATTAGGCCTAAGAGCCCTAAGAGCTGTATCTCACTCTCTCTTGAATACACCTAGAGAGACACAGAACACATTCTGTGAGTCAACAGCAATTGATAAGCAACCTGAAATATTAAAGAAGTTTATTTCTCAATCAATACTGCCTGACCTGCTGAACATTTCCAGCATTTCCTGTTCTTAGGGTGGATGGTGTTAAGTTTCTTTAGTGTTATCAGAGCTACACTTGTCCAGGCAAGTGAAAAGTATTCTATGATGCTGTTCACTTTGTGCATTGATAATGAATGAAAGGCTTTGGGATGTTAAGAGGTGAGTCATTTGTCACAGGATACCCAGACCTTAATCTGCTCTTATAACTGAAGTATTCGTGTAACCTGTATGGGCGAATTTACGGTCAAAGATACTGATGCTGGAGGGTGCATCACAGATGATTTGTTTGACTGTTAAGGGTAGCTGGTTAGACTCCTTCTTGATAGAGGTGGTTACTCACTGCATTTGTATGCAGATGGGAAAATTGGAAAATAGTTAGACAGAAGGAACTGCAGATGCTGGATTACCAACAAAAAAAAAGACTCCCTCTGAAGAACATTGATAGATGATGTTTCAGGTTGGAACCCGTCTTCAGGCTGATTTTTATTAAGTAAATATGTTCTTTATGGAGAACTACATTTGAAAGGAGTATGGGTTGGGGAATGAGGTCACCCTGGATTGTTAATTTGTGCAGTGCCTCTTTCCTCTATGGATCTGCAGCGTGATTGCTGAAATGGCTGCAAGCATACAGTGAATCACGTCCAATGCAGCAAATCAGTCTTCCCAACCTCCTGCAGCCATGTGATGACTTACTCCTGACTTTCTATATTTCCATGACAATGTTTCCACTAGTGGGATAGTCTAGGAATAGAGGTCAGATCATCAGAATTAAAGGGTGTTCCTATAGGAAGGAGATGAGGAGGGATTTCTTTAGTCAGAGGGTGGTGAATCTGTGGAATTCTTTGCCACAGAAGGCCGTGGAGGCCGAGTCAATGAATGTTTTTAAGGCAGAGATAGATAGATTCTTGATTAGTACGGGTGTCAGGGGTTATGGAGAGAAGGCAGGAGAATGAGGTTCGGAGGGAGAGATGGATCAGCCACGATTGAATGGCAGAGTAGACTTGATGGGCCAAATGGCCCAATTCTGCTCCTAACACATGAGTGCTGATGGCTGCTGAATTAGCTGCAAGCATACAGTGAATCATATCCAATGCATCAGACTACAGTCTTCCAGTCACCGGCAGCCAAATGATGAACTGCTCCTGACTTCATCTGGGAAAACATCCTGTTTAACCACATGACACATCTGACGCCACCCTTGTGACAGATGTGTCCCAATCAACTAGTGTCTGCCCTTTTGCACGTAACACGAAACTGGTATTTACAAGTGTTGACGATTTTTTAAAAATTCCACAAAATTTGAGACGAAAAAAACAAAAGCATCATCATAGATTTCATCTTTTGCCCAACCCTATTTACTTTACTGTTCAGGTTTGAACTTGTTGACATCTGTATTTTTCTCTTTAAGGTATTAATTGCATTGTTATTATAAAAATAGCAAAGGAAATTAAGAGGCTGCTTGCCCTGCACATTGTTGGATTCGAGTTGTATCTTAATTCTTATGTTACAGCCACTCCTCTCCCATTTGTTCCCGATGTTGGGGAAGTCCAGAACACGGGGTCACAGTTTAAGGATAAGGGGGAAGTCTTTTAGGTCCGAGATGAGAAAGTTTTTTGTCACAGAGAGTGGTGAATCTGTGGAATTCTCTGCCACAGAAGGTACCTTTCCTGCCCAGGCTAAACCCTGCAGATGTTCACTAACCTCCATTATACGAGATGCCACGACCAAAAACGATGAAAGCTCACAAGCCCAAGCTCCGCTTTCATTCTTTTGTGCTTTGGCTGCCTATTTCTTTTCTAAAATTGCACATAAAAGAAACATTTAATCTGAGGATCGCATGATTTTTGTAAAAAAAATGGGAATAAAATCCGTTGAGGCCAGTTCGTTGGCAATATTTAAGAGGGAGTTAGATGTGGCCCTTGTGAATAAATGGGTCAGGGGGTATGGAGAGAAGGCAGGTACAGGATACTGAGTTGGATGATCAGCCATGATCATATTGAATGGCGGTGCAGGCTCGAAGGGCCGAATGGCCTACTCCTGCACCTATTTTCTATGTTTCTATACTCCTTTTGGCAATGGGTCACAAATTTGATCTCGGCTAATGCACCATACTGCCATTATTTGAATCTAGATATGATATGTATTTTTAATTGCACGTTTGACAAAACGGAGCTTCACCCAGGGTGCCAGAGCTCAAGAATGTAATGTTGGCTTTATTCTCCACACTGCTGTATGGAGAATGTCACAGTGGACAAGGAAACAAAGATGTACCCAAACCGGAAACCATGGATGAATAAGGAGGTGCAGAACCTGCTGAGGGCATGCAACAATGCCTTTAAATCTGGTGACACTTCAGCATACAGTGTTGCCAGGTCAAACCTGAACAAAGGTATAAAAAGGGCCAAAGACACCCACAGGCAACGGGTAGAAGACCACTTCAATACCACGGACACCAGAAGCATGTGGCAGGGTGTCAGGGATATCACTGACTACAAGAGCAGCCCTGCCTGCCCCCACAGCGATGCTACACTAACCAACGAGCTTAACACCTTCTTTGCCCGCTTCGAAACTGGCAACACCACCATGAGTGGAATAACCCCAGCCAAAGCGGAGGGACAGGTCTTAACATTGAGCACACAGGATGTACAACGCGCTCTGCGAAGGGTCAACCCACACAAGGCTGATGGAGTTCAAGGAAGGGTACTTAGGGACTGTGCTGAACAGCTGGCTGAGGTATTCACCAGGATCTTTAACCTGTAATTATCTCTGGCTACAGTCCCCAAGTGCCTGAAGTCAACGACCATAGTGCCGGTGCTGAAAAAAGCGAAAAGCATCAACTTGAACGATTACCGCCCAGTTGCCCTAACTCCGATAGTCATGAAGTGCTTTGAAAGGCTGGTCCTCCCACACATCAAATCCAGCATCCCTGACTCACTGGACTCGCATCAATTTGCATACAGGGCAAACAGATCCATAGAGGATGCCATCTCTCTGGCTCTTCGCACTGTCCTGACTCACCTGGAGAGACAGGGCACGTACGTGAGGATGCTATTCATTGACTATAGCTCTGCCTTCAACACGGTCATCCCCATCAAGCTCCTCACCAAACTCCACCAGCTAGGCCTCAGCTCATCATTATGCGACTGGATCCTGGACTTCTTGATGGAGCGACCGCAGGCAGTGAGAATGGGCCCGCACCTGTCCTCCACTATCACCCTGAGTACCGGCACACCACAGGGCTGTGTTCTGAGCCCCATGCTCTACTCCCTATTCACATACGACTGTGTTCCTGCATTCAACACCAACACCAACATTGTCAAGTTTGCAGACGACACAACAGTGATCGGGCTGATCACCAACGGTGATGAAACAAACTACAGAGCGGAGGTGCAGAACCTGGCGGACTGGTGCTCAGATCACAACCTGTCCCTAAATACCACCAAGACCAAGGAGCTGATCATCAACTTCCGTAGATCACGCAACGGGGAATACGCCCCGATCTTTATCAATGGGGACAGTGTGGAGAGAGTGTCCAGCTTCAAGTTTCTGGGCACTCACATTTCGGAGGATCTCACATGGTCCACTAACACTGCTGCGCTGGTCAAGAAGGCACAGCAACGACTGTTCTGCCTGAGAACACTGAAAATGTCTGGTCTGCACCAACAGCTGCTGACGACCTTCTACCGCTGCACCATAGAGAGCATCCTAACGCATGGCATCCCTGTGTGGTACCTCAGCTGCACAGAGGCAGAGAGGAGAGCTCTTCAGCGGGTAGTCCATAGAGCTCAGAAGACTATCGGAACACAGCTACCAGCCTTGGAGGACATCTACAACACACGATGCCTCAGAAAAGCCACCAGCATTTACAAAGACATCTCTGATGCCCTAGTGTGAAACACCTCATCCCGGGCGCAGATGCGGCCTAGACGGAGGAATTAGGAGTAGGGGAAAGACTTTTTGCAGGAGACTTTTTGCAGAGAGCAGTGGCAAAATTAGTGTTGCATATAATTCTTACGAAACCTCCTGGCACTTGTATGCTAAGCCAGAAAATGAAAGCATCCCATATGTCTTTCTAAACGTTGTAATTTACTTTCATTCCTACCTTCATTCTGTCCATTGACAAGTGAAACGCATTGTCATCAAAAACCCATTGTCATTTTCCAAATGCATTCAGATGCCACTTAGAGTCATAGATTCATAGAGTTATACAGTGTGGAAACAGGCCCTTTGGCCCAACTTGCCCACTCCGGCCAACATGTCCCAGCTACACTAGTCCCACCTGCCAGCGTTTGGTCCATATCCCTCCAAACCTGTCCTATCCATGTATCCGTCTAACTGTTTCTTAAACATTGGGGTAGTCCCTGTCTGAACTACCCCCTCTGGCAGATTGTTTCATACACTCACCACCCTTTCTAAGGTGATCAAAGCCATTTCCCGCAGTCCCTCCCATGAGACATCCCGGGCTAGGCATGTATCCAAGGACTGTGGAATAAAATTATGCCTTTTAGTTACTCGATTTGGCCTTGCTGTACAGATTGCACCCTTTGGTTTGATGTGATAGCACGAGGAACAGTCACTGAGTCACACAGTGCTGGACAATGGTGGAATAGAATCCTTTTTACCTTGGTTAATCTCATATTCTCTAATTAATAGCACAATGGAAAGTTAAGTAGATGTACTCATTGGTGCTGATATGAAAGTAATGCAGCAGCTCCTACCTACTGTAGATAGTGCTTGTCATATCATATCATATCATATATATACAGCCGGAAACAGGCCTTTTCGGCCCACCAAGTCCGTGCTGCCCAGCGATCCCCGTACATTAACACTATCCTACACCCACTAGGGACAATTTTTACATTTACCCAGCCAATTAACCCACATACCTGTACGTCTTTGGAGTGTGGGAGGAAACCGAAGATCTCGGAGAAAACCCACGCAGGTCACGGGAGAACGTACAAACTCCTTACAGTGCAGCACCCGTAGTCAGGATCGAACCTGAGTCTCCGGCGCTGCATTTGCTGTAAAGCAGCAACTCTACCGCTGCGCTACCGTGCAGTCACACTGTTTAAACCTGACTGAGAGAGTAGGGTTCCAGGTCGTTTCAATTCAACTGTCACATTTCAACATTTAATTCATTTCTAATTCTGTTTCAAAGTTTCTTTATATTTATGTGGTCACGTGTATGGAGGGGTCTGTATCTATGATCTTTATTGGGCACTGAGAGGTATTGACAGAGCGATGGGAGAAACAGTTTCCTTGGTTAAGTGAGAGACAGACTGATGGCATGGGGTCCCTTGAGGTATATTCTTCTTGATCAATAAGCCGAACTTGACTTGGGATATTTTGGTGCCAATATTGGGAGACAGAAATTGAGCATGCCGTTCATCGATGTCACCCCACCTCTTTAAAAAAAAAAAAAGAAACTTGTGTCTTCAACTTTTAATAAGGTGAACTTTGAAACAAAAGAGTCACTCCTATACACTAAAATTAGAAACCAGGATATCACTGTCTATGATACTGCAATTAGCAGATGATTCAGTCTACATTTGATGGTAATTAACAACTAATGGGATACTTTCTGTTGCTGTGTAATTAGAAAAAGGGTCATCCTCACATTCATCTCTATTATATAAAAAGTCAATCTTCAATATGCATTTATTATGCAAGTGTTCACAGCAAATGTCAAGGCAGCTTATCTTCTTTCTTTTCTCCTGTTCACTGGTGTATAGAAACATAGAAACGTAGAAAATAGGTGCAGGAGTAGGCCATTCGGCATTCAATATGATCATGGCTGATCATCCAAAATCAGTGCCCCGTTCTGGCTTTTTCCCCATTCCCTTGATTCCCTTAGCCTTAAGAGATAAATCTAACTCTCTCTTGAAAACATCAAGTGAATTGGCCTTCTGTGGCAGAATTCCACAGATTCACAACTCTCTGGTACCTCCTTGAGTACTCTGGGATGCAGACCATCAGGCCCTGGGGATTTATCTGCCTTCAGTCCCAACAGTTTACTGAACCCCATTTTCTGACTAATGTGGATTCCCTTCAGTTCCTCCCTCGCACTACATCCCCAGTCCCCTAGTATTTCCGGGAGATTGTTTGTGTCTTCCTTAGTGAAGACAGATAGTGCTTGTTTAACTGTTCTACCATTTCCTTGTTTTTCATTATAAATTCGCCTGTCTCTGACTGTAAGGGACCTGCATTCATCTTCACTAACCTTTTCCTTTTTACATGCCGAAAGAAACTTTTACAGTCAGTTTTTATATTCCCCGCAAGCTTTCTTTCATGCTCTTTTTCCCCCCTCTTAATTAATCCCTTTATCCTTCTCTGAGCTCTAAATTTCTCCCAGTCCTCTGGTTTGCCACTTCTTCTGACCAATTTATATGCCTCTTCCTTGGATTTAACACTATCCTTGACCTCCCTCGTCAGCCACGGTTGAGCCGCCTTCCCAGTTTTATTTTTTCCGCCAGACAGGGATGAACAATTTCTGGAGTTCATCCATGCGGTCTTTAAATCTTTGCCATTGCATCTCCACTGTCAACCCTTCAAGTATAACTTGCCAGCCTGTCCAAGGCAATTCCTGTCTCAAATCTTCAAAGTCTCCTTTATTCAAGTTCAGGACCCTAGTCTCTGAATTAACTGTGTCACTCTCCATCCGAATGCAGAATTCCACCATATTATGGTCACTGTTGCCCAACGGGTATTTTGTCCTATTAACTGCAAAAGTTGGAAGATGTCAGCCAAAAACTATCCTGTTTCTCGGAGATTTAGCAGGATAAGTCAAACAAATGACCAGATAGAATGCGATAGATTAGCAGATGAACCACAGCTTCGGTTTTCTAATATTCTTTTTTTAGCATCAATTGCAAAACAAGACAGTCATGTGCACATTCTGCTCACAGATAAGGATGAGGCAATAAGAATTCATGCGTGTAATGGTATCATTATCATTTTTGGAGATGAAAGGATAATGGGGATGGCTAAACTTTCAAAACCCACGTCAGGTAGTTGCAATTGCTGATGCCAATGGAATATTGAGTTGGACATGAAACAAATGGTTGTGAATATAGCATGTCGTGATCTTTCAGTCTGCAAGCCTTTGGAGCTGTTTTGTTCCTTTGGTCCGAAAGAATCAAATATAAAACAGATCAAAGATAATTATTGTAGTAGACTTAGCAGAAGTGCAGATCACACAACAGCTACTTGTGCAATTTACTTTCATTCTGCTCGTTTATTGAACAGAAACTTGGATTTTTGGGCATCTCAAAGAAGGTACTCAAGTTATTTTGCATCCGTAACATATTTTCTGTGAATTGTTATGGGCAAAGAGTTTTAAAGAAACTTGTCAAAATGTGACCTTAGTTCAGTTTAGTTTACTTTAGAGATACAGCGCGGAAACAGGCACTTCGACCCACTGAGTCCGTGCCGACCATTACACTAGCATACACAGCACACTAGGGCAATTCATACCGAAGCCAATTAACTTACAAACCTGAGATAGACACAAAAAGCTGGAGTACCTCAGCGGGATAGGCTGCATTTTCTGGTGAGATGGAATGGGTGACGTTTCAGGTCGGGACCTGTACGTCTCTGGATTGTGGTAGGAAACCGAAGCACCCGGAGAAAACCCTGCACAGGTCACAGGGAGAACGTACAAACTCCGTACAGACAGAACCCGGAGTCAGGATCGAACTCGGGTCTCTGGCGCTGTATGGCAGCAGCTCTACCTCTGTGCCACTGTGCCGCAGTGATAAAACATGCAATATAGTAATTATTATGCATTGTGCTCCGTTCTATTGAAATCTATATCCAGCAGGATTCTGGAAGTAATATCACCACAACAACTGCCGTGCACAATAACACGACTTTCTCAAGGGCAAGTAGGGTAAGGCAATTATTGCTGACCTTGCTACCAATTCTCACCTATATCGAACAAGTCGTTCCTTATACTCTGTGTGTAGGAATTGAGAATACATATGAGCCACACAACCATGCCCATCCTGTTCAATGATGTTTGTGTGAATCTAAATTTAAGATGCATATTATTGTATGTTTGTTTCTTTTCTGCAATTATTTCATAGAATGAAAATATCACGGAGCAGAGAAGGTCGTCATACTATCCACACTGCCAGCATTGGCCCTGTAAAAGTACTATCCAGTAGGTCACCATCACCAGGTCCCTCCAAAAGGTCCTGTACATTTTCCTTTTCAATTGGTTATTCAATTTGGTTTTGGAGGTTGCTATTCAATTTCCTTCCAGCAGTCATTCAGGCAATACGTTCCAGATCATATCTACTTGCTGTGCAAGAAACCACCGCTCTTACCTTGCCCTTCAAGCTGCAAGTCACCTAATTTGGATGTGTATTGCCATACCTTGTGGCTGGGTCCGAATCCTGGAGCAGTACTGTTCACTGACAGGGTTCTAGTAGGTAGCTAAATTCCACCTTCTTGGGGGCATTTAGCAATGGGCAATAAACCTAGATCTTCTCGCTGACTCCCAATTTCAAAAAAAGGATCGCAAAATTCTCTTCCTTTCCTCGCTCATTATTTTACCAATTATCCTAATTTGAGCGTGCAGATCCAATTTGGTATGGTCTCCATTTGCTGCTATTGTACTGGCACAATTGAAGATTAGCCTTGCTGAATGAGGGATGATTTAATTGATTTTTCTCACACTTTTTATTCAGAAAGATGGCACCCACGGCACGGGTTCCCCATTGTTACATGCCTCATTAACTTACAGAGATCTTATAAGTAATCTTGTTCTCTGGATTTTTTTCTTCTTAAGCGTATGTTTTTTTTAAACATCCACCCAATTGCTTTCCTTCACAGTTATAAATGCCCAGATGATATTCCACCTTGATCTCTCTACTTGTGAGAACAAATTGATTTTCTTTGGATTTTTTCATAGTTCACAGCCCAGCAATCTGCAGAACAGCACTATTCCGCTTGCCTTTAATTGAACCTTTTCTAAGCTAATATGATTTTTTACATCTAAAACCCCATATAGGCCAGAATACCCCACACACGGAATCACCCAGTAGAACATTGTTTACTTCGGGCCTGATTGGATCTCATTGACTCCAGGGATATTTTCAACTCCCCTGTTGTTGTGTGGGAGTTTAAAAGTAAAGACTGATCAACTAGTCCCAGCTTATGGTGTTAGTGAAAGTCAGGGAAGTGGGATGGGAGAACAATCCATGCTTACAAAGCAGGACAGCCTTTAGACAATATCATGTCACTGTTACTTTTAGTGCCTGCATTTTGTGCTTCCTAAACCTTGGGAAGCCAACAGTTGAAGAGAAACATAGTAGGGTGGATGCAACAAGTAAATTCCTTGAATCACTACTAGTGCTTCATGAGAAGGAGGAAGGATTCTCTTCTGCCCTACATTGACAACTTATCGACCTGTCAGCATCTGTCTGACCACTATCCTTCCTCCACAGAACAATCCTCACTCCAAAGACTGTAGGAAGGAACTACTGATACTGGTTTACACCAAAGATAGACACAAAATACTGGAGTAACTCAGCGGGACAGGCAGCATCTCTGGAGAGAAGGAATAGGTGACGTTTCAGTTTGAGACCTTTCTTTAGAGACTGAAGAATGGTCTCGATCCAAAACGTCACCTATTCCTTTTCTCCAGAGACGCTGCCTCTCCCGCTGAGTTACTCCAGCATTTTGTTCTATCCCTGCTCCAAAGATCTTGTTTACAATCTAACATAACCTTTGTGATCTGACCAACGCCTTCACCTGTGTTTCACCTGTCATTCTAACTTCGGTTGTCAACAGTTCGATTTTAGATGGATACCCTCCACTTAAATTAAAGGTTGGCTGAGGAATCAGTACAGTTTGCCTTGTTCTGACCTACAAAGATCAAGTCCTGGCCAGTCCTCAGCTGGATGGCCTTGAACTGCTATTTGCCCGAAGTTCACCCAGTAGTCAAAACCCAAGATTCTGCAGTCAGCAGTGAGCGATGTCAATTAAATCAAATACCTCCCAGAAATCCTTCCAACTTGATCTTCCAGGAACCGGTCGAAGGAACTTTTCACAGCAATAGATGACAATCCATCCAATAACATTTTGACAACTGTCATCGTTGATCACTTGCATCAGTGTAATCCTTGTGTTTCCTCCTCTGCATTCTGACTAACTACATCTTCCAGGCATGTGTCTGACTCTTCTAATCAGTCCCACACCCCATGAGAGAACCTACCCTCTCTGATCACTCAACTCCCCCTGTAATCTCCCAATCCCTTCGAGTTGTGCACCCGTTTTCCTGATAGCTGATTAATCCTCAGTCTGTACCCTGCACCCAGGAAATGGCAAATCATTCTCCAATTCTGTCTGTCCTTTTGATTTAACACATCTCTTGGGGAAGCTTTCCTGTCCTGTCACTGTAGAGACAAACTATGGAAATAGAAGCTAGGACCGTAAATGACACTCAAGTTGTTCCTGGCCTAGACCAGCAAAGTTGCTCACCCATGCCTGGTCTGTCAAGATTCAAGATTCAAGATTCAAGATAGCTTTATTGTCATCCAAATTGGACGAAATTCAGTCACCCACAGTCCAACAACAAAAGCATCGAAATAGGCATTAAAATTACACAACCCCAAAAACACACAAAAGAAGAAACATCCATCAAGAAAACATCCATCACAGTGAGTCTCCTCCAGTCCTCTCCTCACTGTGATGGAAGGCCACAATGTCTTTTCCCTTCCCTTGCCGTCCTCTCCCGCGGTCAGGTTGTTGTGGTTGCAGGCCGCGCCGGACGGTGGACGGTCCGCAGCGGGCCGACCCAAGCCCCGCGATCCGGGGCGGGCGAACACGCTGCCTCTGTTGCTGCACGTCAGGGCGGTCGTGGCTCCCGACATTGAAGTCCCTGCCCAGCAGAGAAAAATCCCGCGGCCTATTTTAGGCCACGCCGGACGGTGAAATGTCCGCGACCCAAGCCCCACGATCCGGGGCGGGCGAACACGCTGCCGCTGCCGGAGCTCCCGATGTCGGCATCCACGCGGCCCGAGCCTAAGGCGAGTCGCAGCCGCTCCCGCAGCCTCCGAAGACGGCCGGCTCCGCTGATGGTAAGTCCGATCCGCGGGCTCTGCGAACCTGAGCCCTGGAGGCCGCCAGCTCCAGGAGTTGGGCCGATGGTAGGCCGCAGCAGGAACGGAGACACGGCCCAGAACACAAAGGTCGGGTCTCCATTCGGAAGGGACACATATTTACAATTTTACAGTTCCCCCCTCCTCCCCCCCCCCCACATACACACATAGTACACAAACACAAAAACACCACATCACATCTACAATTAAGACACAAAAAAACAACAAAACACAAAGACAAATGGACCGCAGGTAAGCCGCAGCTGCTAGGGCAGCGCCGCCATTTTGCAATCAAGGGCATGTTTGAGACAAGGCTGGAGTTAGCCTGGTCAACAGGGTGGCGCAGCTGGAGGAGTTGCTGCCTCACATTGTCAGAGGACCTGTGTTCAATCCTGACCCCTGGAGTTTGCATGATCCCCCTGTGACTGCGTGGATTTCCTTCTGGTGCTCTGGTTTCCTCCCACATCTCAAAGGAGTGTAGGAAAGAACTGCAGATGCTGGTTTAAATCAAAGGTAGACACAAAATGCTGGAGTAACTCAGTGGGACAGGCAGCATCACTGGAGAGAAAGAAAATACTGGAGTAACTCAGCGGGACAGGCAGCATCACTGAGACCCTTCTTCAGACTGTTAGGTTTGTAGGTTAATTGGCCTCTAAATTGCCCCTGGGGAGTGGATGAGAAAGTGGGATAACATAGAACTTGTGTGAACGGGTGATCGATGGTCGGCGTGAACCCAATGGGCCGAATGGCCTGTTTCTGTGAGGTATCTCTAAAATAAAACTGTAGCAGTTAAAATGATGCTATTTTTTCGATGACTGTGGTATTTGAATTAGGTTCCACATTTAAGTTGATTAGAAAGGTGAGAGGCAAAAGTGTGTTGGGAATTCCAGAGCAAAGCCCATGACCATCTCAATCATATGCTGCCAACCCATGCCACCACCCACTCCTCTCTCTCTCTGCCTTCCTGCCACCTACCACTGCCTGCGTGTTCCCCTTTCTTTTGAACAGAGAGCTTAAATACTCTGTTGTGGCAATATTGACAGGATATGATGAATCTTTTTAAACAGGCAGTCACAATACTATTTTTATTAAGGCAGTCAGGAGATTTTCCTCGCTACCGAGGGGAGGGGGGGGTGATTTGTTCAATTATGATATAGTTAAAATCTTTTCTTTTGATAGCTCTTCTTGTCTCTCTCAGCAAGATGCGTGAGTCACTGTCTGTCTCTATCCTGTGACCTGGGAGGCTGCTTTTGGGGCGACTTTTCCAAAGTAGTTAATTACCTCCCCACAGGGATGCATCTGCCTGTTGTTTCTGTGAAGGGTACTTGGTACATGCTAAGAGGGGCCAATTAAAAGATTGTCACCATCACTTCCTTTGCCTTCTGCTTTCGGCAGTGTGTTGGTGTGCAGTCTGTTTATACACAATGCCATACTTCAATAGTAGATGATGAAACTATAAATGGCATCTAAACATCCACTAGTCAGCCTCCCCATCCTCCAGAGGAGGTGCCATTGTATGAGAGGGTGATGCTGAGGGGGTGATGTGAATGGGCACATTCACGTGCCTCTGTGTAGACCACTCCCTCTGTCTCCACGGGGACTGCAGATGAAGAGGAGCTGGGCTGGAGATTGAAATCATTATGGATGATTCAGCACTCGATGCAATGGCCGAGAGAGGAAAAAAAACCCCAACACCTTGGGAATGATATTGAATGGGGCTTTGTTAAAGCAGGAAATATGAGAGAAATGGACAAGTTCGGAGAAGGGTGGCAGACAATCAGGGCAGGGGGATCCAAAATGTAACTTGTCTAAATTCACAACTCTCATGATCAAAACAGGAGATGCATGGCGGGGAGGGAGACCTTAAAGGGTCAGGTGACATCACCTCTGAGACATGTTTTGGTCAAAGCTGGAATAGCACTAGTAAGGTAATAGCTAACAAATCCTTGCTCAAGAGTAAGTTGGACTACAGTGACTGATTTTAATATCCAAGAAAGCACTCTTGGGTGGTAATGGAAATGGAAAGGGAGTTGGTTGGAATTTATCCTCAGGAGGTGCCGCAGTAGATAAATAAGCACATTTTGAGCTGCAGCTTGCTGGGTGGTGGTGACAGGTGCCTTGAACTGCTTTACAAAAAGTGCTTAGCATTGCACAGAGGGTGGCTATTCACGGGAGATATTTAATATGTATGTATATGGACTAGATCAATTGTGATCCATTTTGTTAAGTATCTTTAGCAGTGAAGATAAATGTTTTATTAATGAAGTTATACTAATGGAGAAGGGAAGGCTTGTGATCCCGTGTACATCCTGATTCTCTTGGGGACAGTTAAATGAAACTGTGAAGGATACATACTTCAGACAAGCCCTTTTAACAACCAAATCTTATACTCCCATTAGCATTTCACTGCACCTGCTGTTTTTGTTTCTACACATATCTACATACGTCATCACATTTAAAACATTGCTTTTCCCTTTCTTTCCTTCCTCACAACACATTCTTTGTACAAGATTCTCAGAAGCTTCTTTGATCGTGCTCAAGATAATGTTTTCTGGCCTCGTGCCAAATATTTTGTGAGGTTTAATCAAACTACATCGGAGTGCTTCCTTTCTTTTGTTTGTTCTCTTCTTTCCCTCTGGACCAAATATGTTAGTGAAGGGATTAGCTCCAGTGGACTGTTCCCGATTGAATCCAATGGGTTTAACATTTGGCACAGTTCCCTTGGCATCAGACTACTGGAGGTGTCAACAAGGGCCAATTTGCAATCTCCTGCAATCGTCCAGGTATGCAGTTGGCCAAGCTTAGAACAGGGATTTTCAATCCCACATAAACACAATCAAATTCTTTCAGAGGATATATTGGGGCATTGCAGTAAAGCAATAATATTTCCTCTGTGCTAGGCACAGGATTATACATTTTCATTTTACTCAATATTCTCATGGGAACGTTGAGTTTGACATGGGCAGAGATGGAAAGACGGTTGCAGGAAAGGTCATATCAATTTAAAGCGAATATTTACGCTGTCTGTGTACACCCATTTTCAATTGCTCTCATTTACGGAGACCCATAAACATTTTGGTGCATGACATGTTCTCATTTTGAAAGGGTAATTACGGACACTGTAATTTGTACAAAATTCATGGTTTTCCTCCCGGGTGCTCTGTCCATCCGGATGCATGGAGCAACCAAGACAAGTTCAGGGACAAACATGCCATTGGAAGACACCAGGAACTGCAGATGCTAGAATCCTACGTACTGTAGAACATTGAACACTACTGCACAGGAACAGGCCCTTCGGCCCACAATAGTCGTCCCGAACGTGATGTTATCTTGAGTAAAACATAAAATGCTGGATGACCTCGATGGGTCAGGCGGCATCTGTGGAGGGATTTGACAGGTAACCTTTCGGTTGGAACCTTTCTACAGACTGAGAGCATTAGGGGAGAGAGAGTAAGCTGGAGAAGAGAGATGGATTTGGGACAAAGCCTGGCAAGTGATTTGGACACGGGTGAGGAGGCTTTAATTGGCAGATGGGTGCAAGAAGTGACAAAGGCTAGAGATGAAAAGGAGACAAAAGGGTGTCAGATGGAAGAGAGGTGAAATGCAAAGCCAGGCAGAGAGATCTGGGTGTCAGGGGGAAGGGGGAAGGGAAGGAGGAGGATAAAAGGGAAATGAACAACTCAGAGTGGGAGATGAGGGAGGGGAAAGGAGCAGGGTAGCTGGGGTGGGAAAGTGGGAGAAATGGATATGCACTGGGATAGGGGAGCACAGGAAAGAGAGAGGGAGTAGGGGTGGTATTGCTTAAAATTCTCCAATATTCATACCGTTGGGTTGCAAGCAGGAGGTAGAGAACGTATAGAGCTTGAGAATCAATTCTTCTACTCTGTTATTAGGTTTCTGACTAGCCCTTCCATAAGCTAGGTTACTGATTTACTTCTACCCTATTGCGGAAATTGGACTTTGTCTATGAATCTGATGCACTATATTGCTGAATATTATATTCCACACTCTCTATCTTCCCCTTTGCTCTACCTATTGCATTTGAATAGACTTGATTGTATTTATGCCTAGTATTATCTGACCTGATTGGATAGGCACAGTGGCGCAGCGGTAGAGTTGCTGCTTTACAGCGCCAGAGACCCGGGTTCGATCCTGAGTATGGGTGCTGTCTAAATGGAGTTTGTATGTTCTCGCTGCCACCACATGGGTTTTCTCCAGGAGCTCTGGTTTCCTCCCACATTGCAAAGGTGTACAGGTTTGTAGGTTAATTGGCTTTGGTAAAATTGTAAATTGTCCCCTGGTGTGTAGGATAATGCTAGTGTATGGGCTGGTTGCTGGCCGATGCATATTCAATGGGCTGAAGTGCCTGTTTCCACGCTGTGTGTCTAAAGTCTAAAGATAGCACGCGAAACAACGCTTTTCACTGTACCTTGTATGCACGTGACAATAATACACCTAACCTAAGCTACGAAAGATGTGCCTATGATTTGTATTCACATTTGCAGGACCCGGTGGCAATAATAGTCTACATTACGCTTAGTTCAGGCCAATGCTGGGAACCTACCTCCAGTGAAGTGCCATTTAATAATATTGTCGCCTGATTCTTCTTCATGTATGCCGTCCTCTATCACACCATCTCAAACCACTTCCCTACATGACCTCCCGATCCTCCCCAACAAATGAGCTATCAGTTCGACACCTCTGACCCCCACTGATGACCCACTCCCAGCAGCTACCTTTGACAGAAAATCTTATGTCAAAATATTCTCACAGAAACATAGAAATGTAGAAAAATAGGTGCAGGAGTAGGCCATCCGGCCCTTTGAGCCAGCACCGCCATTCAATATGATCATGGCTGATCATCACGAATCATTACCCCTGTTCCTGCTTTCTCCCCATATCCCTTGATTCCGTTAGCCCTAAGAGCGATATCTAACTCGCTCTTGAATTCTCCTGACTCCTTCCCACAAATCTTGGTCCAAAATCCCCTGATGCCTGGAAGAGATGTTGTGGTCCGTGAATGGCGATGAGAGAGGAGGTGTAGGGTCATGTCTGCACCTCCGTCGATTGCAGGTGAAGGTGTTCCACTTCTTGTCTATTGTATTTGGTGCTCTCGATGTGGCTTTCTCTGCATTGATGAGACCTAATGTAGACTAGGCAACCACCTTGCCGAACACTTACACTTTCAGTTTAATTTAGTTTAGAGACACAGCGCGGAAACAGGCCCTTTCGGCCCACCGGGTCCGCACTGACCAGCGATTCCTGCACGTTAACACTATCTTATACCCACTAGGGCCAATTTTTACATTTACCAAGCCAATTAACCTACAAACCTGTACGTCTTTGGAGTGTGGGAGGAAACCAAAGATCGCGGAGAAAACCCACACAGGTCACGGGGAGAACATACAAACTCCGTACAGACAGCACCCATAGGCGGAATCGAACCCGGGCCTCTGGCGCTGCATTTTGCTGTAAGGCAGCAACTCTACCGATGCACCACCGTGCCGCCTTGAGCCGCAAGTTCTGCCCCCAGAGCCACAAGTTCTTGGCTGCTAGCCACTTTAACTCCCCTTCTCATTCCCATACAGTCCTGTTTGACCTTGGCTTCCTCCACTGTCGGAGAGTAAACTGGAACAACGGCACCTCATTCTACTTGGCTTGCTTGCAAACTAATGTTAAGAACATTGAATTCTCCAATTTCAAGTCACGCATTCCCTCTTCCTCCTCCTCATCTACCCAGCTTACCCACCCTCACACCCATCACCAAATTTCCTGCCCTCCTACTCTACGACCACAAAAAATCTATTGCATCCGCTGCTCTAGATGTCAACTTATTTATATCGGCGAAACCAAGCGCTGGCTCGGCGATCGCTTCGCTGAACACCTGCGCTCGGTCCGCATTAACGCAACTAATCTCCCGGTGGCCCAGCACTTTAACTCCCCCTCCCATTCCCAGTCTGACCTCTCTGTCATGGGCCTCCTCCAGTGCCATAGTGAGGCCCGCCGGAAATTGGAGGAGCAGCACCTCATATTTCGCCTGGGCAGTTTGCAGCCCGGTGGTATGAACGTCGACTTCTCCAACTTCAGATAGCTCCTCTGTCCCTCCCTTCCCCTCCTCCTTCCCAGATCTCCCTCTATCTTCCTGTCTCCACCTATATCCTTCCTTTGTCCCACCCCCGACATCAGTCTGAAGAAGGGTCTCGACCCGAAACGTCACCCATTCCTTCTCTCCCGAGATGCTGCCTGACCTGCTGAGTTACTCCAGCATTTTGTGAATAAACCAAATTTCTCTCCTCTCCTCTGGTCATCATCCATTCCTCCCTATTCCTGGTCCCCCATTTTTCTTCCCCCTCCCTGTTCCTCTCTACTAATCACCCATCTCTCTCGTTCTGCATTTCACTCTCCACTTTCCTTACTTATCAAACACCGCCATTTGCACTGTTTTGTTCTCTCCACTTATCACCTCCAGACCTGGATACAATCTCCACCCTTCTTTCGCTCACCTGACTCATCTGCCAATTAACCCCTCCTTGGAGCACCGATGCTGCTGTGGTGGCCCCTCACCTGGATCTGTGACCTCACTCACTGATGCTGCTGCCACTTCGCCCAGCCCCCCCTTACCTGGATCCACCTATGACTTGTGTAGGAAGGAACTGCAGATGCTGGTTTAAACTGGATAGACACAACAAGCTGGAGTAACTCAGCGGGGCAGGCAGTATCTCTGGAGAGAAGGAATGGATCCTTCTCTCCAGAGATACTGCCTGTTCCGATGAGTTACTCCAGCTTTTTATAGAAACATAGAAAATAAGTACAGGAGGAGGCCATTTGGCCCTTCGAGCCAGCACCGCCATCCATTGTGATCACAGCTGATCATCCACAATCAGTAACCTGTGCCTGCCTTCTCCCCATATCCCCTAATTCCACTAGCCCCTCGAGCTCTATCTAACTCTCTTTTAAATTCATCCAGTGAATTGGCCTCCACTGCCTTCTGTGGCAGAGAATTTCACAAATTCGCAACTCTCTGGGTGAAAAAGTTTTTTCTCAGCTCAGTTTTAAATGGCCTCCCCTTTATTCTTAGACTGTGGCCCCTGGTTCTAGACTCCCCCAGCTTGTCCAGTCTTTTCAGAACTCTATACATCTCTATAAGATCCCCTCTCATCCTTCTAAACTCCAGCAAATACAAGCCCAGTCTTTCCAATCTTTCCTCATATGACTGTCCCGCCATCCCAGGGATTAACCTCGTGAACCTAAGCTGTTTAAACTGTAGTGTTGTATTTTCACCCACATGTTTAGACCGTAATGCTGTATCCTTATTGTTTTGATGTGGTTATGCTTTATTCTTAATTGTTAACTATATGTTTGTGTTGTCATTTGTGAGCGGAGCACCAAGGCACATTCCTTGTATATGCATACTTGGCCAATAAACTTATTCATTCATTCATTCATTCATTCATTCATTCATTCATTCATACACTGCACTAGCAAAGATGTTCTTCCTCAAATTAGGAGACCAAAACTTCACTCAATACTCCAGATGTGGTCTCATCAGGCCCTGTACAACTGCAGAAGGATCTCTTTACTCCGATATTCAAATCCTTTCGTTATGAAGGCCAACATGCCATTAGCTTTCTTCACTGCCTGCTGTACCTGCACGCTTACTTTCAATGACTGTGTACAAGGACACCCAGGTCTCGTTGCACTTCCCCTTTACCTAATCTGACACCATTGAGATAATAATCTGCCTTCTTGCCTTTGCTACTAAAGTGGATAACCTCACATTTATATGCATTATGCTTCATCTGCCATGCAACTGCCCACTCATTCAATCTGTCCAAGTCACCCTGCAACCTCCTAACATCCTCTTCGCAGTTCACACTGCAACCCAGCTTTGTATCATCTGCAAACTTACTAGTGTTACTTCCATCATCCAAATCATTAATATATATTGTAAATAGTTGCTGCCCCAGCACCGAGCCTTATGGCACTCCACTCTCCACTGCCTGTCATTCTGAAAAGGACCCGTTTATTCCTACTCTTTGCTTCCTGTCTGCCAACCAATTCTCTATCCATGTCAATACCTTACCCCCAATACCATGTGCCCACCAACCTCCTGTGTGGGACATTATCAAAGGTTCTGAAAGTCCAGATACACTACATCCATTGGCTCTCCCTCATTCATTTTACTTGTTACATCCTCAAAAAATTCCAGAAGATTAGTCAAGCAGTATTTCCCCTTCATAAATCCATGCTGACTTGGACCAGTCCTTTTACTGCTATCCAAATGTGCTGTTATTACCTCTTTAATAATTGACTCCAGCATCTTCCCCACCACCGATGTCAGGCTAACTGGTCTATAATTCCCTGTTTTCTCTCTCGCTCCTTTCTTGAAAAGTGGGATAACTTTAGCTACCCTCCAATACACAGGAACGGATCCTGGATCTATAGAACACTGGAAAATGATCATCACCAATGCATCCACGATTTTGAGACCCACCTCCTTGAGTACCCTGGGATGCAGACCATCAGGTCCTGGGGATTTATCAGCCTTCAGTCCTATCAGTCTACCCAATACTATTTCTAGCTTAATGCTAATTTATTGCAGTTCCTCTGTCTCCCTAGATCCTCTGTCCTCTAGTACATAGAAACATAGAAACATAGAAAATAGGTGCAGGAGTAGGCCATTCAGCCCTTCAAGCCTGCACTGCCATTCAATATGATCATGGCTGATCATCCAACTCAGTATCCCATACCTGCCTTCTCTCCATACCCCTGATCCCTTTAGCCACAAGGGCCACATCTAACTCCCTCTTAAATATAGCCAATGAACTGGCCTCAACTACCTTCTGTGGCAGAGAATTCCACAGATTCACCACTCTCTATGTGAAAAAAAACGTTCTCATCTCGGTCCTAAAAGACTTCCCCCTTATCCTTAAACTGTGACTCCTTGTTCTGGACTTCCCCAACATCGGGAACAATCTTCCTGCATCTAGCCTGTCCAACCCCTTAAGAATTTTGTAAGTTTCTATAAGATCCCCCCTCAATCTTCTAAACTCCAGCGAGTACAACACCTTCGCTCAGTCCGCCTTAGCCAACCTGATCTCCTGGTGGCTGAGCACTTCAATTCTCCCTCTCACTCCCAGTCTGACCTTTCCATCATGGGCCTCCTCCAGTGCCATAGTGAGGCCCACCGGAAATTGGAGGAACAGCACCTCATATTTCACTTGGGCAGCTTGCAGCCCAACGGTATGATCATTGACTTCTCCAACTTTAGATAGCTCCTCTGTCCCTCTCTTCCCCTCCCCCTTCCCAGTTCTCCCACTGTCTTCCTGTCTCCACCTATATCATTTCTTTGTCCCGCTCCCCCTGACATCAGTCTGAAGAAGGGTCTCAACCCGCAATGTCACCCATTTCTTCTCTCCTAGATGCTGCCTGACCCACTGAGTTACTTCAGGATTTTGTGATACCTTCGATTTGTACCAGCATCTGCAGTTATTTTCCTACATGAAACCTTTTGTCCATTTCCTTCCACACATGCTTCTAATAGTGAAAGGCCTGGATAGAGCAGATGTGGAGAGGATGTTTCCACGAGTGGGAGATTCTAGGATCAGAGCCAGAGCCTCAGAATAAAAGGAAGTACCTTTAAAAAGGAGATGAGGAGGAATTATTTTAGTCAGCGGGTAGTGAATCTGTGGAATTCAATGCCACAGAAGGCTGCGGAGGCCGTCAATGGATATTTTAAGGCGCAGATTGACACTCTTCATTTGTACGGGTGTCATGAGTTATGGGGAGAAGGCCAGAGAATAAGGTTGCGAGGGAAAGATAGATCAGCTATGATTGAAAGGCGGAGTAGACCTGATGGGCCGAATGGCCTAATTCTGCTCATAGAACTTATGAACATACAGCCTGACCCACTGAGTTCCTCAAGCAACTTGCTTTTATCCAATGAAAGACTGGGAATCTCACATGTTTTTATTTTCAAGCTCTTACATGTTTACCCCCCCCCCCCCCCCCCACCGCATGGAACTAAACTCCGGGATTTTGGAGTTTTGCGGCATCTTGCACGTCTAACGTCCGCAAGTCAGATCTTGGATCTTCTTAAGATGTCAGTGGCACTTAGTAAAAATGACCATGATTTCTCAGTGTTTATTCGCATGGCAAATATTAGACATTCTCCAAATGTCACTTACAAAAAGTGAAAAGAGTGAAAGAAAACTTAAATCTTGGGTGTAAATCTGAAATTCACTGAATGGTTCAGCCTGTTTGGAATAACTCAACTTTTCAAGCGAGAATGGTTATCGAAATGGCGCTGAGATCTACCAATGATTGCACGAGTGTAAACTTAATAAACTACTGCGCTGACTTGAATGTCTACCTTAATTACAACCTTTCTAAAATGGCCCGAACCAATTTAGACTTGGAATAAAAGAAAAATCAAAAGGTCTATTAGGCATCGTATCACCATGCACCTGGGAATTTTCCAGGAACTGTGCATGCTTTGCCACTGTAACCTTCCTGTATGAGTGGCAGAAATTGCATCAATACACATAAACAGGGTTTTCTTCCATTGTCTTCAGAAAGCCTGCTGCAGTAACAATTTATGTGTACAACACACTACATGGCTTGACAAATACTTTCATTGGTAAATCAATCACCTTGATAGACATTCTTGGTCAGTGATGTTAAAGCTGCAGCAACAGGCTGTGTATGAAATTATTTTTAAAATATCAATCAGGCAGTATTTCAGAGAGAGTTGATGATATTACAGTGTGTATTTGGTGCTATGGTACAGGGATTAATTTCTAGCCAATTAGCAATGACTTGAATGCTAATATTTTGCAATGGTAAACCTTTTACTTTTTCATTACTACAGTGATAAGTAACTTGGATAGTGTGTCAGAAACAAAGAACTGCAAATGCTGATTTATATCAAAGATTGATACAAAGTGCTAAAGTAACTCATTGGGTTAGGCAGCAATTCTGGAGAGAAAGGATGTGCCGTTTCGGGTCGGGGCCCTTCGTCAGAGTCTGAAGACTCTGATCCTTTTTCTCCAGAGATGCTGCCTGACCCACAGAGTTACTCCACCACCGTGTCTCTCTTTGGAAAGTTTGTCAAATAAGTGTCTCCACCACTGCGAGAGATAACCTAGAGAAAACCTTGCAATACACTCCATTTACCAAATTGCCGTTTTAAATCAGTTGTATAGCCTGGGACTGGATGTCAAATATCCCGACAGTCTTTGGGAGTATGCTACTAGCTAGAGACAGACAGAGCGAAACGCTGGGAACAGGAGAACAAAGAAACACTGTGAAAATGGTCACGTGATGGACATCTGGTGAGAACAGAGCTGCAAGTAACCATGGCTGAGCAGTATGGCCTTGAGAAGATAAGGTGTCTGGGAACGGCCATTTTGTAAAGGAACCATATGATGAGAATGAAAATATGAACAGGCAACATAATTAAGAACCCCCTAGCCTGATAAGGAACGAAGATGCGCTTTGTTTATTCAGCACTTGGATGAGTGACAACTCAAAATGATTGACTTTAGAATTGTGAGAGCCTTGGGTTAGAACAAAGGCTTCCTTTAGGAGATTGAAGGAAAATTAGTAGAAAGAAGGGTGGTCCAAGACATCGGCAGTGACAACCTGGGAACAATCATCGCAAGAAGGAGGGACCTGAGTTTGAAGTTCAGAGAAGACTACCCCCGACCAACAGAGTGAATCTGGCCAATTTATTCATGCGGGTAATATTTGACTCCAAGTCATGAGTGTTGTGATTTAGTTTAAGAAGTGATAAGTTGAAATAGTAAAGTAAATGACAAGTTATTAGAAGTCAATTGTTTGCATGCATGTTTAAAGTTACTCGAGTGTTAATAAAGATTAAGTTGCACTAAACTAAACTAAACCTCTTTTGTTCGACAGGTCTGTTGATACCTTATAGAGAAAATAAGGTCAACAGTAGTTTTTCTCAGCTGATCTAAATCAGTGTGCCATAATTTTGTTTCATTGGGTTGCATTTGAAGGCATTTGAATGATTTATATATTTAAAGAAAAATATTTGGTACACTTACTCAGACACACGTATTCTCCAAATAAACTAATTTCACCAATGAGAGTCATGCAAAAAATGGATTGCCATGTGCTGATAAGAGATCATTGATCTGAAATGTTAATTTTCTACCTGCACAGATGCTGCCCGACCTGTTGAATATTTCTGACATTTTTTTGATTTATTTTAGATATGCAATCTCAGCTGTTTTATGTTTGTTGATTACAGTACACCCCTGTACGTTTGTATATGGTTGAACTCACAATGCAGTATCTTCATGAACATTTAAGGGAGAAAAAATATTAATTTATAATAAAATAAAAAATGTGAAAATACTCATTTATAAGCCACTTACATTCCCAAAGTGCCACAACAAATGAATTATGCTTGCTTGCCTGCAGAATGCTGCTGACATATAATGGCAATTTATGCTGAGGAACATATGACATAAAACTAAGTAGATAAATAAATAGTTATTCTGTTTAGGGCATTGACTTTATTACCAAGAGAATTCTATTAATAATGGCCTAGGATCTTTTACAAATGAATATAAATCTGTAGACAAGTATTACATAAATAACACTTGGGACAATGCAGCCCTTTAGTTGGAGTCTGAAGTAGTTTAGTTTAGAGGTGAATCATTGAAATAGATCCTCAGCCCACTGAATCCACACCGACCATCGATCACTCATTCACACTAGTTTCATATTATCCCACCTTTACAGTCACTCACTACACATTAGGAGCAATTTCACAGAGGGCAATTAACCTACAAATTGGGATGTGGGAGGAATCCGGAGCCCCTGAAGGAAACATATGCAGTCACAGGGAGAATGTGCAAACTCCACACAGACGGCACCAGAGTTCAGGATTGAACCTGGGTCTCCGACGCTGTGAGGCATCAGCTCTATAGGTTATGAATCTACCATTTTCCAGTGCAGATGTGAGAGCTACACTGCGGAAGGAAGCATGTACCTACTGCTTGTTATGTTAATGGTATTTAAGAATTCAGGAAAGAGATTAATTTTGCCAGCAGTGAGACCCAATTGAGCTGACAAAGCACACCAGGTAATTTATAGGAAGGAACTACAGATGCAGGTTTAAACCAAAGATAGACACAAAATGCTGGAGTAACTCAACGGGACAGGCAGCATCTCTGGAGAGAAGGAATCACTGGTTCTCACTGCTGGCAGGATCAAAACTAATCGCTTTCCTGAATTCTTAAATACCATTAACGTAACGAGCAGTGGATGCATGCTTCCATCAGTAGTGAGGCTCTCGCATCTGAACAGGAAAATGTTAGATTCATAACCCTTAGAGGTATGGCACAGTGGCACAACCTGTAGATCTGATGCCTCACAGCATCAGAGATCCGGGTTCGATCCTGAACTCGGGTGCTGCCTGTGTGGAGTTTGCACATTCTCCCTCTGACCACATATGTTTCCTTCAGGCACTCTGGTTTCCTCCCACATCCCACATATGATCGGGTTTTGTAGATTAATTGGCCTCTGTGAAATTGTTCCTAATGAGCAGGGGTGAAAAGGTGGGATAATATAAAACTAGTGTGAGTGAGTGGTCGATGGTCGGCGTGGACTGGGTGGGCTAAGGACCTATTTCATGGTCTACCTCTAAATAAACTACTTCAGTCCAGTTCCAAGCAAAGTGCGGCATTGTCCCAAGTGTTGTTATTTATGGAATATTTGTCTACACATTCATATTAATTTAGACAATATAGACAATAGACAATAGGTGCAGGAGTAGGCCATTCAGCCCTTCGAGCCAGCACCGCCATTCAATGCGATCATGGCTGATCACTCTCAATCAGTACCCCGTTCCTGCCTTCTCCCCATACCCCCTCACTCCGCTATCCTTAAGAGCTCTATCCAGCTCTCTCTTGAAAGCATCCAACGAACTGGCCTCCACTGCCTTCTGAGGCAGAGAATTCCACACCTTCACCACTCTCTGACTGAAAAAGTTCTTCCTCATCTCCGTTCTAAATGGCCTACCCCTTATTCTTAAACTGTGATTTATATGCTGATGTCATGTCTGGATCAACCTATCTCCGTTTTAATCTGTTCTCTTGAGAAAGAGAAGAGAGGTCATATCCCTAAATATGGAAATTCGATAAATCCAAGATGGCGACAGCGACAGACGGAGGAAAACAATGATGGCGGCGAGTGAGCTGCGGTCTCACCGCCCGCACCCTAGGAGGCGTTCTGAGTGTTTCAAGGTTGGGGATGGAAGGTGTCCCAGGGCACAGAGGCTGATCGATATCCGTCTGCGGTGAGGGATGGCGCGTTCCTGATGGCCCATGTATTCGGATCAAAGAAAAACTGCAGGTGCTGGTTTAAATCGAAGATAGACACAAAATACTGGAGTAACTCAGTGGGTCAGGCAGCATCTCGTGAGAGAAGGAATGGGTGACGTTTCGGGTCGAGACCCTTCTTCAGACTGATCTGAAGAAGGGTCTCGACCCTCAACGTCACCCATTCCTTCTCTCCCGAGATGCAGCCTGACCTGCGGAGTTACTCCAGCATATTGTGTCTCTCTATTCGGATCAAGGCATCAGTGGAGTGGGTTGCTGGATGACCTGCAGCATTCTGGGTCTCAATCAGATCAGGCACAATTGGACATTACATTTGTCTACTCGATTACTGTGCCTTTGTGTTCTCTTTATTTATCTCGTTCCTTTGATTCAATCTTTGTATATTATGATCACTACTGGCCAGAGGTTTTCCCAACTTTTGTTCACAATCTGTTCAAGCACGATTCCCATTATTAAGTCAAGCAGTTCTGTTGCCTAGAAATTGGATTTTGCATTTTTTTACTGTGCTGTACACAGGCCATGACAGCCAATCTGGTCATTCCCGACAAAGTTGGGAAAACAAAAATATGTCAGAAACAAGATTATGATGGTTTATGCACAGAATCATATGTTTGAAGGGACCTGTTCGATTCTCGCAGTAAGATAAAGGAAGAAATTGGCTGGGTTGGAATCATGTATTGTCTTTCTGCTGAGGTTAGCTTTACACTGTACCTCGGTACAGGTGACTATCAACTAAACTGTTGTATCTCTGCCACACTGACCTTTGGCCTGTCACCATGAAGGAACTCTCCCCATGACAACCACCGAACAGCCGCATAAATGGTTGCCATGGAGATGAGAGGAATTGTAGGAGATGATAATGATCTCCTGTGTAGGCAAACATCCTCACTGATGTTGCCCTGACTGGCTGTGTTGCCAAAGGTCCCATGCCTCTGCAATATGCAAGTTAATCAAGTGGACAGTCATTTCAACGTGAAGCTCCAATGTGCATGGTATAAAAAAAAGCCACAGTCAGTGATGGGGCATTAATAGATGAGTTTTCCATTATCCTGAAAATTGAAAACTGAGCTGTGGCAGAAGCTATGCGAAAAACATCAGTGTCATGGTGCAAACTCTTAAATTGACATCTCCCTGCCAATCTCAGTGCAATTTGTTCCCAGATTTTGTAGCTATTCAGGGAACGTTGGAGGTTACACTCAAAAGCTCGAATTATGCTAGCAACAGAGGAAACTTTGCTTGTGGTGCATTTGGTTTAGTTATGGATCCAGGAAATTGTCAGATGAGCTAAAGTGAAGTGCCTATGTACTGGCCAGGATAGTTTCTTGATGGGTGCAATTTCACCCAGAAATGATTGCTTACATAATCTAACCTGGGTTAACTCAGAATGTAGAAACACAGAATAGCAGATGTTGGTCAGCTTGAAGAAGGGTCCCGACCCGAAACATCACCTATCTTTTTTCTCCAGAGATGTTTCCTGACCCATTGAGTTATTCCAGCACTTTGTGTCTATATGTTCTAATAGGATATGGCATCTGTTCTTGACATAGACAGCACTTGCTTGGCTACTGTACTTTGAGTATATATCTTATCGATTGAATTGATCGAGAAATTGATCTTATTGAGGGGTATAGAATCATCAGAGGAATAGATCGGGTAGATGCACAGAGTCTTGCCCAGAGAAGTTGAATCGAGGACCAGGGGACATAGGTTTAGGGTGAAGGGGAAAAGATTTAATAGGAATCTGAGGGGCAACTTTTTCACACAAAGGGTGGTGGGTGTATGGAACAAGTTGCCAGAGGAAGTAGTTGAGGCAGGGACTATCCCAACATTTAAGAAACAGTTAGACAGGTACATGGATAGGACAGGGTTGGAGGGATATGGACCTAACGCAGGCTGGTGGGACTAGTGGAATTGGGACATGTTGGCCGATGTGGGCACGTTGGGCCGAAGGGCCTGTTTCCACACTGTATCACTCTCTGACTCTATGACCTCAAAATAGAATCTTGGGAAGTATTATTTGGGAGAGTTTCCAAATATGTCGAAAGTTTTCCACAATTAATTTGGACTATTTGCTTTGAAGAATAATGGCCCAATGGTAAAATCCATGGCTGGCTACAATAGAATTTAATTGAGTTTATTATTGTCTAGTATACCGAGCTACAGTGAGAATCTCTTGTTCGTATGTTATCTAGGCAAAGAAAAGACCTGTTGTACTTCGTGGTCCGGTACCTGTTGTACCTTTGGTGACTCTGGAAGGACCACAAGTACACTTGTGTAAAAGGTTACATTGCTGGAGCTTAACTCCAGGCTGTTTATTCCGTGGCCACCTGCATCCAGAGTGACCGCCTAATCACACCCATCACTTATATACACAGCCATACAAAGTAGTTCTTGGATACACAAAGTAGTCCCAGCAATATCACAACATCCCCCTTGTCTTATATATTACAACATCCCCCTTGTCTTATATAAAATTGTTTTCTTTACCATTCGAGGGCTAAAATATATTTAACAAACAAAACCAAAACACCATTGCTTTTTGCAAACAAAACCAATAACACAATTAAACACAATTGCTTTTTTTCGCCATCATGGTGGTCACTCCTCTGCGGAATTTCACTCATCTCCGGGTGGTCACTCATCTCCGGGTGGTCACTCATCTCCGGGTGGTCACTCACTCCGGGTGGTCACTCCACAGATATATACATTTATACAAAAGCATCAAATATAATACATTAAGCTTTCATTACACAGATCACTACACAGGTCATTAAACACAAAATATTCATTTTGTTCCATATCTTCCCCTCAAGAAGACGTGCTGTGTAGATCAAACATAGTGTAGGCTCTAGATGCTCCACCACCATGATTTGCCTGCCACTGCTGGCCTCCCGCTGCTGGGCTGGCACTGCTGGGCTCCCACTGCTGCGCTGGCACTGCTGGGCTCCCACTGCTGGGCTGGCACTGCTGGGCTCCCACTGCTGGGTTGGCACTGCTGGGTTGGCACTGCTGTAATCGCGGTGCGATCGCGCCTCCGCTGCAGTGCGCTCTGGCCCCGCCCACAGGTGCTCCCCGGCAGCTGTCGTTCAACTTTTCGAACGCGCTGCCGCTGGCCCCGCCCACAGGTGCTCCCCGGCCCCGCCCACAGGTGCTCCCGGCAGCTGCCGCTCAAATTCGAACGCGCTGCCTCTGCCTCGGGCCCAGGGCCTCCCGACTCTACGGTCGACGCGCCTGGGTAAGTACGCAGTGCCCCGGCCTCACCGGCCACTGCACCTCCGCGGGTGGTCGGTCCCTCCGGTCGCTGACCCCCTCCGGTCGCCGCACACCTCCGTGGGTGTCGGTCTCCTCCGGGGCTCTCCCGGTCGCCGCACACCTCCGTGGGTGTCGGTCTCCTCCAGGGCTCTCCCGGTCGCCGCACACCTCCGTGGGTGTAAGCCTCCCCCGGTCGCCGCACACCTCCGTGGGTGTCAGCCTCCCCCGGTCACCGCACACCTCCGTGGGTGTCGGTCTTACCGGTCGCCGCACACCTCCGTGGGTGTCGGTCTTCCCCGGTCACCGCACACCTCCGTGGGTGTCGGGTCTCCCGGTCTTTCCGGTCACCGCACACCTCCGTGGGTGTCGGGTCTCCCGGTCTTCCCCGGTCACCGCACACCTCCATGGGTGTCAGCCTCCCCCGGGGCTCTCCCGGTCGCCGCACACCTCCGTGGGTGTCGGTCTCCTCCAGGGCTCTCCCGGTCGCCGCACACCTCCGTGGGTGTCGGTCTTCCCCAGTCACCGCACACCTCCGTGCGTGTCGGGTCTCCCGGTCTCCTCCGGTTGCCGCACACCTCCATGGGTGTCGGTCTTCCCCGGTCACCGCACACCTCCGTGTGTGTCGGGTCTCCCGGTCTCTCCCCCGCGAAGCAGTCGCAGGCTTCTAATCTCGGGCCTACACAGGTGCTGGGGCGCGACGCGGGCCTACAGTCTGCAGCGTCACGTCAGCAACTAGGCGCCGACTACTGAGCAGGTAACTATACTAACTCACACTGGCCCTGTCGGGATGCACTCCAAACGTCCCGTACCGAGCTGGAAACTTTTCTTTTGTTTTGTTTCCCTTCAGGGCTTTTTTTAAAAATTCTTTTTTTTCTTCTTTTTAACCTTTTCTGCTCGGGCATGCTTCATTCCCTCCCTAGGCGAAACACCAAGCCGCTGCCACCATGTTGTTCTTCGTGGTCCGGTACCTGTTGTACCTTTCTTGTGACTCTGGACGGACCACGAGTGCACATGTTTAAAATGTTATCATGGTGCAGCTTGTACTCCAGGCTGTTTCTTCCAAGGCCGCCTGGATCCAGAATGACCGCCTAATCACACCCATCACTTATATACACAGCCATACAAAGTAGTTCTTGGATACACAAAGTAGTCCCAGCAATATCACAACAAGACCTGTACACGAATACAATCAAGCCGAATCACGGATAAAAGATAAAGGATACAACATTGAGTGCAAGATGAAGTTCAATTAAAGAGAGTTTGAAGGTCTCCAACCAGGTAGATATGGGGGGGGGGGGGGGGGTCAGGATTGCATTCTAGCTGATGAGAGGACCGTTCAGTTGCCTGATAACAGTTGGTAAGAAACTGTCCGTGTTTTCAAACTTCTATTCTGCTGTTCCTGATAGGAGAGGGGAGAAGAGGGAGTGACTGGTCCTTGATTATGCTGGTGGCATTGCTGGGGCAGTGTGAAGTGTAGAGGGTGGGGCATCAGTGAAGAAAAACTATTGGGATTTCTTCTCTTGCTCTTCCTGGATTCGAGAGAAAAAAAAATCACCTTTTGGTCACAGCTGTGGCTTGAGCCTCAGCAGCTGCAGTGCTTTGCTGAGTCCAATTACCCTAAGGAGCATTTAAACAGATACTTGACTTTCCATTTGGATGTGAAGAAGGACAAGCACCTGTTTTAACCTGTTGCCAGGGATAACTGGACAATGGCCCAACTCTTTCTCACTGGTGTATTTGGGAAGAGCATAATGCTCTTCAAAATTGGACTTCCTTGTTATTGCAAATTCCTAGGCCTTTGCTTTTGTATCCTTATCGTCTCTCTGTTTTCCCGCAAACATTTGTCCCTTTGCATTAACTTCAATTGGATCATTGTGGGCTCCATCCCTTAGTCATCGGTGCTGGTTCCGATTTCTTCTGAACCTTTTCATGCCTCAAGTTTCCCTCTCCACTGACTCTCCACTGCCTGAAGAAGAGTTTCGACACGAAACGTCACTTATTCCTTTTCTCCAGAGATGCTGCTTGACCCGCTGAGCTACTCCAGCATTTTGTGTCTATCTTCAATTCTTCAACCTGCTTTGCAAAATACAATGCTTGAAAATTGGGTTCAACAGAACCATGTTTTTGTGCAAAAATACTATTTAATTACAATGAAAGGTCAAGCAGGAAGGAAAACCAGGTCTTAACATGAATTGTATGAAGTTCATGACTTTCCTTTTGGATCCTCTGTGTAATGTTGAGGAGTCCAGATGTGCACTACGTCATCCCAATATCTGCAGCACATGCAACTTGTGCTGTATCTAGGATTTTTACCCACACATGCAACGCCTGTGGTAATGTGAGTCACTCGTACCGAAGCAAACCTTCTCAGAGGAACCTGCTTCTGATGCAACATGCTCTGCCAGCTCACAGACCTCTCCAGTTTGCATCTCTCTCTTCCCCCGTTCACCCACCTACCAATCTGTCAACCTAGATCCCAGGACTAATATTCTGCCAATATCCTCACCTATTGACTCCACACATGACTACACTCTCTCTCCCATTCACCAACCACCTCCTGCTGACTTCTTGGCCTTATCTAGCTTTTTCTTTCATATTTTCAGCATCCGCACTTTTTTTATGGTCCCTCCCTGATTATGCACCATTTTGTTTTCTTTGTCCATCACTCTCTGACCCTGCCTCCATTATCTCTAGGCTCCATGATCTGCTATCCCTATACTTTATGTGATCCAAGTAATTTCTTTCTACACTGCAAAGTTTGCAAAGGAAAGACCTTTTAATATATAAGGCACATTCAGTCTCCGGTCCTATGTGTCATGTGTTATCTGTAGAAAGTATCCTGACAGATTGCATCATGGCCTGGAATAGCAATTCCAATGCACAGAAACACACAAGGCTGCAGAGAGTGGTGGGATCAGCCTAGTCCATCACGGACACAGACATCCCCACCAACAAAAGCCTCTACACGTGACATTGCCTTTAGAAAGCAGCATCTATCATCAAGATTCTCGCCATCCAGGCCATTCCGTGATCATTCTGCTACCAACGAACAAGAGGTACAAAAGCCTGAAGTCTCACACCACTAGGTTCAGAAATAGCTGCTTTCCTACATCCATTAGGTTCTTGAACCAAGCTGCACAACCCTAGTCCTACCTCGACTAGCAATAACATGGAATTTAAAATTGTGTTTTGCCCAAATGTATTGTTTTCTTTACACCGTCATTTAAAAAGAAAATTACTGCCTTGCCGATTTATATGTGCAATCTATGTATAATTTGTTTTGGTGTGTTTTCTGAGTCTGTGTGCCTGCAATGTTGCTGCAAGTAGATTTTTCATTGTATCTGTACCTCACCATATGACATTAAACATAACATGACTATTGGGATTCTTAAACTAAATACTTATTGGTCCTAAATGCAACAATCATTTAATGGTCCTATTAATTTCTCAGCCACCTATATTTATTGTATGATGTTTGATCCCACGTTATTTTATGTTATATCTGCCACCTGTCTGCCGATTCCATTTGAAATTCTTTCTTAGTGTTTGCTCCATTTCTTTTCTTTGCATGATAGAAAAGATCAAACAAATTAAATGTCGGCGAATTGTGCCATTCACCAAGGATGACCAACCATTGTGTGGGACACGTTGCCTCGGTTCTGGATATGGGGGTACATTTCATATCATTGTTACATTGAGGATACCCCAGCAGTCTTAACTGATATAAAAAAACTGGATAACCTGCATTCGATTACCTCATAAATAATGTATAATCATCTCATAAATGGAGAGACTTTGATGCCAGTGACGGCTTGAACCTGTTCTATTTATAACATCAGTCAAATTTCAATTTGTTTTCAAAAAAGAAATATTTTTCGACCGCTGAATAAAATGAGTCGAAGTAGCTTTAGGATATTACTCGGCCGTTGTGGTACTAGATTGCTGCGGATGTAATTTTAATTCCGTTTTTTCTTTCTCGCAGATTTTTGTAAAAGAAGTGGTGTTTCAAGACGTGCAATAAAAGTAAAAGGGTATGCCTCAGCTCACGGTAAGGTATGATAAATATCAGTACTGGAGAGTCTGACCATAAATCACTTGCAACTTTGTCATTCATGAATTATCCAGTTGGTCTCATTTGTGAAAGTATTTATCACATCAAATGTCTGGCAGTGACATATCCTCTATATATGGTAATTAGCTAAATGGTTTTAAGGGTCAGTAAAGGAAACTATGGCTGTGTCGTATCTAAATAACATACTTTGAGACAAGATCTATTAGAAAATATGTTCATTGGGTGGAGTAAGTATGCATATTTCCCATCTATGTGGCCTTGCCTTTAGCTGCTTTACTTTAAACTCTGGAATACCTTATTTAAATCTCTTCATCTCTCTTCCCCCATCTCCTGCATTAAGGAACCTCCTAAGACTTGCCTAAAATCTTTTGGTTGGATCCCTTAATCTGTCCTTTACTCGCTTGTAATTAAATTCTTTTTGATTAGGTATCTGTGAAGTGCCTTGGTAAGTATTATGTTATAACAGGAGCTGTACAAATTAACTGCTGCTGTTGAAGATTGGCCTTTATATAAAAGTACATCTTCCTCATTAAAGCACCATTCTCTCTCACCCCGATTGTTCGCCATGGTCAACTCTCATCTTAACTTTTAGTGGCATAGGTTTGTATGGGTCTGATGGACACAGACTGAGGCAGATCTAACTGGACCCCATAAAGCAGAATCCATGCTTTCATCTGGCAAATCTTCTCATTATTCCAGGATTATCCTGGAGTTCCAAGATAAGCCCCAGCTTCAATTCTCTGTGACAGACCTTCTCCTTAATCCTCCCTCCCCTCAACACCTCCACACCCGTCTTCATCACCAAGCAGAGATGCTTGTGATCTTTTTTGTCTTCGGTCAAGTCCCTTCCTTTCCAGATCTACCAGGACAGTCTTCAGTTCAGTTTTCTCCCTGAAGACAATCTTAGTCTAGTTCTTGTCCTTGGACTGGGGTGTTGTGTACAGTTCTGGTTGCCACACTACAGGAAGGATGTTATATAGTATTTGAAACAATGCAGCAGATTCACCAGTTTTTTTTCACGTTTCTCCTCAAAGATACCCTTTGACCTGAGCACCAAACTGGTACGGATTTTGCACTATTAAAGGTGTAAAACTATCATGGTCTGCTTTACCTAGAGTCACTGGCAATTTAATGTATGTTGATTTGTGTGTTGTTGCGTTTAATATGCCTGTAAAGCTGCGGTGAGTAAGAATGTTATTTTTCTGTTCTTCGTGCATATGACAATTAAACATTCTTGACCCGTCTATATTTACAACTGATGCATTTCTCCAAACTCTTGTTCCTCGTAAGATTCATTGAACTTGCTGCCATCGCTGGCATTTTTCACTTCTGGATCCCACACTGTTACCACTGGGTATTCATGAGGATCCATTGTTCACCCCTCTTCTTTCCCACCTACATCCTGTCCTTCAATGATAGCATCTGAAAGCCCAAGGATAGTTGCCACATAACAACCAATGCCAGCATCTTTATCTCTTCCATTAACTCTACACTGTGAGATTGCTTGACACACATATAATACTGGGTGACCATAAATCTTCCCCAGCTACGTATTGTAAAGGCATAAACCATTGTAATCCCTGCCACAATATACATTCCCTACCATTGACTTCATCCCTCTCCATAGCAACCTTCTGTGTAATTGTGGTGGTATTTCTTGACCTGGGATGAACTGCTAACCTGTTAACCATGCTCTTTGTATGACCTTTTATCCTGTTTATGCATTGTCTCCAAACTCATCCCGAAGGAATGGAGGAGTATAGATCACGTGCAGGCAAAGAAGATTAACCATGGAGTCATGTTCAATACAGACATTGTGGATGGAAGGGCATGTGCAGGACTGTTCCGTGTTCTTTGAGTCAAGAGTGTTTTATTCTCGTTTGTACTGAAATGGAACAATGAGATTCTTACTTGCAGCAGCACAACATGTTCGTAAACAGAGTACTCGATAGATTATATATTCAACAAGCATTAAAAAAAGGTTCAATAATTTTTTTAAAATTCCAATTTGCGCAAAAAGCAAAACAAGCCTGAAGTCCCTAGTTCATAGTTCGGAGTTTAGTTGGAATTTGCAGCATTGTACCAGCCTGATGGTTGTTGTGAAGAAGCTGTTCCTGAACCTGGACATTACAGTTTTCAGGCTCCTGTACCTTCTTTCCAATGGCAGGATGAAACGAGAGCGTGGCCAGTGTGGTGTGGTTGGTTGATGATGTTGGGTGCCTTTTTGAGGCAGTGACTCTTGTAGATCCCTTTAATGTCACAGATTGATAACCCTGACCATTGCAAATATTAAAAACAGGAGCAGGAGAAGGCATCAGTGCAAGCCGCTTTCTCACAGCCACCTTCCTGTTCTCTTCCCATGGTACTTTATACAGTTTGTACCTTAAAATCTATCAACCTCATTAAATATATTATATTCACTTTCATCATCACTGAAGGAATCTCTCTTCATCTCAGTCTGAAATCTCATTCCAGAGCCTTACACTGTGGTACTTGGTCCCAGCCAACCTCGGGTGGAGGAAATAGCCAACATCCTTCCTCTCCCCTCCATTCCCTCACTCTTCCTCTATCTCCCCATCTCACTCCTCCCCGACCCTTTCACCATTCTGATCTGCAGGGAATGAAAGAATATAGAACATAGAACATAGAACTACATCATGGCAACTGGCCTTTCAACCCATAATATATGTGGCGAACATCTGCATATCCCTCTATTCCTTGCACTCCCATGTGCCTACATATCCACATGGACCACATGCAGGCACAGGTGATTAGTTTACCTTGGTATCATGTTCGGCACAGACATTGTGGGCTTAAGTGTTCGCCATTTTATGTACTATATACTTCAGCCTCTCAACAGCTATTGAAACCATTATCCATCCTATTGTTACACATAGAGTTGACTTTTCCAATGCACCTGCAATGAACATGCCCCCTTCCATCCTTTGGTCATTCTGAAGTTTTCTGTCAGTTCCCTATCCCATGTCGAGTCCTGCTCACCCATCACCCTTCTCCATATTGACTTTCATTGACTTATCAGAAATCAATTCCTTGTTTTTATAACTAACATCCTTGTTTCCCTCAATGGTGCCACATGTCCCAGTAAAGCAGTTTTTGATAGCTAACTCTCAGACATCTTTGGAGATAAAGGTACTTCTCCAAATTAACCTGCAAGCTCTAACAGAGGATATGGGGAGAAGGCAGGAGAATGGGGTTTGGAGGGAGAGATAGATCAGCCATGATTGAATGGCGGAGTAGTTTTGAGGGCCAAATGGCCTAATTCTGGTCCTATAACTTATGACCTTATGAATCAACTTCTAATTTAATTATTCCACCACCATCCACTGTGTCATCGATAGCCAAAACTTAAACCTTTACACTTCTTAACCTAATTTTTTTCTTTTTTGGATATTCCTTACCAACTAACTTCTTGACTAAGTTGAAATAAGAACATGGAGTGCTGGAAACACTCAGCGGGTCAGACGGCATCTGTGGAAAGTGAAAGAGTTAATGTCTCCGGATCTAAAACTCTTCAAGAAAAGACACAAAATGATGAAGTAAATCAGCGGGTCAGGCAGCATCCCTGGAGAACATGGATAGGTGACATTTCAGGTCGTGACCCTTTTCAGACTCAAGAAGCAGGGCCACAACCTGTAACGTCATATTTTCATGTTTTCCAGGGATGCTGCCTAACCTGCTGAGTTAATCCAGAATTTGTGTCTTTCCTTGGTAAACCAGCATCTGCAGTTCCCACCTTAGTCATCTTGTTAGGTGCACTGTCTGCATTCATTCTTTAACGCCTCGTCCACAGCCAACAATGGACCATTGTGGGCTCCACCTTTCCTGAGTCATCGGTTCTGGCTCTAATTTGTTCTCTTCCATTTCATATCTCTAGTTTCCCTCTCCCCAGACTCTCAGAATGAAGAAGGGCCTCGATCCGAAATGTCACCTATTCCTTTTCTCCAGAGATGTTGCCTGAACCGCTAAGTTACTCCAGCATTTTGTGTCTATCTGCAGTTCCATGTTTCTAGAACTCTTTATCCTAGTTCTGATGATGGATCCTGGATCTGACATATGAACTGTGCTTCCTTCCACCTTTTCTGTCCGACAAGCTGAGTGTCTCTAGCACTTTCTGTCCTTATTTCAGACCTCCAGCTGTAACGTTTTCCTTGATGAAGCTATGGGGTCATCTCTCCTTTTATTTTAATATGACGGAAGTAGATAAAAATATAACATTACGAGTGACATAGTGTAATTTTAGTCAGTCTTTTTCCCAACGTGGACATGTCAAATGCCAGGGTCCTTAGGCTTAAAGTGGAGGAGGGAAAGCTTAATGGATATTTACGAGGCAAGCTTTTTTTACACAGAGGGTGGTAGGTGCTTGGAATGCATTGCTCGGTAGAAGCAGACACGCAATGCAATGTTTAAGAAACATTCAGCCAAGTGCATGAACAGGTGGGGAATAGTGGGGTATGGACAAAGTAGGGGCTAAATATGTTGGAATCTTGAAAATAAACTGCTGGAGGAACTCAACTGGCCAGGCAGTATTTGTGGAGAGAAATGGATAGATTACGATCCAGTTTAAGACCATGTTTCTTCAGGGATATGAATCTTGTGCGTGCAGATGAGATTAGTTTAGAGTGGCATCATGGTGTGTGCAGACATCATAGACCGATGTGCCTGTACCTGTGCTGTACTACAGTATGTACACGGCTCTGTGTGGAATTTTGTTTGTAAGTAGTCCTGCGGGCTTCTTATAACTAGGAGCAGCTCTTGCTACACACCCATTTGACATATAGTTCTTATTTTTTCAAAATGATGATGGTTCCAAAGCACTGCATTAATTTATAATTCCATCTTTTCCAATGTGTGGCATCTAGGATGGTAATGAATAATTTTGGAGGAGATAACTGCTGTTTAGTCAATGCTCAGGTGCATTACTCTATCGTTTAATTCTTCTATTTGAACAAAGCTATTTTGTTATGCCACTTCTTTGGAAATCATCTTTCCATCTTCCGCAAAAGAAAAACAGTGTGGAGGTTGGAAATCTAAATTTAAAATAAAAAAGGCTGAAAATACTCACCCTCGCCTCTCAGTTAAAGCCTTTTGTGCATCAATACAATTTTCCACTTCTTATGAAAAATTTTAAACTTTAAACATTAACTTTGTTGTTCCCATCATAGATGTCCCTTCCCTTCACAATCCTTTCTGATTGTTTTTTCATCGTGTTTCTTTATTCCCTTTAATGTGTTTTCATCTCCTAAAATCCTTGACTCTTAATGAGGTACAATTCTGTGTATGTTGTTTGCAGTCTTGCTACCTGGTACATGTAGGTTAAAAAATAGATATTTAAAAAAATAGATATTGCTGGCTTCACCTTGCACTAAACGTTATTCCCTTATCATGTAAATGGCTCGATTGTAATCATGTATTGTCTTTCTGCTGACTGGGTAGCACGCAACAAAAGCTTTTCACTGTACCCTGGTACACGTGGCAATAAACTAAACTAAACTAAACTAAACTAAACTAAACTAAACTAAACTAAACTAAACTAACTGACTGATTAATTCAGAATATTAAGTAAAATTAAAAAAAAATCTTATTTTATTCAATCACCTGTGACCCGAATTAGCTTCGGTAAAATTGTAAATTGTTCCTAGTAGGATAGTGATAGCATGTGGGGTGGTCACTGGTCAGTGTGGACTCGGTGGGCTGAAGGGGCTGTTTCTGGGCTGTATCTCAATAGTCTAAATCAGTGACCCCTTTAAAATGCATGGTGTCGTGGTAGTTACACGGTATGTCTCGTGTTCCTCGGTTGAGAGCTGGGTCCGTTAGTGAAGTGCTTGCACATTTGACCTCCAGCTGCTTCCAGGTTTCTGCATTGCGATGCACAGAACTCAAGATTGTGCTTTTATTTATTCGTGTCATCGCACAGCTGTTTGACAATAGCGAGCAAATTTTAGTGCCACGTCGTTGGCCTCTGCAAGATCCTTCACAGTGCGTGTGTCATGCAGCATATCACAGCTCAGGAGATGTTCCATTGTCTGGAGGCCCCGTCCCCACTCGCAGTCTGCCGCATCTTCAGTATATCCCCACTTCAGCACGTTCGATTTGCTCCTCCCCGTGCCTGTCCTCAGTCTGTTGAGACTGCGCCAGGTTATCCACGGTTGGTCAGAACCTGGTGGGAGTTTCTCAGAGGGATCGATTACCATGTGAGTGTCTTCCGGAGAGTTCTCTAGTCTCTCTTCCCAGAGTTTGAGCCTTCTGGACGATGCACTGCAGTCGAGGGGATGGACAGAAGAGAGGAAACCTGCATGATTTCAAACGCTGAGGTAGCAAAGGATGGTCATGCAGGGAGTGTTTTTCATCCTCTGATTGTCTGAGGCATTCTTTTTGACTGACGACAACTCTTTTGATTCCAGGAGGTGCAATGCCAGAGAATAGGTAGAGGTTGTCAGTGTTGGTAGGTTTCATGCATGCACTGATGCAGTGACAGCTTGTGTTTAGCACAGGATCAATCTTCCTTGCATGAGCTGAGCGCTCCCACACTGCGCAGGCATACTCGGCAGTGGAGAAGCAGAGAGCCAGAGCTGTTGATCGAATGGTTTTAGAATCTGCTCCCCATTTTGAGGTGCTCAGCTTGCTAAGAAGAGCATTTCTGGAACTGACTTTTCCTTTAAGCTTGGTGATATGTGCTTTGTAGGTCAGAGATCGATCAAGAGTCACACCGAGATAGACTGGACTGTCACAGTGCTCCAATCTGACTCCATTCCAGATGATCTTCAACCTTCGATTACCATACTTGTTCTTCAAGTGGAAGGTGCAGACTTGGGTTTTAGATAGATTGGCTCTCAGGTGATTCTCTTTGTAGTATGAGGTCAGGTTGACTAAAGCCTGACTAAGATTGTGCTGACTTGACACATATGGTTCTCTAAGAACTCTGTGATCCGGCCCATTAGATTTGAATGACCACCACGATGCACATTTACATAGAAACATAGAAACATAGAAAATAGGTGCAGGAGTAGGCCATTCGGCCCTTCGAGCCTGCACCGCCATTCAATATGATCATGGCTGATCATCCAGCTCAGTATCCTGTACCTGCCTTCTCTCCATACCCCCTGATCCCTTTAGCCACAAGGGCCACATCTAACTCCCTCTTAAATATAGCCAATGAACTGGCCTCAACTACCTTCTGTGGCAGAGAATTCCACAGACTCACCACTCTCTGTGTGAAGAAATGTTTTCTCATCTCGGTCCTAAAAGACTTCCCCCTTATCCTTAAGCTGTGACCCCTGGTTCTGGACTCCCCCAACATCGGGAACAATCTTCCCGCATCTAGCCTCTCCAACCCCTTAAGAATTTTATATGTTTCTATAAGATCCCCCCTCAGTCTTCTAAATTCCAGCGAGTACAAGCCTAGTATATCCAGTCTTTCTTCATATGAAAGTCCCGCCATCCCAGGGATCAATCTGGTGAACCTTCTCTGTACTCCCTCTAAGGCAAGAACGTCTTTCCTCAGATTAGGAGACCAAAACTGCACACAATACTCCAGGTGCGGTCTCACCAATGCCCTGTACAACTGCAGTAGAACCTCCCTGCTCCTAAACTCAAATCCTCTTGCTATTTCATTAAGTCAACTGATTTCCCATCTGCTGTTGTAGGATATGAACTCATACATCCGGATACTGAACAAGGTTCCTGACCGGAAACGTCACCTATTCATGTTCTCCAGAGATGCTGCCTGGTCCGCTGAGCACTTTGTGTCTTCCGTGGGATTACTACGAGCCAAAGGCTCCAAATTACAGGCCCAGTTATCCATTCATTGTGCCAAGGAAACACAAATGCATCCTTCCATCAACCAGCAATCCTTAGGAGATACACTTCCAGTGGTGAGTTTAGCAGTACTTCCTAGCTGCAGTCTACCGTTTCCAAGATTTCCACAGATATTTATTGTTGCTTAACTAAGATCTAGTATTCAAATAACTTCAGAAGCACATCTCGCCGCTGATTTCATAAGGAAAAAAAATAATTATTCTATGCTAATGGAATCATGTTGAGCAGTGTAGCCAAACAACTAACATCCTTACAGTGGTGTGAGTCTAACACAGAATTAACTGCCCAGTTGGCTGTCAGCTGCAAGGTAAACATGCACTGCTGAAAGCTACATCACGATCAACAGGGTAGGGAAACAAACTAATGAGTGAGCGTGACGAGATGATAAAAGCAGTCAATGATATTTCCAGGAAGGGCTTTAAAGAGAAGGTGGGCAAAAGAACAAAGCGCTTGTGAGGGATTGAAAGAAAAGACATCACTTCTGTACAGCTCAGAGCATCTAAAGAGTGTTTTGCCAGCCTGCAGCCAAACTGTTTTCTCCAGAGGAACCAAGTAACAGGCAGTTAGAAAGATCAGGAAAGACTTCGAAATAGAATGCAGTCATTGAAATTAACGGAGTAGTGGAGATCACTTGCCCTTTAATCTCCAGAAGCAGCCAAAAAAAAGATAAATTGGGAATCCCACTTTCCATTCCTCACTCTTCAGGTGAGATTTAATTAGATGATCACCCAGGTATTGTTTAAATGGGATGAAAGCTTTAGCTTCTGCACATTTGCAAGCTGTGAGTTCCAGATCCGCTCACTCTGGGTGATTTTTATTTCTTTTATTTTTTCTCCTCGAAGCCAACCTTACAGTAATTACCGTAATCTCGTGCTTCCGAGCTGTTGAGCTACTGCCCCTTGGAAGCAGAGGCAGGGAAGATTATTGAAATTAATCTGTCATATGTGATGTAGTTTAGTTTTGTTTAGTTTACTATTGGCATATACACCAAAGGTACCGTGAAAAGCTTTTGTGTTGCATGCTATCCAGTTGCCAGAAAGATTCGACATGATTACATGTCAAGCCAGTGGATATTTTTAAGGCAGAGATAGATAGATTCTTGATTAGTACAGGTATCAGAGGTTATGGGGAGAAGGCTGGAGAATGGAGTTAGGAGGTAGAGATAGATCAGCCATGATTAAATGGCGGAGTAGACTTGATGGGCCGCATGGCCTAATTCTACTATTCCTTATGACATTGCCCTATGACAATCAAGCTGTCCACAGTATACAGATACAGGTTAAAGGGAATAATATTTAGCGCAAGATAAAGTCCAATTAAAAATAGTCCAAGGGTCTCCAATGAAGTAGATGGTACATTCTAAAATTTGGTTTAACTGTTTATGTTTTGCTCTATAATGGTTTGTGGAATGCAAAGTAATGAACAGGAAGAAAGTGCTTGTTGTGTAGGGAGAAACCACCGATGCTGGTTTAAACCGAAGACAGACACAAAGAGCTAGAGTAACTCAGCAGGTCAGGCATCTCTGGAGAAAAGGAATAGATGACGTTTCGGGTCGAGACCCTTCAGTCTGAGAATCAGGGGAGAGGGGAACGAGAGAGATAGAGGGTGCTGTTAGCTAACTGCATGTGTAATGCCAACCTTTAATATTTTTTCTGCTAAAAGTTGAAATGGAAATCCTAACTTGCATGTCTTAGAACAGAACAATAGTTAATAGACATGGAGACAGGAGCCAAGATGACAATATCCCCAAACCAAGTATGAACATTCCAGGTGGAGGTGGCATAACTATTCGTTTTAGGCTGAAGAAGGGTCTCGACCCGAAACATCACCCATTCCTTCTATCCAGAGATACTGCCTGTCCCGCTGAGTTGCTCCAGCATTTTGTGTGTATCTTCGATGTAAACCAGCATCTGCAGTTCCTTCCTACACACATCTTCCTCCTAGGCAGTCCTTTGGATAGAGGATGACTTGTTTCCAGTCTGTTAATTAAAGCCTTTTACTCCATCAATTGAGAGAGACTGTGGAAGCGCCCTCCGCAAATTCAGCTCCCCACAGAAATATGTCTCCATTTTACATCTGCATCAACACACAACTGACCCTGCCATGTTTGTCTGAAAAGACAAGGTTGCACAAGGTTCAGGAGTCATTGTTAAAGTTATGAGGTTTTTCTTGGAAGGCTTGAAGAATCCCGATTGGAGAAACTGAATTGAGTGGAGCATCTTTCTCTGCAAAATACTGAGTGGTAACTTGATGGTATTTGACAGGAGTACAGATGATATGGCCATTGATAAATGCAATAGGGAATTCAGGAGAAACGGCTCAGGGAGACGAGAGAGTCACATTTAAGGTTGAGCTGAATAGTACAGTTACATTTAGCAGGAGATGTAAAGAAATGTGGGGATTGCATGCCTGGTTCTGTGCTGTAAATTCCAAGTGATTCCTCGTGATTAAATCTCAGACAAATCTAGGGCACTCATTTCTGCACCTGCACTATGGTTTGAATACGTCAACAGCAAAACACTGCTGAGTTTCTTGGCTCTGACTGCTTCTGCAACCGGTTCAGCTGCTCAAGATGGACATGATCTGGTCCTAAACCACAAAAGGTGGTGTTGACCTTATTACCTCGATAGGGTATCAACTGATGTGTTGAACAATGAGACTCTCAAACTGAAATCTAGTACAACTAAGTCTTTATTAGCACTCAAGTCACCTTGACATGCCAGTGTACAATTAGTTTCCCAATCACTCTGGATTTGATCTACGGTTCTAAGTTAGGCTCAGAAATACAGGAAGTGGTTGCTGTTCATGCTGTACAAATTTCTTGCATGGTTGAATTTCCCCTTTGCAGTTTTCTGTCATTTTCCCCAAAGGCAACTGTAATTCTAAGAGGAGTTTGCCTGAAGGCCAGGTTTGGCCTGCTTACTTGATTGACAATGCGATTGTACATCTTGGAAGTCTGCTCCTCATCATTGCCCTTGACAGAACCACCAGCAGAATCGTTCTACTCTTCCAGTGCTAATTATTGCATTGGTGGTGAGGAAGAAAGAGTGTAAGGCCAGAAAGTGGCTGTGCTTACCTCCTCCTCACTGCCAGAGTGACGAATATCAAGCAGGACTCACAAGCTTGTGATTGCCCAGTGATTCATTACAAAGTCTGTAGGGACTGACATGGTATTCATTCAGTGTCATCCAGATGCACAAATCTAACCATCTCATACAGCAGGCACTGTAATGGAGGCCAAGCCAATGGATATTTTTAAGGCAGAGGTAGATAGATTCTTGATTAGTATGGGTGTCAAGGGGTTATGCAAAGGCAGGAGAATGGGGTTAAAAGGGAGAGATAGTTCAGCCGCGATTGATGGTGGAGTAGACTTGATGGGCCAAATGGCCTAATTCTGCTCCTGTCACATGTATTTATGAACATTAAAATAATTCATATAAGCCTCGTGGCTTCCTCAATGAAAGGAAATGGGGGTAGAGGGTGTTAAAAATGAAGTTATTCTTCCTGTGATCTGCCTTTGATGTGCAAAGAATCGAGATGACGTTTTAGTCACTGACGAGTGGAATATCTGTGCCACTGTTCAGCAAAACAGGAGGTTCAGCAGGATAAGCACAAAAGCTTCATACAGGGGCCAAGGGAAACAGTCAAGAGTGTTTTATTGCCATATGTCCCAAAACAGAACAATGAAATTCTTACTTGCAGCAACACAAGAGATATGTAAACATAGTACTTTGTCCTTTAGGCTCTTTGGTAGATAGTGTGAGCCTTGGTTTCCCAAGATTGCTCACCAGTTTTGGTGATGGGATGTGGATATCAGACGTGCTGGCATTTATTGTCCATCCCTGACGGCCCCTGAACTGAGGAGGCAAATCAGGGTAACATGTTGGTGCACTTATAGGCTGATTAGTGAACTCGATGACACACCAACCTCTACCACAGCCACGGGAGCCTTGAATTCGGAATTACTGGCCGTTTGCTTCTCCCCACTGGCTTAGTTTGGGCAGCTAGGATGCAATTAAATCTCTGTGAAAATTGGCCCAATGTCTGGTGCTGTCTCCAGGTGAATGTCCTGTTTGTTCAGCTGGCTTCCTGCTTAGAAATTTGGAATTCCACCTCTGGTGTAATGTGTCTGGATGCGGTCTCCAAATTGGGCTGAAGGTATTAAGAAGCTAGAGAGTGTGGAGTGAAGGTTGGAGAGAACGATGCCAAATGTTGAAGCTGTGGTCATTTGAATGAAGAAATAAATTCCGAGACAGAAGATGTTCTGAAGCAATGGAATGTTTGGCTAGATTCCCATTAGACAGGTTATTTGATACTGATTTGGAAGTAGAGATCATCTTTATAAAACAAGGCGTGAATTTTGATGTGAAAAGATAGTTCTTTCTGCTGTGAGTCATTACCTCATGGAACAAACTGCTGATATTGTGTGGGGTTGTATAGTCCTTTTTACCGGAAATTTGATGACAGGAGGAAGAAAGAAAGGTGTGGATTTGTATAATGTCTTTCGTGACCTCAGGATGTTCGAAGTAAGTGCTCTGAAAAGTGCTCATTGTTTCTGAGAATATGATCCTAGGTGGTGAAAAATGTTCTATTTCTCTGGAGCAAATTATAATGGTATTGGGATTGTGAAGAATGCCCCTCCAACAGACTTCAGCAGTTGGAGAACTTTCTCCAAAAACTTTGTTCCACCTCCTCTGGGAATGAACATTCCTGTTTATGTCCAAACGTTGTAATTTCTGTTGACTGGGAAGATTCTGTAAATTTGATAGCCTCAGCCTTTTTTGCAGGAAGGTTGCTAACATAATTATATTATCCTAAAGTTGCCCAGGGATGTATTCCGAAACAATAGACCAGTACATTTAACTGGTTGTAAAACAAATCTTTGAAATGGTTTAGCAAGTTCAAATAGGTGAATACTCGGAAAGGCACAACTTAATAAAAGATCATTTACATGGATTCAGGCGAGGGTTGATATTAAACTAATCGACTGAATTTTTTTTTGGAAGTTTACTGACATGATAGACAGGAGAGTCATTAGTGATATTCCATACTTGGATTTCAAAATGCTCTTGGCAAAGTGCCACGCTGGCAATTAGCAGTCATGGTAAGCAGTCACAGAATAGGAGGGAAGGTACAATTCTGGATAGACAGCTACGTTAAACAAAGAAACTGAAATTGCCTTAAATGAGAACCTTTCGGCTTGTAAAGTATAATTCAGCGATCAGATTTATTTTTACAAATCTTTGACTCAGACAAGAGCATTATAAGCAAAATCTTCATGTTTGCAAATGAAACAAGCTTAACTAACACATGAGATTTAAATTTCTTTGACAACTCTGATTTTCTCTTCAAAGATGCGTCCCGATCTGCTGAATGTTTATAACATTTTCCATTTTTATTGATTGATTATTTATTTGCGGTTTGCCTTTGAATGATCTTAAAGTTGACGTTAGTATGGAATCACATTATAAAATGCTTACTGAGTAGCTAATGCACATAAAATATAGTTTAACATGTTATACATTGGAAGGCCTGGATCCATGTGGTGTGTATAAGCGAGTTTGGTGTCTCGACCGCGCATGCGCAGGTCATAGGTCACAAGAGCTAAACATTCTCGCCAGCTGATAACAGCGGGGAAGAAACTGCTCTTGAATCTGGTGATGAGTGATTGCAAGCTTTTATATCTTGTGCCCAAATAGGAAAAAAGATGATAAGTTAGGAGTGTGATTGTTGCCCTTGTTTTCCAGGCGTCGTGGCGGGGAAGAGGGAGTCCGCTGGAGTTTTAGCCTGGCCTGTCCGCCGTCCCGGGCAATGGGGAAAAAGTCACACGGTTGCGGGCTGTGCGGTTGGATTTTTGCCCAGTTGCCGGGCCCCCTGCGTATGAATACGCGCAAAGAAAATCTGTGCAGCGAAATTGTGCAGATCAAAATTACAAGGCAGGAATGTGATACATGTCCAGTTGTTCGGTTATAGTGATACTGGTGAGGTATAATATAGAAGAAGATTGTGTGCAGTTTTGGTCTCCTAATTTGAGGGAGGACATTCTTGTGATTGAGGGAGTGCAGCCTAGATTCACGAGGTTAATTCCCGGGATGACGGGACTAACATATGGTGAAAGAATGTATCGACTGGGCTTATATTCACTGGAATTTAGAAGGGTGAGAGGGGATCTTATAGAAACATATAATATTCTTAAGGGATTGGAAGGGCTAGATGCAGGAAAAATGTTCCCCATGTTGGGGGAGTCCAGAAGCAGGGGTCACAGTTTAAGAATAAGCAACAAGCCATTTAGGACTGAGAAGAGGAAAAACATTTTCACCCAGAGAGTTTCGAATCTGTGGAATTCTCTGCCACAGAAGGCAGTGGAGGACAATTCACTGGATGATTTCAAGAGAGAGTCAGATATAGCTCTTAGGGCTAAAGGAATCAAGGGATATGGGGAGAAAGCAGGAACGGGATACTGAATTTTGGATGATCAGCCATGAATGGCTGTGTTGTCTCGAAGGGCCGAATGGCCTACTGCTGCACCCATTTTTTTTCTATGTTTCTATGATTCCAGGAGAGCTCACTTTCACATGGCATCAAACCATCTTTGATGACGTCTTCAATGACCTTCCACCCTTCGTAGACTAGAAGTGGGAATGTTTGCTGATAATGGCACAACATTCGATTCTAGTCTTAGCTGTACAGCAAATGACACATTTCTATATCTGCATGCAACAAGATTCAGATAAACGTTGAGAAATTAGTGTTAATGTGGTGACAAACGCCCCCCTCGTCTGTGTTCACCTATTACCTGCCAAGTAATAGTCTTCTATCTTTCTGCCCCCCTCTATAATCAGTCTGAAGAAGGGTCCCGACCCAAAACATAACCTATCCATGAATGAATGAATGAATGACTACTTTATTGTCACATGTGACAATTCACAGTGAATTATTTTGCTTGCATACCCAAGGTATGCAAATAGTCCCCACGTACAGGGCTTACAAATTTACAAAGTAGGTCCCCCTTTGTCCACCCCCCCCCTCCTCCTCCCCCTCCTCCTCTCTCATGGCGGTCCCTTCATGCCGGGTCCTCCATTGTTCCTTCCCCCGGCAGTGGCTTCCTAACTTCTGCGTGTCCGTCCTCTTCAGTCGGTCGGCGCCATCATCGACTGCCGCACCGACCTCTCCACTATTGCTGCCGGATCCTCTCCGAACGCCTCCGTGGCACCTACCCAGGCTTCATCCACGGGCTCCGTTGACCCAGGGGCCGGCCGCGGGCTCTGACCCACGAGGCTCCGGCCTTGCCTTCTCCGTGGACCCCGTCGGCTGTGGGCTCCGTCGGCTTCCCCGTGACCATGAAGAGAACCCATCCTTGATATTCAGCAGCATCACATCATGCAGTTTCCACCATCTACATCCCATCTTCTCCAGGGATTCAGACAGCATTCAGGCATGGGCTAATAAGCGCAGATAACATTGGTGCCTGCAAAGTGACCACCTATCCTTGATATTCAGCGGCATTACATCATGGAATTTCCGTCATCTACATCCAGATGGCCATCATTAAACCAGGAGCTCAGCTACACTATCCGCATAATTACCACTGCTGCAAGATGAGAGGCTGGGTATCCTGTGACAAGTGACTCACCTCATTCCACCCCAAAGCCTTTCCACCATTTGTAAGGTGCTGATTAGGACAGTGATGGAATACTGTTCACTTGCCTTGGCGAAGACAGAAAATGCTCAACACCATCCAAGCCAAAGCAGTCTCCTTTATGGCACCACACCCGCTGCACCATTTCCGCACCTTGGCTGCAATGTGCACCAGCTACAAGATGAATTGCAATTACTGGTCTCAGCCAACATTGCTCAAACTTGTGACTTCTGGCATGAAGAAGGACAAGAACAAGAACAGGGAACACTGGGTTTCCTCCAAGCAACACGGTGTCCTGATTTGGAAATACATCTCAGTTTCTTCATTGTCATCGGGTCTAACTCTAGGAATTCTATCCCGAATAGCACTGTAAGATTACATTCACCAGAAGGACTGCAGCAATTCAAGTAGGGAGCTCACCACCGCCTTCTCAGAAGCAATTAAGGATGGTGATAAATCTTGCTTTAGTCTGCAAACTCCACATCCTGAAGAATTAATCAATAAATAAATAAAAAAACACCATAAGATTCACAACTGATTTTTATTTGGCTTAAAACTCCAATTATTTGGTGTAGATGTGCTGTGGTTATTGCTAATAGCCATCTTGGTCATAGTCCACCATCATAAATTTCAGTGCTGTCTGAGGCATGAAGCCCCAGTTCATATTCAGGAAGATGTTATTAACATGTTATTCAGTTGATGTTATTCAGGAAGGTGGGATTAAATCTGCAGGATGAAGGTAGCAGACAAAATGAGTAGGAAGGAACTGCAGATGCTCGTTTATACAGAAGATGGACACAGAATGTTGGAGTAACTCAGCGGGACGGGCAGCATTTCTGGATAGAAGGAATGGGTACCCAAAACATCACTCATTCCTTCTATCCGGAGATGCTGCCTGTCCCACTGAAGGCTAGGGCTAGGGTGTTGGTCAACAATCCAACGTGGACTTCTGCAGATTATGGCAGTGGGACAGTAGGGGCCTGGGCTCTTTGGGACAGAGGGAAGAATGAAGGATGGAAGATGGATATGAGACTTACTTTCATGAGCCCCCAACCTGACACTAGGCCTCGCAAACACCACCGTTCTGGGAAAGTTTCAAAAAATGGTTGCTCCCTGTACGATGTGCATTTGTTTACCTTAAATTTCCCAAAAGGAGCATTTCACAAAAAAACAGCTATGTTTTATGCGGAAACCATCAGGGGAGGGGGGGGGGGAGGTGAGCCAGTCTACCCCAGGACAGAAAGGGGAGGAGTTGTACAGTATGATCGCCACAGGGAAGAAGGATCTCCTGTGACGTTATGTCCTGCATCTTGGTGGAACCAGTCTGTTGCTGAAGGTGCTCCTCAGATTGACCAGTGTGTCATGGAGGGGATGAGCTGTATTATCCAGGATGCTCCGCAGTTTGAGGAGCATCCTCCCCTCCAAGACCACCTTCCATGAATCCAACTCCACCCTCAGGACAGAGCCAGCGTTCCTGATGAGCATGTTGATCCTGTTGGCGTCCGCAGCCTTCGCCCAGCTACCCCAACACACGGCACCGTAGAAGATGACATTGGCCACCACCAATTGACAGAACCTCTGCAGCATCTTACTGCAGACGTTGAAAGAGTGGAGCCTCCTCAGAAAGCACTGATGGCTCTGTCCATTCTTATACAGTGTCTCAGCATTCCTGGACCAGTCCAGTTTACTGTCCAGGTGAACTCCAAGGTACTTGTACTCCTTGGTAAATTGCACATCCACACCCATGATGGAGAGAGGGGACAGGGGTGTTCCTCTCCTCCTAAAGTCCACCACTAACTCCTTAGTCTTGTCGGTGTTGAGCTGCAGGTGATTCAGCCCACACCATTCAACAAAGTCGTTGACTAGACCTCTGTGTTCAGCTTCCCTCCACTCACTGATGCAGCTCACAATTGCAGAGTCACTTCTGCAGGTGACAGGAGTCCTGCAGGAGTTCATTTGACTCTTTCTGCTGAATTGCATCGCTCAGATTCAGCATCTTTCCAAAAATGTACAGCATGCTGCAGGGGTCTTGCACCAAACCTTAAAACAGCTTTCAAATCACATAGCATTTTGTTCATGATGGTTGGCAAAATAGTAAATACTGATTATTTTATTATTAGTTTTTCTTCTGAAACAAATAATATTCATCTTGCCATTTCCAATCACTTAGCACTGAGCCAAGATAAGCAGGCCTGGATCAGGAAGGCAGATGTTATACCTGCTATACTGCTGTTTACTTGTGAAAACAAGGATTCCTGGAGGATCACAGAGTTCTGATTAATAAAGTGATTTTAAAATATGTCAGCAATACTCCATCTGAGAGAAATGTAAAAGTTAGTTTGCAGACCTCTATTCAAAATATTCCATTCTCAAATTTATTATTTTCGAAAACAGGAAATCATGAATTATTCCGTATTTGAATGATCATGCCTCATTCTGTGAATTCATCTATGTGCCTTGGAGGAATTGTGTCCTCTGGAAGTTGTTTAATATGTACAAAAGTGGGAGTGGGAGGTGTAGTAAGACTAAGTTTTGGGAATAGTGTCTGTAATTGTTATTCTTGCAAGAAGATTGATCAGTGGATTTTTTTTTTGCAGTGTGTATTATATCTTTGGTATTGCTACAGGTTTATATGTACTGAGATACACTGAAAAACTGTTTTTTGTGCTATCCAGGGTGGCACAGCGGTTAAATTGCTGCCTTACCGTGCCAGAGACTCGGGTTCAATCCTGACTATGGGTGTTGTCTGTACGGAGTTTGTATGCTCTTACTGTGACCACGTGGGTTTCCTTCCACCTTCCAACGATGTGCTGGTTTGTAGGTTAATTGGCTTCTGTAATTTGTCCCTGGTTCGTAGATAGAACTTGTGTGCGGGTGATTGTTGGCGGTCTCAATAGACAATAGACAATAGACAATAGGTGCAGGAGTAGGCCATTCAGCCCTTCGAGCCAGCACCGCCATTCAATGCGATCATGGCTGATCACTTTCAATCAGTACCCCGTTCCTGCCTTCTCCCCATACCCCCTCACTCCGCTATCCTTAAGAGCTCTATCCAGCTCTCTCTTGAAAGCATCCAACGAACTGGCCTCCACTGCCTTCTGAGGCAGAGAATTCCACACCTTCACCACTCTCTGACTGAAAAAGTTCTTCCTCATCTCCGTTCTAAATGGCCTACCCCGAGGGGCCTGTTTCCACCCGGCATCTCTAAACTAAACAGAACTTCTGGTCGGATGAAAATAAATGAAAATAAATATGTAACTTTATTACAGTGGAATTCTCTACACGTTTTAGCCCTGTAGACTACAGAACTATTCATTTTGCCTTGTCCCTGGCAAAGGTCTGAGGCATTAATTTGCCACTTTTCTCTGTAGGTGCTATTCCCGTATTTGATGCATGTCTGTGTTTCTTGATGGATGTGCCAGGCTGAAGTTCAGAACATACATCACCCTGCCTTCCCGTTCACTTTCTCAATGCTTTTGCCAGTGTCTTCTCAATTGGGTCTGTCCACTTCATTGGTGAACTAGTTTACTGAGACTCAATTTTACAGGCACGGTGGCGCAGTGGTAGAGTTGCTGCCTCACAGTGCCAGAGATCCAGATTCGATCCTGATCAAGGGTGCTGCCTGTACGGAGTTTGTACGTTCTCCCTGTGACCACGTAGGTTTTCTCCGGGTGTTCTGGTTTCTTCCCACATTCTAAAGATATACAGGTTTGTAGGTTAATTGGCTTTGGTAAAAAAAATTGTAAAATGTTCCTCATGTGTAGGAAAGTGCTACTGTGTGAGGCGATCTCTGGCCGGCACGGACTCGGTGGGCTGAAGGGCACTGTTTCTGCGCTGTATTTCTAAAGTCTAAAAGTAAAGGTGGGAGAGAACATCGGTAGACTAGAAAAGGAAAGCCTGCCCTTCTGTGTGAAGCAGATGAATCCTAAATAAGGTCAGCTTGAATGCTCTATTCATAGAGAAAGTGTGGAGAATTGCCTCCTGCCTTCCATCTACCCTATTTCCATCAGAGAAACACAATGATTGTCTTCTGCCATTCAGTAAAGCTCACTCACTCACAAGCACAATGTATTATTATGAACATTCAACACTACCCTAAAATTGACCGTGAGGTCTATTCCAATCAATGAGTCTCCCACTCCAGGCTGTCAACACGGATGCAAATGCTGATTGTAGAGCCTATTCCAATCAATGAATCATCAGCTGTAGCCTGTCGGCATTATATCCTATACTGATTACAGGAACTTAAACCGATCAAGTAGTCACCCAATACATGCTGTCAAAAACACTTTTAGTACTGACTTTAGGGGCTATTCCACCTGTAAGCAGCTCCAATCTTGGCCAGAGAGTTTTATTCCGCTCATGATAGATTGTTACTGCCACGCTCAGAAGTGACCACAGGGTTTCTTCATGTAGTTTGCCTCAAATATATTTAACAAATAGTCCTGTCAGTGATGTGGCCTGCCGGTTGTGCTTCAGTTTTTTTTCTCACCACTAATGCTTTCAGGTTCTCTTGTTTTCTGTGATGCTGAATCGAAAAAAGAAATTGAAAAATATAAAGAGAGAAAATTGAAATTCAATTAAGCCATCAGAACATTTAGTTGAAAGCTAAGATCCTGTTTATCTCTTTAGACCCGGCTAATATTTCTCTCACAGAGGCTGACGAAGATTTGCAGTCAGATCTTTTGATCAAAGTAATTTGATAATAATAATAATAATAATATTCATTTATTGTCATTGCAACGAGTACAACGAAATTAAAAAATAGCCAATCCTGACGGTGCGTACAAACATATATGCAATAAATGCAAAAAACAAATAAATACATAAATACAATTAAATACAATTATATGACCGATTTTTTAACGGTGTTGCCTAGTGCAAGGCAGTGTTCAGTTCTCGTATGGCCCTGGGGTAAAAACTGTTCTTAAGTCTGTTTGTTCGGGATTTGATCGACCTGAAACGTCGACCAGAGGGCAGATGAACAAACAGACGGTGGCCAGGGTGGGATGGATCTTTTATTATTTTGCCTGCTCTACTGAGGCAGCGTAGGCTGAACAGGTGCTCCAGGGAGGGCAGTGAGCAGCCGATGATTTTCTGGGCCGTCGTGATGACCCTCTGAAGGGCCTTCCTGTCCTTTTCTGAGCAGCTGGCATACCATGTGGTTATACAGTATGCCAGCACACTCTCGATGGAGCAGCGATAGAAGGACAACATGAGCTTCTCCTGCAGGTTGGTTTTCCTGAGGATCCTCAGGAAGTGGAGTCTCTGCTGTGCCTTCTTTACTGTGGTGATGGTGTTGGTAGACCAGGTGAGATCCTCTGCGATGTGCGTACCATCTATTACCATTTTCATTGTGTTCTTCATTTGACATATTTTCAAATGCGGAATTTGGATAAAAATGCCAAAAGGTCACGGCAAAGCAATGGGTGACAATGTTATTATAAGTTTAAGTTATCATTTGGCATTATCATTTGAGCCCTTTCTACTATCATTTTTTTAAAACACGAAACAAATAACAGACATGCACAGCTCAATCAGAAACCATGTCATGTTATGTATTTCATATTAGACTTGGTACGAAGCTACAAGGCAGTCACTGCCATGTTCTGCATAAAATGTATTGTTACACAAATAGCTGCATTATTCAGTCAAAAGGCAACAGTCATGAAACAAAATCTTCCCATTACAAGTGGGCAGGCTGAATTTCACTGCCAATCTCAACTTTAATGGATGCTCCTCAAACGATTGTACACTACAGAAAATTGCATGCTTCAGAACAACTATTGTCATGACAACCTCAGTAATACCGTTATGTGCTGTACCCTATTAATTTGTTGTTTGTTGTCTTCTAAAACGTTTTTAAAAAATGTTAAAAACCCATGGGACCCAGAGGGTTGCTGCCTGTGCATGTCTGTGCATGCAGAAAGGTTCCTAGCAGAACTAAATACTGCCATTTCTCTCAACCTCTTCAGTCTGAAGAAGGGTCCTAATCCGAAACGTCACCTGTCCATTCCCTTCACAGACGTTGTCTGATCCGCTGAGTACTTTGTGTTTTGAACTCATCGGTTAAACTCGTAATCACAGTTCCTAATTTTGTTTGAAGGGGTTATTCAGTGTTCCTGCACTGTTCAACACAGTCTTTATGTCCTGTTGCCCATTGGCAGCGTGAGCTAATTCTTATGTGGTCGGGCCTTACGCAGTGGAGAGCTCGGCGAATGGTCAGATTAGCAGTGTACCCTCACAACTATTTTAGAGTTGACACGGCAACACGGGAATAAGGCCAAGATACGAAAATACAAGTCCAATCAGATGTAAAATAAACCAGTAGAGGAAAGGAAAGAAAGACTAGAGTAAGACTGAGGCAAAATAAAGAGAAATGAGAAAAGAAAAAAATGAGATCTAAATTTGATAACCACATGAAACAATAGACAATAGACAATAGACAATAGGTGCAGGAGTAGGCCATTCAGCCCTTCGAGCCAGCACCGCCATTCAATGCGATCATGGCTGATCACTATCAATCAGTACCCCGTTCCTGCCTTCTCCCCATACCCCCTCACTCCGCTATCCTTAAGAGCTCTATCCAGCTCTCTCTTGAAAGCATCCAACGAACTGGCCTCCACTGCCTTCTGAGGCAGAGAATTCCACACCTTCACCACCCTCTGACTGAAAAAGTTCTTCCTCATCTCCGTTCTAAATGGCCTACCCCTTATTCTCAAACTGTGGCCCCTTGTTCTGGACTCCCCCAACATTGGGAACATGTTATCTGCCTCTAATGTGTCCAATCCCCTAATTATCTTATATGTTTCAATAAGATCCCCCCTCATCCTTCTAAATTCCAGTGTATACAAGCCCAATCGCTCCAGCCTTTCAACATACGACAGTCCCGCCATTCCGGGAACTAATCTAGTGAACCTACGCTGCACGCCCTCCATAGCAAGAATATCCTTCCTCAAATTTGGAGACCAAAACTGCACACAGTACTCCAGGTGCGGTCTCACCAGGGCCCGGTACAACTGTAGAAGGACCTCTTTGCTCCTATACTCAACTCCTCTTGTTACGAAGGCCAACATTCCATTGGCTTTCTTCACTGCCTGCTGAACCTGCATGCTTCCTTTCATTGACTGATGCACTAGGACACCCAGATCTCGTTGAACTCCCCCTCCTCCTAACTTGACACCATTCAGATAATAATCTGCCTTTCTATTCTTACTTCCAATTATTTAGATTATTTATCCATAACCAGCAATATCTGCAATATTTACTTGTTATCTCTAAATATGGATTACAATTCTATCTAGACACATAATGCTGACTCTGTGAACTCATTTTATTAGAGTTCTTACTTGGTTAGACACGAAAAGCTGGAGTGACTCAGCGGGTCAGACAGTATCCCTGGAGAAAAGGAATGGGTGACTTTTCGAGTCGAAACCCTTCTTCAGACGGGTTGCCTGGAATTCACTGCCAGGAGTGGAGGCAGATATGAGAATGACATTTAAGAGCCTTTGTAGATAGACACACGAGAATGCAGGGAATGGAGGCATTTGGATCAAGTACAGGCAGAGGAGATTTGTTCAGCACAGACATTGTGGGCAGAAGGGCCTGTTCCTGTGCTATGTTCTATGTAGTGCTAAGAAAGAGGGAAGCGAATCCATGGGGAAATCATCGAGGATGCACAATGCCTTGAGGTAGATATTTATTGTTATTCCTTCATTTTTCCTTGGTTAAAATGCTGAAATTTCTTAGAAGTACTCTTTACCACGTGGGCAAAGGTCATTCAAGGAGAAGATTACCCACTAGCTTCTCAAAGGCAGTGGGTAATGGGCAATAAATGTCAGCCTTGCCAGAAACCTGCACGTCCTGAAAATATATATTTTTAAATGTCACAGCTGTGTTGCAGGAGAAAGTAGCTGCGAGGAAATCTCTCATCATTAAAGTGAATTTCAAAATGTATTTACAATTATAGTTGCAATCTTTTCATCATTTTGTCCATTGAAAGAGATAGACAGAAGATGCTGGCTGTAATAACCGTTTCTTACCCGCCTGTTCATCTTCTGTAAAATAAAATTGCTTGATGGTGTAATCTTAAGGACTTTTATGATACGCCATTACTTTTGAAGACGATAATGAGATTTTTTTAAACACACGGGATAAGTCCAATAGCTAAAGCCAATGACCAAATGTTTTTTTCTATTATTTTCTGGCTATATTATCAAAAACCTTGATCGTTGCCAGACGTTCTGGTAATAATGGACCCTTATGAAGTTATGGGCCGCAGGGCAATCCAAAATAGTGATCTAACATATAAATTTAGCAATGACCCAAAAGGATCTGGAGGTTGTCGTTGTGTGGGAAAGGAGGTGAAACGCAAAATGGCTCTTCTCAAAAATGAGGCAATAATTTATCTGTTTTTTTGCTGACATAAACTCATGCTTGGTTAACCCAGTAAGAGTAGTGGGCAGATACAAAAACCCGGAGGGAACAATGCACCTTGAATATCCCAGGCAGGGTCATGCCATGATGGAGATTAGCACCAGCCTTCCTGCAGCAGAAAGTATTGCTTCTCCAGGGAACCATTTGCCTGAGAGACAATTCCCTCTGATAGCCTGGCTTGTGGCTGAATAAAAGAACATGAAAAGTCTGGTCAGGAACGGCTTATATGCTCCAAGGCTTTTTCCACCACTCATAAATAAATGGCTGAACATCCATCTGAATGTGTTCTCCCCCTTACTACCTGAATCATCTGAAGTCTGGAAAGATGTAGATCGTGGCAGAATGATTGGTATGGCCTGTCCACCTCTCGTACAGTTTGATCTCCGAGTGTTATCACTGATCATTGCATGCAAATCTGAGATACTCATCCATCTTTGAATGCTTCATGCAATGGAATGGTGGGCAACCAAATAGAAAATGACCAAATGGCCTAGAAATTCTATTTGTTGGTATCTACTCCTCATTCAGTTTTCTGTCGCTGAATGTGATCATTTGTTTAGTGTCATGGTTTGTGATTTTGTTTATGTTTGCAGATGAAGCAGAACAGAGAGGAGTCCTGGTTGTGTGCAGTGAAGTTCGATGATATGAAACCTAGTTCTAGAATAAATACGCAGGAACGACTCAAACACAAACCATGTGAGCTACTTGTCCAGGAGCAGATCTTCACTACTAACATGAGATTTGCTTCATCTAGACTTACTAGGCCTGCCCTAGCAGTATCAGTCCAATGCTAGAAACTGGTTGCATGTGGGTGACTTCTAAATTTAAAAAAAAACAACCCCTCCCTTTGGGTCTCCCATGGTCCATGTTTCTCCTTCCCCCCCCACCCCCCCCCCCCCCCCCCCACCGCTTCCCAATCATATGGGCATTTTGATCTTCTCCTAATCCTCCTCCATTTACAAGCCCTTTACCCTGATGAATTGAACAGACCTTCAAGGTTTCAATCTTTCCCTATGCCTTCACCCACCAACAAGTCTCCCTCCACTCTAGCCACCGCTGTGACCCAGAATACAGATAAGCAATGTAGCTGTTTTCATCAGATCCCCATCACAAAGCAGAGGCACAGGGGACTGCAGATACTGGATACTGGAACAAAAAAACAAACTGCCGGAGAATCGCTGTGGATCGGGCAGCATCTGTGGGACATAAAGAAATTGTGGAGTATTGGAGTGAGATAGTGTCTCACCTTTCCCCCCCATCCCCCCATCATCTTTATACTTGTTTTCTTTCCTCTCCACTCTCAGTCCTGACTTATGGTCTCGACATGTAGTGTTGACCATTCCTGTTCCCCCTCTCCCACATATGTTGCTTGACTTGCTGATTTCCTCCAGCAGTATGTTTTTTGTCCCATCACAAAATAGGCCTCAAAGGGCACAAAGTGCTGGAGTGACTCAGCAGGTCAGGCAGCATCTCTGGAGAACATGGATAAGTGATGTTTCGAGTCGGGGACCCTTCTGACCTGAAACGTCACCTATCCATATTCTTCGGAGATTTATTCACAAAATGCTGGAGTAACTCAGCAGGTCAGGCAGCATCTCGGGAGAGAAGGAATGGGTGACGTTTCGGGTCGAGACAATAGACAATAGACAATAGGTGCAGGAGTAGGCCATTCAGCCTTTCGAGCCAGCACCGCCATTCAATGCGATCATGGCTGATCACTCTCAATCAGTACCCCGTTCCTGCCTTCTCCCCATACCCCCTCATTCCACTATCCTTAAGAGCTCTATCCAGCTCTCTCTTCTTCAGACTTCGGAGATGTTGCCTGACCTGCTGAGTTACTCCAGCAGTTTGTGTCCTTTGTGGATACCGTCATCTGCAGTTCTTTGTTCCTCCAAAATAGGTCTGTTTTGCACTCCTCATGTCCTAACTAAGGTGGCCAGCGTTGCATCCTGCGTTTTCCCGGGGTGAAAGTATTCCTGGGCTCTCTTTAAGAACAGCTTCCCAACTGTTGTTGTTTGCTGCTTATTTTAAACAGCCAGTGTGATTATAGTCCATCCCAGGGAAGAGGGAGCTGCATGATGCAATCCGCGGTAGAGTTGCTGCCTTGCAGCGAATGCAGCGCCGGAGACTCAGGTTCGATCCTGACTATGGGTGCTGTACTTCCATCGCCCGGTGCGGCGCGGCTGCGGGACACCATTCTGCTTTAGTTAAACATTTTGTTCAAGATGGCCGCGCCGTTGTGTTTGGCTGCCTGCCACTGTATGTTGTTTCTTTTTTTTTTTCCTAATCAGATGTGCAGCACTTTGGTCAACGTGGGTTGTTTTTAAATGTGCTATACAAATAAAATTGACTTGACTTGACTTAACTATCAATAATTTTTTTCCTGCATCTACAGAGTCTGAAGCACCAGCAGGAAGCTACACAGAGAAAGCTGTTAATTGAATGAAGTAGATGATAAATTTGTTTACTTTATTTTTTCTGCTGCCTGTTTCCACTTCAAGTAGCTGAATTTTAGGTTTACCCTTTAGTTTATAGCATAATTACCACTGTGCCATTTGTAAGATAAAACAGAAATGTTGCATTGCTGAAGATGCTCTTTTAAAGTTGGGTTTGTTGCCTGTTGAGGCAGTATTGAGGTTGCCTTACAACGCATACAAATATTGTGTTTGCTAATAGTGCTTGATACTGAATAGAGTCATAGAGTGATGCAGTGTGGAAACAGGTCCTTCAGCCCAACTTGCCCACACCGGTCAGCTACACTAGTCCCACCTGCCAGCACTTGGTCCATAATCCTCCAAATCTGTCCTATCCATGTACCTGTCTAACTGCTTCTTAAATGTTGGGATAGTCCCTGCCTCAACTACCTCCTCTGGCAGCATGTTCCATACAATCACCACCTTTGGTGTGTAAAATTGACCCCTCAGATTCCTATTAAATCTTTTCCCCTTCACCTTAAACCTATTTGAATCTGGATTCAAAAGAACTGCAGATGCTGGTTTAAATTGAAGATAGACACAAAAGGCTGGAGTAACTCAAAGGCACAGGCAACATCTCTGGAGAGAAGGAATGGGTGGCGTTTCGGGTCTATCTGGATTCAAAAAGGTTCTTTGAACTCTGTTTGATAAATACAAAGCAACAAAGAATGAAAAAAATCACTAAGAGATAGGGATTTTATATGATCCAGAAACAGTATGACTTTTCACTCTCTCCAGCTGGATAGTATTTACAGTTTTACAATTTGCAGTATATAATGCAATGATGAAATTGAAACTGCTTTAAATATGTTTGCTATGATGTATCATCTTCACATATTGACACTTTAACACTTGGCAATGCACCAAGGAACTGTTCAGTATCAATATGTGGCCAATATCACAGTCCAATTGATAAATGATCAAATTATCCTTGCATTAGTGTTTCATCTGGTAAACTGAAATAGATGTTAATTAAATGTCTGCCAAATGTTTGCAGTCTTTTTCACCTTAATATCCTCACCTGAATAAACTGCAAAGAGAAAAAAAAACTTTCTGTGTAAGACCTGCATTGAACTGATGAAGCAAAGCCGGACATTAAAATAATGTTACATGGCAACTAACAGACGGGACTGAAAAGATAACAATCAACAAAATTTTCAAAAAGCGAAGCCCATGGTTGACCAACCTTGAGAAATCCTTTGAATAAATGTGATGCATGTAATATATTCAGATCTTCAAAAACTCTTTGATAAGATTCCACGGCCTGGATTCATAATTAGCATGTTGCGGAAGAAGACAAGCAGCAGGAGGCTTAGAAAAACCGGTTAATAAATAGAAAATCGAGAGTTATGATTGAGGGTAATTACTCAGATTGGCAAGAGGTGGAAGAGATGCTGTATTCCTCGATTGAAGTAGAGACTACATTTCAATTTTTTACTCCCCGCAGAAGGTTTGCGTGTGGGCCAACTGTTCACCATTTTGGTTGAAAGATACAGAATGGAAACAGGCCCTTTGGCCTATCAAGTCCACGCCTACCATTGATCACCTGTTCACACTAGTTCTATGTTATCCCAATTTCGCATCCACTAGGGGCAATTTACAGAGGACAATTAACCTAAAAACCTGCATAGCTTTGGGATGTGGGAGGAAACCAGAGCACCCAGAGGAAAGGAGCACATCCAAACTCGCCACAGACAGGACCCAAGGTCAGGATTGAACCTGGGTGTCTGACGCTGTGAGGCATCAGCTCTACCAGCTGTATCACAATTTGCATTAATGGTTTGAATGTGCACTCAAATGTGCAAATGACGTTGAAATTGAGTGTATAGTAATGCTGAGGAGAATTGAGGATAATGTACAAGAAGACATTCATAAGCTGCAGAGTACAGATGTATTTGGTAAATTAATTTCCACTCTGATAGTAGTCTATGCCAGCATAAGGCCTCAGAAATAATAGTTTAAATTGAGTTTTGGGAGAAAAGAAAGTTAGAGCTACAAATACACATCAAATGTAGTGACAAAGGAAGTTAGTAAAACAGATAGAACTATGATTGGTTCTATGCTGGGATCCGGTTTGAGAAAGATAACAAATCTCTGCAAAAGTTGTGATAAAGGTTCACAAGGACAGGTGTAGGAAAAAAACTGCAGATGCTGGTTTAAATTGAAGGTAGACACAAAATGCTGGAGTAACTCAGCGGGTCAGGCAGAATCTCGGGAGAGAAGGAATGGGTGACGTTTCGGGTCGAGACCCTTCTTCAGACAAGGACAGGTGAACAGGTTAGTGATCCTATCCTTTTTATCAAGCAGGCTAAGAGGGTTGCAGTGGCTATTTATAAAGGGTGCTATTTATCACCTGATGGAGAATAGAAAAGGACTTGCTGGAGTTGATTTCGAAGAGCCAACTCCAGTTTTCTGTCCATCGAAGTTGGAATTCATTAATAGAAGATTATTTAATTGAAAAGTTGAATGAAATTGATCAGGTCAATGAAATCAGAACATTAGGTAGAAACTTTAGCCAGAGTGTGGTTAGTATTAGTAACTCTTCGACAAGGAGTAGTTACTATGCCAAAAATAGTAGGGCAATTGAGTGAAAATTTTAGATACATAATGGAAAAGATAATATAATGTTTTGGTAGATAAACACGAAATGCTGGAGTAACTCAGCAGGACAGGCAACATCTCTGGAGAGAAGGAATGGTTAACTTTTCGGGTTGAAGAAGGGTCACGACCCGAAACATCACCCATTCCTTCTCCCCAGTGATATTACCTGTCCCGCTGAGTTACTCCAGCAATTTGTGTCTATCTTCAATGTAAACCAGCATCTGCAGTTCCTTCCTACACAGAATGCGTTGGTGCTTGTATTGCGTAAGGCCTGAACACTTACAACAACTAGGGACTTGAAAATGGCGCCAAATTGGCAATGCTGTATACTGTATTAGTGCATTTAAACTGTATCTGAGATGTTTATCTAATATGTATCTAAGTGCTTATGTGTAGTGATACTTGTACTGAACTGTGTACAAAAATGAATTTCACTGTACCTCGGTACATGTAGCAAATAAAGTACCATACCATATCACACCAACCATTTGTACAGAATGGCCTTACCAAATCCTTTCATGCAAATGGACCACCCAATAAATACTAAAAAGAATAAAATCTAGCCTCGAAATCACCTTTAGCCCCTGTCCCACTTAGGCAATTTTTTATACGACTACAGGCGACTAGGCTGTCATCACACGGTCGCGGGGGTGTCGCCTATATGGTCGTGAGTCGTCTCCAAAGAGTCTTAGCGTTTTTCTGGTCGCCGCTGGATTTTGAAATGTTAAAAAAAATTCGGAGACTGTTGGTTTGACGCCAATGATCGTAGCTTGACATTTCCTGACGTAGGTGCTGTCGTAGGTTGTCGCCAGGTTGTCATCAGGTGACGTAGGTTGTCGCCGGTGCTGACTTCGTTGAATTCCATTGGCGACCACCTACGTCAACCTATGTCAACCGGCAAAGGTCAAAACCGGAAGCCAAAATGATGTGAATTGTCTTCAGTTGTTGCCAACAGGGTCCTGGCGTGTTGCGGGTAGACGTAGGTTGACTTCAGTTGTCGTAGGTTGTCACCTGCGTGGTCGTAGGTTGTCGTAGGCGCGGTCGTAGGTGGTCGTCGCCGGTTATCGGTAATTTGCCGTAGCTTGACGTCGACTAGGTGGTAGGTTGTTGTAGCTTGTCGTAGACATTGTCGTGGGGGGGGGGCGGGGGGTCCAGTCTCCAGTTTTTCGACGACCTGCTATGACTATGACAGTCGCCAGCAGTCGCCTAAAATATCGCCTAAGTGGGACAGGCCCTTTTAGTGTATATGTCTTGTATTTCAGCCAATTCCAGCATATCTATCATAGTCTAGCTGGTGCTTTGTCTAAGTGTTGGATACATTCCAATGCTGTATATTCTAGACTGGGTAAGATATCCATTAATCTTTTATATAATTTTTGTATCTTACTATTAGATTTTACTCATTTCAGCTCAATAACTGCTATATACTCTGTTCCTATTTACCTTTCATTATGATTTATCTGTTTTAGTCCAGAATGGATAACCTCCCCTTTTCCACTTTGTACTGATGTATAACATTGTCTGATTTGAATGTATAGCATGCAAAATAAAACCTCTCTCTGTACCTTGGTACACATGATTCTAAATATTAAACCTAAACTTAAACCTAAACCTCTCTCAATAATGAACAGAATTTCACCCATCAATGTTTTTTTGGATTGATTTGAGTGGAGGAGATTAGTTTAATTTGGCATCATGTTTGGCACAGAAAATGTGGGCCAAAGGGCTCTACTGTTCCATGTTTGTTCTGCAAGCAATCCAGATTGTTTACTCCACCATCAAAGGGATCTAAAGCGGGCGCTGCCTCAAAAAGGCAGCCGGCATCATCAAAAACCCACACCACACTGGCCACACTTTCATTTCACTCCTACCATCGTGAAGAAGGTATAGAAGTCTGAAAGCTTCAAGAATAGCTTCTCCCCAACACTAACCTCAACTATGAACTGTGGACTGTTTTTGGTTGCTCTAAGGACATTGTGTTTTCTGCACTGGAGTTATTAATTCATGAATTGTTTTAGTTTTATTAAATATTATCTATGTGTGTGTGTATTTACAGACTTGTTATGCTGCTGTAAGTGAGAATTTTATTATTCTCTTGTCAGCACATAAGACAATGAAACACTCTCCCTCTCTATTTTTATTCTTTTCTCCAATACCATTTATGAACATTTATGAGTGTGGTTTAGGGTGGTGCAGTGGCACAATGGTCGAGTTGTTGCCTCACAGTGCCAGAGACCCAGATTCAATCCTGATTCCACGAGCTGTCTGTACGGAGTTTGCACGTTCTTCTTGTGACCGCGTGGGTTTTCTCCGATCGTTTTGGTTTCCTCCTACATTCCAAAGATGTACAGGCTTTACAGGTCAATTGGCTTCTGTAAACTGTCTCTTGTGTGTAGGATAGAACTAGTGTATGGGTGATCGGTGCAAACTCAGTGGGTTAGAGGACCTGTTTCCACCGTTGCATCTCTCAACTAAACTTAGATTTACTGAATTTCGTGCCTTAACATTATTTTTAGTTTCTCTCTTTTAAATCATTCAAAAGATTGCTGCAGTCCCAAAAAGCTGCATATCAGTGTCAGCCCAGATTATGTGCTTAAGGTTCTGGACAGCGACTTGGAAGTGCAAACGTTCAAACACAGAAATCAAAGTGTTGCTGTGTGAGCCAAGGCTACAGGTGGAAGAAGCTTGAGAGGTTACTTTGCAAAGCACAAAATATCTCGGAGGCGGGTGTGGTCATTGGGGACATTGCAGGATTGCCAAGTCTGATTCAGGGTTATACATTTTCTCCATTTTTGGCCACTGGCCAAGGGAAGCGCACATTCTAGGATTCGTCAGCTCAATGCAAGTGATCTGAATTTGGAAATATTCACAGTCATTTGAGGTAATATGGTCTGGGGTTCTTAAAAAAATTAGCTTATGAAATGGAAGCTGTAACTACAAAATAGATAAATTTAATATTATGCATGACCAAACACCACTTAGTTGACAAGTCGAGTTTATTGTCAAGGTATGGGTACAATGAATTTTAGAAGTTGGTTTTAGAAGGCTCACGGTAGGGAAATATATGGATAGAATAACCAAACTTAGGGAACTGTTAATGCACTAGTTTAATTACTGCACAAGGGTTATAACCATAGAGTTGTGATCCATAACCACCTCTGTGTTCTAGCATGTGGACTACCCTTCTCAGGGCACAAAATCATTCCCATTCACTGGAGGAATAAATGAACCATTATCACTACCACCAGCACCGACTCGTTATACTCTCTGATGGTCAGGGCCTTGGAAAAGGGGCTACATTCTCAACTCTGTCTTGGGAATAGGTTATGCAGTAGACAGAGGAAAGGATTCAAGGATATGCTCCAAGACTTGTCGTGTCAATCAGCATGGAAGCAGGTCCTTCAGCCGACTAGTCCATACCGACCAGGATGCCCCATCTAAACTAGTCCTATTAGAATGATTTTGCCCATGTCCCTCTAAACCTTTTCTATCCATGTATCTGCACAAGTGTCTTTTAAATATTGATGTTGTACCTGCTTCAACTACCTCCTCTGGCAGCTCATTCCATAAACACCATCCTCTGAGTGAAAAGGTTGCCCCTCAGGACTCTTATTAAATCTTTCCCCCCTCACCTTAAACCTATGTCCTCTGGTTCTTGGTTCCGATTCTCCGGGTAAAAGACTCTGTGCATTAATTCTATCCATTCTCATCATGATTTTATGCACCACCATAAGACCACCCCTCAGCTACCTGTGGTCCAAGGAATAAAATACTAGCTTGCCAAATCCCGCCCTACAGCTCAGGTCCTCGAGTCCTGGCAACATCCTCATAAATCTTATCTGCACTCTTTGCAGCTCATTGAAGAAATGCATTACCCACACGGGCTCCTTGGAATATCTGGCCCACGATCCCTTTAAAGTGGAGAAGGAATTGAGATGGTATTGAGAACCTGAAGGCCATGCATGGGGAAGGCCGCATAAACGGTAGAAATAATGCCTCACTTCATAAAGCACTCACCCTTCACTCCCTGGCCTCAGCTAGGGAGGGGTGTACAGTCCCCACATTGGTTTCACCTCAGAACCCACAGAATTCTAGATTTCAAAAATAGACACAAAAAGCTGGAGTGACTCAACGGGTCAGGCGGCATATCTGGAGAAAAGGAATAGGTGACCCTTCTTCAAATACATTTCTCCAGGGATGCTGACTGGCCCGCTGAGTTACTCCAGCTTTTTGTGCCTATCTTCGGTGTAAACCAGCATCTGCAGTTCCTTCCCATAGATTTCGAAGAATCGTCTATGAAGAAGAACTTTGTTAGAAATCTGGATATTTTGTCCAGAGACGTGGTTTAAATTTACCTCGGCAAATGGAGAACTTAGATTCAAAAGAAATCTTAAGAAAATCTAATAGTGGTAATAGTGACAAGGAAACTAATATCCACAGAGACCCACACTGCCCTGGCCACACTCTCAATCCACTCCTGCCATCGGGAAGAAGATATATGTCTGAAAACTGTAACATCCAGGTTCAGCAGCTTCTTCCCCACAACCATCAGGCTATTAAATATTACAACTTCCAAGCAAGCACCGAACTACATAGATTAGGGGCATTGTTTTTGTACATACTATTATATATATATATATATGTAGATGTATATATATATATATGTTTTGTTGTTGTTCATAATGGTGTTTATATAGTAATGTGTATAATCGTCCTATCTTTCATGGCCTGTTGTGATTCCAGACCAACAGCAAAGTGGTTCACTCTTAATTGTCACCTCAGTTACATAGAAACATAGAAACTAGAAAATAGGTGCAGGAGGAGGCCATTTGGCCCTTTGAGCCAGCACCGCCATTCATTGTGATCATGGCTGATCATCCACAATCAGTAACCTGTGCCTGCCTTCTCCCCATATCCCTTGATTCCACTCGCCCCTAGAGCTCAATCTAACTCTATATATTCATCCAGTGAATTGGCCTCCACTGCCTTCTGTGGCAGAGAATTCCACAAATTCACAACTCTCTGGTTGAAACAGTTTCTTCTCACAGTTTTAAATGGCCTCCCCTTTATTCTTGGACTGTGGCCCCTGGTTCTGGACTCCCCCAACATCGGGAACATTTTTCCTGCATCCAGCTTGTCCAGTCCTTTTATAATTTTATACGTCTCAATAAGATCCCCTCTCATCCTTCTAAACTCCAGTGAATACAAGCCCAGTCTTTCCAATCTTTCCTCATATGACAGTTCCTCCATCCCAGGCATTAACCTCGTGAACCTACGTTGCACTGCCTCAATAGCAAGGACGTCCTTCCTCAAATTAGACCAAAACTGTACACAATACTCCAGATGTGGTCTCACCAGGGCCCTATGCAACTGCAGAAGGACCTCTTTGCTCCTATACTCAAATTCTCCCGTTATAGACAATAGACAATAGACAATAGGTGCAGGAGTAGGCCATTCGGCCCTTTGAGCCAGCACCACCATTCAATGTGATCATGGCTGATCATTCTCAATCAGTACCCCGTTCCTGCCTTCTCCCCATACTCCACTATCTTTAAGAGCTCTATCTAGCTCTCTCTTGAATGCATTCAGAGAATTGGCCTCCACTGCCTTCTGAGGCAGAGAATTCCACAGATTTACAACTCTCTGACTGAAAAAGTTTTTCCTCATCTCCGTTCTAATTAGCCTACCCCTTATTCTTAAACTGTGGCCCCTGGTTCTGGACTCCCCAAACATTGGGAACATGTTTCCTGCCTCTAACGTGTCCAACCCCTTAATAATCTTATATGTTTCGATAAGATCCCCTCATCCTTCTAAATTCCAGTGTATACAAGCCTAGTCGCTCCAGTCTTTCAACATATGACAGTCCCGCCATTCCGGGAATGAACCTAGTAAACCTACGCTGCACACCCTCAATAGTAAGAATATCCTTCCTCAAATTTAGAGATCAAAACTGCACACAGTACTCCAGGTGCGGTCTCACTGGGGCCCTGTACAACTGCAGAAGGACCTCTTTGCTCCTATACTTAACTCCTCTTGTTATGAAGGCCAATATTCCATTGGCTTTCTTCACTGCCTGCTGTACCTGCATGCTTCCTTTCAGTGACTGATGCACTAGGACACCCAGATCTCATTGTACGTTCCCTTTTCCTAACGACACCATTCAGATAATAATCTGCCTTCCTATTCTTTCCACCAAAGTGGATAACCTCACACTTATCCACATTAAACTGCATCTGCCATGCATCCGCCCACTCACACAACCTGTCCAAGTCACCCTGCAACCTCATAGCATCTTCCTCACATTTCACACTACCACCCAGTTTTGTATCATCTGCAAATTTGCTAATGGTACTTTTAATCCCTTCATCCAAGTCATTAATGTATATTGTAAATAGCTGCAGTCCCAGCACCGAGCCTTGCGGTACCCCACAGTCACTGCCTGCCATTCTGAAAGGGACCCTTTATCCCCACTCTTTGCTTTCTGTCTGCCAACCAATTTTCTATCCATGTCAGTACCCTACCTCCAATACCATGAGCTCTAATTTTGCCCACTAATGTCCTATGTGGGACCTTGTCGAAGGCTTTCTGAAAGTCGAGGTACACCACATCCACCGGCTCTCCCCAGTCAATTTTCCTAGTTACATCCTCAAAAATATCCAGAAGATTAATCAAGCATGATTTCCCCTTCGTAAATCCATGCTGACTCGGAACGATCCTGTTACTGCTATCCAAATGCTCCGCAATTTCGTCTTTTTTTATAATTGACTCCAGCATCTTCCATACCACTGATGTCAGACTAACTGGTCTATAATTTCCCGTTTTCTCTCTCCCTCCTTTCTTAAAAAGTGGGATAACATTAGCTACCCTCCAATCCACAGGAACTGATCCTGAATCTATAGAACATTGGAAAATGATCACCAATGCGTCCACAATTTCTAGAGCCACCTCCTTAAGTACCCTGGGATGCAGACCATCAGGCCCTGGGAATTTATCAGTCTTCAGTCCCATCAGTCTACCCAAAACCATTTCCTGCCTAATGTGGATTTCCTTCAGTTCCTCCGTCACCCTAGGATCTCTGGCCACTAGAACATCTGGGAGATTGTTTGTATCTTCCTTAGTGAAGGCAGATCCAAAGTACCGGTTCAACTTGTCTGCCATTTCCTTGTTCCCCATAATAAATTCCCCTGCTTCTGTCTTCAAGGGACCCATATTTGCCTTGACTATTTTTTCCTCTTCACATACCTAAAAAAGCTTTTGCTATCCTCCTTTATATTATTGGCTAGTTTACCCTCGTACCTCATCTTTTCTCCCCGTATTGCCTTTTTAGTTATCTTCTGTGCTCTTTAAAAGAGTCCCAATCCTCTGACTTCCCACTCTTCTTTGCTTTGCTATGCCATTAGCTTTCTTCACTGCCTGCTGTACCTGCACGCTTACTTTCAGTGACTGGTGTACAAGGACACCAAGGTCTCGTTGCACTTCCCCTTTACCTAATCTGACACTATTGAGATAATAATCTGCCTCTTTGTTTTTGCCGCCAAAGTGGATAAACTCACATTTATCTACATTATACTGCATCTTCCATGCATCTTCAGAGGCAGTTAGGAATGTCAGCTTTGACTGAAATCTCTATCATAGAGTAAAAATATCGCAGATATATTGCAGTGTCCTATGTGATTTGTGGAAAAGTGGAGTATGCTTCTTAGAATAATTCAAAAATGCAAGATATCTATGTCACTGAAGAATAAGTTTAAAAAAATAATAATTGATGTGTAGAATGAATTAAGAAAATGGAAAGAATCAAGCTGTGCCTATAAGGATAAAGGAAAGAATGACCCTTTCAGAGTTAAACAGTTACTAAATCATAGTAAAGGGATATTAAATGCATAGTAGGTGAGTGTAACTAAAGTTATTAAAGACAATGCATTGTGAAACTGGTCTGGTATCATAAGAATAAATAAGCAGTTGGAAATGAGGATCCCACCGTAAAAGATAAACGTGGCTGTGAAGTTCAATGATAAAATAGTTCAAATATGACATGAAAATATTGTCCATGTATTCACTGGAGAGGATAAAATAAACTTCATGGCCAATTTTCGTAGTACACAATGTGCCGCAGAGGATATTGAATCTAGTGTGGTTGATTAGTTGGGGACGCTTACTAACAAATCTCTAAGGGCTATTGGCATGTATACTTAGACGCTGAGGAAGCTGCAGAATGAAATTTATGGTATAGTCACTCAAAGAATTGCTGAGCACTGGCATGGGTACAGAGAGAAAGCGAGCGTATTTAAAAAGCGTGACAAAAATAACTCTGGTTTTTGCATGGCCATTAATCTAACAGACTCTGTTGAAAGGGATGGGATGGAAAAGTCACTTAATAAGAAGGAGACAACAAGGAGTTAGATGTCCACCTCGGTAACTTTATGTACATTTTTGGATCGTGGCAGAAACAGTAGTTCATCTTATTCTCAAGATATATCAGTTTGAAAGTTTTCGAAAGTTTGCCCTAAAGTTTCATTCATACAACTTCAAATTTAAGGCCACAGAGACAAAAAGGTGATACAATGTCTTTGCCAGACTGAAGGTAGAATATCTTGTCTGTGTTGTCCATCACAGCATAAAAAAGATAGACTTGTATTCAGAGGAATATTAAAGGCATTAATATGGATTCAAGTGTAAAGTTAGATAACTGATGAAGAAAGATTGGAAAAAATTGAAGTTCAAGGAGAACTTAACTGAAACCTGCACAATGATTTGCAATTTGCTGGGAAATGATGGAAATCTCCAGGTTAGATGATGCTCAAAAATGACACAAGCACTCATTTTGTGATATCCATGTCATAATTTTTAACTTTTGTGCACCACATACATGCAGAAACACTTAGGAAATATTTTTGATAGTCGGCAAATCTGGGACAACAAATAAGATAGATTTAGTTTAGTTTGGTTTGGTTTGATTTGGAGGTACAGCGTAGAAACGGGTCCCTTGGTTAACCAGTTCCACAGCTCACAATGATGTACACCTCTTGGGATCACATCGTCCCTCGTCAACAATTGGCCCATCAGCGAACCTCCCAGCCAGAGGTCATCTGCTGATGGCCCTGGTTTGTCCCGGTCTTTTCTTCTTGCAAGTTCCAACCCCCCCCACCCTCCACTACCCTACAATCAGTCTGAAGAAGGGTCTTGACCTGAAATGTCGCCTATCCAAGTTCTCCAGAGATGCTGCCTGACCTGCTGAGTTATTCCGGCATTTGCAGTTCCTTTTTACTACATTGGTTCTACCCCCAGTTCTGTGTGTCCTGAGGTGATGTCCAGGGGGTGTGTGAAGTGGAGGAGGTTGAGGGAGCAAGTGGGTGGGTGGGTTGTTTGGATTCGTTGTTTGTGCTTTTGCTCCCACCGCTTCTGTCATGGGCACTCAAAGTGCCCACACTCCTTCCGATGTGCTTCTCTGCCAATTTTAATGACCTTGCGCCAGTAATTCCTATCAGCTGGTGAGTGTGATATATTTTATTTCGCTAAAACTTTCTGGACATGTTTGCAATGTTTTCTCCGACTTCCTGGAGATCGCTCACGGTGACAGAGGTCAGATCAGAGTACTTGCTTCCAAAATCGTTTACCTGGCTTGCAGATGAATTGACTCCCTCATTGGATCAGAGCTTAATACAGGGTGTGTTCACCTGCCTGAGGATAATGCCTCTGGTTTGCTTATCCTACCACTGAATTTCCATCATTCTGCAGAAGCACTAATGCTGTTACTTCTCTGTGTCTACTGCAAGTTATCTATATCTCCGATGCACAATGGGCGGCACGGTAGCGCAGCGGTAGAGTTGCTGTTTTACAGCGAATGCAGCGCCAGAGACTCAGGTTCGATCCTGACTACAGGTGCTGCACTGTAAGGAGTTTGTACGTTCTCCCCGTGACCTGCGTGGGTTTTCTCCGAGATCTTCGGTTTCCTCCCACACTCCAAAGACGTACAGGTATGTAGGTTAATTGGCTGGGTGAAATGTAATTACAAAAAATTGTCCCTAGTGGGTGTAGAATAGTGTTAATGTGCGGGGATCACTGAGCGGCACGGACTTGGAGGGCCGAAAAGGCCTGTTTCCGGCTGTATATATATGATATGATATGATATGACTAGCAACTGTTCAGAAGACGATGATCTTGGGGTTACAAAAAAGGACACAAAGTGCTGGAGTAACTCAATGGGTCAGGCAACATCTCTGGAGAACATGGATAGATGACGTTTCGGCATTGTTATTGTTTTTTAATAGACAAGGGAATTAGGGGTTACGGGGAGCGGGCAGGGAAGTGGACATGAGCTATGGTTAGTATAGTAGGACCTGAGTAATCTCCTGGACAAGTTTCGATCGCCTAGCTTGGGGCCGGAGAGGAATTTCCCGGATTTTTTTCCCAAATTGGCCTGGGTTTTTATCCGTTTTTTCGCCTCTCCCAGGAGATCACACGGTTCTTTTGGGTGGGAAGAAGGGCGATAGTGGGAAGGGGGTTGGGGTTGGATCAGCCATGATCGTATTGAATGGCGGAGCGGGCTCGAGGGGCCGGTTGGCCTACTCCTGCTCCTATTTTCTTGTGATCCTTTCTTCCGTCCTGACCTAAAAAGCTGTCTATCCATGTCCGCAGAAATGCTGTCAGACCCACAGAGTTACTCCAGCACTTAAGTTTAGTTTCAAGATACAGCGTGGAAACAGGCTGTCTGGCTCACCAAGCCGGCACTGACCAGTGATCCCCGCACATTAACACACACTGGAGACAATTTTACATTCACACCCAAGTCAATTAACCTACAAACCTCTACGCCTTTGGAGTGTAGGAGGCAACCGAAGATCTTGGAGAAAACCCACACGGTCACGGGGGGAACATACAAACTCCGCACAGACAGCACCCGCAGTCGGGATCGAACCCAGGTCTCTGGTGCTGCAAGCGCTGTAAGGCAACAACTCTACCGCTGCGCCATCGTGCCACCCTAAGAACACACTTTGTGTCCTTTTTTCCAAACCAGCATCTGCAGTTCCTTCTTTCTACAACTTGGGTGTTGGGGTTAAGGGTTTGAACACACTCAACCTCTGACACACTGAAGAAAATAATGGATTTCAACAGCAATGTTTAACTAGCTGAGAAGTGGCCCCAGAGATACCATTGAACTATTTTAGAGATACATATATCTCTTTATTATCTCAAATAATCTCTTTATTTATATAATGCCAAAATGCTTTGAATAATGTCACATTATGAAAAGGCATCAGTTTGGCTTAGTTTTTAGCAATTTCTACTCAGCGACCAAGTTATATGATCAAACCTTTTCCCGGGATTTGAGAGAATAATGTAGACTGGTGCTGCAATTTAATATTGAATATGTGCTAAATATTTCAAGGTGTCACACTTTCCATCACATCTTGTCATGTTGAACAAATGCCTGCTCATTCGGGTGGACAGTAAATTCCTGCCACAGTTACTCAATAGAATTCCATGTATGATTAACACTGCCGGCATGAGATTAACCAGTCATTCATCACTTTGCTATGAGTACAATGTATTTGTATTCATCCTCCTAATAACAAAGACTCCATTTAATGTAAGCCTTTGCAGATTAATGTCTTTAAATGTTTAAGAAAATAAACACAAACCTTTCTTACTATCATAAAAGTGCAGGGTGTGATAGCGTGCAGACAGCGATGGAATGCTGCAGGGCACCTGAACGCAGCCCGTGATGTTTGTGGATTATAACCACACTGAGGAAATGGGAAAGCAGCAATAGAGCAGTGCAGGTGGAAGTGCAGCCGTGACGCCTGTGCTTTGTGTGTTTGTGCGTTTGTTCCAGTGTGTCAACAGTGTTTCAAGAAGCAGGCAGACGTAATGGGCAGGAAGGAACTGCAGATGCCGGTTTACGCTGAAGATAGACACAAAATGATGGGGTAACTCAGCATTTTGTGTCTAAAGGCAGCATCTCTAGAGAGAAGGAATGGGTGACCTTTCGGGTCAAGACCCTTCTTTCTCTCCTGTCCCGCTGAGTTACTGCAGCATTTTGTATCTATCTTTAGCAGGCAGACTTAACTGTTGGCAGTGAGGAGAGCAGGCTAGCCATTGAATCCTCAGATGTAATGCTGTCAATTTATTGAACATGTTGAATATTGCACGATCACGTGAGTTGCAAAGCATTAAGCAACAATATATACTCAGCTGCTTTCACGACTTTACAAATGTCAAGTTCTCTTTAGAATATATGCCTTGCTTTCACACCATCTCTCTGGGATCTGAGGGATCAGATTCAGATGAGTTTATTGTCACATATGTCAGAGTGCAATGAAATTCCTTGTTCACTCGGAGTACACCGTCCACATGACCGTGATCGATTCAACAATAAGTGCAATGACAAACGTGAATCAGCAGAATGGTGCAAATATAATAGTGCAATCTGAAGTAGTGCCAAAAAAGTGCAATGACAAAAGGAGGTCGAGTTAAGAGTACGTGGCAGGAACCGTGCGTGAAAGAAATGATTGGTTCAGGCAGCGAGGAATAAAGCTATTCTCAAGTCCCGAGGTTTGGGCTTCCAAGCTACTTTATCTTCTCTCAGAAGATAGAGATCCCGAGTTGAACTCTTGATCATCAAATACTCTTTTACTCAGATGCCAAAGGCTTGCTGGCTCTATATACCATTATACTACTTCAAGAAATTGGATTCTATCATCTCAACATTGTAGGGGGAGATGCCAGTTGTGCTTACGGAAGCCTCTGCGCCCATACATGGAGAGTCTGGATGCAGTGAACAATGTAGCACTAGCTGTCCCAGAAGCACTCCAACCATACTTTGAGACCTGGTCACCACACCCTCCAGGCAACAACCTCCGCAGGAAGGCCTGGGTTCAACTGAACAGGCTACGAACTGGTGCTGGTCGCTTCACAGCCAACATGAAAAGATGGGGCATTGCAGACACCGACCTCTGTCCTTGTGGTCAAGTACAGACCAACAAACATGCCCTAAGGGAATGGGCTGTGACAGGACCTCCCTGCCCACTATCCCAACTTGATAACCCCCAATTAGAGACTTACCTCACCAATTGCCACTGTTGATTGTTGTGGTTGACATACGAAAGAACAGAGAGAGATCTCAACATTTATTTGGAACAATAAAGTATCCAGAATATCAAAAAAAATCTATATAAGGATAAGTTAAAAGGTGGTTTTGGCCTCCCTCGATTTCAATTTTATTACTGGGCTGCAAACTGAAGAATTTTGTCCCTCTGGTGCAAAAGCCTATCAGCCAACCACACTCTAATAACTAGACCCCACACTAATAACCAGACCTCACTCTAATACCCAGACCCCACTCTAATAACCAGATCCCACTCTAATAACTAGACCCCACACTAATAACCAGATCCCACTCTAATAACCAGACCCCACTCTAATACCCAGACCCCACTCTAATAACCAGACCCCACACTAATAACCAGACCCCACACTAATAACCAGACCCCACTCTAATAACCAGACCCCACTCTAATAACCAGACCCCACTCTAATAACCAGACCCCACTCTAATAACCAGACCCCACTCTAATAACCAGACCCCACACTAATAACCAGACCCCACTCTAATAACCAGACCCCACACTAATAACCAGACCCCACTCTAATACCCAGACCCCACACTAATAACCAGACCCCACTCTAATAACCAGACCCCACACTAATAACCAGACCCCACTCTAATAACCAGACCCCACTCTAATACCCAGACCCCACTCTAATACCCAGACCCCACTCTAATAACTAGACCCCACACTAATAACCAGATCCCACTCTAATAACTAGACCCCACACTAATAACCAGACCCCACTCTAATACCCAGACCCCACTCTAATAACCAGACCTCACTCTAATACCCAGACCCCACTCTAATAACCGCGGGTTCTTGGCTTCAGATTGAACAGGCGGACTGCAGGTATACAACTCTTTCTGCTCTTTTGAATAATCCCGTCAAGGTAAAAATTCCATCATACACAACCAGCCCTGTTATTTTAAACTCGTTAGGAACATGGAGGCAAATTCAATCTTTCCTGAATTTGCCCAAAGTTTATATGGATAGTCATATCTGCAAAAACCATGCTTTCCCTCCAGGTTTAGATGATTCTGTTTTCTCCGTCTGGAAAAATAAAAACACAGTCACAATCGGAGACTTATATTTTGAGGTTAGCCTGTCATCCTTTCAACAATTGCCACAATCCTATAGCCTAACTTCAACACACGTTTTAGATACCTCCAAATAAGGAACCATGTTAAGACTCACTTACCACATTATGAAAATATGCCTGAACATACCACACTTGGCTCACAAGAGACTCTGGTGAAATTTAATTATCAAAGTCTGCTTTATCTGAGACGGGGAATGTAGTCCCTGCTTTCCAAGGTCTTGTCGTAGACCTTTACAGTCAGGAGATGGTTTAGTGTAGTGGGGCCTCGTTGGTAGAGGGTATTAGCTTTGCTGATGTTTTGTGTACGGCTCATTCGCTCACACCTTCAGTAAATAAGTTGGTGATCCTTTGAATGTGTGGACTCACAAGTGTCATATGCATACGGCAGCTTGATGGTTGATGTTGAAGAGACCTTTGTCCCTGATGTAGTTTTTGAATGGTTTGGGGAGCCTTGAGTTGGAGATGTGAAAGATGTGGTCTCCACAGTGTCCAGACCGCCCACCAACAAGAAGGTTTCACAGTGGGATCCTGGAAAACACTGACCATTTCCCCATAAATCTCAGGAGCCGCCTGTTGACAGTCATTCAAACTCCTTTTAATAACTTTTAGTTTCCAGACCTCCATTGCCTCATCTTTACTATGGACATTCAGTCGCTGTACACCTCCATCCCCCACCAGGGAACAATTTCCCTCGATGAACACTCTCCTCTGCCTAGCAGAACTGGTTCTCACCCTTAACAACTTCTCCATCGACTCCTTGCACTTCCTCCAGGTCAAAGGTGTAGCTGTGGGCACTCACATGGGCCCCAGCCCAACCGCCATTTTAGTTGGAATATACCCGGACTCGCTAAGTCAGCATCCTTTTCTCCCCCTGAGATCCAGACTACCTACAGGAGGCATCCCAAAGAATTGGAAAAAAATATCACCATCATTGTCCCTATTAAGTCCTCTACAAGAAGGGCAGGAGTAGCAATGAGCAATATTTCTCCCCTCCCTCCCCCCCGAGACCATGTACTGAGACCCCAGCAAAACTCAGATGGCTATGTCGGGGCAGGCCACATTATTCGTATGTCTGACACCAACTGAGGATTCTGTTTTGCATTCCCTTACCTTTCAGCTCCATTCTGTTCTCTAAGCTGCTGAATGACAAAATAAAGAGAAATACTGAGAGAGGTAAAGCAGGCATCTGGGAACGGCTGCTCTCAGCATTCTTCCTCCACCATCAAACCACAATGTGTTAATGAAAATGTGATGGAACTACAGGTAAATTATTTTCATTAGCTCTTCGACAATCTGCCAAGTCAGCCCCCAAGATGACGTGTAGCTCATCCACTGCCTGCGAGCATTTTCTACTCTGTCCTAATGGTAACCTTGAACCTTACTGCCATGCGAATATTGGCGGCAATGAATTTCATTGTGCTCTATTATATTCTCTCAAAGATTGTGGCTAATTTAGTGGCTTGGAATTATGGCTGAGTAAGAACTGGTTTGAGAATGCTTAGGTATTGAGTGGTATGTCAAATCTATAAATTTCATGCAATTATAGCGAGTCCGAAACTTGTTGGTTGTAAGAGGAGTTTATTGCAGCCGCAATATTCGAATACAGAGTTAAACAACAAGGTAAGGGACAACCAATACAAACTTACTGTCTTCCTTGAAGACTTCGCCGAACTGACTAAATCGGGCGCCAAACGCGCACATGACATCGCTGGCCAATCAGCGATGTCGCTCTCTGGACCAATCCCTATGGTCGCATTCCCACGTGACCTCGCTGGCCAATCCGAGGGTTCGACGACCTGGACCATTCTCTATGGTCGCTACATGACCCCCCCCAGAACCCGAGGTGCGGAACCTAGCAGGGAGCCGGATTTCGCGACCATAACGAGTACGGAGAGGGACAGCCTGAACCACAGGAGCCGGAGGTTCCGGACTTGGCGGAACAGCCGGAACGAGAGGTTCTGGAGGAACTACCGGAACGGGGGGTCCTGGAGGGACTGCCGGAACGGGGGGTCCTGGAGGAACTGTCGGAACGGGGGGTCCCGTACTGAGCGGAACTAACGGAGGTCGGCCTCTCCTAGGGGTTTGACCGACCAGGACTGGTTGATCCGGGTCCAAATGGGCAGGTTTGAGCCGGGACACCGAGACGAGCTCACTCTTGCCGCACATGTCTAAGGTGAAGGTAGCCGTTCCCTTACGTAAAACCCGGAACGGCCCTTGATAGACCCTCTGCAACGGGGCGCGATGGGCATCTTTACGCAGAAAAACAAACTCACAGTCCTTCAGGGAAGACGGTTCGTGTACCATGGGACACCCATGACGTGAAGTCGGAACTGGAGCCAGGGAGCCCACCCGTTCCCGGAGAGATGCTAACACTGATGGGACTGTAGGCAGCAGGTCTGAAGGGTCCGGAAACAGATCTCCGGGTACTCGAAGTGTCGAGCCATATACTAGCTCTGCGGACGACGCACCGAGATCTGGCTTAGGAGCAGTCCGGATGCCCAAAAGAACCCAAGGGAGTTGGTCTACCCAGTCCGGGCCTTCAAGCCTTGCACTGAGGGACGCCTTAAGTTGGCGGTGGAACCTTTCTACGAGTCCATTTGCCTGGGGGTGATATGCAGTCGTGGGTTGTAACTTGGACCCGTACAGTTCTGCCAGCGCGGCCCAGAGGGACGAAGTGAACTGTGGCCCTCTGTCAGTGGTAATAACTGCCGGGACCCCGAAACGAGCTACCCAATGAAGGGCCAAAGTCCTAGCACAAGACGCTGATGAAATATCAAACAATGGGAAAGCCTCTGGCCACCGGGTGAACCGATCCACCACCGTGAGGAGGTGGGTGTAGCCCCGGGAGGAAGGCAAAGGCCCGACCAAATCCACGTGGATGTGGAAAAAACGAACAGCCGGGACCTCGAAATCCTGTACGGGCGGCTGGACGTGGCGCTGGACTTTAGCGGTCTGACAGGGCACGCAGGAACGTGCCCACCCCGCTACCTGTTTCCGCAGGCCATGCCAGACAAACCTCGCTGCTACCAAGGCAGAGGTGGAGCAGATGGACGGGTGCGCCAGCCCATGAATGGCATCGAAAACCCGGCGCTGAAGGGAGGGCGGTACTACCGGCCTGGGACGGGGAAGAGAAACATCGCACCAGACTTTCGTGCCCTCCGACCCACAAGCTACCTGGGCCAACTTCAATCCCGAAACGGTATCTGCTAGGAGCTGTGCCTCCGCAAGCTCCTGGGGATCCACTTCGCAGTCCACCGCCGAAATAGGGGGAAAAGCAGGTCTAGACAGGGCGTCAGCAACGGCATTAAGCTTACCCGCGACATGACGGACATCGGTGGTAAATTCGGAGATAGCAGTCAGGTGCCGCTGCTGGCGGGCCGACCATGGGTCAGACAATTTCAAAAAAGCAAATGTTAATGGCTTGTGGTCCGTAAATGCCACAAATGGGCGGCCCTCGAGGAAGTACCTGAAGTGACGAACAGCTAAATAGAGAGCCAGAAGCTCTCGGTCAAATGCGCTATACTTCAGCTCGGCCGAATTTAGTTGCCGACTGAAAAACGCTAAAGGCTGCCAACGGCCACCAACCTGCTGCTCCAGAACCCCGCCCACCGCCACGTCAGAGGCGTCAACCGTCAGGGCCGTGGGGGCGGAGGGGCTCGGATGGACCAACATGGTGGCGTCTGCCAAGGCTGCCTTAGCTGCTGTAAAAGCCGACTCTGCGGTCGGGGACCACAACAACTCTACCGGATTCCCTGCAAGGCATTGGAAAAGCGGGCGCATGACTCGCGCCGCTGCCGGAACGAACCTATGGTAGAAATTAACCATGCCTACGAACTCCTGCAGCCCTTTTACTGTGGTTGGCCTGGGAAATGCCCGGATAGCCTCCACCTTCTCGGGCAAAGGGGAGGCGCCGGCAGGGGTAATTCTGTGCCCTAGAAAATCAAGAGCAGGAAGGCCGAATTGACATTTGGAGGGTTGGATAATGAGCCCGTGGTCATGGATCCGTTGGAACACGGTCCGCAAATGGGCCTGGTGTTCCTGCACTGAGGGGCTGGCGACCAGGATGTCGTCTAAATAAATAAACAAAAAGGGTAAACCCTGGCCCACGCGGTCCATCAGTCGCTGGAAAGCCTGTGCCGCGTTCTTTAAACCGAAAGGCATACGCAACCATTCAAACAACCCGAACGGTGTAATAGTTGCAGTTTTCTGTATGTCCTCCGGTCGCACCGGAATCTGGTGGTATCCTCGCACCAAATCGATTTTGGAAAACACCACCGCTCCTTCCAGCCCAGATGAAAAATCCTGGAGGTGCGGTATGGGGTAGCGATCAGCCGTGGTGACAGCATTGAGACGCCGATAATCGCCACATGGTCTCCACCCCCCAGATGCCTTGGAGACCATGTGTAACGGCGAGGCCCACGGGCTGTCAGACTGACGGACAATTCCCATTTCTTCCATCTTCCTGAACTCCGCCCTTGCCACCACCAGTTTGTCTGGCGGTAGTCTCCTGGCCCGAGCGAAAACGGGAGGGCCTTCGGTGCGGATGTGATGGACCACGCCGTGCTTAGCCGAAGGTGTGTCAAAACGTTGGACGAGCAGCTCTGGAAACTCTGCCAGAATCGCAGCATACGAGTCGGGGGCCGCGATGACGGCCTGGACAGTAGGGCTGGGCGAGGAGGCGATTGTCGGAGCGACGTGCTCATCTTCGGCGGAGGGTCGGAGGTCGTTACCGCGGACATCAGGAACCAGTGAAAAAGCCCAGAGAAAATCTGCGCCCAGGATCGCTTGTTTGACGTCGGCTATGATGAATGGCCATTCGTACGTGCGGAGGCCTAACACAAGGGACATCTTCCGTGTACCGAAAGTGCGAATTGGGCTGCCATTAACCGCGATGAGGGTGGGACCTGTCTTACCCGATCTGGTTTCGAGGTCGGTCGGCGGCACTATGCTGACGATGGCTCCCGTGTCTACCAAAAATTCTGTGTCCGTGAATCGATCATGGACATAGAGGCCCCTATGTACGATCGGCCGAGGCATTTCCCGCGAAGGTACAAGGCAAACGACAGTTGCGGGATCCGTTACCCCATCGTAGGTGATAATAGCACCAGCCGCGCTTGTGCGGATCTTTTTGGCGGGCTTTCGGAGAATTGGCGGGAGACGTGGCGCCATCTTGCCGTCGCTGTGGCGTGGTCACTGATGTCGAGACTTTGTTGATCGAACCACTTGCCTTGTTTTTTGCCGCTATGAGCGCGTCCGCTTTCGCTGCATATGCTTCGGGGTCCTTAAAAGAACAATCCGTGAGCAGCAGTCGGACATCCTCGGGAAGTTTCTCGCGGAATGCCTGTTCGAACATAGGGCAATCCGTATGCTCACTGGCTAGCATCATCATTTCGGCCATGAGGACTGAAGGCAGTTGGTCTCCAAGATCCGGTAGGTGCAGAAGTTTTGCCGCACCGCCATGCTTATTAAACCCGAAGGTTCGCAGTAATACTTTCTTCATGGCCTCGTACTTGTTTTCCGCAGGTGGATTCACGATGAACCGCATCACGCGCTTGGTTGTGTCCGGCGATAGAGCGCTGACGAGGTAGAAGTACTTCGTGGATTCGTCCGACACCTTCTTTATATGAAATTGAGCCTTGGCGTGGATAAACCAAGCTTGCGGTGCGTGCGTCCAAAACAACGGTAGATGAACGCCTGCCGCGCTTGACTCCGGTGTGCCCTGCTCGGTCATCGTCAACGAGGCGTCGGGTTCCTGCTCAGTCGGTGATCGTCCAGATCACGTCGGGGTCACCAATATAGCGAGTCCGAAACTTGTTGGTTGTAAGAGGAGTTTATTGCAGCCGCAATATTCGAATACAGAGTTAAACAACAAGGTAAGGGACAACCAATACAAACTTACTGTCTTCCTTGAAGACTTCGCCGAACTGACTAAATCGGGCGCCAAACGCGCACATGACATCGCTGGCCAATCAGCGATGTCGCTCTCTGGACCAATCCCTATGGTCGCATTCCCACGTGACCTCGCTGGCCAATCCGAGGGTTCGACGACCTGGACCATTCTCTATGGTCGCTACACAATGCTAAAAATTGATAGAGTTGATAAAGGGAGAATAGAAAAGAAACATAACATAACAATTATGTACCTCGATTATAGAATAAAATATATATGAATGTCCAAGTTCATCAACAAGGAGTCTGATTAACTTACTGAAACAAGTAAAATAGCTTTGCTATAAAATTACTCTTGTCTAAATCTCGCAAAGAGAACTCCCACACATACAATACACTCTATTTAGGAATGTTATTTGTGGAAACAGATTAAGGGGCTTCCTGGCAAAAACATGGTAAGTGGAGGTGAAATCTGATGCAATCTTAAATTAATGAGATTAAAAGGTCAACCACATAAATACAGATAGAGCATGCTGGTTTATTGTTATACACGCAAACGTGCAATGAAATTCTTTGTCCACACAAAGCTTGTGATGTAAACTACATGCATACAGTAATGGTAAATACCACAATAAATACAATGACGATTGCAAAGCAGCAGAATGGAGCAAGGTTGTAGTGCAATCTGAGGTAGTACAACAAAAACATTAATGTACAATAACAGAATAACTAAATGAGACAGAGATAAGGGTACGTGACAGCACCTCAAAAAAAGGGGATATGAAAAAGATGAGTAATTCAGGAGTATGGTAACCGTGGAGATAGTTTTACTAGTTATGAATTTAAATAATTACATTATGCACAGAGAAATAGCAAGGTACAGTGTTCTTGCAAAATGATGTTCATTATCTAAATGCAGACATAGGCAAAGGGTCGATTCTGAAATGCAAGGTGCTGTTGTTCAGCCTAACCAATTACAGGTGAGTGATTCTTGTCAGCTTTAGTTTGAAGGTCACCCAGAAAACCTTTCAGCATCTCGGCATTCTAATTCCTTCATCCTCTGCCATTAGGACCTCCGGACTTCATTACGCTTCTGGAACTCTCTTCCACTGTGGTTCTTTCACTATGTTGTGTTGCTAGGATTTCCCTTGCCTTGATATATCACTCACACCTCCACTTGCTAACAGCCCCTTACGTTTTCCTCCTTATTTTAATTGGGTTTCTTTGTCTCCCGTACCACTGACATCGAGTGCTGCTGGAAGGTCATCAACTCGGTGAAAGACGCTCATTGGTCCGCCCGAGCTTTATTGACCTCCCAGCTGAGCGAGATGCCCGTCGGGGAATGTTGCCGACTGGCCTGCTGCAGACTGCAGGAGTACGTGCTGAGAGACGCACTGAAGCTTGGTGCAGCCAACGCCAAGGCTCTGTAGGGGAGGGCCACAGTCTAGGGTCCTTCCGCTGCCGGACATGGGGGGCAGGGTGTGGTGGAGACGCCCCTCAAAATAAGGGAAGGGATTCCTTGCCAGTGGGCCACATGAGTGGCAAGGGTGGGGGATAATTTTATGTCACCCCCTTCCTTCCTTCGTGTCCATCATCCATGTTTCAAATGTTACATCACTGTCATCGTCCGTCCTGAAAAAGGCGCAAGCTTCCGGCGACAATCAGTGGGAGCCATCACTTGTACAATAGATGATGGTGGTAGCAGAATTAGCTCAGGACACTTCCAGTTTCCAGCCCCGCGATGTGGACGCTTCTGCTATGGGGCCATTTTATGTAATTGGTGTTTTGAATGTATGTATTGAATGTATGTAAAGCCTCTGAGAATGTCGGATGGAGTTTTGGAAGGACATGTTTTGTATATATTTATTTCTTGAATAAAGTATTTTTTGATAATAAAAAAAAAAATGATGTGCTCTCATCTCTCTGTGTCACGCCTGTTCTTTGCCATTTCCCAGCCAGGTGAACGTCTGAGCAAAATCAAAACCAAGCTGCCCCAAAACAAAAGGAAGATGACAGATTGAGTCTTACTTGGCTTGGAATGCGTTTCCTGGAATAAGATATGTGAGGGTGAAGGATACATGTTGAAGGAAAAGCCAGATATAATCAGCTTAGAAGAGAGGCACAGACAGGAGTTTGGTTAGCGGGGTTTAAAAATGTTTAAGAAAATAGATTAAGGGAGGGGCAGCATTACTAATAACAGAGGATCAGACAGTTATCAAAAGAGATGATTTATCCTCAAGATGAAAGGACTTCATTTAGTTGAAAACCAGCGACATCAGTGTAGGATGATTTATAATTAGAAATCTCTGAATACCTCCAGAACGAAAACATGATTCTGAACTATTTAGCAAGCACGTTTAGCTTAGGAGAGGAGAGTGCACTAATTACTGGCACCATTTAATTGCTAAGAAAAAGATTGGAATGGTGGTACGTTTTACAAAAGGAAAGTTAATTGATGGAACCATTGCAGGATTTTTTGAAGTTGCCATATTAAAATGGAGACCCAGGAAAAATCTTGTTTGATCTGACAGCTCAGCTGTTGTCATGCGAAGCAGGAATTCTGGACATTGGGAGTGATGTTTTTAGTTTTGTTTAGAGCTGCAGCATGGAAACAGGCCCTTCATCCCACCGAGTCACCTGTTCACAGTAGTTATATGTTATCCCACTTTCTCATCTATTTCCTACACATTAGGGGCAATTTATGATCGAGGCCAATTTTTGGATGTGGGAGGAAACCCAGTACCTGGAGGAAACCTCTGTGGCCACAGGGACAATTTTTAAACTCTAAACAGACAGCACCCGAAGGCAGGATTGGATAGAGTGGATGTGGAGAGAATGTTTCCTCTAGTAAGAGAGTCTAGGACTAAGACCATCATAGCCTCAGAATTAAAGGACGTTCTTTTAGGAAGGTGATGAGGGGGATTTTCTTTTTAGTCAGAGGGTGATGAATCTGTGGAATTCATTACCACAGAAGGCTGTGGAGGCAAAGTCAGTGGATATATTTAAGGCAGAGATAGATAGATTATTAATCAGTATGGGTGTAAGAGGTTATGGGGAGAAGGCAGGAGAATAGGGTTAGGAGGGAGAGATAGATCAGCCATGATTGAATGGCAGAGTAGGCTTGATGGGCCGAATGGCCTAATTCCGCTCCTATTACTTATGATCTTATGATCTAGGATTACACCCAGGTCTCTGGCAGTGGCTCAACCAGCTGTGCCACCATGTTGGCCTAAATGCAAGCCATCATATACAAACAAATTAATTTTTGGAGCTGAAACCTGCAACGTTTAGTGCTGTGCTGCCACACTGGGTAAAAACTGTTTTGTCCACATGGCATCTTTCAGAATGAGATGATTAACCCAGGCCTCATTTCTTCCCCTGGATGGGTGTAAATGATTCCAGGGTATTTTCGTTGGAGAGTTCACTGGAGTGTCCTGGATGATAGTCACCATTGACTGAATGTTGCCAAAGGGGATTATTTGGTTGTTAACATCTTGCTAGATTGGGAGCTTTCTGTGCACGGTGGCGCTGCGGTGGAGTTGCTGCCCTAATGCGCCAGAGACCTGGGTTCGATCCTGACTACGGGTGCTGTCTATCCAGAGTTTGCACATTCTCCCTGTGACCAGCGTGGGTTTTCTCCGGGCGCTCCAGTTTCCTCCCACACTCAAAAGATGCACTGGTTTGTAGGCTAATTGGCTTAGTAAAATTGTAAATTGTCCCTAGTCTGTAGGATAGTGTTAATGAACTGAGCCTCTTTCTGCGCTGTATCTCTAAATGAAACAAAACTAAACCAAACTAAACTAAACTAAACTAAACTAAATTTGCCTGCCATGTTTCCTGACGTTAACTAGTGGGCAGAAGAAAGTGAGAAGCTCAGACGTCTCAAAAAAACCAAATCCAGATAAAGGAAAAGACTGTGGGAATCTTTGGCCTAGTTTTGGGAGTGAGATGGAAATAAGAGAACTACAGCCTGATGCAATGGCTGGATATTGACCGATATAGACCTTGTGACTGCACTTACTTAACTGTCAACGAAGCATTTTGAGAGACCCTGAGGTTGTGCATAGCCTTATAAAAATCCTTGTCATTTTTTTTTTACAGTACTGCTCTCAGCTTTAAGTGAAGATGGATCACCCAAATATACGCTGGTTGATTTCACTGTGCTGAAGTCAAATCAGCAGGGTGGATAGAGAGTATAAGAAGATAACTGCAGATGCTGGTACAAATCGAAGGTTTTTATTCACAAAATGCTGGAGTAACTCAGCAGGTCGGGCAGCATCTCGGGAGAGAAGGAATGGGTGACGTTTCGGGTCGAGACCCTTCTTCAGACAATTGACTGTTTCAAAAATAAACCCCTATATTGGAGAAAATACAGAATGAAACGGGATATGTTAAGTGGTTGGACAGAGGAGGGTAGAGGAGAGGATTTGCAAAAGTAACAATGTTGGAAATTATTTGAAGAAATATAATGAAGAATTGCAAATAGACAAAGGAAACAAAATGGAACATTTTGTAACTTTGTCAGTGCCCTTTATGTGGTGACGCTTTGCGCACCTTGGATATGCAAAGCAAAGAATATCACCATGACTTGTCACATGCGACAATAAATGATCTTTCATTCATTCATTCATTCATTCATTCATTCATTCATTCATTCATTCATTCATTCATTCATTCATTCACCAGAGATGTTGCCTGACCGATGGCGTTACTTCAACACTTTGTGTCTATCTTTGGTATATGCCAGCACCTGCAGTTCCCTCCTACCCATAGGTATCACACTCTTTGCAGAATTGATGGAGCTGTAAACAGATGCTTTTATTCCCTGCATCCACTTCAAGGTGGTACTCCCCCATCCAACTACTGCTACTCTATTATTATAACCCTGATTTCCTTCTGTGATTTTTCTTCCCTCTTCAATATCACCTTCACATTCTTTTTGCCATCTCCAATTTTCACGCTTGGACACTGTTCTCCCACTTATAGATTCCAGCTGGCTCTATTTCTCTCCTTCCTATTGTATCTAGCCACTCTCTTTCCTTCCACCTTTCCACTGCTGATTCTCTTCCAACATTCAGTTCTTTTGTTTTCCCCTCCAGCCCTGCTGTTGACAATGCTCGATATTCATTCCAACAACGGCTCTGCCAAGTGGTTAAACACCACTGCACGCCGAGCCTTGTAATTGCCGTGAGATCAAGCATTCCCAGACAGCAGCAGAGTGGATCCGTGAGCCACGTTGAAGGGGCACAACTTCGGAATAGCAATTAACCTTTGAATGAACTGAAGCACTGTTTAATTAACATCAATTAGATTTTGTAATCTAAACATCAACAATTTAACAGCAGAATCATAAATTAGCCTCAAACATTCACTGCCACTTCACAGCTAAAATGGAAGTATTAACCTATTGGATCTCTCTCTCTTTTATGCCCATATGCAATTTCTTTGGGTGGGACACAGGAACCAGTGGAATAGGCACAGAAGTGTAGAGAAATTAATTATTCCTTAGACTTTAGAGATACAGCGTGGAAACAGGCCCTTCGCACACTGAGTCTGCGCCGACCTGCGATCACTCTGTAAGCTAACCAACTCATACGAGGGACAATTTTACAACTTACCAATGCCAATTAACCATAAACTTGTACGTCTTTGGAGTGTGGAAGGAAACTGGAGCACCCGGAGAAAATCCACGTGGTCACAGGGAGAACGCACAAACTCCATACAGACAGCACACGTAGTCAGGATCAAACTCGGGCCTCTGGTGCTGTAAGGCAGCAACTCTACCGCTGCTCCCCCCATTAAGGAATCAACATTCCATTTTAGATTGATTCACTACCGGATACACTGGAGAATAAATATTGATAAGGAGTCAGCTATGATGGTAACTAATTTAAAGTGCTCCAGAACATTTCATTCTTTGCTTTTATTTTCAATTTTAGCTTGTTTCCTTCAGCTAGTGGTTAGTGTTTACCTATGTTATGCTGCCATTGTTTATTTTTTTCTCCCAAGTATCTTTCTGCACCAGTATAAAAAATTCTCTATGTGAGAACATTTCCCATAAATTACAGACATCCTTCACACTTTAGACATTGTACGTTGATCTGCAAAAAGTGTGTTTCTTTCACGTGAAAGCATGTAAGGTGAGAAATGGGATCTTAAACTCCTATTTGTTATTCAGTAAAATTACCCTTAAAAGCGCTGTCTATGGTGTGCATGCATATTTATGAGAAAAGTTACTTACTGCAATATTAGTGAAAGAGTACATTGCACATTACACATTGCACATCGATCAGGAACATAGAAAGCAGGCAAGTCCTGATTAAAAAAAGGACACAAAGTACTGGAGTAACTTAGCTAATCAGTCAGCATTCCTGGAGAACATAGATAGGTGATGTTTTGGGTCGGGATTGTAAGATTTGAGAAGTTTTCCCTCATTCTGCAATCAACACAAAACCAAAGAGCTGCAGTTTGGACATTTTATACGGGACTGGGGCTGATAGCAGAGAAAGGCTGCGGTCAGTTTTTAACAAGGGATGTCACAATCAGGGGGTCCCAAGATGGCCGCGGGACCTCGTGACCAGCCACAAAAGCAAAAACCCCACAGCCCAGTCTCTAGATTTCTGCAAAGCCACGGCCAGAACAATAGATGGATATTGGCCGTGCAGAAACCTGCGAAACCAGGTCGAAGTCCAGACACTGGGGCGCTGACATCAGCATACTCACAATGCCCCAAGCCGACCTACACAGTTAATCCCGTTAAGGGGGCATAATAGCCCATAGAAACCTACCTGGCAGGTGATGGGAAACAGGTTAAACCCATCACCTCTCAACGAGAAACAGATTAACAGACCGTTTAGCCATCACCGGTACCCCCGAACATAACGCAGATCAAAGAGAAATCTCGAAACCTATCTTTGAAACAAAGAGATCCCGAGATCTGGCGGGAGATAGGACGGGTCAGGATTAGTATAACTGGCCACGACTTTTGTGTTTTAAACTCACGCAAGTCAGAAGCAAGAAAAACTCACGGCACGGAGAACGGAGACTCACCGAGAAGAACGGAAGGAAGAAACTCACGGAACAAGCACGACCCTCACGGAGAACAGCGGAGAAGCAGCACGAACAGCCAGTGACCCCAGTAATATCCCCATGGTGAGCATGTACCCCGATCCTGCACATCCTGGACATAGTTTTAGTGTAGAGGGGAGGGTGGCTTAATTAACGTGGGTGTATAAGTAAATATGTGTTGGCCAATTTTGCGATGTGTCGTACGTTCCCCATCTTACAGTCAGTATATGTCTTATAGAACTGTGCGTTTATAATTCAGAGTCAAAGTATTCATGTAATTCAGTATATGTCTTATAGAACTGTGCGTTTATAATTCAGAGTCAAAGTATTCATGTAATTCAGTATATGTCTTATAGAACTGTGCGTTTATAATTCAGAGTCAAAGTATTCATGTAATTCAGTATATGTCTGATAGAACTGTGTAAAAGCATTCATGTACAATAGTCCCAAGTGCACAATAAAAGCCTTTTCCGTTTAAACCCTGGTCTTCAAATCTGGTCTGGTTGAATTTTTCTGCACTATCAACGCTCCTGCATCTAAGTCCAGTGTCTAGAACCATAGGGGGTGAGTGGGTCGAACCACTCACGGGGAACCAGTGTGCGCGGCCTGGTCGAGGGACCAGAGCAAGGCACGGGGACCTTAGATCGGGCGAAAGCTCGGCGCAGAAACCCCTTACAGGATCTTTCTTCAGACCTTCTCAAGAAGTTCCCTGACCGGAAATGTCATCTATCCAGTTCAGTTTAGTTTAGTTTATTATCACGTGTATCGAGGTACGGTGATAAGTCTTGTTTTTGTGTGCTATCCAGTGAGCAGAAAGACTAAACGTGATTATAATCAAGCTGTCCATAGCGTAATGATATAGGATAATGGGAATAACGCTTAGTGCAAGATAAAGTCAGGTAAAGTCTGATCAAAGTTAGTCCAAGGGTCTCCGATGAGGTAGATGGTAGCTCAGGACTGCTCTCTCGTTGTTGATAGGGTGGTTCAGTTACTTGAAAAAGCTTTTCACTGTACCTTGGTACACATGGCAATAAACTAAACTGAACTGAACTGATAACAGCTCGGAAGAAACTGTCCCTAAATCTGGAGGTATGCATTTTCACATTTCTGTACCTCTTGCCTGATGGGAGAGGAGAGAAGAGGGGATGTCGGGGGTGAGATTATTTGATTATGCTGGTAGCCTTGCTGAGGTAGTGTGAAGTGTAAATGGAGTCAACGGAAGGGAGGTTGGTTTGCGTGATGGTCTGAGCTGGTTCATGGTTCTCCGCAGTTCCTTGCGGTCTTGGATGGAGCTGTTCACCAAACCATGCTGTGATGCATCCAAAAAAAGCGCTTTCTGTGGAGCATCTGTAGAAGTTGCTGAGAGTTGTTGGGGACGTGCTGAACTTCCTAAGCCTTCTGAGGGGGGTAGAAGCATTGGTGTGCATTCTTGCCATTGCTCGATATGGCTGATCCAGAACAAGTTGTTGGTGATATTTACTTCCGAGAAACATGAAGCTTTTCAACCATCTCTACTTTGGCGGTGTCAATGTATGTGTACCGCTTTGCTTCCTGAAGTCGATCACGATCTCCTTTACCTTACTATCACTGGGAGAAACTTTGTTGCCTTGACATCAGGTTACGAGTTTCTCAATCTTATTCCTGTTCTCCACCACATCATTATTAGATATCTGGCCCGCTACGGTGGCGTTATCCGTGAATTTGTAAATTGAGTTGGATTTGTACTTGGCAGAGCAGTCGTGGGTGAATAAGGAGTAACGAATGTGGCTGAGAACGCATCCCTGTGGAGCACCAGTGTTAAGGATTATTGTAGAGGATGATTCGTCCCCTATCGTCACTGATTGTAGTCTGTTGGTCACAAAGTCAAGGATCCAGTTGCAGAGACGAGTGCTGACTTAGGGACACAGCCTGACCCGCTAAGTTACTCCAGCACTTTGTGCCCTTTTGTGTAAATCAGCATCTCTCTATTTTTACAGGCAGATCCTGATACCTGTCAGACCATAACACTAATTCCACCCCGTTTCAAAGCACAACAATCATACTATTGCCTACTCCTCGCCCCTTATGGGATCAAATATCCATTTAGCTGGTGCACGTGATGCTATCCAATGCATTTTAAAGTATTCTGCCACTGTTTAATTTCTGTGGCTTTTGGTACAGTTCCGCAGCAATATGGTTCTTTCCATAGATGCCTCTAGTGATCCACTACATTCTGTACTGCCTCCCAAGGATGAGGCGATAGCCCTTATTACCAGATTACAGCTACCTGAGACTTGCTTCACACAAACTGTGCACACTAAGATTAAAAGGATAACCGCACACACTTTGCAGTATAATAAATCCTAATGATAAAAGATTCAGTAGGCTTCAGACACATGTCAAACCATGAGATTCAAAAGATCTGACGGAACAATCTATTCCAATTCCAAATTTAATTTTGCTCAATGATATTTCTCTTATATGATGTAGCCACCAACAGAATCATACAAATGTTCTGGGAAAGAAGCAGGCCATTTGGAGCATCAAGCCCATGCTGGCTCTTTGTAGAGTCAGTCCCATTCTGGTCAGTCCCATTCTGCTCTTCCCTCAGATTGTTTTCCTTAAAGTGGCTCTTCGATTCTCTTCTGACTCTAGGTTTTCCATAGCGTTCTTCTGCAGATTTATTTGCTCACTTCTTCAAAAAAATGCCCATTCCATCTTTGCTCTAAGGGGAATAATCCCAATGTGTCTAACCTTGTAGATGAAATACCTTACCCCTGATCCATTTCCCTCAGTAGCTTCATACTCTTCTTAAAATGTGGTGAACAGAATTTCCACACTTGTGGCTAAACCATTTCTTCACTTATTCTGAACTGGAGTGGAATCAAAACCCCTCATTATTATGAAACCAGTACAGAGCCATCAAGTCACAGTGTGGAAGCACAGCCTCAACCCCACTGTATCCATGTTTGCCATCTACTTCCCCACTTCCTATTATTCACCCAAGTCTTCCATCCATGGTGTTACAAGTGCATTCATTTTTCCACCAACCCTCAGGCAATGATTTCCAGGTTTCAACCTCCTCTGGGTGAGAACTTACATTCCCTTGAAAACTCATACCCCTTGTCTTAATCCTATTCCCTCTTCTTAAGGGAAAGCTCACTACCTACACTATCTGTGCCCCTTATAATCTTGTATGTTTCAGTCAAATCACCCCTCAGCCATCTCCGCCCCAAAGAAAACAAACTCAGTGTCCAGACATTCTTCCTCCACTTTACTATTAAATCCATTACAGCTAATTGTAATGCAAGTGTTTCTAATTCGAAAAGTTTTGACACTCTATTTATCAAATTGGTTTCGGTTCAGCTCACAGTATATTGAATTTCCTCTAAAACATGCAAACTATTTTGTGCGTTTGTTTACAAGTTTGACAGAAAAATGCATGGTTTCAATTTTTTATTGTGATCAAACAATAAAAGATTAAATTACTTTCTGGCATGTATACACCCTTGGCAGACCATAAAGTCGATGGATATCTTTCCTGTTTCAAGATTGGGGAGTACTTTTTAATGAAAACACAAATTACTTGAATTCTCAAAGCATCCCTCAAAACAGGATGGGTTCCTAACACCATGCATGCTTGCAAACATCTTAATGGGTTACGGGAGAGATAGAGGAAGATATTTAGCAGAAGACACTGAGTTCAATGCTGACAGATATCTCTGAGAAACGGAAAAGAAGCTCACCATTTGCTTTATCATGCACAAGTCCTTCCTTCCCTTTTATTCCCAATATTTGCCAAGAACTTTCAAGTATGCTGAAATACCACAGTCAAAACTCAGTTGAATTCCTCCAATCCGCTGCTCTCCGGTGGTCTAACTAATTATATGTCATTATACCGACGTCAGGCAGAGCCATGGTAGTAGGAGTAGTAGGGTACGGACAGGGGTTTCTGCGGCAACAAGCTGGATTCAAGGATGGTGTGTTGCCTCCCTGGTGCCAGGATCCAGGACGTCACGGACCGAGTGCGGAGCCTCCTCAAGGGTGAAGGTGAGCAGCCGGAAGTGGCAGCGCATGTCGGCACAAACGACGTCGGGAAGAAGAGGAAAGATATTCTGCAGCGTGACTTTAGAGAGCTCGGAAGAAGGCTAAAAAGTAGGACCTCCAGGGTGGTTATCTCCGGTTTGCTTCCAGTTCCTCGTGCTAGTGAAGGCAGGAACAGGGAGATCCGGGACCTGAATGTGTGGCTGAGGAGCTGGTGCAGGGATTTAGATTCTTAGACCACTGGGATTTTGGGGTAAGGGTGAATTGTACAAAAGGGTTGCACTTCAATAGGAGGGGGACCAACATTTTGGCAGGCAGATTTGCCACTGCTACATGGGTGGTTTTAAGCTAAATAGTGGGGGGGGGGGGGGGGGTTCAAATGGGATAGTCAAGGATGGATTTAAAAGGGAAGAGAGTAGAGGAAAAGTTAAGAAAGGCCCCAGAATTAATGGGACAGAAAGCTCACGTAGAAATAGGGGAGAATGGACAAGTGTAATAGGAATCGATGTGAAAGGTGAGATGAGCAAAGGATTAAAAGTACTATATATGAATGCGCGAAGTCTAAGAAGTGGATGAACTTGAAGCTCAGTTAGAGATTGGTAGATATGACATTGTGGGGATTACAGAGACTTGGCTGCAGAAGGATCGGGACTGGGAACTGAATATTCAGGGTTATACGTCCTATAGAAAGGACAGGCAGGTGGGCAAAGGAGGTGGGGTAACTCTGTTGGTGAAGGATGGAATTCAGTCCCTTGCAAAGGGTGACATTGGGACTGACGATGTAGAATCACTGTAGATAGAGTTGAGGAATTGTAAAGGTAAGACACTAATGGGAGTTATCTACAGACCCACAAACAGTAGCCTGGATATACTGCAGGGTGTAAGTTGCAGCAGGTTAAAATTGACATGTAACAAAGGTAAATCCACTGTGGTTATGGGGGATTTCAATATGCAGGTAGACTGGGAAAATCAGGTTGGTTCTGGACCCCAGGAAAGGGAGTTTGTATAGTGCCTCCGAGATAGATTCTTAGAGCAGCTTGTACTAGAGCCTACCAGAAAGAAGGCAATTCTGGATTTAGTGTTGTCCAATTAACCAGATTTAATAAGGGAACTCAAGGTAACGGAACCGCTTGGAGGTAGTGACCATAATATGATTAGTTTTAATCTGCAATTTGAGAGGGAGAAGGTTAAATCAGGAATGTCAGTGTTGCAGTTGAACAAAGAGGACTATGAAGGCATGAGAGAGGAGCTGGCCAAGGTCGAATGGCAAAGGATCCTAGCAGGAATGACGATGGAACAGCAATGGCAGGTATTTCTAGGCATAATCCAAAAGATGCAGGATCATTTCATTCCAAAGAGGAAGAAGTTTCTAAGGGTAGTAAGAAGCACCCGTGACTGACAAGGGAAGTTAGAGATGGAATAAAACTAAAAGAAAAGATGTATAACAGCAAAGAGCAGCGGGAAGCCAGAGGATTGGGCAACTTTCAAAGGACAACAGAAGGTAGCAAAAAGAGCAATACGGGATGAAAAGATAAGGTACAAAGTGAAGCTGGCCAAGAATATAAAGAAGGACAGTAAAAGCTTCTTTAGGTATGTTAAGAGAAAAAGATTAGTAAAGACAAATGTGGGTAGGCAGAAACGGGTGAAATTAATTTGGGTAACAAGGAAATGGCAGAAGAGTTGAACAGGTACTTCGGATCTGTCTTCACTAAGGAAGACACCAACAATCTTCCAGGTGTACTAGAGGACAGAGGATCTAGGGAGACAGAGGAACTGATAGAAATTTGCATTAGGCAAGAAATAGTATTGGGTAGACTGATGGGACTGAAGGCTGATAAATCCCCAGGGCCTGATGGTCTGCACCCCAAATTACTCAAGGAGGTGGCTCCAGAAATCGTGGATGCATTGGTGATCATTTTCCAATGTTCAATATTTGTTGAGCTTATAGGACTTGGTATTACAATCCCTACTGTAATCGGCACCTTCTTAATCTCTTGAGTAGGGGTAGGGGTAGACTTAATTGGGGTCATCAGGTGGGCATCCTCCTTCCTTGGTGTTTCGTTGATAGGCCCACGACACCTCCAGAGGGCTCAACAGCGATACCTGGCGTCCCAGGTGCGCTCCCCTCTGTTTTTACCCCTGTTGCTGGTCATTTTCCAGCCCAGTTGGAGTCTTTCCTCTTCAGCCACAACCAGTTGCTGCTTCGATCGGCAGCCTCTGACAGCGACCTGACGGCTTGCCGGAAGGCCTGTCCTCGGACTCCCATTCCCTTCAGGAGTCTGGTTGTGGAAAATTGGCTACAAACCCTCTACAACCAACCTCTACAGGGAGCACCTGGGAACGCCAGCCACGTTGTTTTGCCTCGGCTGCTGTCTGAATATTTTAGGCATATTCGTTCATGCGCTTCACCAACTACAGCCTCCCAAGGCACAGATAACTCCACGATGTACAGGGACTTCTGTGAGGTTGACCACAAGATCAGGTTTGGCCTGAGATTAGTTGTGATGATCTCTGGTAGAAATATGAGCTTTGATCTAGATCAACCAGCATTTTCCAGTCCCGGGCAGTGTCCAGGAGGGTCGGTTCCTTTCTTGCAAATAGCTTCTCTGGAAGTTGTCCTGCTCTTACAAAATGGGTGGTTTTCAAGAAATCAGGCGTTGGGGGAGAGAGGTTCAGGATCAGTTCCTGTGGATTGGAGGGTAGATAATGTTATCCCACTTTCAAGAAAGGAGCGAGAGAGAAAACAGGGAATTATAGACCAGTTAGCAAGAAATCGGTGGTGGGGAAGATGCTGGAGTCCATTATTAAAGAGGTAATAATGGCGCATTTGGATAGCAGTAAAAGGATAAGTCCAAGTCAGCGTGGATTTGTGAAGGGGAAACCCTGCTTGACTAATCTGGAATTTTTTGAGGATGTGACAAGTAAAATGGATGAAGGGGAGCCAGTGAATGTACTGTATCTAGACTTTCAGAAAGCCTTTGATAAGGTCCCACACGGGAGGTAGGTGAGCAAAATTAGAGTACATGGTATTGGGGGTAGGGTATTGACATGGATAGAGAATTGGTTGCCAGACATAAAGCAAAGAGTAGGAATAAATGGGTCCTTTTCAGAATGGCAGGCAGTGGCGAGTGGAGTGCCGTAAGGCTCAGTGCTGGGGCCGCAACTATTTACAATATATATCAATGATTTGGATGATGGAATTAGAAGTAACGCTAGCAAGTTTGCAGATGACACAAAGCTGGGTGGCAGTGTGAACTGCGAAGAGGATGTTAGGAGCTTGCAGGGTGACTTAGACAGGTTGAGTGAGTGGGTAGATACATGGCAGATGCAATATAATAGATAAATGTGTGGTTATCCACTTTGGCAGAAAAAACAAAGAGGCAGATTATTATCTCAATGGTGTCAGATTAGGTAAAGGGGAAATGCAACGAGACCTTGGTGTCCTTGTAAACCAGTCACTGAAAGTATGCGTGCAGGTACAGCAGGCAGTGAAGAAAGCTAATTGCATGTTGGCCTTCATTACGAAAGGATTTGAGTATAGGAGCAAGGAGGTCCTTCTGCAGTTGTGGAGGGCCCTGGTGAGACCACATCTGGAGTATTGTGTGAAGTTTTGGTCTCCTAATTTGAGGAAGGACATCCTTGCTATTGAGGCAGTGCAGCCTAGGTTGACGAGGTTAATCCCTGGGATGGAAGGACTGTCATATGAGGAAAGATTGGAAAGACTGGGCTTGTATCCACTGGAGTTTAGGGGATCTGAAAGAGGCGTATAAAATTAAAAAAGGACTGGACAAGCTGGATGCAGGAAAAAAATTCCCAATGTTGGGGGAGTCCAGAACCGGGGACCACAGTCTAAGAATAAAGGGGAGGGCATTTTAAACTGAGGTGAGAAGAAACTTTTTCACCCAGCGAGTTGTGAATTTGTGGAATTCTCTGCAACAGGAAAGCAGTGGAAGCTAATTCACTGGATGAATTTAAAAGAGAGTTAGATAGAGCTCTAGGGGCTAGTGGAATCGAGGGATATGGGGAGAAGGCAGGCACAGGTTACTGATTGTGGATGATCAGCCATGATCACAATGAATGGCGGTGCTGGCTCGAAGGGCCAAATGGCCTCCTCCTGCACCTATTTTCTATGTTTCTATGTTTCTATTAAATGTGCAATTACTTGATGTTTTATTTCCATTTTTTATGAGGAAGCAGTGGAATGTGTGCAAGGGTTTATTTAAGAACTGAGCGTTCTGTGCAGTTTGCCTTTACAAACTGATACAGTTACACAGTCAGTGGAGCAGTCGCCACATGGTGCCAAAGACCCGGGTTAAATCTTCACCTCAGGTGCTCTCTGTGTGGAGTTTGAATGTTCTCCATGTGACCTTGAGGATTTCCTTTGGATTCTTTGGTGTTGATGTGAATATTTATAGAATAATTGGCCATGTGCAATGCCCCTTGTTCCTTAGGTGAGTGGTAGAATCTGATGGAAGTGTGGAGGGATTAATAGATAAGCTTAATATAGGTTGAGTATGAATGGATCACTGATGGTCAGCACAGACTCGTGGTCCTAAGGGCCCGCATCCATGCTGTATATCATTACTCTATTGTTGTACCATTGTATCATATATATATATATGATATATATATATATATATACTCTATTGTTGTACCATTACTATTATTTCGGTAATAGTTTATTGCCTTCAGCAAAGAATGTTTATCTTAGTTTATTTTAGTTCTCTTTAGAAATACAGCACGGAAACACTTTGGCCCACTGAGTCCGCATTGACCAATGATCACCCTTGCACCAGTTTTACCCTACAAGCAAGGGACATTTTGCAGACGACATTTAACCTGCAAACCCGCACATCTTTGGAATGTGGGAGGAAACCGGAGCACAGAAAACCCACGCGGTCACAGGGAGAACGTACGGACTCGGCACGGGCAGCACGAGTAGTCAGGATTGAACCCAGGTCCCTTTGCTGTAAGGCAGCAACTCGACTGCTGCGCCATAACTGTGCCGTTATGACAGCTTTACCTCTGCGTTGGCCTTGTAAATGGCAACAATAAAGAGACTTCAGACAGTTTACAACATAAAAAATGATTTGGTAAATGGCACATCACAATTATGAACATTAGCACACAAGGATGCATGTTGAGCCCCCTTCTCTACGCCCTTTACACCCATGACTGCACCCCCACTCATCCTACCAACACCATCATCAAGTTTGCGGATGACATGACTGTGGTTGGACTCGTCTCAGGAGATGTCGAGACAGTCTACAGAGATGAAGTCCAAAAACTGATAGGGTGGTGTGCGGAAAACAATCTGGCTCTGAATCCTTCCAAGACAAAATAACTCATAATAGACTTCCGAAGACACACTACGGGCTACACACCACTGCATATCAGCGGGGTTTGTGTGGAAAGGGTCCCTGCCATCAAGTTCCTGGGCACGCATATTGCTGAGGATCTCTCCTGGACCAAAAACACCATAGCGGCAGTCAAAAAGGCACAGCAGCGGCTCTACTTTTTGAGGATCCTCAGGAAGAACAACCTGCAAGAGCAGCTGCTAGTGACTTTCTACCGTTGCACCATCGAGAGTGTGCCGACGTACTGTATTTCTATGTGGTACACCAGCAGCTCAGAGGCAGACAAGAAAGCCCTTCAGAGGGTCATCAACTCTGCAAAGAAAATCATTGGTTGCCCACTGCCCTCTCTAGAGGAACTTTACTCCGCTCGCTGCCTCAGTAGAGCAGCCAACATCCTGAGGGATCCTTCCCACCCTGGTCATCAGCTGCTCCAACTGCTGCCCTCTGGTAGAAGGTTCAGGTCCATTACAGCGGCACGGTAGCGCAGCGGTAGAGTTGCTGCTTTACAGCGAATGCAGCGCCGGAGACTCAGGTTCGATCCTGACTACGGGTGCTGCACTGTAAGGAGTTTGTACGTTCTCCCCGTGACCTGCGTGGGTTTTCTCCGAGATCTTCGGTTTCCTCCCACACTCCAAAGACGTACAGGTATGTAGGTTAATTGGCTGGGTAAATGTAAAAATTGTCCCTAGTGGGTGTAGGATAGTGTTAATGTACGGGGATCGCTGGGCGGCACGGACTTGGTGGGCCGAAAAGGCCTGTTTCCGGCTGTATGTATATGATATGATATGATATGATATCACGGACTAATAGACTCAAGAACAGCTTCTACCCCAGCGTATATGTTGAAAATCTGAAATGAAAGCAGAAAATGCTGGCTACTTCCATCAGGTCAATGAGCATCTGCGGCAAGAGAAGCAAAATAACTATTTCTGGTTAGAAAGAGTCTTTGATGTGAAGCTTTCGCTCTGTTTCTCTTGCCGCGGATGTTGCCTGATCTGTCGAGTGTTTCCAGCATCTTATAATTTCACCCCATGATGATATTGGTGGAAGTATGAATGTTGTATTAACGATGTTGCCATGGCAGCAGCAGATATAGTTGAAAGGACAAGCATGAGGTAGATTTATTTTCCTCTGTTCTTTATATGTGGAACTCTATTCTTGAAGTTCAGTTCCTCTGAAGTCAATGGCGCCAATTTTGGGGAGTAATCAATGAGCACATATATATTGATATCCTCAATATCAAGATGCTATTGATCTCCAGCTTGCGCATAATCAGTAACTGAGCCTACACAACTCTCGAGAGTGCAGAATTTCAAACATTCACCGCCCTTTTGAATTTTCTGCTCATTTCGGTCTTTAATCTCCAACCCCTTATTTTGTGACTGATTCCTCGATACCTCAGCCAGCTGAAACATCTTAATTGCATCTTTCCTTTCAAACACTGCAAGAATTTTGAATGTTGAAATGAGATCAACTCATAGACTTCGAAACTCAAAGGAATTTCAGTGCAGCCTGCTCAATTACTCCTACCAAAGCCAAGCTTCCCCATCCCAAGAATCAATACAACCAACCTGCATTGTGCTTCTCCCATTTTAAGTATATTCTTTCTTGAGCAGTTTGGACCAGCCATCAAGAGCCAAGAGTCATGAGTCATGAGAGTCAAGACTGTCTAATTGCCTTATGAACCAGGAATGAAGCAAAAAGACATCTTACTTGCTGCATCTTTACAGGCACATTATTCCAGTAACACAGCAATAACAGTTCGACAAGGTTCCGCATGGTAGGCTGCTCTGGAAGGTTAGATCGCATGGGATCCACGGAGAGATAGCTGAATGGATAGAAAATTGGCTTTCTGGATGGAAGCAGGGGGTGATGCGAGAAGGTTGCTTTCCCAGACTGGAGGCCTGTGATTCAGGGTTCGGTGCTGGGCCCATTACTGTTTGTCATCTATATCAATGATTTGGATGAGGCATACACAGCAAGATTAGCAAGCTTGCAGATGATACAAAAGTGGGTGGTTTTGCAGATAGTGAAGATGGTCGTGAAAAATTACAGTAGGATCTTGATTGATTGGCTAGGTGGGCTGAGGAATGGTTGATGGAATTTAATACAGAGAAATGTGAGGTGTTGCATTTTGGGACGTATAACATGGGCAGGACCTATACAGTGAATGCTAGGCCTCTGGGGAGTGAAGTAGAGCAGAGGGATCTAAGGGTGCAGGTGCATGGTTCCTTCAAGGTAGAGTTACAGGTCGATCGGATGGTCAAAAAAAATGCATTTGGCACATTTGTGTTTATCAGTCAGAGTATTTAGAAGTTGGGAGGTAATGTTACAGTTGTATAAGATGTTGGAGAGGCCGCATTTAGGTATTGTGTTTAGTTCTGGGCACCGTGTTATAGGAAAGACATTGTCAAGCTGGAAATGTACAGAGAAGATTTACAAGGATGTTGCCAGGGCTAGAGTGTCTGAGCTGTAGGGAGAGGTTAAATAGGCTGGGACGCTATTCCTTGGAGTGCAGGAGGATGAGGGGTGATCTTATTGAGGTGTATAAAATCATGAGAGGAATAGTTCGGGTAGATGCACAGTCTCTTGCCAAGAGTAGGTGAATTGAGGACCAGAGGACATAGGTTTAAGGTGAAGGGGAAAAGATTTAATAGGAATCTGAGGAAAGGGTGGTGGGTGTATGGAACAAGCTGCCAGATGAGGTATTTGAGGCTGGGACTGTCCCAATGTTTAAGAAGCAGTTAGACAGGTACATGGATAGGACAGGTTTGGAGGGATATGAACCAAATGCAGGCAGGTGGGACTAATGTAGCTGGGACAAAGATGTGTGGGTTTGTAGATGAATTGCCAATTTAAATTGTCCCAAAACTGCTGGGAGTGGATGAGAAAATGAGATAACAAAGTACCAGTGAAATTGGGTTATCGATGGTCGGCTAGGACTCGGTTGGACGAAGGGTCTGTTTCCATGTGGTATCTCTAAACTAAACTAAACTAAACTAAATTGAATGAAACTAAACTGAACTAATCTAAACTAAACTAAACTAAACCAAGCTAACTAAACTAAACTAAACTAAACTAAACAAAACAAATAAATATGCAATAATCAATAATACCAATAATACCTAGCTGCCAACAAAAATAATTAGTGCAACCTAAACAAAGTCCATAGTTGATCAGAGGACCTGAGGACTTAGGTTTAAGGTGAAGGGGAAAAGATTTAATAGGAATCTGAGGAGTAACTTTTTCACACCAATGGTGTAGATGTATGGAACAAGCCGCCAGAGGTGGTAGTTAAGCCAGGGACTATCTCAACATTTAAGAAGCAGTTAGAAGGCACATGGATAGGACAGGTTTGGAGGGATATGGACCAAATGCTGGCAGGTGGGACTAGTGTAGGTGGGACATGTTGGCCGGATTGGGCAAGTTGGGCTGAAGGGCCTGTTTCCACACTGTATCACTCTATGACTCTAGATCATTGTTGAAGTAATGTGGTTAGTGGTTGTGCAGTGTGGTTCAAGAAACTGGAGGTTGATGGGAAGAAGCTGCTCTTGAACCTGGAAGTTATGGTTCTCAGGCTCCTGTACTTCTTCCCAATGGTAGCAGCAGGATGAGAGTGTAGTCAGGGTGGTGTGGATCTTTGATGATATCAGCTTCCGTTTGGTGGCAGTGTGCGATGACCACAGCTTTCTGCAGCTTCTTTCATCTTGACCGATCGAGTTACCAAACCAAACCATGATGCAACTAATCAATAGGCGCTTTACTGTACTCCTGTAGAAATTCAATAGATATTTGGCAACATGCCTATGTACACGTTATTTCAGATAGTGTTTATAAATACAGGAAGATGCCTTTAGTGTTATACTCAAATACTCTTGCAACAAAGACCAACATACTGATTCTTTTTCTAATTACTTGTGGTATCTGCATGTTAACTTTCAGTCGTTCAAGTACTGGGACATCCAAGTCCATTTGAACATCAACACTTTTCACAATCTGTGTTTTTTTTTTCTGTTTTCTACCAAGGGAATTACTTCACATTTAACCACATTATATGCACTGTCTGTATCCCTGTGAACCCTTTCTTCACCCTCTTCCCAAGACAATCCAGCTCAGTATTATCAGCAAATTTGGACCCCTCATCCAGATCACTAAGGTGGATTATGAATAGCTGGAGCCTTGTGACATCCCACTACTCACAAGCTCCCAACTTGAGTCCCTAAGTTACTAAATTATTCCTATACTGTGCTTCCTGTCCTTCAATCAATCCTATATCCAGTATATTAATCATAATCTCATCTGTTAAATCATCTTTTGCGTGACATTTTATCAAAGGCCTTCTGAAAGTTCATATGCAACACATTTACTGGTTCTCCCTTATCTTTTCTGCTTGTTCTTTACTTGCAGAACACTCTGAGGTTTGTCAAACCTGATCTTTGTTGACTGTGATTAATTCATGTTGGCTCTATCCAATGTTATTATTATTTTCTGTTCCTTGGGAATGTTCAATGAATCATAGAAAAGTGCAGCCCAGAAAAGAGCTGTTTTGTCCCATTCGTCCTATCCGACAGTGATGCAAATGCATGCTATTCCCATTTGCCTGTGTTGGGTATATGTAGAAAGGAACTGCAGATGCCGGTTCATATTGAAGATAGACACAAAGTGCTGGAGTAACTCAGATGGTTCTGGAGAAAAAGGATGGATGATGTTTCGGTCAAGACCCTTCTTCAGACTGAAAGTAGATGGGAGGGATCTGGAGGTTAAAAAAAAGGCCTGAACAAGGCCCAATGGGCCCTTACCCCTCTGTGCCATTTCTACCCAAGTATAAACATTGTAATTGGGTTTGCCTCCACCATCTCCACAGCAGCCTTTTCTGGATATTCACTACCCTCTTTGTGATAAACTTCCCTCTCCAATCTCCTTTAAATGTCTCCCCTCTCAGTAAATAGGCACAAAAGGCTGGAGTAACTCAGCGGGTCAGACAGCATGTGACAGCAGTCGTCTGACCAGCTGATTTACTCCAGCTTTTTGTATCTACCTTTGCATCCAACCAGCTGGCTCACCATACATCCCATGTGATCTCACCTTCCAAACCGGTCTATCACAAGGATTATAATTTAACTGTAGACCTCTTATATTTATTTTATTCTCATCTTACAATTAGTCTCTATTACTTAGAGTCATACAGTCATAGAGCCATACAGTGTGAAAACAGGCCCTTCGGCCCAACTTGCCCACGCCGACACTTCTGGAAGGTTTTCTGTTTCTTCTTCCAAGAAGACTGACACAAAATATAATTTAATTCCTCTGGCACTTCTTTGCATCCTCATGTAATATCTGTAAAACAGCTTCTTGTTAATGTAGGCGATGGACTTGAAAGGAACATCTCTCAGCCCCATGAGCTAGCATGTGAAGTTGGTGTTGAACTCCCTTTACTACTGCTGCCCTGAGGTCCACCACTGACCAAACAGTGGTTGGAAAACTGCTCCTGAAAGACATCCTGACTTCTTTGGGGTGAATCCCAGCTATTCACTATCCTTTGCTATAATTTTGTGTGTATTATTTTGCAAATTTATGGCCTCAGTGTAAAACTTACTGTGCTCCCTAATGTTGTGCAATGTACAAACTTGGATATAGTACTCTTTATTCCCTCATCTAAGCTGTTATGTACAAGATCTTGGGCTCAGAAAAGAACCTGGGGAATACCGCTTTTTAAGTTCTGCACAGCAGAACATCAGTCCTCTGTACAAAAAACAGACACAGATTGCTGGAAGGACTCAAAGGGTTGGGCAGTATCTCTGGAGATAGACACAAAAAGCTGGAGTTACTCCAGGTAGGAGAACTTGGATATAAGTTGGATATTTTGAGTCAGGACTCTTCTTCAGATTGATTGTAGGGGAGAAAGAAACTAGGAGGGGCAGGGCAAAGCATTGCAGGTAATAGGTGAACTCAGGCGAGGGAGGATTTCGTCAAAAAGATGTTTGGACAAAGGCTAGAGATGAAAAAAAAGGCGTGAGATCAAAGGATTGAAGAGTTGTGAATTGTGAAGCTAGAGGAAGGAATGTAGGTGGAAGGGAGAAATAGTTGCCAGTCCCAGGTGAGGCTCAGGGTAGAGGAGGGGAGATAAAATGGAGGCGTGGTGGAGGAAAGGGAGGGGGAGGGGGGGTTGTTAAGGCTACCTACAATTGGTGAAATCATTATTCATACAGTTGCGTTTTAAGCTCCCCTGGCGGATTATGAGATGCTGTTCCATCCAGTTTGCATTAGGCCTCACTCTGGCAATGGAGTGAGGCCCAGGACAGAAAAGTCGCTATGGGAATGGTTAGCAACCGAGAGATTTGTTCTCTACATTTTTCGTAGCAATTGGAATTTTGCTGAATGGCTTTGAAATGTCCATTTGGATAATGTCCATGGTTAAGTCAAACTTACTTTTCTCTGAGGAAAAGCATATTGACTCATTCAGATCAGCTCATATATGTTTAAAAGCTCTTAGATTCAAATGGCCTCTTCAACATTAATATTATATCGAGAAGTAGGAGTCACCTGCATTTTTCTTTCTCTTTTCCTTCTTCAGTAATGGAATGACATGAACACTTCCACTCTAAGGGTGCAATTCTTGAATCAAGAATGCTTTAAAAAAATAATAACTAACACCTCTGTTGTTTACTCACCTACTTATTATGTTATACTCTGGCATTGGTACCCATTCGGCCTTACACGTTTATTTATCCATCCTAAATCCCAATATTTTAATTTATTTTTATCTTATACCGAATCCAATGAATTCTTCCCCTTGATTCATTTCCTAATCTTCCTTTATATCTCTGAGTATTCTGCAGTGGAAATGGAGACAAACTACTTGTTCAATAAATCTATCATTAGGTTCAGTATTATAGTGTCACATGCATCTTACTGTACTAGACCCATAACTCTTGTAGCCACTTTTACTCTTACTACATTTATAAAAGCTTCTAGTCATAAGCCACATTATGTACAGATGTTCCTTCACTTTAGCAATTTTTCATGGCTTTTGTTGTTTTCTTTTTATGCCTCTTTTGCCACTTGCACCAAATCACACTAGTGCAGGGGAGGGAATATAAGCAATGGGGAGATAATATAGCACCTGGATGCATGTGTGGATTCAAACATTTGCTAATTATTTAAATTATAATTGAGAGCCATCTGCAAAGGTTTTCCAAAGATACGAAGAATAGCATGATTATAAGCAATGCAGTTAGAGGCTTAAAATTTAAAAATGAACTTGAATGAAATAGTGTTATACAACAGAGAACTAGGCCCTTCGGCCCACCATGTTCATGCCGCCATTCTACCTATCTACACAAAATCCTCTTTATCCACATCATTTCTGCTTCACCTTGTCATGTCCACACCCTCTTCCTATTGCCATATTTTTTAGGTTTGTACATTTTCTGATGGTTGCTTGGCTGGGATTGTCTGTGTGTTTTTTTTCTGCTTTTATTTGCAGCTGAACTAAGTTGAATGTGCTCAGTGAAGCTTCACGAGATGGATTCCGGGGTTTGCTGGTTTGTTGTATGAGGAAAGATTAAGCAGAGTCAGTCTGTACTCTCTTGAGTTTGGAAGGGCGAGAGGTGATCTCATTGAGCCAAGTAAGATTCTTAGGAAACTCGACAGGCTACATGCAGGGACGATGATTCCCCCAGACATGATGTCTAGAACCAGGGGTCACAGTCTCATAGTAAGGGGTCAACACTTCAGAAGTGAAGTGGGATGAATATTCTTCTCGATGACAGTGGTACATATTTGGAATGCTCTATCCATAGAGGCAGGGCCGTCTTAACGCATGGGCCTGATGGGCACTTGCCCGGGACCCCAGAGCATAGGGGCCCCATGCTGATCTGTGTATGTTAAGTGACTTGCAATAAATAAATACTACTTTAAAAATGTAGGTTCAATATGTGCTTTTTTTCGCAACATTTTCGGTCCCTAAGTGCTTCTCACAGCGATCTGTAAGTGCTTTTCGCAACAATGTAGCACCTTAAGTCCATCGCTAAGTGCTTTTCGGTAAGTGCTTTTTGCCGGCATGACAGGGGGGGCTGGTAAGGAAAGGGGGGTGGGGGAGAGTAACGGTAGGGGCCCCAGTACACTGCTTTGCCCGGGGGCCCATAATGCTGTAAAAACGGCCCTGCATAGAGGTGTGAAGGCTCAGAAACCAGCACCTGCGGTTTCTTGCTTTTCAGTTTGAAGAAGGGTCCGGACCCGAAACATCACCTCTCCACGTTCTCCCGAGATGCTGGAAGACCTGCTGAGTTACTCCAGCATTCTGTGTCTTTTTTTGCTCTGCTCTGTTGAAGGCTGACATAGGCCCAATGGGGTTTTTATGTATTAAATTAGTAAAATATATTGGCCATGAGAAACAGGACATCAACAGTTAGCTATTAAATTTCTCAAGGGACTTGAAGCTTCGTAAGGGATGGATGGTGTACAAACATAGTAGGATGACTGGAAACCAATGTCGAAGCAAGGATCTTGCAGGCTAAATCTTGCAAAGCTTATTGAGGGTTGTCAGAGTGGATTGCTACCGTGATTCTAATCTTTAAAGAGCTCGGGGACACATTGCTGGGAATTATAGGCCTGTTAGTGTGACATCTATGGTAAGAAAAATACTAAAGTTCATTGTAAAATAAACAATCCCAGAGCATTCTGGAATGGCAAACCAATAAATCCAAGAAAATACAGTTTCACAAATGACAGATCCTAGCTACAAATTCATTGTTTTATTTTGAGGACATGCAGTGGGCGGATAAAGGTACAGATGACTTTCAGAAATGTTTGCTAACATCCCACAGGATTTGTGGCAAAAGTGACAGCTCAGGGGATCTGATCTGAAAGAGTAAATTGGATTATTAATTAGCCAGGTAACACGAAACAGGAGGTAGTTATTAATGGTAATAACATTAATTGACTGCTTGTGACCAGAGGAGCCCTCAATGAACAGTCCCAGAAAACTCCATTGTTAACAAATGTATTAATATCTGACAGGGTTTTCCGAGAAGATAGATTTTCAGTTATGCCATTAACAAGAGGACAGATGAATTATAAACTGCAGATATTCTATTGGTTAATGCGTGCACTCCTGTGCTAAAATAATGACTATCATCACAATAGGGAATTTTCTGGAAGTTGCAAAAAGTTAAAAAAATATGTTATAACGTGATGGAGCTAAGAATCTATACTGAGTCAGGTCATAGATATTTTTAATTAAATATTAAACTAGGCCAATGCCCTGGATTTTTTTTTAATGGACCTGAGCCAGCAGTTTCTCATACTGAATTGTTGTTTTTGTTGATGAGATTACAATGCTGGATTGTTCAGTTTGATGCCTTTTGATGCTTCGAAATCTGCCAATAAACTCCACATCTTTTGCAGGATAATGGAACTTCAATTTGGTGAAGGAATGTAATAAACAACGGAAGCTGTCAGTGGCATGTGGTTTGATTGTGATTGCCTTGCCTTGTCTCTATCGAAGGGTTGGAGCAACAACGAGGGGTTTGTTTTCCATGATAAAGTCAGGTGCCCATTGTATCATCAACCTCTGATGACTATTTATTATTTCATTCACAGAATATGGGTGTCATTAGGAATGTGGCACTAAATACCTATCTCCATTTTTACTTGAGCTGTACATCAGTGTGGAATGTGAGCCATCGCCTATAATTGTTTCATTGTCTAATTCGTGATGGATAGAGGAAGAGTGAGAGGTGCTTTAGTTCCTACAAATCAATCATTTAGTTCCTCGTTATATTGACGAGTTGGAACATTTTGACTTTACAACGTAACTGTATCTAATGTAGAAGCAAGGAACGGCAGATGCTGGTTAATACACAGAAGGACACAAAGTGCCAGAGTAACTCAGCAGGTCAGGCAGCATCTTTGGAGCAACCTCGCAGATTCACCGCCATTCCTTTTGCACCAATGTAGTGGTGCATGAATGGCTACTAACTCTCCAGTTCCCTGGACTGCCTTACTAGCCCCTTGAATGCTTGTTTAATCCAAAACCTGATCATTAAGTGTGGTTGGATTTTTGGTTGCACAGTCTTACACCTCAGTCTGTTTCCCTGTGGACATGGCAATTATACATAAGGAAACTACAGGGCCTGTGGATTTAATGGTTATCTATAGTTTCTCTGGATTTCTGTGTCACTGCCTGCTTGTGTTTCATTAATCAGATTGGGGTGGGTGGGACGAAGGGCAGATAGAACCAGTGGTGGTGGGATTGGAGATCCAGTAAAATAAGTGTTTGTTGTGGGCAAATAGAACCAGGTGGTGGACAGAAGGGAGAGGTTGAGAGAAGATAGGGTAGATCAGAAGAAGGGAGAAAAGAATGCAGATTCTGGGTCACCTGAAATTGGAACCCTTATTGGTTCCACTGATTGCCTTCCAAACTTAACAGATTCCAGAATCTGCAGCCTTTTGTCATATCAGCTTATTGTCTTCCAACCTTTGTCTTTACCTCCATCTTCCCCTCCCACTATTTAGGTCAAGGGCATCAGAGTGGCACAGTAGTAGAGTTCCTGCCTTACAGTGCCAGAAACCCGGTGTCGATCCTGGCTATGGGCACTACGGAGTTTGTACATTCTCTCTGTGACCGCGTGTGTTTTCGCTGAGTGCTCCAGTTTCCTCCATTGACTACATTGACTAATCATCTCTCCCCACAGATGCTAGGTGACCCAATGAGTTAGCCTACAGTTTGTTTTTTTGCTCCAGATTCCCAGCACCTGCAGCCTCTTTCTTCTGAAGGCTTCACTTATTGCCTACTGTGACATCCATTGGTGTTTAAACCCCATGCCCACTGCCAGCCCCTTCACATGACTAATGATCTGATCTCATTTCCAACCCACAGTGTTCCTTCCTCCACAGACCTTTCCACATCTATTGTCCCTACCCAAACATTTGCAAAATTGCAGTTTGATCCTCATCCACTACCTGGTGCTCTCCTAACCCCATCATGCTCCCCAACCCATGATCTATGGTCTACCTGATATCCTCTACACATATCTTTACCTTTAGTAATGACTGAATATTGCTGGTAAGGACATCAGAGAAAACTGGTATGCGACCCAATACAGCGCCATTTTCACATGGTTTTTTGCTGTTAAAAATAATTTTTGGTCCAAAATATTTCAGAATTTCAAGTAGTCCCAGATTTTATTAACTACCTGTACTTTCTGTTCGGATTCCCTATTGCCTAGCAGTTAGGGTCTGTGCAGTTAGCCTTGCTCCTCAAGAACACACTGAAACCTAGCAGGAAGGCCTCACAATTTGTAATTGGGCCATGTGAGTGATCAGAACAGTCTTGTTGACAAAAGTGTTGTCTGTAAAAGCCAACAAAATTTAGCAACACGCCTGACAATATTCAACAACATTGTGCCAAAAAAATGTAGAGAAAGAAGCTTCTGTTGCATTTCCACTCAGGAGTCACAAAAAACACAATTCCACTCATGGATTTCAGTTTGACAATTTCCCAGTTAGTGAAAAATATATTTAGCAAATCTAAAGTAGTAACGTGCATTTTCATAGATGAGGTGCATTGAATTGGTGAGGTGGTTTCCAGAGAATATTGCAAGAAGAGATGTTTAAATTTGCCTTTGATACCAACCTCAAAGGTTACATGAATAAATGTAGTTTTAATTGTAATGCTTATGCCTTGCTGTGTTGACCAGATTTAGAGTAAAAGTCGTAGAACACCACACCAAAACAGACTCTTTGGCCTGTAGTCCTGGCCAACCATCAAGCACTCTTAGCCATTTAATGTACTTGTTTTTATTCTCCTGGCGTTTCTATCAACCCCCTCCCCCCCCCCCCCTCCCCCTCTCCCCGCTGCATCCCACTACCCACCTGCACATGAGGGTCAATTGATCTGCCAACCTGCATATCTTTGGGATGTGGGAGGAAACCAGTGCATCTGGAGAACATGCAAACTCCACCAGTCACCACCAGAGATACTTAGAGCTTTGAAACAACAGCTCTACAACTGTGCTGCCCTTAAGAATAAATACCCATGTTCAATTTGCATCAAATAAAAAATCACATGCGTAATGGTGATGTTTTCTCAAATAACTAAAATGTAGGAAGTGAATTATAATGGCTTAAGTGCCCACAATCTCTGAAATATTTGATTGATAAATCGCATTTAAATTATTTAGTGACTTGATTACAACTAAAATGTCATCATGATATATTCTTTCAGGCATATTGCTTGTTATTGACTCTAAATTGCTTTCATGGTGTAAAAGGATTGGGGAATTCTGGTTATGGAAAAGCAAACAATGAATGACCTTCATTTAAGAACGCAGACAATTTCTATTAAACTAAAACACGTAGTCAATAGAAAAAGCATAGGTTTTTTTAAAATATAAGCTGTACTCTCCTTGAATTCATGAACGGCAATAGTAATGTAAACATTTTTCACTCTGTAGTTCATTTGGCAAAGAATTTTGGTTTAAATTTGAAATTTAATAATGTCACACAATTATTTAAGGAAGGTGGGAGAGAGAAACCAAGTAATTACAGGCCTGTCAGTTTAATGTCAGCATCCAGGAAGCTATTGGAATTTGTCTTTATTTATAAAATGACAGAACTCTAGAAAAATATGAACTGATCACTGGGAATCAACATGATTTAGTTAACTGCAAGTCATGTTCATAAGTTCATAAGTTCATACTTTATAAGGGTGTAAGGGGCCATTCAGGCCATCAAGTCGACTCCGCCATTCAATCATGGCTGATCTATCTCTCTCTCTCACAACCACATTCTCCTGCCTTCTCCCCATAACCCCTGACTAATCAAGAATCTGTCAATCTCAGCCTTAAAACTATTTATTGAATTGGCCTCCACAGGCTTCTGTGGCACTGAATTCCACAGACTCACCACCCTCTGACTAAAGAGATTCCTTCTCATCTCGTTTCTGTACTGCTGTCTGTACGGAATTTGTACATTCCCCCCCGTGACCGTGTGGGTTTTCTCTGGGTGCACAGGTTTCCTCTACTTTCTAAAGCTATGTTCCTTTTATTCTGTGCCATGGACTCTGGTCCTGGACTCTCCCACCAGTGGAAACATCCTCTTCACATTCACTCTATCCATAGAAACATAGAAAATAGGTGCAGGAGTAGGCCATTCGGCCCTTCGAGCCTGCACCGCCATTCAATATGATCATGGCTGATCATCCAGCTCAGTAACCTGTACCTGCCTTCTCTCCATACCCTCTAATCCCTTTATCCAGGCCTTTCACTATTCGGTAAATCTAGTTGTTTTTCTTTGAGGAGGTCATTATAGGACAGATTTTGGAGGCGCAACACATTTTATTTATCAGAGCATGCATTGACAACAATGAATTAACCAATCATTTGAAAGTGGGACAGAAGATGTAACTGGACTCATAGCAAACAGTTTACTATGCATCAAATAAATTCCTCAAAAAGCAGAAATTAATTAAACAGCAGAGGAAGCCAAACAGATAACATAAACTGTATAGGAAAGAACTGCAGATGCTGGTTTAAACCGAAGATAGACACAAAAAGTTGGAGTAACTCAGCGGGACTGGCAGCATCTCTGGAGAGAAGGAATGGGAAACGTCACCCATTCTTTCTCTCCAGAGATGCTGCATGTTCCGCTGAGTTACTCCAGCTTTTTGTGTCTATCTTTTTGATAACAGAAACTACAGTATCTCCTCTGAACAACGGCTGGGACATTCTCCACAGAAGTGCAGTAAGTGAGAAAGCACACACACAAGAAATGTGCATAAAATAAATTTCAACTCATTTGGACATCCAAATTAAACTTGACATAGTTCCACAAACAAGTTCATGAACAACAATAGGATTCTCTGCAACTCATTTGATAGCTTCCTCTGCCAGCTTGTTCCAGATATGGACTGTCGTTTGAGTGAAAAAAGGATAGTGTGAATAGAGTGAAAAAAGTTGCTTGTGAGGTCCCTCTAAAATCTCTCCCTTCTCATCTTAAGCCTATGCCCTTTAGTCTTAGCTTCATCTACCCTCGAAAAAAGTCTATGAATGTTCACTTTATCCATGCCCTTTATGATTTTGTATGCTCAATAAGGTCAGTGCACAGATAGGGTTTTGCCCAAAGGACAAAGTTCCAGACTATCCAACATCTCTCTACAAATCCACCGTGCTCGTCCCAATAACATCCTGAGAAATCTTGTCCTGCACCTTTTCCAACTTAATGATATCCTTCCTATAGATGGGCAACCAAAACTGCACATAATACTCCAAGTGTGGTCTCACTAATGACATGTATAGCTGTATCATGATATCTGAACTCTTACACTCAATACGCTTTCCAATGAAGGCAAGCATGAAGACACAAACATTCTTGGGCAAATGGTAGACCCAATATTAGAAGGTTTTGATACATTGTCAAAGGAAAATTATTTCCTCTGGTGCCAAACGCAACAGAACAAACATAATCTTGAGCCATTATTTAAACTATTCATGGATCTCTATTCTGACGAATGGTCTCTTTAATTGGATGCTAGTTGATCTACTGAGCGTTTCCAATATTTTCTGTTAGAAACAAAGAAACATAGAAAATAGGTGCAGGAGGAGGCCATTCGGTCCTTCGAGCCAGCACGCCATTCATTGTGATCATGGCTGATCATCTACAATCAGTAACCTGTGCCTGCCTTCTCCCCATATCCCTTGATACCACAAGCCCCTGGAGCTCTATCTAACTCTCTTTTAAATTCATCCAGTGATTTGGCCTCCACTGCCCTCTGTGGCAGAGAATTCCACAAATTCACAACTCTCTGGGTGAAAAAGTTTTTTCTCACCTCAGTTTTAAATGGCCTCCCCTTTATTCTTAGACTGTGGCCCCTGGTTCTGGACTCGCCCAACATTGGGAACATTTTTCCTGCATCTAGCTTGTCCAGTCCTTTCCTAAGTTTATACGCCTCTATAAGATCCCCTCTCATCCTTCTAAACTCCAGTGAACCCCATTCTCCTGCCTTCCCCCCATAACCCATGCGAGCAGTGATCCAGGACTCACTGTTCTATTTCATTCCCTGATAACATTTGGAGCCTGGCTCTTAGAGGCTGTGCATGTAGTAGATTAGAAAGTGAAAGTCCAGGACAAATGGATTTTCAAGTTCTTAATGTCATTATGTTCCTCAAGATGAAGCAGGCAACTAGGGTGGGGGATTCAGTTTAAATTAAAACAAATACTCATGCATAAAAATAAATATAAATTTCATTTGGGGAAATTTAAGAAAAAATACTGATAAATCACTGTAGAAAATTTGTTTGCTCAAATAAAATTTTATAGCCCTTAGAGTTGTTAAAAAAAAATTAAACTTGACAAATTACTTGAGTACTAAATGTCACAACCATTTGGATTCCAAGCATGGCTAATTCCAAGTGTTATAAAAAAACTAGAAAAGCAATTATAATGCTACTTAATTTGTGCACCATGGCATCCAAAGAGTTTCTTCCCTGCAGCATCATGGGCATGTTTTTTTTATATGGGTGGGGGCATATGCAATGTTATTGCTAAGTGGTGTAGGAATGCCAAAGGCTATTGTAAAGCAAGTTGTAAACTTGAAATTAATTACCTATTGTCTAATTCATAGTGGTAGTTGTTAGCTCAAAGAATGTGTAGTTTGTACCTGGTTTTGAGATATGACTATTTTATTTTCATTAATCATGTCACATAAAATAATATTAGGGTATTATTTCCAAAATTGATTTCAATGTAATTTCATTGTATTTCATGCATTTCATGTACGACATTGACAATTTAATCCTGACTACAGGTGCTGTCTGTATGGCGTTTGTACCTTCTCCCCGTGACCTGCAGGGGTTATCTCCGAGAGATCTGGTTTCCTATGACACTGCAAGAATGTACAGGTTTGTAAGCTAATTGCCTTGGTAAAATTGCAAATTGTCCCTGGTGTGTGTAGGATAGTGTTAGTGTGCGGGGATTGCTGCTCGGTGTGGACTCGGTGGGTCGAAGGGCCTGTTCCTGTGCTGTATCTTTAAACTAAACTAAAAACTATACCATGAATTCAGAAGTTATTTTCGGCATGGTGCTTCAGTTAGGCAAGTCTTTTTTACATTCTACCATTATCCATTCATTTCCATGATAAATTTCCCTGCAAATTCACATTGGCAAAATCTGCATCAGGAAATGTGCAAACTGGATGGATGGCCCTGTAGGAAATTCCAAACCATTATTCCTAAGGAATCCTGACTTTGCCATTTTATGGAGGTTTCCAGTTTTCATCAAAGTCTTCGGTCAACATATGACAAGTTTTTTTAAATATTGTTCAACCCAGATATATTGATGCTATTTTAATTCAGGTGGGTTTTTTTTTACACAGTAATGTTTCCATCCGAGGGGAATTTTGAAATCAATTTGCTCTCTGGAAAGAAAAGAGTTAGAGAGTAAGCTGAAGCTCAACAAAAACGCATTGTGACACAAGTGAGAACCGGGTCGAATTTTAAAAAACTCAGAGGGGAAGTGAAAAAAGGAAAATAAATGAGAAAAGAGAAAATATGAGAATAGATCGAAAGCAACTGTGAAATGAAAAGCCAAGTCTTCTGTTGGCACATAAATAGTAAGCAAACAGTAGGAGAAAAAGAGGGAACATAAGAGCCTGCAGCTGCTGGAATCTGGAGAATCTACCTGTAAAAGGGAGTACCTCATAAGAAAAGATACAAAATGCCATGGTAACTCAGTGGGTCAGGCAGCTTCTTTAGAAAACATGGATAGGTGACATTTCGGGTCGCGACCCTTCTTCAGACTGGTTGTAGCAGGTGGGGAGAAAGCTGGAAGAGAGGTGGGGGGGCGGGACTCTCTAGTTCACTCATATCTTCCCACCCAAACCACCCTCTCCCCGGGAACTTTTTCCTGCAAATGCAGGAGATGTAACACCTGTCCCTATACCTCCCCCCTCTCATCCATCCAGCAACCCCAGCAGTCCTTCCAGGTGAGACGGAAATTCATCTGCACCTGAGAGATGGAGGTTCACCTGCATTTGGTGCTCCCTACATAGCCTCCTTAAATCGGCCTGACCAAGCATAGATTTTTTTTCTTTTTAATTTTTTAGATTTAGAGATACATGCGCGGAAACAGGCCCTTCGGCCCACCGAGTCCGCACCACCCAGCGATCCCCGCACATTAACACTATCCTACATACACTACAATTTTTACATTTACCCAGTCAATTAACCTATATACCTGTACGTCTTTGGAGTGTGGGGGGAAACCAAAGATCTCAGAGAAAACCCACGCCGGTCACGGGGAGAACGTACAAACTCCGTACAGATGGCGCCCGTAGTCAGGATCGAACCTGAATCTCCGGCGCTGCATTCTCTATAAGGCAGTAACTCTACCGTGCCGCCAAACACTTGCACTGTTCCATCTAAATTCCTTACATTTCACATCTTTTCTATCCTTATTATTTTATCTCATACCTTTTGTCTTTTCAGCTCTGGCCTTTGTTCCATCATCTGCCAATAAAAAATACCCTCACCTGTATCACCTGTATCCACCTGTCACATGCCAGACTTTGTCTAGCCCCTACCTTACTTCCAGCTTTCTCCCCCACTACAATCAGTCTGAAGAAGGGTCCCAACCCGATAGACTATTGCCTATCCAGGTTCTCCAGAGATGCTGTTCTCCAGCATCTGTAGTTCTTTGTATCCAGCCCATAAGAACTTAGTTTTATTATATTGAACTTTATGTTCATGTTTCCTGCTCCTGGTCTTGCTAACTAATTGACATTGTTTAATCCGTCTGGGTGCCGTCTGTACGGAGTTTGTACGTTCTCCCCGTGACCTGCGTGGGTTTTCTCCGAGATCTTCGGTTTCCTCCCACACTCCAAAGACGTACAGGTATGTAGGTTAATTGACTGGGTAAATGTAAAAATTGTCCCCAGTGTGTATAGGATAGTGTTAATGTACGGGGATCGCTGGGCGGCGCGGACTCGGTGGGCCGAAGGGCCTGTTTCCGCGCTGTATCTCTAAAATCTAAAAAATCTAAAAATTAAAAAAAATCCTTTTCTTATTTTGAAGACCTCGGAGTCAATCTCCGCAAACCTACAAATTTTTCTAAGGTAAAAAAACACAACTTTTTAAACCTATGGTGGCATTTCAAAATCTTTAAGCTCTGTCATCGAAAACTTTACAAGAGCTGTACCATCAACCATGTTAAAAAACAAGAAATTCACACTGTATTTTGGACATGGATCTTGTTCAGGGACTAAGTTCCTTGTTTAGCATTTAAACAGAGTGCCTGAGTTTAGTTTAATTTAGCTTAGTTTAGTTTAGAGATACAGTGCAGAAACGGGTCATTTGGCCCACCATGTCCGCGCCAACCAGCAATCCCCGCACACTAATGATATCCGACACACACATTAGGGACAATTTACAATTAAGCTAAGCCAATTAACCTACAAACCTGTTAATCTTTGGATTGTGGGAGGAAACCGGAGCTTCTCGGAGAAAACCCACACAGGTCACGGGGAGAACGTACAAACTCCGTACAAAGATCACCTGTAGTCAGGATCGAACCTGCGTCTCTGGGTGCTGTAAGCCAGCAACTCTACCACTATGTCACTATGGCTCCCTTATTCACTCTACTGACAGTTGTGTGGCAGTGGTCATCGGAGCAAAGTGATTCATGCAATCTGTTGGCCAGGTCCTGCTCCTGGTTGGCAGTCTTGAACACATAAATCTGCCTGGTGTTAAAATGATCGACCTTGTCCCTGCTCAAGTGCAGAGCATTACATTTATCTGCATTAAAAGACATGTGAGCGATGTGGGTCAATGTCCTTCAATATGATTCTACTTGCAGACTATTTCATCCTCTCTTTAATCCACACACACACATGTTTGTAATAATCCATGAATTATCCATGATAATACACCTGTGCCTTCACTGGATGTATTCAAGAGAGGGTTAGACAGAGCTCTTAGGGCTAACGGAGTCAAGGGATATGGGGAGAAAGCAGGAACGGGTGCTGATTTTGGATGATCAGCCATGATCATATTGAATGGCGGTGCTGGCTTGAAGGGCCGAATGGCCTACACCTGCACCTTTTTTCTATGTTTCTATGTTTTGTCTCAGTCCTTTAATAACAAACAAGTAAGAGCTAATGCCAATTTCCATGTGATTCATAATAAACCACCAAGTAGTAACCCCTCATTATTCATTAATCTGTTTGCAAATAACTGGTTTTCATGTTCTATCATCTAAACAATCAATCATAAATTACTTTATTCCATATCATCATAACACCTTACATTAATGGTTGGAAATAAGTGATTCACAACACATGAGCTGCTAATAAAGGAAAGGATAGCTTTTTAAAAATGTGTTGACAAATATGGACATTGCCACCAATGTCAAATGTTGTTACTCATTATGACTAGCTGAAAAATTAAATTTGAAATGTCATGCTTTTAGACTTTAAACTTTAGAGGTAACAGGCCCTTCAGCCCACCGAGTCCACGCTGACCAGTACATTACACACTAGGAACAATTTACAATTTTGTTTTATTGAAGCCAATTAACCTTTGGAGTCTTTGGAGTGTGGGAGAAAACCGGAGCACCTGGAGAAAATCCACCCGGTCACAGGGAGAACGTATAAACACCAGACAGACAGTGCCCCTTATCGGGAAGATATTGTCAAGCTTGAAAGTTATTGGAAAGATATTGTCAAGCTTGAAAGGGTTCAGAGACGATTTACGGGGATGTTGCCAGGACTTGAGGGTCTGAGCTATATGGAGGTTGAGTAGGCTGGGTCTCTATTCCTTGGAACACAGGAGGACAAGGGGTGATCTTATTGAGGTGTATAAAATCATGAGAGGAATAGATCGGGTAGATGCACAGAATCTCTTGCTCAGAGTAGGGGAATCAAGGACCAGAGGACATAGGTTCAAGGTGAAGGGGAAAAGATTCAATAGGAATCTGAAGGGTAAACTTTTCACACAAAGGGTGGTGGGTGTATGGAGCAAGCTGCCAGAGAAGGCAGTTGAGGCTGGGACTATCCCAACATTTAACAAACAGTTAGACAGGTACATGGATAGGACAGGTTTGGAGGGATGTGGACCAAGCACAGGCAGGTGAGACTAGTGTAGCTGGAACAGATTGGCCAGTGTGGGCAGGTTGAGCCAAAGTGCCTGTTTCCACACTGTATTACTCTATGACTGTATGACCCCTAGTTAAGATTGAACCTGGGTCTCTGGGGCTGTAAGGCAGCGAGCCTACCAGTGCGCCACTGTGCCGTCCTCCTCTACCTAATGTTTTCTAAGCTCTTTTAAATATATTCTGAATGAGTGGTGCTTGCAGGATCTGTAAACTTTTTGGAGTTGCTGCCCAGTAGGGCAACTTGTCTATCAACAAAGGATCATTTGTTGCAGATAATGAGCTGCCTGCAAACAGCCTGGTCTTCTAGTACAACATTGTGTCCAAAGTCATATCACATTATCTATACAGTGCTTAAAGAAACAGTCACTATCTCATTTATACCACACAGCTTGTCTTTAAAAGTACAAAGCCCATGCATTGGCCCAATGGCCACTCACAGATATTAAATTATACTAGCAGTTTGCTATTTATCAATATGAAATGATCAAATTAGCCAATTATTTACAGGTCCACTTTTGCACCTCGATGCAAATGTAACTAACTACAAATGGAGACTCAAAGAACCACTGGTGTTTGTATCTGGAGTCCCCCCCCCCAACCCCCTACTGTTGTGGATGGATCTCTCTCTCATCCATGTCTCCTCATACCCCACAGCTTTGTCCTCGCTCCCCCTCCCATCCCTACCAGATAGAACGAGGATAGAGTTCCCCTGGTCCTCAGCTTTCACCCCCAAAGTCTCCACATCCAACACATCATCTTCTGCCACTTTCTACATGATCCCACCACTAGTCACATCTTCCCATCCCAACATTTGCTTTCCACAGAGGCATCTTCCTTCACAACTCCTTGGTTCACTTATCATTTTCCACCCACCTGCTTCCATCACTCTTCCAGACACTCCTCACTCTCTGCTTGAAATAAAAGCCCTGAAGATCCCCTCTAAATCTCTTACCCTTTATCCTATGTCTACATCCTATGGTTTTATCTACCTCTGATATGAGAAAAAGTTTCTTGCACCCCATCCTGCCTATAGCCCTCAAAATTTTATCTACTTTAAAATTTCCCCTCTTAACCTCCACTGCTCCAGAGAAAACAGAACTATCCTCTCCATTCTATCTTCATAACTAAAATGCTCCATCCCAGGGAACATCCTACCGAATCTGCTCGACACCCTCTCCAGCACTATTACATCTTTCCTGCAGTGTGGTGACCAGAACTGCATGCAGTACAGACTTCACAATCCTTAGAAAGTAAAACTGAGTCTTGACATCTATATACTAAAACTCTCGTTTGTTTGTTCCTGAACTACAGCCAAAACGGTACGTGATAGCGCGATAATTTAAGGCCCACCTTACTTACCGTCGTCCTTTTGGTGCTAATGGAAGAAGTTTCATTGAAATCCATGTTATATTTTAAAAGTTATTCACATTTTAAAGTTTAAATCTATCTCCTAGGGAGAGAGGGGGGGAGGGAGGGAGGGGGAAGGGAGGGGGTGTGGAGGGGGAGGGGAGGAGGGGAGGGTCGAGGAGGGAGGGGGGAGGGGGGCAAGGGGGCAAGGGGGCTGGGGGGGAGGGGAGGTGCTGCACCAAAGCAGGAGAAGTTTGGGCCCAAAAGGTCCACTTGGTCGAGTAAATGCTTAAAGTTGTGTATCTGTTGGAATTGTGCTTTACCAGGGATCTGCAGTTATTGGCGAAGCAGGATCTGACATTGATAGTCTCTCCTTGGCTCATATAATCCTGGTTTTAATGTTTAGCGATTTATGCCTTTTGTGTTGATGTCATCAGCAGGTGTGAAAGCTGGTCATGTGGAACTCCATGAGCAAAGATTGCCAACTGGTACTGAATTTACAGCATAGACGACAAAACAGTGCAGCACAAGAACGGGACTTTCGGCCCACAATGTTTGTGCCGAACATGATGCCAAGTTAAAGTGATCTTATCTGCCTGTACATGATCCATATCCCTTTAATCCATGCATTTCCATTGGCCTATCCAACGTGTCAGGGGGGTTAGCCTGCCAAGCTCAGCCAGAGGTGAAGCAGAACTACTGGTGATCGCCAAATACCAAGTGTAGTGACAGCAACAGCGTGGTCCCAGCCATCAACGGCACCGTACAAATGCCAGTCCTGCCAAAGATAGACACAAAATGATGGAGTAACTCAGCGGGTCAGGCAGCATCTCTGGAGAGTCAAGGCAGTTGGGGACTAGACTGCCAGTCATGGCAGTTGTCATTCTTCCACAAACCATGTTTTCTTTCCAAAATTGGGTAATTGAAAATTGGTTTTTTTTTAGAGTGAAACACAGTAGTCAGATTGCTTTGTGTCACCTTGATAGTTTGACTAACACTACTCGCCCTGAATCTGATTTTGCAAACTCAGCATGATTGTGCATCAGGAGCACAGAGGGTGAGACCATTCCCCATGTGCTGTTCTTTTTGAGGTGTTGCAGAGAAACTTGAACCACCCTGGGTGTGACTGTCATTAGGCCCTTCTCAGACAATACAATTGTAACCACATAGCGCCACGCTGGATAAATAAAATACTTTACTGCATTCTTCATGAACCTAGTTGGTGCACTAGAATTTCTAAGCAGTTAAGTAGAATTTCTTTGGAGAAAAAGAATAGGTGACGTCACCTATTCCTTGTCACCAGAGATGCTGTCTGACCCGCTGTGTTACTCCAGCTTTTTGTTTCTGTCTTCAGTTTAAACCAGCATCTGCAGTTTCTTCCTACACAGGTTGAATTTCTTTCGGGCCTTCCTAATCAGCCACCATACATTCAGCAGAAGGACAACAGAAGCCCAACTTGACTGAGTATATAGATGCAGGGGTTCTTCGAAGTTACAGAGGCTGATTGGCCATCTCTCCATCATCCCCACTCAGCCAGCCTTGAGAAAATCCTGGCATCTGTGTTTAACAAAATTCAATCAGAACTTTCTGCTGAGCCATTATATTGATTAATGTGAGCGCGTTCACGGTGTCAGGTTGTAAAATGGAAGGATACGATCTGGCACTGTGCTGGTAAGCTGCAGAATGTCATTTAATCCTGTGTTCAATTCCCAGCTCGGTAAAAGGAGGCTGAGTAAAGGTGAGATCAGTTGAGGAGGGAAAAAGGAAGAGGAAAATCTCTGAAGATCAACAACTATCAGTCAGAGAAATTCAGCCAAGTAAGTAATATTATCTGTGGGGAAAGAGGTGACATTTGAAGGCTATGCAAGCTTAAGCTTGAATCTAATGATCAAATTAGCTGATGCAGCCATTGATACACTTAAATGTTGGTAATATCAAATTGAAAAATAATACTGAAGATAATGACAAAATGAAATGAGGTATGGAAAACACAATAGCTTACAAAGGATGTGTTTTTCTATGGAGATAACTTTATCATGTTCTTATTTGTATTTAGGTTCAATTAAGTAATCTGGTTGTAAGTCTGAGATCTTGCTAAAGCTTTTGTTTATATTATGATGGTGTAAACAAATGCCCTGACCTCACAGGGGCAAGCCACTGGAATTAGTACTGTATGTTCTCTGTACACACTGACCTAACTGTCGGCCAGAGGATATGTGGTTGTCAGCATACGTGATGAGACTTTCCTAGCCAGGGCTGATTTTATTGGTCTTTGACTACTAACTGGTCAGACTTATTGGATCTGGCTTTATGGCCGCTAATCCCTTAAGTAAACCAAACCAAATCCAGAACACTCGACCCATGTCACTTTAAAAGTAAACCCACTTCCGAAAGAAAAACTTGAATATTGTTTCAAAAAAGGGTTTGAGATAAATTTGTAAATCAGAATCAGAATAACCTTTATTTTCATCCAAAAAAAACAAGTCTTTTGGACGAAATTCCATTACCCATAGTCCAACAATAAGAGCAATAAAAATAAGCAATAACACACAATCACAAACCAACACAAAACAAAAAAAAAGAAACATCCATCACAGTGAGTCTCTTCCAGTCACCTCCTCACTGTGATGGAAGGCCAGAATGTCTTTTCTCTTCCCCTGCCGTCTTCTCCCGCGGTCAGGCTGTGGAACTTGCCTCGTCGGGGCGGTCGGGGCCCCCGACATTGAAGCCCCCGCCGGGCAGAGAAAATCCCGCGGCCGGTTGTAGGCCGCACCGGACGGTGAAAGGTCCGCAGCGGGCCAACCCAAGCCCCGTGATTCGGGGTGGGCGAAGACACTGCCGCTGCCGGAGCTCCCGATGTCGGCCCCCACCCAGGGGCCTGCGAGCTTCCGATATCCACGCGGCCCACGGCCGAAGCCTCCGAAGGCGAGTCGCATTCGCACTCGCAGCGCCACTACAGCCTCCGAAGACAGCCATCTCCGCTGGTGGTGAGTACAGTCCCAGCTGGAGGCCGCCAGCTCCAGGTGTTTAGCCGATGGTCGGCCGCAGCGGGAACGGAGACACCACCCAGAAACAAAAGGTTGGGTCTCCGTTTGGAAGAGACATTTTTTCAGTTCCCCCCCCCCCACACATAGTACACAACCACAAAAAACACTACATCACATCCAAACACTACAATTAAGACAAAAAAGAACAAAAAACATAAAAGACAAACGGACTGCAGGTGAGCCGCAGCTGATTCGCAGCTTAATAAATATTAAGTAAATAAATTAAATAATTAAATAAATTAAATTAATGTAGAAAGCCATTTGAAATAATAATATAGCAAAGGTGTTCTAGAGTTCCAGAGGTGTTCCAGATGTGTTCTAGAGATGTTCTAGGGTGCCACGGTGGCGCTGCAGTAGAGTTGCTGCCTAACAGCAATTGCAGCGCCAGAGACCCCGGTTCAATCCTGACTACAGGTGCTGTCATAGAAACAAAGAAACATAAAAAATAGGTGCAGGAGGAGGCCATTTGGCCCTTTGAACCAGCACCATGTTTAATTGTGATCATGGCTGATCATCCACAATCAGTAACCTGTGCCTGCCTTCTCCCCATATCCCTTGATTCCACTAGCCCCTAGAGCTCTTTCTAACTCTTCATCCAGTGAATTGGCCTCCACCGCCTTCTGTGGCAGAGAATTTTACAAATTCACAACTCTCTGGGTGAAAATGTTTTTTCTCATCTCAGTTTTAAATGTCCTCCCCTTTATTCTTAGACTGTGGCCCCTGGTTCTGGACTCCCCCAACATTGGGAACATTTTTCCTGTCTGTACGGAGCCTGTACGTTCTTCCCGTGACCTACATGGGCTTTCTATGAGATCTTCGGTTTCCTCCCGCACTCCAAAGATGTCAGGTCTGTAGGTATTGGCTTGGTATAAATATAAATTGTTCCTAGTGTGTGTCGGAAAGTGCTAATGTGCAGGATCGCTGGTCAGTGCAGACTCGGAGGGCCGAAGATCCTGTTTCCACGCTGTATCTCTAAACTAAACTAAACTAAACTATAGGTTGCTCCACTTAATATCTAGAGTCCCTTACTTCCATTCCAAAAGGCATTACAGAAAAATCAGAAAAATATCCGACTGAATAATGCACTATAATGCGAACAATTCTCTGAAAAAGCTCAGCAGGATAGGCAGCATCGGAGATGGGAGAAACAGGGTTAATGTCTCAGGTCCGTGACTTCCATTCAGAAAAGATGAATTCTATCATAATGGTCACTCAACCATTTATTTTTGCTTCAACTCAATGAACTTATTTAATGAGGTAGGTATAAGGATGCTGCTTTTGCGAATTCAGCCAGCTCTAGGGTGGCACGGTGGCGCAGCGATAGAGATGCTGCCTTACAGCACCAGAGGCCTAGGTTCGATCCAGTCTACAGTTTCTATGTTCTCCCCGTGACCGCGTGGGTTTTCCCTGGGTGCTCTAGTTTCCTCCCACACATCAAAGACGTACAGTTTTGCACGTTAATTGCCCTCGGTAAAAGATTATAAATTGTCCCTAATGTGTTGGATAGTGTTACAGTGCGGGGTGATCCTGGTTGGCGCAGACTCGGTGGGCCGAAGGGCCTGTTTCCGCGCTGTATCCCTCTAAACTGAACTAAAATAGAATTAAAGCCCAGTAAGTATTTAGTGCAAGGGCTGCTTTCCCCATTCAATAATTCCCCTCTGCTTTTGCTAAGGCTGCTCCCTGCCGTGTTATTTCTTCCTAACAGTGAAGTGCATCATTCTTGATCTTATCGCGGAATGATTGGGAATTGATGCAAACCTGGTACACAATCCATGCGAGCGATAACACGGAAGGTCGACGTGGAACATCATAAAACTGCTGAACACCAATTCTTGCTGACTGTTAACTGGATGTTCCCTTTCAATAAATCCGTGCTTTGACCCTGTGCTCTGTCTTCTCCTTATCTGCCCCTAACTAACTCTCAGAAGCTGTGAAATATTGTAGTTCAGTGATACCCATCTTTTCATTCCAAAACACGACACGCACTGATAAATCCAAGGGCATTGCGCTTTCATAATTATTCCATTATGTTCTCAGAGCCTGACATAGATTGTCCATGTATTCTGCTCTCTCTGCCTCAAGAAACTATGATAAACGGATCATTTTCCCTGGCTGACAGCTATTGCCTAACACCAAAAACAAGAACTGATTAGAGCACACTTTCTTGGGTATGTTCTGCTTTTTTTTTCTGCCTTCTTTAACTATTCCTCAAGAGGCCTTGGAATGCAGAGTAATGACCTAATCAGGGATAAAGGGTCAGTGTGCCCTCTCACCATGATGACAAAGACAGAGAATTGGAATAATTTTATCTATTGTCGCATTACGGCCGCAGAAAATAAATTTGAATTCACAGGTCATTTTCTGGTAATGTGCCACTGAAGTATGATATTTTAGTTTCAGTGCAGCAATCAATAAGGAGCCCAAAACTACATAAGATGTTCATTGTGTCTATATTTCAAGCTCGGCGTCTCTTTGGGGGAGGGGACTCGACATGTAGTTAAAAGAATTCGATTTAAATGTACATCATTTTGTGCAGTAGAATATCTCAATAAGTATGTTTAATTCTGCCCTGAACAGAGAATTAGGTACGGGGTTTTGACAATTGTGAACGGACCCCACACTGAAAACTAAATAAGCAATTTGCTTCCTCCTGCCGCGACCTCTTCGAAAATGTAGCTCGCATGGTTTAAAGATTTGAAAATAAATCTTGTGGATACTTCCTGCCATATACCTTTACAGAATTGCAATCACCATGGTAATGAGTCTGAGAAACTATTTTACCCTGTTACTGTGAAGAGTAATATTTGTAAGATTTCATCGATCTGTCAGCTGCCATAAGCATAAGTTTTATTTTACATTTATGATAATACAAAAGCCAGAGATATGATAACGACATTGAAAATGTTGTGACATTCAGTGAACGCTCTCCGATGGCAACTCAACCATATGGTTTCAGAGCAAACCGAATAGCTAGCTGTCTGAAAGGCTTTACATTGGCCCCTTTCAGGATTCTCTCCAGATTGACTGATATTTATTAATTGATGCAACACTGAGGCTAAGAGGCAGCATAACGTGTAGGAACCAATTGCAGATGCTGGTTTAAACCGAAGATAGACACAAAAAGCTGGAGGAACTCAGCGGGTCAGACAGCATCTCTGGAGAAAAGGAATAGGTGACGTTTCGGGTCGAGGCCCTTCTTTTTTTTTTTGTGTCTATCTTCGGCATAATGTGTCGGTCAGGTTTAGAAGAGAGTCTGATTGAATTATCACAGAGGTGTGGGAAGGACCTGTTTCATTAAACAGAGGATTGGACAACCTGTCTAGATCTAAAATGAGTCATAGAAGGAAGAGAGGGGAGATAAGAAAAATGTTTACACCCAGGGCTATTGAAGGCTTGCAAAGGGGTTGGTACAGGCCAGAACCTCATAGAAACATAGAAACATAGAACCATAGAAAATAGGTGCAGGAGTAGGCCATTCAGCCCTTCAAGCCAGCACCACCATTCAATATGATCATGGCTGATCATCCAAATTCCTGCTTTCTCCCCATATCCCTTGACTCGGTTAGCCTTAAAAGCTAAATCCAATTCTCTCTTGAAAACACCCAGTGAATTGGCATCCACTGCCTTCTGAGGCAGAGAATTCCACAGATTCACAACTCTCTGGGTGAAAATGTTTTTCCTCATCTCAGTCCTAAATGGCCTACCCCTTATTCTTAAACTGTGACCCCTGGTTCTGGACTCCCCCAACATCGGGAACATTTTTCATGCATCTAACCTGTCCAATCCCCTTAAGAATTTTATATGTTTCTATAAGATCCCCTCTCATACTTCTAAATTCCAATGAATACAACCCAGTAAATACCAAATTCTAGTGAATCAGGATGAAGCAGTACTTTGAGGTGATGGTGAAGAATCCGGGGCCTGGTTTTGGAAGGTAGCCTGGACATGATAGGCTGTCTCCATTGATTTAGTTTAGAGATACAACATTGAAACAGCCCTTCAGCCCACTGAGCCTTTGCCGACCACCAATCACCCGTTCACACTAGTTCTATGTTGTCGTACTTCCTCATCCACTCACTGGGATCATGACAGAAGCCTCCGATCCCCGGAAATGACGACACGATGCACTCTGTAACGTGTCGGGCGACCAATTCTGTCAACATGTTCGACAACGACCAAAACCAACATCTGACACACGAGTGAACGAACTAATCCACTCACTACACACTAGCAATTTACAGAGGCCAATTAACCTACAAACCGGAGCACCCGGAGGAAACTCATCAGTCACAGGGAGAACGTGCAGACTCCACACAGACAGTACCTGAGGTCAGGATTGAATCCGGTCTCTGGTGCTGTGAGGCAGCAGCACCACCAGCATTGTGAGTTTCTATATAGTCAGTGATTTATATAATGCCAAGTTTGTGAAATCAGTGTCTGGACTGAATCAGTAAGTGGATTTTAATCAACTACTAGACCAAGCGGACCCATTGGGCCCGAACCTCTCCTGCATTGGTGCATCACCCTTCCCCCCCCTCCCCCTCCCCTCTCCACCCTCCCCCCATCCCACCTCCCTCTCCCCCTCCCCCTTCCCCATCCCCCTCCCCCCTCCTCCACTCCACTCCCCTCCCCTTCCCCCCTCCCCCTCCCCTCCCCCACCCCCACCCCTCCCCCTCCCCCCATCCCTCACATCACCCTTCACCTCCTGCTCTCCCCCTCACCATCCTTCCCTCCTCCCTCGCTCCCCCTCCCTTCTCCCTCCCCTTCCCATCCGCCTCCCTCCCCCTCCCTTTCCCCTACACCCCCTTCCCCTTCCCCCCTTTCCATCCCCCTCAACCCCCCTTATCCTCCCTCTTCCCCCCTCCCCATCCTCCCTCCCTCCCCCCTAGGAGATAGATTTAAACTTAAAAATGTGAATAACTTTAAAAATCTAACACAGATTTCAATGAAATTTCTTCCATTAGCACCAAAGGAACGATGGTGAGTAAGGTGGGCCTAAAATCGTTGCGCTATCGTGTACCGTTTTGGCTGTAGTTCAGGAACAAACAAACAAACAAACGTGAGTTTTAGTATATAGATGGCTGTTTTTGTTTTGTTAGCTAGTACCTTATCTCTTCCGGATTTGAAACCATTCTTTTCATTGAGCCATAGTGTGATAGTGTACAGGACACATACAGGCCTTTCCAACTCCTCCAAATTTCTCCACTCATCTACCAGGGGTAATTTACAGGGGTCAGTTAATCTACCAATCCACACTTATTTTGGTGTTTGGGAGAACCTTGTTTTTTTCTATTTAGCAGGTTTTCCGTAGACTATTTCTGCCTCATAACATTGAGAGTAAGGCTGAACTATATCTAGAAACACAATAATTTGTAAACAAAGCACTGTGTGTGATCACGTTGTGATTTATATTAGATAACTGTTCACGTAGTGTTTGCTGTTAACTAAATCTGGCTCATTACTCAGTTTAGTTTAGTTTAATTTAGAGATACATTGCGGATACAGGCCCTTCAGCCCACCGAGTCTGCACCATCCAGCAAACTGAGTACACTTTCACTATCTGACACACTAGGGACAATTGACTGAAGCCAATTAACCTACAAACCAATACGTTCTTGGAGTGTGGGTGGAAACCGGAGCACACGGACAAAACCCATGCGGTTACAGGGAGAACGTACAAACTCCATGCAGACAGCACCTGTAGTCAGGATCAAACCCGGGTCTCTGGAGCTGCAAGGGAGCAACTCTGCTGCTGCACCACTGTGCTGCCCAAAATCTAATGTTCTACATCTTAAGGGCCAATTTGTCTGTTGGTTCAAAATGGTGTTATTTTCAGGAATGGACAGACCATGGGTTTCATCTGCACATTTTACAAGGTAGCTGGGCAGAAGACATTTGAGAAAGCATTTGATTACAAGGAAATAGAAGCAGGAGTGGGGAGCTAGGCTTCTCAAGCCTGATCTGCCAATTAATATGATCATGGTTGATCTATGTTGGACTTAGATCCTCTTCTCTGCCAATTCTCCATAATACCCATTCCTTAATCTTTTAAATATTTATTGATCTCCGCCGTGAATATCTCTAATGATCTAGCCCTTACTACCTTCAGGGACGGAGAATTCCAGGGATACTAGGATTTGTAAATAGGGGCAGTAAATAAAAACATAAAGAAGTCATAGTAACCTTTTTTCCAATGACAAATGGTACAACTGAGTATTATTAACAATTTTGAACCGGACATTTTAAGAAGGGTGCTGAAGCCTTGGGGAAGGTAGTGCAATTTTACCAGGATAAGACCAGCAAAAAGCAAGATACAGTATGATGAAGAGATTATAAAGGCCATTCTTCTGGTCCTTACGGCAGAGAGGTTTAAGGGGACACTTGGCAGAGGTATTCAAAATAATGAGTGTGGTATTGACAGATGAAAGGCAAAATTTAAAAAGAAAACTTGTAATTGAGGTAAAGGGGAAATGAGAAGAATTATTTTCATGTAGAGAGTCGTTAAGATGAGGGACAACCACCAAAAGGTGTGGCAGATGCAGAATCCACAGGAACTTTATAAAGGCAATTGGATCTGATTGGAACTAATTGGCAGAGTTGGAGAGGAAAAAGGTTGGGACCTTATGAGTAAATTGGACTCGTCCTTCAAAGAGTAACATAAATTTGATGAAATCTTCTTGGCTGCTCTAGGATTTCATACTCCCATGAATGCTCATAGGTTTGCGTTGTAAGTATATATATTTTTTAAATATCAAAAAATACTTTATTCCAGAAACTCCACCCGACATTCATGGAGGTTACACATTCAATACAGATATTCTGCCAAATTTATACAAATTTATACAGAAACCCTTCCCTTGTTGGGAGGGGCGTCTCCACCACACCCCGCCCCCCCATGTCCGGCAGCGGAAGGACTCTAGACTGTGGTCCTCCCCCACAGAGCCTTGGCGTTGGCTGCACCAAGCTTCAGAGGGTCCCTCAGCATGTACTCCTGCAGTCGGCAACATTCCCCGAGGGACGGCTCGTTCCGCTGGGAGGTCAACAAAGCTCGGGCAGACCAAAGAGCGTCTTTCACCGAGTCAATAACCTTCCAGCAGCACTCGATGTCAGTCTCTGAATGCGTCCCTGGGAACAGTCCGTAGATCACAGAGTCCTCTGTGACGGAGCTGCTCGGAATAAATCATGACAGGGACCCCTGCAGACCTCTCCAGACTCTCTTGGCAAATCCACACTCTGCAAAGAGATGGGCAACCATCTCCTCTCCATAGCAGCCGTCCCAAGGGCAGCGTGCGCTGGTAGTGAGGTTCCGGCGGTGCAGGAAGGATCTGACTGGGAGGGCTCCCCTCACCGCCAGCCAAGCCAGGTCTTGATGCTTGTTGGTGAGTTCTGGCGATGAGGCATTTTGCCAGACAAGCTGGGCAGTCTGCTCTGGGAACCACGCCACAGGATCCATGGAGTCATTCCCCTGCAGTGCCTGCAGGACGTTCCGTGCTGACCACTGCCTGATGGACTTGTGGTCAAAGGTGTTGGTCCTGAAGAACCTTTCCACGAGCGACAGATGGTGCGGCAATGTCCAGCTGACTGGCACATTGCGTGGCATCTGCGCCAGGCCCATCCTTCGCAACACCGGGGACAGGTAGAACCTCAGCCGGTTGTGGCACTTGGTGCCCACGTGCCTTGGCTCTACGCTCCGCCTGATGCAGCCACACACGAAGGTGGCCATCAGGATGAAGGCGACGTTGCGCAAGCTTTTACCCCCGTTGTCTGCTAACTTGTGCATTGTGGCCCGCCACACCCGGTCCATCGTCGACCCCCAGATGAAGCGGAAGACAGCCCGGGTGATCCCCGTGGCGTAGGAGGGGGGGACGGGCCACAATTGCGCCAAGTACAGCAGCCCCGAGAGCACCTCACACCTGATGACCAGATTTTTCCCAGCTTCCACAGCTCCAGCTTCTTCCCCACCTTGGCTATCCACTCCAGCCAATTCTTGCCACACGCCTCAGCCCTCCCAAACCAGATATATGCCTACTATTGTGTTGAAGGTGTGGTCCGCACCTTCCCATGAAATGTGTGTGCAACAGTTCCTCCTGTGACTGCTTGGAATTCCTGTTTGAGTATTAGTGGGCAAGGACAACCTCAATTTCCCAGTTCTGACCAGTGGTTTCCTGATGATGTTTTGGTGCTGCTGAACAGTTATCATTGTGCAAGTTCCCAGCTGTTATTTTGGGAATTATTTTCGACAGAACCTTGCTTTCGGTGCAAAGCTGGTCCAATGATTCAATTTGCTCCAGTGAATGTATTACTGAAAGGAAGATTAGTTTCTGGTAACTTTCATATTACTGGATTAATGCATTGTCATGCTCACAGAGGTGCAATTATGTTCTTTATTTGCATAATGCATTTGCAGCAAGATTGCACTGGAGCCCAGCAACTCTTTACGAGGTCCCAGAGGAGGATCTACTATCATCTGATACAATCATTCTGCTCTTTCAAATGTCTTTTCCACCTGGAGATCTAGCACCACTTCTAGTTGCTATAATGCTGAGAACAATATTCAGCGCTCTGTATCTTTCCCTTCTCCTCTTGAATTTGACTTGATTGGATTTATTACCACATAAAACATCGAATGTTATTCCCTTCGTCATGCATCTATACACTGTGGATGGTTCAATTGTAATCATGTATCGCCATTCCGCTCACTGGTTGGCAGGCAACAAAGGCTTTTCACCTCGGTACACGTGACAATAAATTAAATTAAATTAAACTAAACTAAACTAAAGTACAGCACAGGAACTGGTCCTTCGGTCCACACCAAGTCTGTGCTGAGCAAGGTAACAAGGCCAACTCTATCTGCCTGCACCTAATCCATATCCCTCCATTTCCTGCATATCCATGTGCCGATACAAAAGTCTTTTAAATGCCGCTGTCGTACCTGCCTCTGACAGTGCATTCCAGGCAATCACTACTCTCTGTCAAAAACAACTTGCCCCACAAATTTTCACTCAACTTTGCCCCTCTCACCCTAAAGCTCCTAGAGAGATGCGTGGCATTGTCTGAATCGATTGGATAGCATGCAAAACAAAGCTTTTCATGCCAAAAATTACTTTGGTGCAATTACACCTTAAAACGAATGCGGTAGAGCTAAGAGTAAGAGCACATGGCCGTACCTTCAGGAGGGGTTGCGAAAGAGACCGTTTGTTCAGGAATCTGATATTCATGGCGAATTAGCCTTTCTTATGCCTGGGTGACCAGAAGATCGAGTATCTTCTTCCAGAATGTAGAAGAGAGAAAACCGAATGGGCCTGGTTGGCAGGCATTCTTGATGATACTTCGAGCCTTCCTGATGTAACACTTCCTGCCCCTCCCACTCCCCACGCCACTGCAAAACATTAATGCTATCACTTACAGGCAAAAATCAGAGGGTCATGCAGCATGGAAACAGGGCCTTTGGCTCAACTTGTCCATACCAACCAATATGCTTCATCTAAGTTAGTCCCAATTGCCCGCATTTAGTGCACATCCCTCTAAACCTTTCTTATCCATGTCCCTGTCCAAATGTCTTTTAAATGCTTTATTGTGCCTGCCTCAACTACTTCTTCCGGCAGGTCATTCCATACACGCACAATCCTCTATGTGAAAAAATTGCCTCTCTGGTTCCTATTAAATCCTTTCCCTCTTATCTTAAACCAATGCCCACTAGTTTTTGATTCACCTGCCCTGAGAAAAAAATACTCTGTGTATTTATCCTATATGTTCCCCTTATTGTTTTACACACCTCTATAAGATCACCCCTCTGCCTCCTGCTCTCCAAGGAGTAAAGTCCTAACCTGTTCAACCTCTCCCTGTAGCTCAGGCCCTTGAGTCCTGGCAACATGCTCATAAATCTTGTCTGCACTATTCTCTGAACACTTATCTCTTTGTTTAAAGATGTTGTCCTTCAAATTAGAACTTCTAGGCCTATGTATTTATCTTCTACTGTGTTCATCCACTGTACGAAAATCCCTCAGTAAACCTTCGGAGTTTAGAATGGACAATATCTTATTGCAGCTAGTATTGAGTTCTACCTGAATTTTCAATTTATAGTGTCCGGTATTTTTTTGGGGGTCCAATTTTGCTTATTCATCTTTTGGGACCAGCCAAAGATATTACTCAGTTGGAGGAGGACTTTAGAAAAAGATGTGAGAACAGAGATTAGCTCAGTAAATGTGGATGGGAACGTAAGCATACTTCATTCCATTATTTTAAAAGCAATTAATATTTTAAGGAACTATATTCCCTTATGCATTATGTAGGCAGATTCTTCTTCAATGCTATTTAATTGACTTAAGGAACATAGAACATCGAATATTGAATAGTACAGCAGAGGAACAGGCCCCTAGGCTCTCAATATCTGTGCCGAACATGATGCTTACTCAAACAAATCTTTCTGCCTGCACTTACTCTTTTATCCCTCCATGCCTTACAGTTCCATATGTCCATGTAAAATCCCTTTAAATGCCACTATCATATACACCTCCACCAACAAACTTGGTGGTGCGTTCCGGGCACCCACCACACTCTATACATTTAAAAAAAACGTCCCGTACATCTCTTTTAAACTTTCCCCTCCTCTGACCTTATAGTTACACCTTCCAGTATTTAACATTTGCACCTAGGGGAAAAAAGGTTCTGATTGTCCATCCTATCTATGGCTCTCATATGTTCATAAACTTCTATCAAGTCTCTCCTTAGTTTCTGTCAGTGCAGAGAAAACAATCCAAGTTTTTGCAACCTTTCCTTTCAGCAAATGCCCTCTAATCAAGGCAGCACCCTGGAATTCTACTTGTAAAATAGTCATTTTGTCCTTCCATTTACTTGCCACAATCTTAGTAAGAACCATCCATTTCAATCTTTCATCCTTTCTCAGTTATCTATTAATTTGGATCACTGTTTCCTCCACCTTTAAAGGTCCTTCTTCATATCCACGTTCAATTGCTTTCCACAGAAAATGGTACCCGACTGTTTCTCCCTCCTTTGTTACTTGAATCTGGTTTGTTTTACTTTCCTATTTTTAGCCCTTTAATTCAAAACCCTCTCAAGTAGCCATGTTTTCAGGATGCCTTGGACATCCTTTACAATAGACAATAGACAATAGGTGCAGGAGTAGGCCATTTGACCCTTCGAGCCAGCACCGCCATTCAATGTGATCATGGCTGATCATTCACAATCAGTACCCCATTCCTGCCGTCTCCCCATACTTCACTATCTTTAAGAGCTCTATCTAGCTCTCTCTTGAAAGCATCCAGAGAATCGGCCTCCACCGCCTTCTGAGACAGAGAATTCCACAGATTTACAACTCTCTGACTGAAAAAGTTTTTCCTCATCTCCATTCTAAATGGCCCACCCCTTATTCTTAAACTGTGACCCCTGGTTCAGGGCTCCCCCAACATTGGGAACATGTTCCCTGCCTCTAACATGTCCAATCCCTTAATAATCTTATACGTTTCAATAAGATCCCCTCTCATCCTTCTAAATTCCAGTGTATACAAGCCTAGTCGCTCCAGTCTTTCAACATACGACAGTCCCGACATGCCGGGAATTAACCTAGTGAACCTACGCTGCACGCCCTCAATAGCAAGAATGTCCTTTAGGGTGGCACAATGGCGCTGCTGGTAGACCTGCTGCCCCACAACACTAGAGACCAGTGGTCTATCATGACCTTGGGTGCTGTGTGTGTGGAGCTTGCACGTTCTCCTGGTGAACATGTGGGTTTCCTCCTGGTGCTCCCGGTTTCCTCCCACATCCCAAAGACGTGTGGGCTTCTAGGTTAATTGACCTCTGTAAATTGCCCCTTGTATTTAGGGAGCAGATGCGAAAGTGGGGGCAACACAGAAGCTGTACAATCCAGATGATGGACAGTTGGTGAGAACTTGGTGGGCCAAATGGTCTGTTTCCATTGCCATATCCCCAAACAAAACTTGGAGAAATTGGCAATTATCGAAATAGGTTTGAAGTGTAGTCATTGTTGAAGTGCGGTCACGATCCCTATTTGCAACTAACCTACAAAGACCACAAGTGATAGGAAGATAGGTAGACCATGCTTCCATATTCTGTAAGGTCATGGCTGATCTGATCTTGTTCTCCCTTATTGAGACAATAGACAATAGACAATAGACAATAGGTGCAGGAGGAGGCCATTCAGCCCTTCGAACCAGCACCACCATTCAATGCGATCATGGCTGATCATTCTCAATCAGTACCCCATTCCTGCCTTCTCCCCATACCCCCTGTCTCCGCTATCCTTAAGAGCTCTATCCAGCTCTCTCTTGAATGCATTCAGATAATTGGCCTCCACTGCCTTCTGAGGCAGAGAATTCCACAGATTCACAACTCTCTGACTGAAGAGGTTTTTCCTCATCTCAGTTCTAAATGGCCTACCCCTTATTCTTAAACTGTGGCCCCTTGTTCTGGACTCCCCCAACATTGGGAACATGTTTCCTGCCTCTAACGTGTCCAACCCCTTAATAATCTTATACGTTTCGAAAAGATCTCCTCTCATCCTTCTAAATTCCAGTGTATACAAGCCTAGTCGCTCCAGTCTTTCAACATATGATAGTCCCGCCATTCCGGGAATTAACCTAGTAAACCTACGCTGCACGCCGTCAATAACAAGAATATCCTTCCTCAAATTTGGAGACCAAAACTGCACACAGTACTCCAGGTGCGGTCTCACTAGAGACCTTGTCTTCTTGTCTGTTCTCCACAAACCTAGAGGCCAAAAACCAACCTTTCTCAGCCTTGAACACAGTCAATGAGTTACTCCAGCACTTTAAGTCTATCTTTGGTATATACCAGGATCTGCAATTCCTTTCTACACAATGTGTAGGAAGGAACTGTAGATGCTGGTTTGCACTGAAGATAGACACAAAAAGCTGGAGTAACTCAGTGGGACGGGCAGCATCGCTGGATAGAAGGCATGGGTGACGTTTTGGGTGGAGACCCTTCTTCAGACTCTTTTGGGCCGAAACCCTTCTTCGGAGAAGGGTCTCGACCAGAAACCTCACCCATTCTTTCTATCCAGAGATGCTGCCTGCCCTGCTGAATTACTCCAGCATTTTCCCATCGAGTTACTCCCCTGAGCAACTTCCTTTCTACACAAACCGTGTTTAGTTAGTGGCCAATTCATTTTACTATCGCTAGCATATGGGAAAAACAAAGTACAATTTGAAATACAACATTTTTATTTCTTTGCGGCATCTCATTTTTGCTCCTGTGCTATTCTTTATTCAGCAACAGAATGGGCCTGGAAATAAAAGGTTACATTTCATGGGTCTGATTTAATATGCACGGCAGAAGCAGCTCAAGGCAAACAAAATCAATCTTCTGGTTGATCTTCCCTTTTCTCTGTGGGCCGTCTGGAGTTGCACTGATGTAAAAGCCCACTGAAGAAACTGCAAAACCTGTCCTTTGGGGATAAGTAAATATCCAACCGCAGGTATGAGTGGAAGTCCAGATTTAACGTTATGCTCTGGTACACTGATAAAAGTATATTTAATTGTACTTGGGGCGGTACAGTGGCGCAGCGGTAGAGTTGCTGCCTTTATTGCGCCGGAGACATGGGTTCGATCCTGACTGCGGGTGCTCATAAGATCATAAATTCTAGGAGCAGAATGAGGCCATTCGGCCCACCAAGCCTACTCAGCCATTCAATCATGTTGATCTACCTTTCCTTCTCAAACCCAATCTCCTGCCTTCGCCCCATAACCCCTTACTCATCAAGAATCTGTCAATCTCCATCTTAAAAATATTCATTGATGGCCTCCACAGCCTTCTATGGCACTGAATTCCACAGATTCACCATTCGCTGGCAAAGGAAATTCTTTCTCATCTCCTTTCTGTACTGCTGTCTGTATGGAGTTTGTACGGTCCAGCATCCGTGGAGCATAGCGGATGGGTGGCACTTCAGGTTGGGACTGTGCTTCAGAGTAATGGAGTAGAAGGGAGAAAGCATATAAAGAAAGTGAGGTGTGGTGCAAAATCTGGCAAGTGATAGGTTGGCACAAAGGTGGGAATTGTGATACGATACAATACGATAGAACTTTATTTTTCCCAGGAGGGAAATTGAATTTATCCCAGGAGGGAAAGAGAGGTGAAAAGGAGACAATAAGGAAACATAGAAACATAGAAAATAGGTGCAGGAGGAGGCCATTTGGCCCTTCGAGCCAGCACCGCCATTCATTGTGATCATGGCTGATCATCCACAATCAGTAATCTGTGCCTGCCTTCTCCCCATATCCCTTGATTCCACTAGCCCCTAGAGCTCTATCTAACTCTCTTAAATTCATCCAATGAATTGGCCTCCGCTGCCTTCTGTGGCAGAGAATTCCACAAATTCACAACTCTCTGGGTGAAAAAGTTTTTTCTCACCTCAGTTTTAAATGGCCTCCCTTTTATTCTTAGACGGTGGCCTCTGGTACTGGACTCCCCCAACATTGGGAACATTTTTCCTGCATCAAGCTTGTCCAGCCCTTTCTTAATTTTATATGTCTCTATAAGATCCCCTCTCATCCTTCTTAACGCCAGTGAATACAAGCCCAGTCTTTCCAATCTTTCCGTATATGACAGTCCCGCCATCCCGGGGATTAACCTCGTGAACCTAAGCTGCACTCCCTCAATAGCAAGGATGTCCTTCCTCAAATTAGGAGACCAAAACTGCACACAATAGTCCAGATGCGGTCTCACCAGGGCCCTATACACCAGGGAAGGGAGGAGGGTGGAAAATGAAAAGCAACAGGGAGGAGGGATATTGGGGTGGAAGGGATCATAGAGGGGAGGATAAAAGGAAAATAAAATAGTGGACTCTGTGTAAGGAGGTTTGGGGTATAGCCAGAAGCAGATGGGGACAGAGTGATAGGGGGTGGTGGGAAAGGGGTGTGTGCATGGGACGAGGAGGGGGTGGGGCGATGAGAAGGAATGAGAATAGGGGTTGGTGTTCTTCCAGGTTGCACGTGGCTTCACTCTGGGAAGGGGAGTTATTCCACTTGGGCAGCCTAACACCCAATGACATCAACATTGACTTCTACAATGTCAAGTAAATGCACTGCCGCTCCCCCCGCCCCCGCTCCGCTCCACCTCCACTTCCACCTTCACGTCTCTCCTTGTCTTTTTATCCTCCCCCTGTTATCATGGTCAAACTGTTCCTTCCTCCTCCTTTCACTCATCTCTCAGCCCTCCCTTCTTTTGTTCCCATCTCTTTCCCTTCCCCTCTTGTCTTCTACCCATATCCCTCTGGGTTTACATTTCACTCCTCATTCCTTCCTTATCTGACACCTTTTGATCTCCGTTTCCCCTTAAGCCTTTGTTACTGCCTCCACCCATCCGCGAAACACTCATCTGCATCCATCAATTACTTGCCAGGCACTATCCCACCCCTATCTCTCTCTACCAACTTTCCCCCCTCTATCTGGCACTGAGGCAGAACTGATAGAGCTGCTGCCTCACAGTGCCAGAGACACGGGTTCGATCCTGACTACGGGTGCTTTCCATGTGGACTTTCTCCCTGTGACTGCGTGGGTTTCCTCCTGGTGCTCCGGTTTCCTCCCACATCCCAAGGACGCAGTGCCGGATTAACCTAGTAGCAAAAGCAGCACATGCTACGGGTCCCTCATTTTTGAGTGCCCCGCACTAAATGCTCCGTCCCACCCGTCGCTCCACACTCCGTCCCGGCTCAGTGATGCTTCCGGTCCGGGCTCCGGCTTCTCCTGCGGTCACTCCGCCTCTTGCTCCTAGGGGGGCCCTTGATGAAGCCCCAGTCCACGCTGATGGGCTGCCCGGCCAGCTCCGACCCATTCAAACCCCGCATGGCTGCCTGCGCCTCCTTGTGGGTCTCATACTCCACCAGAGCGTCGCCCTTGAGGTAGCCGGTGCGCCGGTCCAGGTTGAGGTGCAGGTTCTTGATCTCACCGTACTCAGTAAACTTGTCATGGATGTCCTCCTCGGTGGCTTCCTCATGGACTCTGGTCACAAACAGGATCCACCCGTCCACCGAGCCTTGAGGGCCTGGCTCGTCGCCGTCTTGCTCCACGGTGTCGTAGTCTTCTCGCAGCCTGGATTGCGTGGCTTTCTCGGAGCCAAATCCTCAACCCTTCACCTTCTCCTTCAGTTCGTGGATACTTTCGTCGCCCTCGCCGTCCATGGCGAAGTCCTCGCCACCCATCTCATGGAGGTCCAGCAGAAGTTGGGTGACGTTTCGGGTCGAGACCCTTCGGAAAGGTCTCGACCCGAAACGTCACCCATTCCTTCTCTCCCAAGATGCTGCCTGACCCGTTGAGTTATGCCAGCATTTTGTGCCTACCTCCGTACACTTTAGGCTCGGGCGCCACCTGACAGAGGTTGCGTAGCAACCCGCCTCCCGGCCCGGGCGGCTGCCATTGGTGGAGCGGGACCACGTGGCCGCTGGCTGGGTGAGGTCACGTGGGGCGCGAGGCGGTGACGTCACCTTGTCCCGTATTTGGGAGTGAGGAAGTTGGCAACCCTAGCTACAAGTCCCGCAGTAGCTTATTCCGGCCCTGCGTGCAGCTTTGCAGGTTCATTGGCGTCTGTAAATTGCACCGAGTGTGGAGAGACTGTTTATGAAAGTGGGATAACAAGGAAACTAGTGTGAACGGGGGTGATTATTGGTCAGCGTTGACTCATTGGGCCGAAGGGCCTGTTTCCATGCTGTATCTTTACACTCTACTCCCAGTCTGAAGAAGGTTCCCCAAGCTGTTCCTCCAATTTGCGTTTAGCCTCACTCTGACAATGGAGGAGACCGAGGATGGTAAGGTCTGTGCAGGAATGGAAAGAATTAAAGTGTCCAGCAACTGGGAGATCAGGTTGGTTCACGCGGGCTGAGTGAAGATGTCCCGTGAACCGATCGCTCAGTCTGCGTTTGGTCTCGCTGATGTTTTAGAGTCCACATCATGAACAGCGGATACAGTAGATGAGGTTCGGGGAAGTGCAAGTGAACCTTTGCCTAACCTGAAAGGACTGTCGGGATCCCTGGACAGAGTCGATGGAGGAGATATAACGACAGGTGTTGCATCCTCTGCGGTTGCAGGGAAAGGTACCTGGGGAGGGGGTGGTTCGGGTGGGAAGGGATGAATTAACCAGGGAGTTGCGGAGGGAACAGTCTCTGCAGAAGGCGGAAAGGGGTGGAGATGGGAAAATGTGGCTAGGGGTGGGATCCCGTTGGAGGTGGCGGAAATTTGGTAGGATTATGTGTTGTATGCGATGGCTGATGGGGTGGAAGGAAAGGACTAGGGGCACTCTGTCTCTGTTATGACTAAGGGGAGGGGGAACAAGGGCAGAGCTGCGGGGTACTGAGGGGACATGAGTGAAGGCCTCATCTAAGAAGAGAGAGGGGAACCCCTGTTCCCTAAAGAATGAGGACATTTCAGATGTTCTAGTACGGAACACCTCATCTTGGGCGCAGATGCAGCATAGACGGAGGAATTGGGAGTTGGGGATAGAGTCTTTGCAGGAAGTAGGGTGGGAAGAAATGTAGTTGAGATATTTGTGGGAGTTAGTGGGTTTGTAATAGACGTCAGTCAATAGCCTATTTCTTGTCATGGAGACTGTGAGATCAAGGAAGGGGAGGGAGGTGTCGGAGATGGTCATGATTGAATGGCAGAGTAGACTTGATGGGCCGAATGACCTAATTCTTCTCCTATCACATGTGTTATGAACCATTATGTAGCAAAAGTTAGCTAAAGATCATTTGTTCTAACTTTAACATGGCTATAAGCAAATGAAGCAAAGACGTCTTCCACGATGTGGAATTCTCTGCCTCAGAAGGCAGTGGAGGCCAATTCTCTGGATGCTTTCAAGAGAGAGCTAGATAGAGCTCTTAATGATAGCGGAGTCAGGGGGTATGGGGAGAAGGCAGGAACGGGTTACTGATTGTGAATGATCAGCCATGATCACATTGAATGGCGGTGCTGGCTCGTAGTGCCGAATGGCCTACTCCTGCACCTATTGTCTATTGTCTATTTTACCATAGGAACAAGCTACCGGGAGCGCCTCAATAAAACATAAAGTTATAAGATTAGATCTAAGTGATGAGGTTGTGGGAAAAGAAGTTCATACTCTATGCTTTATTGGGCCACGTGTCCTGATGGACTTGACCTGAGACCAGGGTCTTGACCTGAAATGTTGACAGTTATTTTCCTCCCACAGAGGCTGCTCGACCCACTTCAGCATTTTGTTTTATGCAACACTTTATGTTTTCATACCTGTTCCCAGTTATCATCAGAAAGGAAAATCAATAATAGCTGAAAAACACCTTCACGAGAAAACTGTCTGTTCATCTGCTACATCGGCTTTGAATTGAATTGTAGTGTAACATTTTGCTAGGAATTGCCAACAGTGATGGGTATTCTTTATGAAGCTCGAGAGCCTTTTCTCTGTGTTGGGACATTGCATATTTCAATCCCTATGAGAGGACAACAAAACATGCTGGAAATGTGCAGTACATCAGCAAGCATCTGCAGAAGAATTCAGGTCACTAACCTTAATCAATCTCTTCATCTCAGATAATGCAACTTATCCAGTTAATTAAAATGTGTGCATTCACATTGAGAATAGACGATGTTAAATTGGACAAAATCAATCATAATTTAGTGAAATGTACAAACGCAAAACAATGTGGGTACTGACATTTTTAAATTTGAAACACAAGTCAGCAGGCTTGGCAACCCTTCTGAGGAGAGAAATATTTCTGACATTTTGATAATGTTTTAGAATATTGAGAAAAAGTTGGTGATAATAGATTTCAAGATGAATTGAAGTATCTGATAGAAGTGTGTCAAGGCATGTGAAATTACGAGGCAGAGATGGTAAACAGTGAAAGTCTTTTTTCTCAGGGTGGAAATATCAAAGACTAGAGGGCATAGACAATAGACAATATGTGCAGGAGGAGGTCATTCGGCCCTTCGAGCCAGCACCGCCATTCAATGTGATCATGGCTGATCATTATCAATCAGTACCCCGTTCCTGCCATCTCCCCATACCCCCTGACTCCGCTATCCGTAAGAGCTCTATCCAGCTCTCTCTTGAATGCATTCAGAGAATTGGCCTCCACTGCCTTCTGAGGCAGAGAATTCCACAGATTCACAACTCTGCCTGAAAATGTTTTTCCTCATCTCAGTTCTAAATGGCCTACCCCTTATTCTTAAACTGTGGCCCCTTGTTCTGGACTCCCCCAACATTGGGAACATGTTTCCTGCCTCTAACGTGTCCAACCCCTTAATAATCTTATACGTTTCGATAAGCTTTAAGGTGAGAGAGACAAAGTTTAAAGGAGATGCCCAAGGGCAAGGTATTTACACACATTGAAGGGGGCCTGGAATGGGTTGCCAGGGGGGATGGTGGAGGCAGATACAATGATGGCATTTAAGATGCTTTCAGCTAGGCAGATAGATATGCACGGAATGGGGTGTGGATCGCGTGCAGACAGAGGAGATTAGTTTCGATTGGCATTATGTTTGGCACGGACATAGTGTGCCGAAAGTCCTGTCATGTGCTGCATTGTTCGATATTCTATGTAAGCAACAAAAGGGAAGTTGTGATTGCCTGCAAGACAGGAGTAGTTAAATGCAAAAAGAGGTGACTGTGCAAGGCAAAGTAAGGTGTTAATGGTACCAGCAAAGAACTCGGAAGAACAATTCCTTGAGTTAATGTTCCTCTGTTCAGTCTGCAAACACGTCCCAAAGCTTACATCCACGCCGCATTAATTGGTCAATTTAATTATCAGTTTAATTATTCAAAAGACAGAAACACAGAAGTGCAGACCAGTTAACTTAACATCTGTCACTTGAGGAATTTTAGAAACATTTTGCCAAAGATGTTGTAACAAGACATTTTGAAAATTTAAAGGAAATCGGGCAGAGTTAAAATGATGTTATCAAGGAGAAATTGTGTTTGACCAATTTACTGGAGTTCTTTGAATAAGTATCATGCAGTGGATGAAGGGGGGATCTGATGTATGTATTGTGGAGATTTCCAGAAGGCATTTGATAAGGTGCCACATGCAAATTATTGTGGAAAATGAAAATTAACAGTGTAGGAGGTATTATAAGAAAATAACTGCAGATGCTGGTACAAATTGAAGGTATTTAGTCACAAAATGCTGGCTCTGGGGAGAATATTGGCTGGTTAAAAGGAAATGGTGAGTAGGCACAATTAGCCTTTTTTCTGGTTGGCAAGATGTAATGGTTGGTGTGTCCCAGGGATCAATGCTGGAGTCTTAGCTTTTTACCATTTATATAAATGACATGGATGAAGGCATTGTAATTAAGTTTGAAAGAGGTGCGAATGGCACAAAGGTTGGTAAGAAAGTATTCAAAAAATGACATAAGGAGCCTATAAATAGATATTTACTGTTTCACTTGTTAGTTTCACTGGTTATCACCTTCGCCACAGCCAACAATGGACCATTGATGCTGGTATTGACTTGACTTTTTGCATACCTTTCATTCATTTGTTCCTTGTACCTCTTCATACCTCTAGTTTTCCTCTCCCCTGACTCTCAGTCTGAAGAAGGGTCTCAACCCAAAACATCACCCAAAATGAATACAAACATGTATTGTCTTTCCGCTAACTGGTTAGCATGCAACAAAAGCTTTTCACTGTACCTCGGTTCACGTGCCAATAAACTAAACTGAACTGAACCCCTTTCCTTTTCTTCAGAGATGCTGCCTGACCCGCCGATCTACTCCGGCATTTTGTCTATTAGAGATATAGAAAGATTTATTGTGTTAACGAGGATATGGCAAATGAAATATAATGTGGATTAAACAGTAATATTGTCCATTTTGGCAGGAAAAATAAAATTAAAATGCATTTTATTATTCCAATTGTGAGATATTGCAGAGCACTGAGTGACCAAATGCATAATTGCAAATGCTTTACATCAAATAATTGGGAAAGATGACAGATTGTTACTTTTTATCACTCGGGAAATGAATACAGAAGTCAGGATGTGTGTTCCAATTACACAGGACATTGGTGAGATGAGATCGGTCAATATTGTTTCTCTTTTGATGGAGCATATTTATTACGCCAGGCCATCAAGGAAACATCAGGGGTGGCAGAGTGGAGTAGCCAGTGGCTCTGGCTGAAGAGGAAAGACCCCATCTGGTCTCCCAAATAAGCCGGTTAGGCAGATGCAGAGGGGGGTGGTTCTGGGACGCCAGAATGCACTGCTGAGCCTACTGGAGACGTCGTGGGCCCAGTCAGCGAAACGTTGATGAAAGTAGGAGCCCACTTGATAACCCCAGTGACGTGTCTGCCCAGTCTTTCTCAACATCGGAGGAGCGTGGATGAGTGCTTAGGCCTTCCATCACCACCGGGAGCAAGTTAAGAGTTGGCACTTAGGATTTTAACATCACGTCTTGTGTATTTGGAAACATATAGTCTAGTTTAGTTAATTGTCACGTGAAAAGTTCTTTTGTTGCGTGCCAGCGGAAAGACAATACACGATTACAATCAAGCCGTCCACAGTGTACTGATACAGGATAAAGGGAATAACGTTTGGTGCAAGAAAGTCCAGTAAATTCCGATTACAGATAGTCCAAGGATCTATGAGGTTGATCGTAGGTCAGGACTGCTCTCTAGTTGGTGATAGGATAGTTCATTTGCCTGATAACAGCTGGGAAGACATTGTCCTTGAATCTGGAGGTATGCACTTTTACACTTCTGTAACTCCCATCTGATGGGAAAGGGGTTTCAAGTTCCATGAGTTAGGAGATAAGCTTGCATGGGATAATGGTATTCAAGGCAGATCTGTAGTCTATGAATAGAAGTCTGAGGTAGGTGTCTCTCATATTCATGTGTTCCTGGGTTGTGTTCTCTCTTATTCATGTGTTCCAGGGTGATGGCATCAGCCGTGGACCTGTTGTGGTGGGGGACGAACTGCAGTGGGTCAAGGTTGCTTGGTAGACTGGATTTAATATGTTCCACAACCAGCCTCTCAAGGTTCATGTTCATAAGTCATAGGAGCAGAGGTAGGCCTTTCAGCCCATCGAGTCTTCACTGCCATTTAATACGTTAACCCAATCATCCCAAGGATCATTCACCTAAAACTCCTCTGGACCCTCTCCGATGCCAATGCGTCCCTCCTCAGATATGGGGCCCAAAACTGCTCACAATACCAAATGAGGTATGACCAGTGCCTTACAAAGCCTTTGCATCCCATTCCTGTTTTTATACTCTAGTCCTCTCGAAATAAATGCTCTAAGCACCTCATGATGGGGGATGTCAAGGCCACTGGACAGTAGTCGCTAAGACATAAGATCTTGTTTTTCTTTAGCATTGGGATTACATTGGATGCAGTTCAGAAAAGATTTACTGGACTGATATCTGGGACGGGCAGATTTTCTTGTGTTGAAAAGCTGGATAGGATAGGCTGGATAGGATAAGCTTCAGAGAATAAGAGGTGATATGACTGAAATATGCAAGATCTCGAGGTAGAAGTGGAGAAGACATTTCCTGTTATGGAACTTGGAACAAAGGTTCTCAGATTTAAAAAATAGTGGTTCATCTACGTAAGACAAGGTTGAGACAGTATTTTTGTCTCAGAGGGTCAAGAGTCTTTGGAGCTTTCTTCCTCAAAGGACTGTGAAAAGAGAAATATTTTACAAAGCAGATTTAAATAGATTTTTAATCTGCAATCAGGTTTCAGGTTATTGGGTGAGAAGCGACATCACAATCAAATCAGCCATGGATGGTAAAGCTCCTAGAGGGGCTGAGTGGCCTATTCTTGATCCTAATTCACTTGTTTACAATGTGTGCTTGCATGTTGATGTCTCATTCCTACTTCCCTACGTTGTGGGAATGTTTTAAGGTATTGAAATTTCACTGCATAAAAGGTGGCAAATTCAATATTTTCTTTTTTAAACTGATCGCTATTGCTCCTAATGAGCTCAGAGAAAGCACAGATGGAACAAGAACTGCTGATGGCGAAATATACTTAACGAGTAGAAAGCATGAAACATTCCAGTGAAGAAATCAGTTGAAAGTCATTCAAAGGTTGTCGAGTACGTGAAAAACAAGTATTGAGATTTCATTCAAATGCATGATGAAAGTTGTTGAGAAGTCAGACTGCATATCCTGTGAAACTTGAAGTTTGAGCAGCGACCAAACTTTTCTTTCTAGTTTTGTCATCAACTCGGTGAAAGACGCTCTTTGGTCTGCCCAATCCTTGTTGACCTCCCAGCGGAGCGAGCTGTCCGTCAAGGAATGTTGCCGACTGGCCCACTGCAGACTGCAGGAGTACGTGCTGAGGGACGCACTGAAGCTCGGTGCAGCCAATGCTAAGGCCCTGTGGGGGAGGACCACAGTCTAGGGTCCTTCCGCTGCTGGACATGGGGGGGCAGGGTGTGGTGGAGAGAGACGCCCCTCCAAATAAGGGATACTGGGTAAATGTCTAAATGTAAGTAAATGTCTAAGTGAATGTCTGTATCAAATGTAAGCTCCGGAAATGTCGGATGGGCTTGTTTAAAAATATGTTTTGTGAATGATATTTATTATTTGAATAAAGTATTTTTTGATTAAAAAAAAAAAAAAAAAAAAAAAAAAAGAAGTGTGCATTAGATTGGGTATCATGGTCTGATTCAGTTTTGGTGAGATGTGGACCATTTCCTACTGTCCTGCCTACGATAGATTCAATTAAATAACTTTTTCCATAATATGAAAGTTTTATCTTTATTTGTTATAAAATGTGATATGCCCTCTGAAATTGTTCAGGGAAGCCTCAATTTTGGGAATAGTTTGGAGACGAATGTTGCTAGCTGGAAAAGTCTCAGTAATAAGAAAACGTAGATCAAATGAATCAAAAGTACTTATACTGGGATGCAGCTGTACAACATGATAAAAATAACTAGGCAATTCCAGTATTCTTATCAAGAGTCTCTAAAGTTGTTCCACGGAAGAAAGCTCAAAATCGAATAAATCTTTTTAAGGAAACCTTTGACAGCAATTAAAGATGGTTCAGAAATGGTTTCTTGCAGGAATAATTTTGAGGGTCCTTCTCCCAGTGTGGGTCTTGTAAAGGAGAGGCCGTTTTGGAATGAGTTTATACCACTATAGCCTTACCATGTTCTCCAAGATGGTCCAAGATGGCGCCCAACCCAGGTGGCTCTTTGTGTGCCAGTCACGGGTCTGCAATAAGCCATTACAATCGCTCCACACTTTTAAATCTCTACACTGTAGATGGCTCATTTGTAATCTTTCTGTTGACTGGTTAGCACGCAACAAAAGCTTTTCACTGCATCTCGGTACACATGACAATAATCTAAACACAAACTCAAACAGTTGATTGCACCATTGTTCTAATCTTGTGGAACTCTCACCCAAGCTGCTGATCTCTCTACATTATTTACAAAGTAGCAGTAGCTTTTTCTAAAATATCACATTAAAACAAAAATCTGGCATTCATGTTGCACTTTTAAAGATCTCGGGTTGTCTCAGATAACAATACCGATAATTAAGCACTTTTGAGGTAGGTTTGCTGAAATAATGCAAGATGCGTGCTTTATTGGTGTACGTGTTCTCCCAAAAAAGAACTGCGGTGTTGAATACACAATTATCCCTATACTTGTTTCAGTTACTGGTGCTGTTGGTTGAGAGTTAAAGAACTCCTGTATTTCTTTGAAATATTCCCTTGAGACCTTTTGCAGAGAGCTGGGAAGACAGATGAGGCATGGCTTGGGTCTCCTCCAAGAGATCACACACCATTGACAGAGCAGCATAACCCTCTGGACGTTTGATGAGATTATTTACTGAGGGTTCTGGAATAGGAATTGAATTCCCAAACTCATGACTCAGAAACAGTGTTGCTTGTAGTTTAGAGATACAGTGTGGAAACAGGCCCTTTCGGCCCACTGGGTCCACGCCGACCAGCGATCCCCGCACAATAACACTATCTTATACCCACTAGGGACATTTGTTTTAACATTTACCAAGCCAATTAACCGACAAACCTGTACGTCTTTGGAGTGTGGGAGGAAACCGAAGATCTCGGCGAAAACCCACGCAGGTCACGGGGAGAACGTGCAAACTCCGTACAGACAGCGCCCGTGGTCGAGATCGAACCCGGGTCTCTGGCGCTGCATTTGCTGTAAGGCAGCAACTCTACCGCTGCGCCACTGTGCCACCAGCAATTTAACCGGACCACTACTGTATTAACAGGTATAGAATTTGTAGATACCTGGGTTTGATCTAAGTATGATTTATTTTTTAATTTCAAAATTAAACTTTATTCAGCAATAAAAGACATAAACAAAACATATACAAAACAAAATCAGTGCAAAAACTCCTCTGACATTCTCAGTACCTATACATTCATAAGTGCCATATTTGGTAGTGTTCACAAACTATCCTTAAACCAAGCACATGTCCCACTCATGTTAAGTTTAAGTACGATGTAGAAGCCCTTCTTGCTTCAATGGCTGGAACAAAACATCCTAGACGAAGATGGAATTTGGTAGCACAGTTGTTTTCATTCACATCATGTCAATGGTGATGGACACAAATTGCTGGAGTAACTCAGCGGGTCAGGCAGCATCTCTGGAGAGAAAGGATGGGTGATGTTTTGGGTCAGGACCTTTCTTCATACTGCAAGTAGAGAGGAGAGAACTCGAGGTAAGAAAAGGCCAGAACAAAGCAGACCAGCAACAGATGACCAAAGAAGGGTGGAGCCCATAATGGCTCATTGTTGGCTGGGGGAGAGGTGATAATAAAGGGATACAAGGATGTGAACAGTGGAACTAGTAGGATGACTAGGGCAGTGCTTCTTAAACTCATTCAACCTTGAGTCTTTATCACAAGATTTCATTCACCCGACTACATTTTCTTCTGTTTTTTGGTAATTTTCGTCTTATTCTCCTTCATGTATAATTTTATATATATTGTCATTCACCCTTCATGCACCCCTCTAGTTTCATTCACCCTTGGGTGAACCATTCACCAGTTTAAGAAGCACTGGACTAGGGTATGGTAGGGAGGTAGGGAGGGAGCGAATGCAAGGCTTACTTGAAATTAGGCAATTCAACGTTTATACCACTGGGTTGTAAGCTGCTCAAGCAAAATATGCGATGCCGTTCCTCCAATTTGTCTGTGGCCTCACTCTGATGGTGGAGGAGGCCCAAGATGGAAAGGTCAGTAGGAGAATGGGACGGGCAGTTAAAATGTTTGGCAACCGGGAGATCGCGTCGGGTGATGTTCCTTATGCATTATTGGAGAAAAGAAAGGTACTATTTCAAAATATCAGTACAGATCTTACTTATGGCAGTAAATTCTATGATTTACTGGAGAGTTCTGGGTGACAGAACACATATCATCTGCGAAGATCAATTCATGGCCCGTACCATTTCTTGTCATGGAAGGAATATCGTAATGGCCAGAAAATAGGCCTAACCTCCATGCCTGAAACACAATGTGCAGCATTATTGCAGAAAAACTCTTCAGATATAGTGCAGGGGAATAAAGAAATGGCACTATTAGATAACTCAAATGTACTTTATGGAAATGCCAGCATATAACCAAATGAATTTAACGGCAATATTTCATTCAGCAAGCAGTGGACAGGTTGTGAGCTGACTGCATGGTAAGAGTTCAATTATGGTCTGAAGAGAAGGTACATATAAATCAATTTTACCAGTATGTCACAACAATGATAAAATGCAGTGATAACGATTTAACCAAATGTGATAGAATTTCAAAACATTTCCAAAATATTTTTTTTTCATGTTTTGAATGTTCAGAAAATGTAAATTATGCCCTGTGATATTTAACTTTATTCTGAATTCACAATGAATTAATAGCATATTGCTCTGCTGAATAATCTCCAACATATTTCCAGTGGTGATAACAGATTTTCTAAAATGTAAACAGATTTAAGATCATATTATTTTAATTTACTGAAGTTGGGGAAAAACAAGCAAAGTCATGAATTAGATTATATAAAATGCTATTTGACTTTAAAATTGGAACTATTAATAATTGGGATATAACAGAAGCACTTACTCAATAGCCTCCTTGGAGCTAATATGTCAAGAGGAAAAAAGTTTCCCTTTTATTTTCTATTTCTCTTTGCAACAAGCCAAAGTATTTTCCTCCTTTCAGTAATTTTTATTAAGTGATTCAGCTGTAATGATTTTCCTAATTAATTCCCAGCATACTATCTCAAGAATTTTAACAATGAACTCCTCATAAATTTCCCAACTATTTAGAAGCACATTAACTCTGCAAACAATCCGTCTGGTTTGTTCCCGAGGAGTGTGGAGATGCAGTTAAGCAGTCTGCCTTGTGGCATGTTATTTGATGGAATAGCAGCGGAGTCCTGACCTCCAGTTGTTTTGGTCCCACCTGCCTTTGAAGCTTGCATGTTAGTGGTGTGCGATGGTGATCCATGTTAAAACAATCCACACATACATACTTTATACTCCAGAATAAAAAGTTTGACACCTGGAATGTTGAATCATTTTCAAGAATGATCCCAGGAATGAGTAAGTTAACCTATGATGAGTTGGTTAACGTGTACTCGCTGAATGAGGCGGGGACCTCATTGAAACATACAGGATAGTGAAAGAAGTCTGAAGAAGGGTCTCGACCCGAAACGTCACCCATTCCTTCTCTCCAAAGATGCTGCCTGTCCCGCTGAGTTACTACAGCTTTTTGTGTCTATCTTCAGGTATAGTGAAAGGCTTGGATAGAGTGGATGTGGAGAGGATGTTTCCACTAGTGGGAGAGTCTAGGACCAGAGGTCATAGCCTCAGAGTTAAAGGACATTCTTTTAAAAAGGAGATGAGGAGAAATCTCTTTGGTCAGAAGTTGGTGAATCTGTGGAATTCTTTGCCACAGAAGGCTGTGGAGATCAAGACAGTGAATATTTTGAAGGCAGAGATAGATGGATTCTTGATTAGCATAGGTGTCAGAGGTTATGGGTAGAAAACAGGAGAATGGGGTTAGGAGGGAGAGATAAATCAGCCATGATTGAATGGCGGAGCAGACTTGATGGGCCGAATGGCCTAATTCTACCTATCACTTATGATCATGACCTTACGATTCTCGTGGACAAGTCCAGCAGTGACATGTCCTGAAAACCGTCCTCTGATCTTCGCTCAGGATCTCGGGTACCTTGATGTCAATGATGGTAGACACAAAATGCTGGTGTAACTAGGGCACTTACCCTAATTCTTGATTAGTAAGGGTGTCAGGGTTATGAAATCAACTCTTTAGTGTTCTGCGGTACAAGATTAATATGCGGGAGAAGATTTCTTGAGATTTAGTGGGACAGGACAAGATGTTTTTGGAAAAATACAGTGCCTCCTGTCTAATGTTTAGACACATCCATAGAATCCCTTGGGAGGTTTTACCATGTTTAAGTAATTATTTAAACCCAAGCTATTGTTCTAAAACCAGATACCAAGCTGGAACAATGACAGCTTTCAAAGGACAGTGGAACGGGTTCTTTTCATGCAAACCACTGCCTTTTGTAAATTAACATTTTTATCCAAGGGAAGGCTCGTTCTATCCTTTTCATTCAGAACTTTGATGATGTAAGACCAAAGAGATCTCAAATACTCAAATATGGAACTGAAAACAGAATGTTGGGTGTGCCCTCCACATTGGTGAGACCATGTAGAGACCAGGCAACCATCTTGAAGAGCACTTGCATTCTGTCTCTGATGGCCATCTTTAGCGATCCGTTGAATGTCATTTTAACTCTTCTTCTCGTTTCCAACGACCTGTCTGTCCTCTGTCTTCTCCATTACTATAGAATGGCTAAATGCAAGTTGGAAGAGGAATATTTTACATTCCATTTAGGTGGTGTGCTACCCAATGGTAGGAACACTGAATTTTCCCCTGGCGTTCTCCTCCCTCACCTGTTGAATTTGTTTTCATCTCGCTATGCTCACTTCTCCCATCCCCCTCCTTCGACCTATCACTACCAGCCTCTGACCTAGCCTCCCATTTGGCACTATCTGCCTTGTATCTTCCCTCCATCTCAAGGAGATGAGGAGGAAATTCTTTAATCAGAGGGTGGTGAATCTGTGTAATTCATTGCCACAGACGGCTGTGGAGGCCGTCATTGAGTATTTTTAAGGCACAGATTGACAGATTCTTGATTAGTAAGGGTGTCAGAGGTGCTGGCTCGAAGGGCCGAATGGCCTCCTCCTGCACCTATTGTCTATTGTTATGGTATGAAGGCAGGATAACGTGGTTGAGAGGGAAAGATAGATCAGCCATGGTTGAATGGCAGAGTAGACTTGATGGGCCGAGTGGCCTAATTCTCTCCTGTAACTTATGAACTTATGAATCTTATTCCATCTCTTACCCACACGCCTCTATCTACATCCCCTTCCATTATACTGGCAATCGTTCCTCTTCCCTCAGTCCTGATACACGGTTTTGACTTGAAACATCGACTTGCCTTTTTCCTCCACAGTTGCTATTTAACCATATGAGACAACTTGGAGCAAGTATGTTCATGGCATTAAAACAAACTGGTGGGGGAACTCAGTGGGTCAAGTCGCTTCTGGACAAGAATGGTGCAAGCTCACGAACCAAAACATTGAGCATCCCTTGGGATCCACAGATGCTGCAGAGTTCCGCCAGCAGTTTGTTTTGTGTTTCAGATTCCAGAAGTTGCAGTCTCTTGTAGCACAGGACACTTGGTCTACAACGAATGTGAAAACAGCCCACTCTTGGCTAATTTGTAAGCTGCGTGCAGTTTTCTGATGTGCTCGATGTGCGTGTGTTGTTGAAAAAAAAGATCTGGAGCTTATGTAAAGTTCATGCATCTTAATATAATCATCTCCCAGCGGCGATCCCAGCACTGCACACGAAGGCAGACTTTAGAGGAATCACCTCCTGTAAAAGCAGCCTGTTCAAGGAGCCGTCCAATACCCAGGAACCTAAGCTGATGCTGGCAGCGACCCTTACTTATAACATGAGCCTTCAGGCATTACTGACCACGGAAAAAGCTCTGCTGGTGGGTGTGAAATGACAATGGTCTTGAACTTCTTTGCTATCGGAATAATCATAATCTCTTGGTGTTTCTTGCCAAATAAGTCAGTCTTCTGTGTACTGATGCATTACGTAGATGAGAAAAACATTGTTTACTTTCATCAGTTTTCCCCATGGAAAAGCAGCAGCAGCAGAAAGAAGAATAGTGCTTTACGTGGTGACAGTGACAGTGACAGTTTTATGAACATGTAGGGCAACATTGATATAAACATTTGGGCTCCTATTACCAGCTCCATGCTGTCCATAGACAGAGGTATGGTTTTGTTCAATTAATCGGTAGATTCATTGCGATTATAGGCACCAAATAATGTAAATCAACGTCCAATGTTTAGGCTGTAGTCACGTTTCCTTTATTTTATCTGTTCACTGTTCTAACATTATTTGAGACACATTGGGCAGCTGCCAATCTGTGGTTAGGAACATGTGTCTGATAGAACATACACAGAACATACCACTCTTGCCCCATGCATCTCCTTTAAACTTGTCCCTTCTGACTTTAAAGCTATGGCCACTTGGCTTTGACATTTCCATCCTGAGTAAAAGGTTCTGACTGTCTGCCCTATCTGCGCCTATCCTCATTTTACAACATCGGACCAGGACAGTTGGTCCACGATGTCTGTGCTGAGCATGTTGCCAGGTTAAACTCATCTTCTCTGCCGGCAGGTGATCCATATTCCTCCATTCCCTGCATATCCATGGACGGAGCACAGTGACGCAGCAGTAGAGCTGTTGCCTCACAGCGGTAGAGCCCCGGATTCGATCCTGTATGTTCTCCCTGTGGCCATTTGGGTTTTCTGCGGGTGCCCTGGTTTCCTCCCACATTTCAAAGACGTGCAGGTTTGTAGGTTAATTGGCTTCTGTAAATTGCCCCTAGTGTGTAGGATGGAAAAGTGGGATAACACAGAACTTGTGTATGGGCAATCAATGGTTGACGTGGACTTGGTGGGCTGAAGGGCCTGTTATCACTCTGTATCTCTAAAAACCAAATAACTAAAACTATCTAAAAACCTCTTAAACACCTCTTTCTTATATGCTTGCAACACCACAGCCTGGAAGCATGTTATAGGCACCTACCACTCTTGCCCCATGCATCTCCTTTAAACTTGTCCCTTCTGACTTTAAAGCTATGGCCACTTGGCTTTGACATTTCCATCCTGAGTAAAAGGTTCTGACTGTCTACCCTATCTGTGCCTATCCTCTTTTTTATAAAATTCTATCAGGTCTACCTTAGTCCTTAACAATCCTCTGAAGGTCGTCATGAGAGCAATCGAGATATTTATGGCACAAGATAGACACAAAATGCTGGAGTAAATCAGCGGGACAGGCAGCATCTCTGGATAGAAGGAATGGGTGACATTTCGGTTCGAGACCCTTCTTCAGACTGCAGGAATGGATGACGTTTCGGGTCGAGGCCCTTCTTCTGACTCTGAGTAACTCCGTTGAGTTACTCCAACATTTTGCGTCTATCCCACTGAGTTATTCCAGCATTTTGTGTCTATCCCGCTGAGTTACTCCAGAGTTTTGTGTCTATCCCACTGAGTGACTCCAGCATTTTGTGTCTTTGTATCCAGAGATGCTGCCTGTCCCGCTGAGTTACTCCAGCATTTTGTGCCTATCTTCAGTTTAAACCAGCATCTGCAGTTCCTTCCTACAATACGTATGTATGGCATATGTTCTCGCCAGAGACTTTGGTTTTTTGGACACATGGGTGGATGTGTTTGTAGCAGAACACAGGATCTGCAAAATAATGTACGGCTTGGCTAAGAGCAACACTATGTGTTGGCTAAGAGAATAGATTCTAACGATTTTTAAAATTTGTGCACAGTAGAAGATCTAGTTCGATGTAATTTAATTTGAAATTTTTAAAAAACCCTCAATGTTTTGCTACATTTAACTTAAACGGCGGAATCTATTCCAAGATTTCTTCTATTTTGTTTGATGATTTTCAATGTCATTAATCATTTGAAAATAAACTGCTGCCATTTACAGTTGCTGATTTGAAGTCATTAGAACAACTATATAATATCTACATCAATGGGTCTGCTGAGTTTTGATTTAAATTGTAGATATATATGACTTGTTCCTATTAATTGTTAGATTTCAAAGCATAAAGAATTGAAAGACATTTAAAATTGTGCTTTCCCATCAGTAGTAATCATCGGTCTCAAATATCATTGAGGGCGTGCAGCGTAGGTTTACTAGGTTAATTCCCGGAATGGCGGGACTGTCGTATGTTAAAAGACTGGAGCAACTAGGCTTGTATACACTGGAATTTAGGATGAGAGCAGATCTTATTGAAACATATAAGATTATTAAGGGATTGGACACATTAGAGGCAGGAAACATATTCCCAATGTTGGGGGAGTCCAGAACCAGGGGCCACAGTTTAAGAATAAGGGGTAGGCCATTTAGAACGGAGATGAGGAAAAACCTTTTTCAGTCAGAGAATTGTAAATCTCTGCCTCAGAAGGCAGTGGAGGCCAATTCTCTGAATGCATTCAAGAGAGAACTAGATAGAGCTCTTAAGGATCGCGGAGTCAAGGGGTATGGGGAGAAGGCAGGAACGTGGTACTGATTGTGAATGATCAGCCATGATCACATTGAACGGTGGTGCTGGCTCGAAGGGCCGAATGGCCTACTCCTGCACCTATTATCTATTGTCTATCATAGAAGGAGGCCTTTCTGCCCACTGTGTACGACCTATATAACAATTTTATTATTGTCAAATGTTGTCGCATGGAAGTAAGTTAATTATGAGCTCAAGCTTTCAAATTACTATTTTGCAATTACCTTTTATTCTGCTTAATTAAAACTTTTGCTTAACAAAACTTAAAACCATCTCGGAAATAATTGCAATGTCATTGAAAATTACTAGTTGCTGGTGCAACTCGGCAGGTCAGGCAGCATCTGTGGAGGGAGATGGACAGATGATGTTTTGTATCAGAACCCTCCTTCAGACTTTCCTTTTCCCTCCACTGATGCTACCTGGTCCGCTGAGTTCCTCCAGCAGTTTGTGTTTTGTTGCTCAAGGTTCCAGCATCTGCAGTCTCTCGTGTCTCCATTGAAAATTCCATGTAAGGTAGACTGGCCTTTGTCGCCAGCTGCAGCTGGGACTGTAAAATGGCGGCAAAAGGGTGGCACAGCGGTAGAGTTGCTGCCTTACAGCAACCCTAGAGACCCGGGTTCGATCCTGGCTATGGGTGCTTGTCTGCACGGAGTTTGTACGTTCTCCCCGTGACCTGCGGGGGCTTTCTCAGAGAACTTCGGTTTCCTCCAACACTCCAAAGACGTACAGGTTTGTCGGTTAATTAGCTTGGTATAAATGTAGAAACTGTCCTGCGAGTAGACTGGTGTTAACGTGCGGGGATCGCTGTCGGTGCGGACTTGGTTGGCCGAAGGGCCTGTTTCCACGCTGCATGGTAGCGCAGCGGTAGAGTTGCTGCTTTACAGCGAATGCAGCGCCGGAGACTCAGGTTCGATCCTGACTACGGGTGCTGCACTGTAAGGAGTTTGTACGTTCTCCCCGTGACCTGCGTGGGTTTTCTCCGAGATCTTCGGTTTCCTCCCACACTCCAAAGACGTACAGGTATGTGGGTTAATTGGCTGGGTAAATGTAACAATTGTCCCTAGTGGGTGTAGGATAGTGTTAATGTGTGCGGGGATCACTGGGCGGCACGGACTTGGAGGGCCGAAAAGGCCTGTTTCCGGCTGTATATATATGATATGATATGATATGATGATTTCTAAACTAAACTAAACTAAAAAATGGTGTCTCTTGCATATGGACTCAGTGGGCTGTTCTGTACATTCTGCACTGACTGGGGCTATTGTGCTTATGTACGAGGACAGTCTTGCTGAGCTGAATGCAGGAAATGGATTTTAATGTACCTGGCACAAATGACAATAAAGAAAGTATTGAACATTGAATCATTGAGGCTGAGAACCAATAGAAAGTTGGAGTTCTTGTACAAAAAAATCACAGACAGTAAGCAGGCTTGGCAAACAATTTGGAAAGCAGATAATATGCTGGGCTTTATGCCTTGAGCATTTGAGTGCTAGTGTCAAGTTATTTTGCTCTAATTATATTGGGCCGTGATGAGACTGCATTTGGAAATGCTATGTAGATATTATGTTTCCTTCCCTGAAGGATAATCGTGCGACAAAGGAAGTCTGAAGAAGGGTCTCGACCCTACACGTCACCCATTCCTTCTCTCCAGAGAGGCTGCCTGTCCCACTGAGTTACTCCAGCATTTTGTGTCTATCTTCGGTTTAAACCAGCAAGTGCAGTTCCTTCCTGCACAAGTACAATTGAAGGTTCATCAGAATGATTTCTAGGATGACAAGCTTGTCATAAGAGGAGGGATTCAACAGAGAAGAATTTAGAAGAATGAGAGAGCATTTCATTGAAACGCACAAACGTCTTACAGGGCTTGACAGGTGAATACTTTGGTCAGTGTATTTGGAACCAACGGTCAGTCTCAGAATAAGGGGAAATTGAATCAGGAACAAGATGAGGATAGGCACAAAACAACTGGAGTAACTCAGCAGGGCAAACACCATCTCTGGAGAAAAGAATCTAAAGACTTTTTCAGTCTGAAGATGGATCTCGCCCGAAACATCATCCATTCCTTTTCTCCAAAGATGTCGTCTGACCCGCTGAGTTACTCCAGCTTTTTGTGTCTATCTCCGGTTTTATCTGCAGCTCCTACACGAGATGAGAAGAAATGTCTTTGGTGAATATTTGAAAATCTCTTCTGCTGTGGGTTGTGGAAGCCCAGTTGATGAACTCATCCAAGAAAAAGATCAATAGATTTTTAAATAAGGGGATAAAAGGACATGCAACGAGTGAAAGAAAGTGGTGCTAGGGTAAAAGATCAGCTTTGAGGTAAATGAAAGCTAGATTTATGGGCCAAATAGAATACGACTGCTTCTATTTTGAATGGTCTTGCTTACGTCAGAAAGAATGAATTACAGAAACATGTGAGTATTTGTGGTGTTTATCCCTTTTTGTGAGTCCATTAAGTAGAATGGTGTTGATTGCACAACTGACTAAATTAACCTCATTAATTTTAATCCATGACTTGCAGCTGATTGGAAAATGTCTAAAGAGTTTTAAAAGTGTTATAGCAAGTGTAGTGATTATCTAGCCTTCATCACCCAATTATAGGTTCTGAGCTTTGTAGAAATGACTACAGATAAATTGTGCCATCGCGTATGAAAATGCACGATTTAGTTTAGTTTAGCTTAGAGATACAGCGCGGAAACAGGCCCTTCGGAAACAGGCCCACCGGGTTCGCGCCAACCAGCGATCCCCACATATTAACACTATCCTACACACACCAGGGACAATGTTTACATTTACCAAGCCAATTAACCTACATACCTGGACGTCTTTGGAGTGTGGGAGGAAACCGTAGATCTCGGAGAAAACCCACACAGGTCACGGGGAGAACGTACAAACTCCGTGCAGACAGCACCCGAAATCGGGATCAAACCTTGGCCTCTGGCGCTGCATTTGCTGGAAGGCAGCAACTGTACCGCTGTGCCACCGTGCCGATTCTAGTCTTTAGCATTTTTTATTTAAAAATATTTTAATGTTTAAAGTACAGCACTTGCTTTCTTATGCACTGAGGCTCCTGCATTCCATTTGAACAACTCTTTTAAGAAGGTTTTAATTGGTTGAAAACTTGCTGTAGTTTATTTCCCCAACCTATTAAACAACGGGATCATTAACTAACACCTCAGCTAATCTATAAATTGTGGCCCCATGCTGTCTTTTTAGATTCGTTTCACAGTCCAGGCAGCAGTAACAAAATCTTTTCTGCAGCACTTAAGGGGTTAATTCAGGCCTTTTGTAATTATGGCACAGGAATCAATAAGATACTCAAATCATTAAAACTTGTGTTACAAAGAAGCTCCAGGCATTAAATATCAGATTGTAGGAAAGCCCAGTTACCATGACAGTCTCGGCAATATGCTTACATTTAACTTCAATATCATATTTTCTGGTGTGGAGAGCGCAATGGTTTTAGTTGTTGCTCATGGACTGAAGGTGCCAATTTAGCCAATTACTGGGAGACATTTCACTTTAATTTAGTTAGCCTGCTATTCCCCACTGTTTTAAACTCTGCACCATCAGTGCAAGTCACAATTTGACCAGGGTTTTATTTTCACTGACAGACTTAAGTCCATGGGTTTTCATCCCTATCTCAGTTTGATGGAACTTGTAATCCAAAAAGACATTTAGAGAGCAAAATAAGTAATCATGGAGCAATAGAAATAATACTTTCCAGCATGGTGGTGAACGATTAGGTTATAGGACTGTACTGTTCTCAATTGGTAGTTGTAAGAAGTTTACATTTATGGTTTTTTAAACAAACAGTAGATCTATTGAACTGCTCTTATACAGATGACAAACCATAGAAAAAGCAACGATTTTAGGGGCACATCGATAGGACTGATTGGAGGCTTTGCTGGTACTTTATTTTGCTGGTACAGCACTTTGACAAATTGCAAAGGTGAGAAATCCAGATTCTTGTCTCATGTGGAAAACTTTTTGCAGCAGCACTTTATACAACGCAACGAGCAGAGAGCACAGAGACACAGGGTAAAATATTGTCAAATAACTATTCAAAGTTCAGCATACATGAAATTCAGAATTTATTAGTCCTTAGCCCTGCAATAGAAATGATTTGGGCTACCTATTGGGCTGCTTTAGTTTTTAGTTTTGAGATACAGCACAGAAAGTGGCCCTTTGACCCACCAAATATGCGCCAACCAGCAATCCCCGCACACTAACAATATCCTATACGCATTAGGGCAAATTTACAATTCTACCAAAGTCAATTAACCTACAGTCCTGTATGTCTTTGGAGTATGGGAGGAAACCGGAGATCCTGGAAAAAACCCACGTGGTCACGGGGAGAATGTACAAACTCCAAACAGACAGCACCTACAGTCAGGATTAAACCCAGATCTCTGGCTCTGTAAGGCGGCAACTTTACCTCTGCACTACCGTGCCACCCCCTACTGTTTAAGCATTATAGGGTTTATAAATATCAGCGGTTGTAGGTAACCCTGTGTACAACTATCAAAGGAGGAAGACTGGGCAAATGGAAAATTTGTCACGGAAAATTGGGTTTTCAAATGTAAACTCTTGTCCTTTTTAATAGAAGGATCGAGAAAGAGATAAAAGCAGGATTGCAATCGTCAGTTAACCTCTCTTCATCAATTTTCATCTTACATTCTCTTCACATGCTCTGTAGAGGTTAGGCAAAAGGGTACAAAATTATCTATGAAATTATTTTGAATTCAATGCACTGTCTCAGAGACATAGATATTTGCTTAGATATTTGCATAGATATTTGATATTACAATGGACACTTGATTATACTCTGGCATACCAGAACATGCTACGTCACATGCAGTACATATTCTCGACATCAATAAAGAGTCTAACATCCTGAGAAATTGCAGGAAGAACCTAAGGAAGTTACAACCTCTGAAGAGCAATTGGAGATAGCAGAGTTTGGAACATTTGAGCTTCCACTGTTGTGGTCTGGTTACCTAGTATAACTGATAATTTATTGTCTCATTGTGTATTGTATATTTATTTGTTGTGTTAATGTGTCTATAAAGATGCAGCAAGTAAGAATTTCATTGTTCCAATCCTGACACATGTGATAATGAAACACTCTTGACTGACTCTGCTGTGCTAGTAGGCTCCTCAAGCTGAATCTCCCACGTAAACAGTACATAGACACCAAATGCTAGAGTAACTCAGAGGGACAGGCAACATCTCTGGAGAGAAGATACGGGTGATCTTTTGGGTCGAGACCCTTCTTCAGACTAGAGTCAGGGGAAAGGGAAACGAGAGATATAGACAATGTACAGAAATATATAGAACAAATGAATGAAAGATATGCAATAAAATAACAATGATAAAGGAAACAGGCTGTTTGCTAGGTGAGAATGAGAAGCTGGTGCGACTTGGTTGGGGGAGGGATGGAGAGAGAGGGAATGCAGGAGTTACTTGAAGCTAGAGAAATCAAAAGTCATACCATTGGGTTGTAAGCTGCCCAAGCGAAATGGGATGCTGTTCCTCCAATTTGCATTTAGCCTCACTCTGACAATGGAGGAGGCCATGGACAGAAATGTCAGTGTGGGAATGTGAAACGGAATTAAAGTGTTTGGCAGCCGGGAGATCTGGTAGGTCCAGGCGGACTGGGCGAAGGTGTTCAGTGAAACGATCGCCCACTCTACATTTGGTCTCGTTGATGTATAAGACTCCATATCTTGAACAACGGATACAGTAGATGAGGTTGGAGGAGGTGCAAGGATTGTCGGGGTCCCTGGGCAGAGTCGACAGTACATGGCTAATCTGAGTGTACCTTCAATTCCACAGGCTTTTCAAAACTCTTTGAGAAAGAGTTATAAAGAGTCATGACCATGTGAGAGAAAAATAATTCACCTCATGTCTTTCTTAAGGGCATGTCCATTACTTTCAAATAATGGCTCTGATTCTATATTCTTCCATAAGGTGACAAAAATCCTGTCCATGTTCACCCTGATAGGACCTCTCACCGTCTTCCATGTTTTGCTCAAATTCTCTCTCATGCTTCCAAAACTCCAGTAGATATGTCCTTGGCATGTCAGAATTTTCATCATCAGGCAACCAGCCCCTTTAGACTGGTAAACATTCTCAAAACATTATAATTCATTAACCTCCTTCCTTAAGTAAGAACAAATAATACTGTGTAAATTTGTCCAGATGTGGTCTTTTTGATTTCCTATCAAACCAAAGTATATCTCTCTACTTATGTATTCAATTTCCCCAGCAATAAATTGTATTATAACAGAGAATAGTACAGCACAGGGATGGGCCCTTTTGGCCACAGTTTTTGTGCTGAACATGATGCCAATTTAAACTGGTCTCATCTGTCTGTACATGATCCATATCTCTCTGTTTCTTATACTTCTATGAGCCTATCTAAAAACCTCTGAAATGGCACTATCACATCTGCCTCCATCATCTGGCAATGCATTCCAGGCTCCCACCACACTCTGTGCAATAAAAACCTTGTCGTTCCTCCTCTCACCTTATAGCTATGTCTTCTAGTGTCAGACATTTCCTCCCTGGGAAAAAAGGTTCTGACTCTCTACCCTAACTAGGCCTCCCATTAATTTATATACTTCTATCAAGTATACTCCTCAATCTCAATCGCAATCACAATCATACATTATTAGCCAAGTATGTTTTGCAACATACGAGGAATGTCATTTGCCATACAGTCATAACAATAAAAAGCAACAGGACACACAAAATACATTTTAACATGAACATCCACCACAGTGATTCCTCCACATTCCTCACTGTGATGGAAGGTGAAAAAAAGTTTAATCTCTCCCTTCTTTGTCCTCCTGCGGTCGGGGGCTTCTAACCTACTGTTGACGGAACGATCTTGACTCCCGTAGCCGGCGGTGGGCCTTCCTTGTCGGGGCGATCAAGCTCCTGCAACGGGGGAGAATCTCAGCTCCCCCGTGCCGGGTGATCTACCCCGGGTTGGGGCTTGTCGAACGTCTTGCGGCTTGGAGCTCCCGACTTCGGTCTCAACCCGAGACTGCGAGCTCCTTGTTCTTAAAGGCCGCAGGCCGCGGTTGGAGCGTCGATCCAGGCAAGGAATCGGCTCTGATGGTAAGTCCACGCCCCACAGGGGCTTAATGTCAGTCCTGGGCAAGGCCTCCAGCTCCATGATGTTAGGCCGCAGAGCGACCGGAGATACGATCCAGGAAACAATCGCATCTCTGGCAAGGTAAGATATTGAACAAATGTTTCCCTCGACCCCCTCCCCCACTCCCCCCACATAAAACAAACCAAAGAACATTAACACAGACGTTTAAAACTAACCAAAAATAACAAAAAAAGGATGAAAAGGACAGGCAGACTGTAGGCGAGCTGCCATCACGGCGCCACTCTTAGCTTTCCCGATTACATGACACACTTGCATGTTGGCCTTTTGTAAATTGTACAACTCCGAGATCTGCAAACTCTTTGCATTCTGTTATTATTACTTTTTAATTAATTTTTCCGACTGAAATGGACAGTTTCACATTTTCCTACATGACAAAGTGTTCCTCCATTTTACACTTCCACTACCTGCCTGGTTTCATCTCCTGGACCTAAGGTAAGGTTGAATATTGTCATATTTCTAGTGGCACCATCTATGTGCAGGAAGGAACTGCAGATGCTGGGTTACACAGAAGATAGACACAAAATGCTGGAGTAACTCAACGGGACAGGCAGCATCTCTGGAAAAAAAGGAATAGGTGATGTTTTGGGTCAAAGAATGGGTTTGACCCAAAACAGCACCATCTATGTATTGTCTCAAAAAACGCACTTAATGAATTCTACCCTGTCTAAGCCCCTTGGTCTAAGACAATCCCAGTCAAGATTGGGAAAGTTAAAATCCGCTACTGCTTTCAGCCTATTGCTCTTGCACAATCATGTGATTTGCTTGCATATCTAATCTTTTAATTCCCATTAAATCTACGTGGGTTGAAAGTGCAATGTCAGCAAAGTGTCCTCTCTACTTCTTATTCTTTAATTCTACCCACATGGCCTATTAAATTAGGACACTCTGTGAGTACTGCCTTTATCTTCTTCCTAATCAGTAGAGACCTATTCCTTCCTCTTTTGCAACCTCCCTGTTGCATCTTAATCTTCTCCAACCTGGAAAATTAATTTGCCAGTCCAGCACTTCCCTTATCCACATTTCAGTCATTGCAATAATAGTATCGTATATCCAAGTGCTGATCCCTGTTCTAAGCTTATCTGACTTAACCTGCAAGGTTTGTTGCAATAAAGTGACTGCAGTAGAGCCTGCCAGCCCTCCCAGGCTCCTTAACTTCCCTCCTGTTTGCTCTTCCCTCTGGATTTGCTTGATTTCTATTTATTGTCTATTTATTCTCTAGTTTTTCTCTCCTCCTACTGTTCTGCTATTATACTTCCCACCCCATTGCCAAATTTAAAGTTCCTGAGTAACATGAGCATGGACATTGCTTCCCCTCCAGTTTTTTGTATGACTTGTCCTTCTTTTACAGCTCCTACCCGAACCAGAAGTGATCCTAATGACTCAAGTGCCTTTGGCCCTCCCTCTAGCACCAGCACTTTGGCCACGTGTTTATCTGTCCATCGATCTATTGCTGCCAGCACGTGGCACAGGAATTAATCCTGAGATTATCACCTTGGAGGACCTACTTGTTAACCTCTTCCTACCTCCTCAACCTCACTTTGTAGGACTTTGTAGGCACTGTACATGGATACAGGAGTACCCAAGACTGTCAGGGAGGGTACCATCATTCCACGGTTCCACCTTCTGTTCAAAATGATCAAAGAATGCATTGACCTAATTGGGGAGGGATGTGTTGTTGCCAGCGATTCTGCTTGACTTTGCTTTGTAGCCCATGGATGAATGCAAGCCTTGCCACAATCCGTGAGGGTGTGTGTGGCTGTGACGCAAGCTAGGTTTGGATATGCCTCTTGGTATAGAAACATAGAGACATAGAAAATAGGTGCAGGAGGAGGCCACTTGGCCCTTCGAGCCAGCACCGCCATTCATTGTGATCATGGCTGATCATCTACAATCAGTAACCTGTGCCTGCCTTCTCCCCATATCCCTTGATTCCACTAGTCCCTAGAGCTCTATCTAAGTCTCTTTTAAATTAATCCAGTGAATTGGCTTCCACTGCCTTCTGTGGCATAGAATTCCACAAATTCACAACTCTCTGGGTGAAAAAGTTTCTTCTCACCTCTGTTTTAAATGGCCTCCCCTTTATTCTTAGACTATGTCCTCTGATTCTGGACTCCCCCAACATTGGGAACTTTTTTCCTGCATCTAGCTTGTCTAGTCCTTTTATAATTTTATACGTCTCGATAAGACCCCCTCTCATCCTTCTAAACTCCAGTGAATACTAGCCTCGTCTTTCCAACCTTTCCTCATATGACAGTCCCTCCATCCCAGGGATTAGCCTCGTGAACCTACGCTGCACTGCCTCAATAGCAAGGACGTCCTTCCTCAAATTAGGAGACCAAAACTGCACACAATACTCCAGATGTGGTCTCACCAAGGTTCTATACAACTGCAGAAGGACTTCTTTGCTCCTGTACTCAAATCCTCGAGTTATGAAGGCCAACATGCTATTAGCTTTCTTCATTGCCTGCTGTACCTTTTGTGACTGGTGTACAAGGACACCAAGGTCACGTTGCACTTCCCCTTTACCTAATGTGACACCATTGAGATAATAATCTGCCTCCCTATTTTTGCCGCCAAAGTGGATAACCTCACATTTATCTACATTATACTGCATCTGCCATGCATCTGCCCACTCACTCAACCTGTCCAAGTCACCCTGCAACCTCCTAACATCCTCTCCGCAGTTGACACTGCCACCCAGCTTTGTGTCATCCGCAAACTTGCTCGTGGTACTTCTAACTCCATCATCCAAATCATTAATATATATTGTAAATAGTTGCGGCTCCAGCACCGAGCCTTGCGGCACTCCACTCGCCACTGCCTGCCATTCTGATGGCTTTGTGAAGGTCGTACCTCCATTTCTTGTGCAGATTGGGATCACCTCACTTTAACACCTCAGACTCGGTCTTCACTAGCCATTGGATCTCACAGTTAATCCCTGGTTTCCGGTTGGGGAACACTTGGATTAAGTTCTTTGGCAGGCGTTGCTCTGCACACTTACTGATGAAGTCTGTGATGGCAGTGGTCTACTGGCGCAGGTTGGCCGCTGGGTCCTTGAACATGGACCAGACCATTGACTCGTGGCAGTCACGTAGGAGCTCATCAGTTTCCTCAGACCGGCACTGTACGACCTTCTGTGCCGGATCTTTGCAGGGTGCAGGGTTAGCAGGGTGTGTAGGAGCACTGCTTGGTCATCAGCCTTTCCAAAATGCAAGCAAGCGTTGGAGCATAGTGATGGTCATCTAACGATGGTCGAGGGCGATTGAGGCTCCAGTCGGACAGGAAATGTATCGAGTATTTTGGTAATAAATCCTTGAGTTTGGACCGCTTGAAGTCCCGGGCTATTGTGATCGAGGCCTTGGAGCACCCTATTTCAAAGCTATTGGTAGCAGTGTATAGTGTATCCAGTGCAAGCTTCACATTCACATGGGGTGGGATACAAACTGCAGCCAGGAGAGTCGAGCTGAATTCCCAAGGCAAGTTTCGTTTAGAGATACAGCGAGCAAACAGGTCCTCCGGAACATCGAGTCCGCGCCGACTAGCGATCCCCGCACACTAACGCTATCCTACACACACTGGGAACAATTTACAATTTTACCAAGCTAATTAACCAACAAACCTGTATGTCCTTGGAGTGTGGGAGGAAACCGGAGATCCTGGAGAATACCTGCGCAGGTCATGAGGAGAAGGTACACACTCCATACAGGCAGGCACCCATATACGATACAATACGAGACAATAGAACTTTATTTTTTCCAGGAGGGCAAACGTTGGGGAGGTGGTGGGGAGGCCGGGGAGAGGGGATTCAGTCTACCCCACGACAGAAGGGGGAGGAGTTGTACAGTTTGATAGCCACAGGAAACAAGGATCTCCTGTGGCGTTCTGTGCTGCATCTTGGTGGAACCAGTCTGTTGCTGAAGGTGCTCCTCAGGTTGACCAGTGTGTCATGGAGGGGGTGAGCTGTATTGTCCAAGATGCTCCGCAGTTTAAGGAGCATCCTCCCCTCGAAGACCACCTCCCATGAATCCAACTCCACCCCCAGGACGGAGCCGGCCTTCCTGATGAGCTTTGTTATTCCTGTTGCCGTCTGCGGCCTTCTCCCTGCTGCCCCAGCACACAGCAGCAAAGAAGATGGAACTGTCTACCGTCGATTGGTACAACATCTGCAGCATATTACTGCTGACATTGAAGGGACGGAGCCTTCTCGAAAAGTGCAGATGGCTCTGTCCCTTCTTGTACAGGGCCTCAGTGTTCCTAGACTAGTCCAGCTTACTGTCCAGGTAAACTCCAAGATGTTTGTACTCCTTGGTAAACTGCACATCCACACCATTGATGGAGACAGGGGACAGGGGTCTTCCTCTCCTCCTAAAGTCCACCACTAAATCCTTCAGGATTCAGGATGGAACCCGGGACTCTGGCTTTGTAAGGCAGCAACTCTACCGCTGCGCCACCCTGCCACCACGGTGTTAGGGATGGCACTTCGTCGTTAGATATTCCAGGTCTGGGGAGCAAGGATTCACCAGGACTGCCGCGTCCAAGCACCGCGAGTTGTTGACTCCTCTGTCGCCTCTCTTGCCCGAGGAAGCCGTACGGGTAATCCGGTGAAGCGAGAAGCCCTCGGGTTATATGGCACGGTCAGGGGAAGCAGGTGTGAGTCATGTCTCGGTGAAACAGAGCACACAGCAGCCACTCAGTTCCCTAAGGTAGGCGCGTCAAGTTTTAACTTCGCTCAGCTTGTTTTCAGCAGCTTGGACGTTTGCCAGGAGTAAGTTAGAAAGAGGAAATTGAAACCACCTGCACCTGCAGACTAACACATCTGCCCGGCTTCATGGATAAGTGGTTACTTCTGGTCGGGTTCAGGAATCGGTGTGAGGAGATGGCCGTTCTAAAGTTTGACGGATGCGTCCAGTAATGTTCTAATCTTATTATATTAACCAGAATTAACACCGCGTTATGAAACGGATATGATTTTTGGCACATTTGCTAATGTTTTTTTTCCGCAGTTACTGTATAACCAAATGGGTAGAATTAGCAAGTATAGTGAATTTGGAGTTTCAAAAATCATTAAATCACCAGTCACATAAACCTACGGGACAAAGTTAGCACTCATTTGATTCAGAGTAATAAATTGGCATGGGTTGAATATTTGGTGAGGAAACAGGATATTTTCAGGTGGCCCGTCTTTTGAATAGTGGGGACCACAATGCTCAGTCTAGAACCTAAATAAATGACTTAGTTGAAGGCACAAAGTGTCACGTATGGGAGTTTAGTTTAGTTTAGAGCTACAGCGTGGAAACAGGCCCTTCGTCCCACCGAGTCCGCGCCGACTAGTGATCCCCAAACATTAACACTATCCCACGCACACTGGGGACAATTTATAATTACACCAAGCCAATTTACTTACAAGCCTTTACGAGTGTGGGAGGAAACCGACGATCTTGGAGAAAACCCATGTAGGTTACTGGGAGAACGTACAAACTCCATACAGACACGCAGGATCGAACCAGAGTCTCAGATGCTGTTAGCGCTGTAAGGCAACAACTCTACCACTGCCTCAGCCTGCCGCCTGTTACCTGTTAGGAGGATGGAGTAAGGAAGTATGGTTATTTACATCAGTTAGGTGAGTGGCTATGACTGTGCTATTTGTAATATAATGTAGATAAATCCGGGGTTATCTCTTTAGCACAGAAAATAGGAAAGATAAGAAATTGCCAACTGAACCAGAAGCGACCCTAATGATTAAAGCACCTTTGATCCTCCCTCCATCACCAGCTCTTTGGCCACATGTTTATCTGTTCACCATCCTATCCCTACTAGCACGTGGCACAGGGAGTAATCCTGAGATTCTGAGTTTAGAGGACCTGCTTGTTAACCTCTTCCTACCCCCCCCCCCCTCTCCCTCCCCCCTCCCACCCCCTCAAACCTCACTTTGTAGGATTCTGCGGCAGTGTAGATGGATACAGGAGCTCCCAATCATTCCACTGACCTGTTTAAAATGAGCCTGGAATGCATTGAGCTCAACGGGGAGAGATGCGATACAATGTCTTTGTATATGAATCAAAAGACGTTAATATGCAAGTACAGCAAAACAAATTAAGAAGGCAAATGATATGTTTAGCTATTTTTGCAAATGGCTTTGAGCATAAGAATAAAAACAAAAATAAAATACATTTGCCAGGCAGCATCTGTGGAGAGAAATGGACAGAAGGCATTACGGGTCGGAACCCTTCTTTAAACTAGGTCCCGACCCAAAACCTCATCCGTCCATTTCCCTCCATAGATGCTGCCTGACTTTTTGAGTTCGCCCCGCACTTTGTTTTTTGCTCAAGATTCCAGGATTTGCAGTCTCTTGTGTCATTCATGAAATAATACAAGACTTCATGAGCCCATACTATGATTATAGGGTACAGTTTGTTTTGTTTTTGACTTGGAGGAAATGCAACAATGATTTACAAGACCAGTGGAAGAGGTAGTCCTATGAACAGTGATTGCAAGTGGATTGATTATATTGTCCTAGTTTGTAAGGACAAGAAGTAATTTGACTGAAATGTTTACATTTCTGAAGGGAATGACATGGGCTGGCCAAGAGTTACCCCTGGCTGGGGAAATCCAGAGCATAGATTCTTAGCCCTCGAATACGAATTGGTATATTAGGAATTTAATGCGGGGAATTTTCTTGTTAATCTTTGGAATACTTGACCTCAGAGTTGAAATTCTCAGCCATTAACTGTATTCAAGATATATTTTGGATGCTATGGGAATCATGGACACAATATTGGTGCTGCAAGGTAAGGTTGGTGTTATGAAACAGTGAATTGGACTCAGGGCAGAATGACTTCTCCTTTTATTTCATTTTTATTTATGTCCCTGTGAGACATTTGGCACACGGTTGTACGAGGCAGTTTTGACAGACGGGGAGATTGTTTCGAAAGATCAGTCATTCATCAGTGACATGCTATGCCCACATCAGAGACACTTAATGACTTCTGTCAAACCGCTGTGTCTAGGATACCTAATTATGATGAGAAGTTGAGGGAAGATGGTGGGGCGTGTTGGAGACTGAGCCTTTACGAGGTTCATTCAAAGCAAGGAGTCACCAGATTCCATCTTCTGCACAAACCTGACTTCAAACGTTAAATATGTGCAAGATAACTGTAATTCAATTCCAGAAGGAATGAGTGAGGTAAAGCTTAAACTTGGCTTCAGAGTCCCAACCTGAAACGTCACCTATCCATGTTCTCCAGAGATGCTGACTGAGTTACTCCAGCAGTGGGCGTGGGCAGTAGTAGAGTTGCTGCCATACAGCGCCAGACACCCGGGTTTGTTCCTGACTACAGGTGCTATCTGCCCAGAATTTGTATGTTCTCCCCGTGACCTCCGATTTCTCCGGGAAGCTCTTGTTTCCCCCCGTACTCCAAATACATACAATTTGCAGGCCAATTGGCTTGGTATAAATGAAAAATTGTCCCTAGTGTGTAGGATAGTGTTACTCTGCGGGGATCACTGGTTGGCGCGGACTCGGTAGGCTGAAGGGCCTGTTTCTGCACTGTATCTCTAATCTAAACTAAATACTTTGCATCCTTTTTAGCAAACCAGCATCTGAAGATCCTTTTTACTTCTCTTAGTAATTTTTGTACATGCACATCTCCGTGTCCATGTACATTCCCTTCTCTGTCACTGCTGTTATTTACACTCCATTATTACTATCAATGTCACGGCTCACTGGTGACCCACCTTCCCAACCCTCCTCCAGCTACTTGTATGCTCCTATAATTGGCCTAGTTTAATGACACAATTTTGCACCCTTTTAGGCAAAGCTATTATTCATTTTCTGGTGTTTCTCTGAAGTGGAAGGTATAAATATCTTCATTGTGTATGCATGACTAATTTCCATTGTTTATCTTTAATGCTTCTTCCATTAGTGATATAGGGTGTTTGTAATTTATATAACTAGTACTATAATGAAAGGTGCATTTATATCAGGGTTAACAGAGTGAGACTAGTTTGAGACAGGAATCATTTGTTTCAGGAGGTGCTTCACGTGAAATTGTCACAAAACATTAGGTCTGTGGTCTCAGGAAATGTGGCAGGATGGATACGTTATTTGATTGGTAGAAAAGAAAGTATTAGGTTTAAAGCATGTCTTTTAGATTGGAGAACGAGGGGATAAATAAACTTCAGTGGTCAGGGTTGGATTCATCATTATTCTTTTTGTTTACACATAGATGATTTGAGGTGAGGTTCAGGGAGGATGCTATTGAAATTACTGAATGCCGTTATAGTTATGGATTTGGTAAATAGTGAAGATATTTGTTAAAGAACCAAAGGTAATCAGAATAAGCAAACTGCCTGTGGACATTGAGGTGTAAACAAGTAAAGGATAATACATTTTGCAAGGAAAGGAGAAATTGAAGTCAAAGAAGCAATGAAGAAAAAGAAGTCACTGAAGACTGGAGATAGAGAAAAGCCTATGAGATGATCCCTTGAAAAAATAATGCATAGATAAGGATGTGAGAATATTCTGGTAACATTGGGAATGTAGAACATAAACAAAGAAAAGGTATTGAAGCAATTGAATGTTTAGGTTTAGTTTTAGTTTTAGAAATACCGCATGGAAACAGGACCTTTGGCTCACCGGGTCTGCACCATAAGGTCATAAGTCATAAGGTCATGTGATAGGAGTAGAATTAGGCCATTCGCCCCATCAAGTCTACTCCGCCATTCAATCATGGCTGATCTATCTCTCCCTCCTAACCCGTTTCTCCTGCCTTCTCCTCATAACCTCTGACATCTATATTAATCAAAAATCTATCTATCTCTGCCTTAAAAAATATCCACTGACGGCCTCTATAGCCTTCGGTGGCAAAGAATTCCACAGATTCACCACCCTCTGGCCAATCAGCTATCACTGATACACTCGTTCTATCTTACACACTTGGGACAATTTACCCAAGCCAATTAACCTACATACGTGCACATCTTTGCAATGTGTGGGAGACCAGAGAACATGGAGAAAACCAACGTGGTCACAGGTAGAATGTACAAACTCTGTCAGACAGCAGCTGTAGTCAGGATCGAACCTGGGTCTTTGGCGCTGTAAGGCAGCAACTCTATCACTGTGCCACTGTGCTGTCTGGGATAGTTGATGTACTTCTGTACTCCACGGATGACAGCAAAATGTTTGACTCAAGGGAAGTTTGACTCGCTTTTATGCTACAAGGAAAATAATTCCGAAAAGTGGAAAAAGAAGCAAGATATTAAGACCAACCTTATTGCTAATCTTTCTTTGCCCTTGAGAGGGAGGACTGTTTATGAACCATTGCAATCCTTGTGATAAAGACTGAAGTCAAATGAGTGCATTCGACCCATGAGAAATCATGTCGGTAAAGAACCGCAATCTTTTACAACCTGAATCTGTAGTATTCTCTATCTGAACCTTTCAATTAGAGGTATCCTAGTAATTAGGGTAGGAAAATAACTGCAGATGCTGGTACAAATCGAAGGTATTTATTTCACAAAATGCTGGAGTAACTCAGCAGGTCAGGCAGCATCTCTGGAGAGAAGGAATGGGTGATGTTTCGGGTCGAGACCCTTCTTCAGACTGAAGAAGGGTCTCGACCCGAAACGCCACCCATTCCTTCTATCCTAGTAATTAAGTCACTATTTTCTAACTATTTGCATCTCTACCAGCAATGACTTTAACCCCCATTTTATGTGTATTTGGAGATAGAGTGTAACAAGGCCAACCTGATGTAAGCCTCAAATTTGAGTAATGTTTGTGTACTTTAGTTTAGTTTAGAAATACAGTGAGGAAACAGGCCCTTCGATCCACCGACTCCCCACACATTAACACCACCCTACACACACTAGGGACAATTGTACATTTATACCAAGCCAATTAACCTATAAACCTGTACGTCTTTGGAGTTTGGGAGAAACCCAAAGATCTTGGAGAAAACCCATGCAGGTCACAGGGAGAACATACAAATTCCGTACAGACAAGCACCCATAGTCAGGATCGAACCTGGGACTCTGACGCTGTAAGGCAGTAGCTCTAATGCTACGCCACCGTGTCACCACCATTTGTCTTCAAACAGATCTTGGAATTTCTAACCCATATGGCCCAGTCGAGTATTATATTTTGATTCCCTTTTGCTGCAATTGCAGTGCTCCCTGCAGTTTCTACCTTATCTTTCATGGCCAATTATTTTCCAGCAGAAGATTCCATTGATCAGCCAATCTGTTTCAGAGAGCTGCTTGTGAAAAATTGCCCAAATTTGCAATTTTCCGAAGGCACATTCTCCCTCATCTCCCACAATACCGCTGTCAATCCCCCTGGGAGCCGTGGATCAGTATTCCTGTTGTGCTGCCTGCAAGTACACTACTAAGCAGGCTCACGACTGGTGCGTACTTAGAATGGGGATCAACTTGGGAATACCGGGTGCAGTTAGCTTACTGGCTGTGGGAATAACTGATCTGAGCAGCAGACTTAATTCCATGAGGATTGCTGTCATGGTACATAGACCAACGAGTCACCCCACCCCCCTACAAACTTCCCTGACTAAATTTGCGAGTACATTTCAGCTGAAAATGCATTGCATGCTTGCAATCCATGGTTTCTTTCCACCTTGCATTGAATGATGACCTCCTCCTCTCCATAATGGTTTGAGAAGATGTATGTCTCTGTGTTGACTTCAGAGTTAACAATGTCAAAAACAAAATAAAGAGGGAGAACTAATTATTTCCTGCTGGTTTGTCTAATATTTAGGAACTACTGAGAATTTACAAAGTGAAGATCTATGAAACTGCAAAAGCTCTCTCTGTGACATCTAATGGACTGAGAACATACTTATTTATTCCCATTAGTTATAAGGCCATAACAAATAGGACAGGTAACACACAATTCTGTTTTAGTGCTGGAATAAAAGTTTTTATATAATTTGACATCTCACTCCTTACTAGACAGGAAATTTATTTTATTTTGAACAAAGCCGCCAGAATTTCACCATTAAGTCTGAGGAGTCAAGAATCTCGGACAAGAACCAACCCATATTTATGTAAATATTCTGAGATATTTTTGCATTGAATTGAATTGAATATCTTTATTTGTCATTCAAAACAAGTTTAGTTACCATGCAGTCACAACACCAAAACAGCAACAAAAACACACAACTACATAATTCAACACAATTTTGTAAGATATATTGACGGCTGATCAGACTTCCTTCCCCACCAAGGCTTAACAGAACTTCTCCCAAGAGAGGATTTGTTCTTCGTCAAATATAATGGATTGAACAACTGAGGCAAACGAGTCCAAGTGTGTTTACTGGTCCCTTGATGGCTTCATTCTTCCACAGCTTGCTGCACAGGACTGCGGTCCTTAGCATCCTTCAAGATATCTTGCCCGTTTGATCGAATTACTTGCAGTCACTTGATGCATTTCGTTATTCACATATATTTCCTTGTAATGGCTAGGCCATGTATACGTCCGATGTATTTTGTCATGTATGATGACTCATCAGATTTTCCAATGTACCCTGACCAGAAACCAGATCGATATCCAATTGTTCAGTAGGTAGAGGCTACCCTTGACATACAGATAAACACTATTGAGGGTAAGTGACATTTCAGTCAGTTAATTAGAGTTAATCTTTGAAGTAAATGCTCACAGGTCAGCACCATAAAATTTAAATGTTCTCATGTAGACATACCAACCACAGTTTGCATTTATTTTCATTTCTCTTTATGTCATAGATGGAGGACATTCAGCCCGTGTTGGCACTCAGAACAATCCCATTCCCCCACTAATTTTTCCTGAAAACTATTCTACCCATATTTCATATTCCTATCAACTCCCACTAGGATTCTGTCACTTACCTGGACTTCTTCTGACCTGAAACTTACCTAATACTCCAGCATTTTGTACCTATCTAAGATATTTAGATTAGTTTACAGATAGAGCATGGAAACAGGGCCTTCGACCCACCGAGTCTGCACCGACCAGCGATCCCTGCACACTGACACTACCCTACACACACAAGGGATCATTTCACATTTATACTTTATACATTTATACCAAGCCATTGGAGTGTGGGAAGAAACCGGACTTGGAGGAAACCCACACAGGTCACGGGGAGAACGTATAAACGCAGGAACAGACAAGCACCCGTAGTCAGGATCAAACCCTGGTCTCTGGCACTGTAAGGCAGTAGCTCTACTGCTACGCCACTGTGCTGCCATCACCGACTCATTTTTTCCAGAGATGCCGCCTGACCCGTTGAGTTAATCCAGCATTTTGTGTGTATCTTTGGTGTAAACCAGCATCTGCAGTTCCTTCCTACATATGCACTCACAACATTATTGTCAGTCATGCCTTTAGCAGTGTTAGTATCCTGAATTTTCTTCTTAAACATCTGTGCCTCTATCCGTCTGTCTCTCTTTTGTTAGTCATTGAAGATGCCGCTTGATATCTCCTTATTTGGCCTATCCTTGTATGGTAAGCCTCACATGAAATGCGTCTGCAACGTGCCTGACAATTTTGTGCTATGACAGAGGTATTGCACAAAGGTGAAGTTGTTATTATTATAAAAGAGGATAGATTCAAACAGCTGGAGTAGCTCAGCGGGACAGGCAGCATCTCTGGAGAAGGAATGGGTGACATTTCGGGTCGACACCCCTTCTTCAGACTGCAAATGTCCCCCATTCCTTCTGTCCAGAGATGCTGCCTGTCCCACTGAATTACTCCAGCTGGTTGTGTCTATCTTTGGATTAAACCAGCATCTGCAGGTCCTTCCTACTTATTATTGTAAAAGTTCCCAAGAAGTTTCACAGATACTTGTCAAGCAACATTTGGTATCAGCTTGCATCGGCCGATGATAATAAGACAAATAAAAAAAATCTAGTCCAGTGTCCCTTAAATAAGCATAAACAGGTGGAGAAGCAATAAGAGGTTAGGTAGGGCAATTTGGAACGTACGCCGTGGATTGCTGAAGGCAAGACTGCCAGCGGTGGAGAAATTAAAATCAGTGTTTGTTCTGCATTTATGTGTTCTAAGGGCATGAAAATAAAGGTTAAGCTTGTTGCTCAATATGTAAAAAAGTAGCGTCAAGATGCAGGCATTAAAAGCTCCTATGGAGTGTTGTATAAATCCCAGTATACCTTTGGGGTCTAAATCTACAGCAGATACTAATTGACAGGGTGGATTTATACTCCTAAGTATTTGTTGTTGTGCTTCAGGCTCTTGTCTCTGGAGCATTTTTTGTTTAGCTTCATATATTTATATTGCGCTGCTGTGTGATAATGGTGGCAGTGATTACACATGTAATGGGTTTCTCAAGGACTTTTATCTTTCATCGGAGGTGTGATGGGTTGTCTTTTCTGACAGGTGTAATGTCAGGTGGATGCTGAGTGCCACGGCTGTGTCATCCAGTCCTCCGTGAGAAAGGGATGGCAAGGTTCGTGTGGGCCAGGGTCATTTATCACCCTGCTGCAGAATGTAATACTTTGACCTGATGGTCTATAGGTTTGAAAAATCATGGCGAATGTCACTTGACACTTTGTGGAAAAATAGCTGCCCAGTGCAGCACACCAATAAAAAGAAAGCAAAGATTTTCAAGATTTTCACCACCACACACACACACACGCGCACACGGCCAAAAATAAAACGTACACCCTATTTACAAATAGAGACTGTAAAAGTTTGAAAATCACAGTTCAGGCATCAACCGGAGTGAAAGAAACAGAGTTGAGAGTGTTTGCTTCCCTCACTTTCTAACTCGTTAATGAGAGGTCAGGATTGGTGTTGATTTGTCAACATTATGCTGAAGCATCTCCAGCATGGGTCATTGTTTTGTCCAGATTGTGCGGACAGATATCCAAGCATCTCATTCTCTGACCACAGTCAAATCATGCTCCAACACTGATCGGGAGCAGAATTTCAATCTCATTTGTCCCTGGCTGCAAGATTCACCAAAGTCGAGCAGTAAAATGGAGAGAGGCTGGATGTGGAAGTAGGACCTCACCGGCCTTTGAGGGCCATGCAAGGTGCCCCAGACCTCCCAGTCAAACTTTGTCCCTTCAAGCGCTCTTAAATGCTATTATCACTCTGGCAGCCTGTTCCAGGCCCCCACTACTTTCTGCCCAGTTAAAAAATACCTTCTCTTTTAAACATTGCTCCACTCACCTTAAAGCTTATGCACTCTAATCTTTCTGACATTTACATCCCAGGCAAAAAAAGATCTGACTGTCTACCCTTTCTATGCCTTTCATAATTTTGTACAACTCGATCAGGTCTACTTTTACCCTCTGGCATTTGAAAAAAAACAATCCAAGTTTGAGCAACCTCTCCTTGTAGCTCAGACCCACTAGTCTACTTTTGATGGAGTTATTTCAAATCATGATGGTTAACAAAGAATAAATAATTCTTCCTGTGGCTAATAAGTTGACAGGAAGAGGGCACAAATTTATAAGATAATTATCAAAAGATCTATTTGATGTGTAAAATATATATTTAACTCAACAATGAGAATTTGGAATGCACTCTTAAAAAGGCTGGTCGCAGTAAATTCGATCATAGCTTTCAAAAGAGGAATTGGTCAAATGCATGATGGAAGAAATTGTATTGTAGCATTTTGTGTGGGGCGGGGGGGGGGGGGGGGGGAAGGGTCAAAGTTTGAGGTAACCAGAATGCTGTTTGAAAGAGTTATCACAAACTTGAAGGGCTGAATGTCTGTGGCTGCACTGTGAATCTTTGATTCTCTCTCCATCAGGGGTAGAGGGCAGGAATGGCTGAGACAGTTCTATTCAGTGAAACAGAATCTGAGAGGTTTCTATCATTTGCTTTGTAATTTAAATCATTGTCTTTCTTGCAGTTAAGTTTTTAAAGCTTCATACAAATGATAGAGTCAAGATTTGAACCAGTCAAAGAACTGTACTAAATTTGTTTAACATGGGATGCCTCTGATAAAATTACATGGATTATTGTATTAAATAATTCATTTATTCACACATATTTCTTTATGAAATAGACTTCCAAATCCATCAAGGATTCCGTTTGAGTGCCATGTTGCACCGTATAGCCACATCAGACATTTCATTAGGCACTGCTTCATATTGAGCGCAACTGTATGGATACAGTGGACATTGAGTCAGGGTGAAAGAGCTTAATTAACATCAGTGGAAATACAATAATTTACTGCAGGTACATCAGCTTGGGTTGTGTATGCTAATACTGTTCCTCTTTTTTATCAGGTGCATTAATGACTCCCAGCCTATTTTCCATAACATCATTTGCACTGTCTGGCCAAACTGATTTTAAAAGCATAGAGGTTATGTTGAGCTTATGTAGATATTCTTGGTTGGAGTTTTGTGCATGGCCTTGATCTCCATATTCTAAAAGCATGGGACTAAAGAATGCTCACAAGGATGATTTCAGAGTTTGAAACAACTCCAAAAAGAAGCTAAGGTTCTATACTTTTCGTAAAAACATAGAAACATAGAAAATAGGTGCAGGAGTAAGCCATTCGGCCCTTCGAGCCAGCTCAAAATGGCTCATTCTGTATTTCAAGGTTCTTTGTAACAAGATATTCACAAGGCTATCAATAGCAGCAGACAGCAGTGAATATAAGTTGCATCTGATAGTAACTCTCAGTAAGGTATTTAATATTGATACTCATATTTCTCGCTGCATTCAGCTGACTCTCTGAGAGTTGCTCTACTTATTTTTCCTGAAGCCTATTCTCTCTCTCACTTGCCCATCAATTCCCTCCCACCCCCTAATGCTTCTGACACTGACCCACAGTAAGGGTTAATTCACAGCAGCCAATGAATCCACCATCTTTGCGATGTGGGAATAAACTGGGGTTCCCGGTACAAACCCATGTGATCACAAGGAAGAACATGTACGAAACGATACAATAGAACTTTATTTATCCCAGGAGGGAAATTGATCTGCCAACAGTCATAAAACACAGAATACATGAAACATGACATTAAGGGACGAGTGGAGAGGATTGGGGATGCGCAAAGATTGGGGAGGGGAGGGGGGAGGGGAATCAGTCAACCCCATGACAGAAAGGGGAGGAGTTGTACAGTTTGATAGCCGCAGGGAAGAAGGATCCCCTGTGGCGTTTTGCGCTGCATCTTGGTGGAACCAGTCTGTTATTGAAAGTACTCCTCAGGTTGACCAGTGAGTCGTGGAGGGGGCTATATTGTCCAAGATGCTCCGCAGTTTGAGGAGCATCCTCCGCTCCAAGACCACCACCCATGAATCCAACTCCAGCCCCCAGGACGGAGGGAGCCTTCTTGATGAGTTTGTTAATCCAATTGGCATCTGCGGACTTCACCCTACTGCCTCAGCACATGACAGCGAAAAAGATGGCACTGGCTACCACCAATTGGTGGAACATCTGCAGCATCTTACTGCAGGCGTTGAGGGAGCGGAGCCTTCTCAAGAAGTACAGCTGGCTCTGTCCCTTCGTGTACAGGGCCTCAGCGTTCCTGGACCAGTCCAGTTTACTGTCTAGGTACACTCCAAGGTATTTATACTCCCTGGTAATCTGCACATCCACACCTCTCCTCCTAAAGTCCACCACTAACTCCTTAGTCTTGTCGGTGTTAGCTGCAGGTGATTCATCCCACACCACTCAAAATCATGCCAGCTTAAAGACTGCTCTGGAGGTCAGCATTGAAGTGAGCTGTGAGGCAGCAGTCTGAGCTGCTAAGCCATTACACCATCCATGTGTTGGGTTAATAAATATACTTGATCCATCTGACCAAGTAAAAATCCATCAATGTTTTTTAAAAACTGTTTTGAATGCACCCTGGTGCTCCGGTTTCCCCCTTTATTCCAAAGACGTGCTGGCTGGTAGACTCATTGTCTCTTGTAAATTGCCCTTAGTGTAGAGGGGGCACAATGCTGGAATCCTGAGAAGAAAACAAAGTGGTGGAGGAACTCAATGGGTCAGGCAGCATCAGGGAGTTTTGGGTCGAGACCCTTCTTCAGACTGATGAAGGGTCTTGACCCCAAAACATCATCTGTCTATTGCCTGCCAGATGCTTGTTGACCTTCCACCAGCAGTTTGTTTACAACCCCTAGTGTAGATGGGTGGTAGTGTTAGAGGGTTAGAGGAGTGTGGTGTTGGGGGGGGGGGGGGGGGGGTAGTTTGGAGTGGAGGGAAATGCTACAGTTAATAAGTTTAGTTCAGAGATACAGTGCGGAAGCAGGGCCTTCAACCCACCGTCTGTACCAACCAGCAATCCTCGTACACTAGCACTATCCGACACACTTGGGACAATTTACAATCTTTTACCAAAGCTAATTAACTGTACGTTTTTGGAGTGTGGGAGGAAACTGGAGCACCCAGAGAAAACCCGCTCAGTCATGGGGAGAACGTACAAACTCCATACAGACAGCAGCCATTGCCAGGATCGAACCCGGGTCTCTGGCGTTGTAAGGCAGCAAATCTACTGCCGCCCCAAAGGTATGTGAAAGATAATATGTTATAGGGAAATAAGTGGGAGCATGGGATTGTTGGGAAGTTCTGAGACCAAATCACAATTTTATGTTCGGCCAGGATCTCCGAGAGGCTATTGCAATGCTGTCTGACATAATCAGTCTTCAGGCTAACACAACAACAGCAGGGCAACACGCTCCAGTCACCATCAATCAACAAGAATGTTAATAGGTTGAACACAGTAATTTACCTTTAAAATGGAAGGCGCCACTCCACAGACAACATTGTGGAGTTCCCACAGAACTGGTGGAACTGCATTCCAATACCCCTGTTATCAACACAGGGAAGGAATCCGAGATCTTGAGGACTGCAAGAGACCACAGATGCTGGAATTTTTGCTTTGTGATCCTAAGGATCATGGATTGTAGATGATGGATTAGGTTGAATCCAGAAGTAAACTCATGGAAGGTGCTTCTCTGATTAAAGTCTCTGCGATAAGCAAACAAAATAAACAACGTCAGGGAGAATTACAGCCAAGGTTTTTAGCAGCTGCCCTCCAAACAATGAAATCGTGATGCTGCTTTCAGCACTGCAAGGGAGCACAGATATCCCATTATCGTGGTTACAGATGTTTATCTTATGTTTATCTTACATCAGCCCATTGATTAGTGTGATTGGTGAAAGATTTGGAAAGGTTGTGAAGTGACTAGTTAAATTCGTTGATGGACAAAGGTCAAAGTGAAAATCACACCTTTAAATCAGGGGATTTAATATAAGAAACAATATTAAGCACGTTTTTTTCCCCTGGTTTCATCCTCTTTCTGCATAACTTCCAGAATTATCGTTCATTATTTATTCACTTAGCAGAAAACTGAGGAGCAGATGGCAATATCTATGAGTTTTATTCTTTGGTATTGTTATGCGGTGTGAACTTATTTTTGAGACATAATTCCTTACATTTAAAATATTGACATGTTGAGAAAATGTTAGGAATAATTACTTGACTTGTGATGTTAATCATTTTGAAAAACATTTAATACATTTTTTTTGTTGAAAGTAGAAATGTATGCGTGTGGAAATATTATGAACTTATACACAATAGCTTCTTATTTCAGATACTGAATTAATGCCAAAATTGCCTATTGATTGCTATCATTCAGTGCAATTTGTGCAATGCTTGTATTAATTTGATCCTTTCCCAGAAAGAGGCAAATGGAAGGAGAAATGGAAATTATTTCTATCGATAAAAGAAACAGAGTGATTTTTTAATGGAATTTATACGCGTGAAAGAGGAAAAAAGAATGTGGAACAATGGAAAAAAGATGAGAATCAACAATGACAAAGTGCAGAATAAGTGGGAAGGCAAGCAGACTTCACAAGGGGATTTCTGTTTGTTGGACAAAGAATGATCTCGGCAAAAGGTAGAAAGAAAAAGAAAATAGAAGCCACAGATGGGCCAATAATGGATTGACGTAAATCCAGCTTGATATTTCCAGCCCAAACATAAAATAAATCAATTTAATCAGACAGTGGACCAGTAAATGAAGTGTCCAGGTGCAATGCAATAATAATCTATCCTTCAGCACGAAAAGGTGTGTCTATGTGAACATCCAATCTTTGTCCCGCCCCATCCCCTGACATCAGTCTGAAGAAGGGTCTCGACCCGAAACATCACCCATTCCTCCTCTCCAGAGATGCTGTCTGACCCGCTGAGTGACTCGAGCATTTTGTGTCTACCTTCGATTTAAACCAGCATCTGCAGTTTTCTTTCCTACATAACTGGAACATATGTTACATAACCTATGTAAAGAACAGTCTGCAATCCATTGGATCTTTTTCATATGAATACTTTTAAAACGTTAAAACATGTAAACATAAGCACAATGTTGAATGACCAGATATACCATGTATATGTATTGCACTCTGTGTAGCGATCTCACTCTAAAATAAGGATACTAAAAATTCACTACAAATAGTTTCTAAGTCTGAAGAAGGGTAGCGCAGCGGTAGAGTTGCTGCTTTACAGCGAATGCAGCGCCGGAGACTCAGGTTCGATCCTGACTACGGGTGCTGCACTGTAAGGAGTTTGTACGTTCTCCCCGTGACCTGCGTGGGTTTTCTCCTAGATCTTCGGTTTCCTCCCACACTCCAAAGACGTACAGGTATGTAGGTTAATTGGCTGGGTTAATGTAAAAATTGTCCCTAGTGGGTGTAGGATAGTGTTAATGTACGGGGATCGCTGGGCGGCACGGACTTGGAGGGCCGAAAAGGCCTGTTTCCGGCTGTATATATATGATATGATATGATGATAAGGGTCCCAACCCGAAACGTTACCTATCCATGTTCTCCTGAGATATTGCCTGACCTGCTGAGTTACTCCAGTAATTTGTGCCTTTTATTTACTATAAATATTCACATGGTATTGTCTCTTGTCAAGTGATTACACTTGGTGATTTAAACTCACTAGTAAATGCCAGCCAAACATTGATCACAGAATTAACATTATGAAACTTATTTTCATATTCATATTTTTCATTTTCCTTACCAGATGGAAGGTGGCAATTAGACACATTTGAGAATATTTCAGCTGTCAAAGCAATCCCATTAATACCGATCTACTTATTTTCCTCTCATATATTTTCACTTGCGCATTGCAAATTCCCAATGTACTAAAAAGGAACTGCAGATGCTGGTTTATACCAAAGGTAGACACAAAATGCTGGAGTAACTCAGCGGGTCAGGCAGCATCTCTGGAGAAAATGGATAGGTGATGATTCTTCAGACTGAGAAAATATTCATAAAGTTATTTTCGAATGGGATCACCCACCATACAGTCAGACGAAGGATCCTAACCTGAAACTTCACCTATCCAGGTTCTCCAGAGATGCTACCTGACCCGCTGAGTTACTCCAGCATTTTGTGCCTATCCCAAGAACTCCCATACTGATTCTCTCACCTGCTTTCTACACTGGCGGTAATTGACAGTCGCTAATTAACAAGCCAATTAACATTGTCTTTCCGCTGACTGGATAGCAAGCAACAAAAGCTTTTCACTGTACCTCAGTACACGTGACAATAAACTAAACTGATAATAAACTAAACTGAACTGAGCATGTGCTTGGAATGTGAGATAAACTCAGATTACCTGAACAGTCAATGAGAGAACATGCAAACTCCGCAAAGACAGCATAGGAGTTCAGAAATGAATGCGAGTAATCGGATCTGTGAGGCAGCAGTGATACATGAGCCGCTCATGTCTTCATTTGGCTCCCACGCATGGACACTCTTCAAAAGCAGCTGTGAATGACTCTCTTTAGCGCACGTTTGCCTCTGAATCAGGAGGGAGTTGGTACAAGTGCTTCTCTGGAGATCTGAGCGCAATAATCTCGGCTGGCACTCTGGTGCGCTACTGAAGAGAAGCACTGATGCCATGACACCACTTGTATGAAAAGCTCAGTACCTTTGCTACAAAAAGCAGAGAATGTTGGAAACAATCAACGAGTCAGGCAGGATCTTTCGGAAAAAACCCAGTTAATGTTTCAGGTTGAAGACCCTACATTAGACCTGTGAAAGAGAGAAGAATGCAACACTTCAAAAGCACTTAATTTTCGGTAAAACGTTTTGGAAAACAATAAATACCTTTTATTTATGAGCTGGTTAAGCAGCTTTATGTTTTTTTAACATAAAATGTTTGGAAAACCTTTTTGTTTGGATGGCAGTCATGATGCAAATTCTGGGGTTGCAGAAGAACTGATATTTTACACAAATGACATTTCAACAGCTATTAGTTTATCCCATGGGATTCTGGATGCTGTGTATTAATTTAGAAACTGCACCAACAGTCGCTGGAGTAGTTGCGAAAGCATTTTAGACAAACATGTTTAAGTAGTCCATAAATTAATATCCTGTGACAAGCATTTTTCCCTGGTGTTGGTTCAAAGATTATATGAACTATATAATTGCAATATATATTTAGAAACAAATAACGGCCTTCATAAGGAGAGGATTTGAGCAGAGTAAAGAGGTCCTTCTGCACTTGTATGGAACCCTGGTGAGACCACATCTGGAGCATTGTGTGCAGTTTAGGTCTCCTAATTTTAGGAAGGACATCCTTGCTATTGAGGCAGTGCAGCATAGGTTCACGGGATGGCGGGACTGTCATATACGGAAAGATTAGAAAGACTGGGCTTGTATTCACTGGAATTTAGAAGGATGAGAGGGGATCTTATAGAAACGTATAAATTTATAAAAGGACTGGACAAGCTGGATCAGGAAAAATGTTCCCAATGTTGGGGGAGTCCAGAACCAGGGGCCACAGTCTAAGAATAAAAGGGAGGCCATTTGAAACTGAGGTGAGAAAAAACCCATTTCACTCAGAGAGTTGTGAATTTGTGGAATTCTCTGCTGCAGAAGGCAGTGGAAGCCAATTCACTGGATGACTTTAAAAGAGAGTTAGATAGAGTTCTAGGGGCTAGTGGAACCAAGGGATATGGGGAGAAGGCAGGCACAGGTTACTGATTGTGGATGATCAGCCATGATCACAATGAATGGCGGTGCTGGCTCGAAGGCCCAAATGTCCTCCTACTGCACCTATTTTCTATGTTTCTATGTTTCTAAATGGTTGGGAAGAGGGTTTATGATTGGACTATCAGTCAAGGTTTGGGTTTTTATTCCACTCCTAAACAACATTATATCAGTACATCGAAGACACTGCAAATAATTCTCATTCAAGCAGCGCTCTTAGCATTGAGGATGGATTGGTTTCATTTGAATTCTGTAAGTGGCTGATGTGGCCAAATTGAGATCTGCAGACTCTGCACAGGTGAGCTGCTGTGTGGGAGGGAATGTGCTCCATCCACTGTATTAACTTGACTTATGAGGACGGCACTGGGCCTCTACATGCTGGTGTTTAGAAGGATGAGGGGGGATCTCTTTGGAACGTAAGATAGACACAAAAAGCTGGAGTAACTCAATGGGACAGGCAGCATCTCTGGAGAGTAGGAATGGGTGACATTTCGGGTCGAGTCCTACCTCATTGAAACTAATCGAACAGTGGGTAGAGTGGATGTGGAGAGGATGCTTCCACTAGTGGGGGAGTCTAGGACTAGAAGTCATAGCGTCAGAATTAAAGGACGTTCCTTGAAGAAGGAGATGAGGAGGAATTTCTGAGGGTGTTGAATCTGTGGAATTCATTGCCACAGAAGGCTGTGGAGGCCGTCAATGGATATTTTTAAGGCAGAGATAGATAGATTCTTGATTGGTACGTGTGTCAAGGGTAATGGGGAGAAGGCAGGAGAATGGGGTTATGAGGGAGAGATAGATCAGCTATGATTGAAAGGCGGAGTAGACTTAATGGACCGAATGGCCTAATTCTGCTCTTATCACATGACCTTATGACCTTATGCATGTGTACTCTTGGTCAAGATACTTGAGAGTTTCAGTGCATTCTCCTTTCCATTTTGATTCCTCAGGGAACAGGGCTACCTCTGGAGAATTTAAGCATGTTATATTCTTTCCAGGAAGCCTTGAGAACTTCGGAAATATTTTCTTTGCTATTCTGGTAATTTCTTGCCACGTTAGAGCTTGGAATAGAGTGTCTCTTTTGGCCATCTGGTGTGACAGTCCATCGGAGCATAACCATGGTTGCAATTCTGGGGATGTCAGCTCACAGTTGGTTTGCTTATGAATTTGGAGAACTGAGAAGTGGCACCATTAATGATACTTTGAACAAGACCCTGAAAAATACATAATGTGCAGGAAGGAACTGCAGATGATGGTTTACACCAAAGATAGACACAAAATGCTGGAGTACTTCAGCGGGAAAGGCAGCATCTCTGGATAGAAGTATTGGGTGATGTTTCAGGTTGAGACCCTTCTTCGGATTGAGAGTCAGGGGAGAGGGAAAAGAGAGATATGGAAGAGTAAGGTGTGAAAACAAGAGATCAAAGGGGATGCAGTCAAGGAAAATGTTGAATTTAATAAGGAGGACAGTCAAACTAGTCGGGAAATTAGGAAGGGGGAGGGATGGAGAGAGAGGGAAAGCAAGGGTTACTTGAAGTTAGTGAAGTCAATATTTATACTGCTGGGCTGGAAGCTGCCAAAACAAAATATGAGGTGCTGTTCCTCCTATTTGCATTGGGCCTCACTCTGACAGTGGAGGAGGCCCAGGAACAGAAAGGTGGATATGTGAATGGGAGGGGGAGTCAAAATGTTTAGCAACCGGGAGATCATGTAAGTCAAGGCGGACTGAGCGGAGGCGTTCATAGTTTCCATAGTTTCAGGAACAACCTCTCAATGGATGCAGATTTGGTGAAACACACCATCACCTCCAGCCTACTGACTCAAGCTTTGGCTTTCTGAGGCCGAGTGTTTGCAAGGCCGCAAGCCTCATTTTATCTCCACAATAACATTGTCTATTGATACGAACAAGGTGTCCCAAGGAGCTGCACAATATCATTGTCAAATTAAAGATGGCGCAGCAGATGCATATTGGGGACGGTGACCGTAATTTGGAGTGATAATTTTGCTCTGGACCTCTGATATGTGGTAACCCACTCTCCTCCGATCCTGCTGGCTGTAGCTGCCTTGGAATGTAACCTACATTTCAAACTGGAAGGAAGCTCTGACGGGTAAATTAAGCCATCATCTGCCCCTGCACTTGGAGACAACTGACGTAGCTTCCCGCAGCATTAAACAAACCACACATCACATTAATTGCAAGCATTGTTCCCAGGTTGGTTAGTGTGAACATGATGTGATTATTTCACACAGGCTTTTCCATTTCACTTTTTGCTAATGCCCACAGTATCTGGACCACAGCTGTCTCATAACTGACTGGGGACTCCAGCTGCCTTCCCAGTCCCATTGATCATGGCTGACATTGAAACATGGTGGTCACTGAACTCCAGCATCAAGGCACGCGCTTCCCAATTGTGGCATCCTCGAAAATTGACTAGAGGCAAGAACTGGTGAGGTGTGACACATATTTTAAACCTATTTAAACATATGGAGCTGTGTTTATTTTTACGAGTGTCAGAGAAGGTTCTAATTTTAAACGAAAATCACTGACTTTCACCTTAATTCGCTTTTGAAGTTGCCGTGGGCAAAAATGGTTGGTGCTGTAAAATGCATGCTGGGAGCGGGAAGCACAATTAACCCATGGCCGTTTGACCCAGTAAAGGATGTTCTCACCTCACTGACATGAATGTAGCATCCCGTCATCATTAATCCTGTTGTTTATTGCCTTAGTGCATGGCCAATGTCCAGTTTAGTTATCTCTGAATCCAAATTCTCTAGCCACCATGGATTGTGTGTAGCTTAATCTTCTGGATCAGCCTACCATGAGATCACCTTGTCATATGCCTTACCAGAGTCCATGTAGAATGTGAACTATATCTACTGCCCTACCCTCATCACCTTCATCGGTTCTTCAAAAAACTCAATCAAGTATCCATGGATAGGACAGGTTTGGAGGGATATGGGCCAAACACAGGCAGATGGGACTAGTGTAGTTGGGACATGTTGGCCGGTGTGGGCAAGTTAGGCTGAAGGGCCTTTTTCCACACTGTATGACTCTATGACAATGACAAAGTTTGTAATACATACCTGTGTTATGTCCCACGCTAAGGCATGCCGACTGTCCCTATTTAGCCTATTCTCTTCCAAATGCCAGTAAATGTTATCCCGAAGAGTTATTTTTACAAGAGTGTAATAATAAAAAAAAATTTAATACATATTCTGCGTTTTTAAGTACCTTTACTCTGCTTATCCAGACAAAGCTTAACAGCCAAATAAGAGTTCTCACCATTACGCCAAGCACATTCTAAAGGGTCCACTCCCAAAGCATGCCAAGTACCTACACTTCCAAATGCACAGGAAGGTTTCGAGCGCCATTTAATTGTTTAAAGTTATAAAAACCATCTTGGCACAGATGAGGGTTCGGTTGTGGACGGTGTCCCACATCTGCAGCAAGCTCTCAGGGCTGAGCTAGTGGATGACCAGCAGGTTCTTGTAGAAGCAAGGATCGCTGTTCATCGGGCTGACCCACAGCTTGACGATGCCAAACGTCCTGAAAGCATTCCCTACCCCTGATGTGAGGCTCAACAGCCTATAATTTCCTAGATTATTCCCTATTTATCTTCTTAAACAAAGGAACAATATTGGTTTATTCACAAAATGCTGGAGTAACTCAGCAGGTCAGGCAGCATCTCGGGAGAGAAGGAATGGGTGACGTTTCGGGTCGAGACCCTTCTTCAGACTGGTCATCTGGAACCTCACCATTGTATGTAGAGGGTACAAAGATCTTCATCAAGGTCTCAGCAATCTTCTCTCTTGACTTTTTCAAAAACCTGGGATAGATCCCATAAGACCCTGGGTTCTTATCCTACTTAATGATATCCAAGAGACCCAAAATCCCCACCTTGATTTCAAAATGTCCTAAAATATTAGTTTACCCCATACTGATCTCACAATCGAACTATCATTCTCTCCTCCGCCTATATTACATGGCTTTGTTTACTGTTTCATGTGGCCTGGATTGTATGGTGTCCCCACATTGTGAGATGCCTCTCACACTCCTTGTCTGTGGAACTTACCCTCCCTCTAACCTGTTCACGGATGTGGGAATGTGCTAATTAACAACAAACACAGCATGGGAATTGATTTGAACTGGAAATTACAAATATCTGGTAATCTGCTAATCAATACCAGTGATAAGATGATGTTCGCTCAGCGACTCTGATAACAGATCAGTTTCTAATCACGGCAAGATACTGTGAGTGCTGGAAATTGGAAAGGAAACAAAAAAATGCTGGAAAACGCTCGGCTGTGTGTGCAAGTGGATGGAAGCATCAGATTTCTGCAATGCCAACCTCCCCTAAACCGAAATGGTGGTGCATTTAACAATAAAGCAAAAGCAAAGAACTGCAGATGCATCGAGCAAATGCCACCGGAACTGCTGAAGATTGCTGCCATTTCCTGCTTTTATTTTGTCCTTCAATAAAATCAGAACTGTGCCTAGTTCCTGAACTGTTTGTCCTACTAAAAGGACTGCCTGTCCTTGCTGAAAGAGTCTCTCCTCAGAGCTAGCATAGTTTCACAGTTGAACACTCCATCATTTTCACGTTCTTCACACTGCAGTTGTTGTAAGTAAAAGACCATGAACAACAGGGACCACCTGTGAGGTATTTGCCGATGTGTAGAAGGACTATCAGGATATTTGTCTCGTTGAAATTAGGCTGCTCACAAAATGATGCTCTCTCTCTTTTTCTCTAGTTTAGTTTAGTTTAGTTTAGTTTAGAGACACAGCATGGAAACAGGCCCTTCGTCCCATCAAGTCCGCGCTGACCAGCGATCCCCACACACTAATACGACCCTACACATGCACGGGACAATTTACAATTTTATCAAGCCAATTAGCCTTTGGAGTGTGCGAGGAAACCGGAGCACCCAGAGAAAACCCACACAGGTCATGGGGAGAATGTACAAATTCCACACAGACAGCACCCATAGTCAGGGTCGAACCTGTGTCTCTGGCACTGTAAGGCAGCAACTTTACCACTGCACCACTGTGCCACCATTGTTGAAGATTATCATGACAGAATAAACAAACCATCCAGAATAAGTATGAAATATTGTCTGAATTTGATACAAGTAAGATGCAAGGGTGCATCTTTGACCCAGCTAACTTGGGATTTGTAAAACACTCAATTTAGCATGCTCATTGAGTCAAACATGGACAATGTATGAATTTGGAGCTGGAGTAAGCCACTCAGCCCTTCATGTCTGCTCTGGCATGGTTTATTCAAAATGAGATGACCTTCGAGCAATTGTAACATACCACCCATCTTGTTATCTATAATAGACACTCCAGCTTTTTGTGTCTACAATACAATATATCTTTATGACAATAAAGATATATTGTATTGTAGACACAAAAAGCTGGAGTAACTCAGCGGGCCAGACAGCATCTCTGGAGAGAAGGAATGGGCGACTTTTCAGGTCGAGACGCCTCTTCAGAAAGGTCACCCATTTCCTCCCTCCAGAGATGCTGCCTGTTCCGCAGTGACTCCAGCTTTTTGTGTCTCTCCAGTTTAAACCAGCATCTGCAATTCCTTCCAACACATTGTTATCTACAATATGGATTATGTGTAACGTTTGCCTGATGAGTTGCAGATTATGATGTTCAGCGGAGGTCAAGAAAATCCTAAATTTCACTGCAATTTTTAATTGCACCCTCACCCTTCCCTGCCTCCCATGGTTTTCTGGAAATCTGGAGAGTGAAACTTGACATTATTGACTGATCCTGGGAGAGGCAGTTTTGATCTTGGCTCTGAGATAGCTTCTGAGAACTGGATTTTCCCAAATTGTGCCTAAGGAATCAATCATGTAATGTGACTTAAACAGAGTTTGCTACAAAATCAACAGCTTAACTACCTCAGACTATGAACTGCAATTGAATGTGGTTAACCATCTGTGAAACGGCCTTGGAGATTTCTGCCAAATCCAGCCTGATTTCTCATTGTCTGTGAAATTTAAACCTGCTGTCTCAACAGAATGCAAGGTCAATTTGAGATTACAAAGCCTTCTACATGGCGTTGAATTTTGCTTTATCCGACTAACAGGAAATGGGCCATTTAGACAAGAACATGTCATGTCTACTTAGGTCTAGACCCTTTTCCTGTTTATCTCCACTGCTACTAGGCTGTTTTTTGGCGTTGACCAGTTTCTATGGTGTCAATGGCTGGGTTAAAGTCTTTTTAGGGAAAATTGGTGGATTCAGCAAGTACACCCAGCTGAATTACGGCAACCCTGCCAGTAATCAGATCTAATCATTGAAGGAGCTACAAGAGACTATGGATGCTGGAATCTGATGCAAAAAACAACTGCCGGAGGAACTCAGTGGTCAAGCAGAAGGGATGGTCAATCTTTGGGATCCGAGATCCGGCATCAGGAACTCTGTATCAATAACATCATTACACCACTACTTCCAGTTATTCCAATTCCAAATATAAAAGAGATAAAGAGAGACGCAAAAAGCTGGAGTAACTCAGCGGGACAGGCACAGCATCTCTGGAGAGAAGAGAAGGGTTTCGGGTCAAGACCCTTCTTCAGATAAAGAGAGAGTTTAGTTTAGTCTATTGTCACATGTACGGGGCACAGTGAAAAGTTTTTTTTGTTGGGTGCTGTACAGGCAAAGGAAAGACTACACATGATTACAAACAAGCCAACCACAGTAGACAGAAACAGGATAAGAGGAATAATGTTCAGTGCAAGTCAAAGTCCACGAAGGCTTGATTAAAGATAATCCAATGAGGTAGATGGTAGGTCAGGACCACACTCTAGTCGGTGATAGAATAGTTCAGTTGACTGATAACATGTGGGAAGAAACTGTCCCTGAATCTGGAGGTTTTTTGCTCTTGTCAGATGGAAGAGGTGAAGAGGGATTGTCCGGGGTGAGACTTGTCCTTGATTATGCTGGTGGCCTTGCTGAGGCAGCAAGAAGTGCAAATGGCGTCAAAGGAAGCAAGACAATTGTAACTGGAGGGAGGATGTTCTGAGAGCGGGAAATACAAATGTTAATTTTCCCCATTCCCACCCATCCCTCAGTTCATCTGTTACTGAAAAGCCTCATTGACGCCTTTGTTACCTCCAGTCAAGATTATTCAAGAGATAACAACTTGTTTCATGTTGCACCTTTTATTTGCTGCTAACTGTCCTGGGGGCTTTCACAGGAGCACTATATCAGGCAAGATTGGGCATTGCCCACATAGATCGTTGGCCAGGTGCTCAAAAGCTCGGCTGAAGAATTTTAATTGCACCACTAAGGGTGATTGTATCTTCAGCTGCCAAAACAATAGGCTTTGGAAATTCCTTTTAAATCAGCCTAAATTGCAAACTCCCTTTTCACTTTGAAAAGACTGCTTAAAGCCTGCCTCAGAACAAGCATTTGGTCATCTGCTCTAATATCTCCCTTATTGGCCTCAATGTCGAATGTTATTTGACAATGCCTCAGTGAAGTGCCTAGGGACATTTTACAACGTTACATAAGTACATGCTGCCATTGTTCAACCTCTGCACCTTTCTCTGTCATCAAAGCATTCCTTAATCTGACCTCTTTGATCAAATACTCCATGACATGTCCTAAAATGCAATTCGGTGTCAGATTTTGCCTGCTAATAATCTCACGAATCACCTGTAGCTCCATTAATGCGTTGGAGGCTCTTCGTCACCTTCTCTCCAGAGATGCTGCCTGACCCGCTGAGTTTCTCCAGCTTTTTGTGTCTATCTTTGGTTTAAACCAGCACCTGCAGTTCCTTCTTAAACAAATACAGAGAGTGGTTCATGGATGAATGGAGGAAATCATCAATGGTTCAACATGAGGTGCTTATTTTATAGACAATAGACAATAGACAATAGGTGCAGGAGTAGGCCATTCGGCCCTTCGAGCCAGCACCACCATTCAATGTGATCATGGCTGATCATTATCAATCAGTACCCTGTTCCTGCCTTCTCCCCATACCACCTGACTCCGCTATCCTTAAGAGCTCTATCCAGCTCTCTCTTGAATGCATTCAGAGAATTGGCCTCCACTGCCTTCAACGGTTCTTTATCGTCACGTACGCACAACACATTGAAGTTCGTTTCTCCCACAAATGCATGGTTGCCATATTTTGCCGCCGTTTACAGAGAAAAAAATCCAAAGGTAAGTAGGTGAAAGACGGAAAGAAAACCAGACCGGAGCATTGCGGACGTGCGATCAGACTCTGCGAAAGACAGGGACACGTTATTCATTTACGCGGACAAGAGGTTGAGAGGCCTATGAGATATCTCAAGGCCGTGACCGAGCCACGTCCAGGTCAGACCTGATGAGCTACATTGCACCAATGCCTGCTTCATGTGTTGAACAAAGGCATCGGGGAATTTCATCAATCCAAGTAATTTCAAATGAATAATTAACATAATGTAAAGAGAGAGCTGAGGAGTGAAATGATGCACTAGATACTGATAATGCAGCATGTTAATTCCTTTACACGGTTCATGGATCCCAACCTCCTCCACGCTCCCTCCCCCACCCCCCCCTCCCCCCCCCCCCCCCCCCCCCCCCCCCCCCCCCCCACATCGTCTCAGTCTGTGCGGTGAAAGTGATATGCAAACACGTTCACTGTCAGACAAGGGACAAGTTTGAAAGGTTAGAAAGGTCATGTCTCGGGGGAGGGAGTGCACTTTATATTGCAGGCACTCTCCAACGCAAGGCTACCCGGCAATTATAAAGGCTGAATATCAGCAAAGATGTGAGGGGAGGAAAAAGTACAATAAAAAGGAATCTGTGATTTAGTGAAGTTACCTCAGCTCAAAAATATAATGTGACATGGATAACCTTCACGATCCAGGCCTGTACATCAAGTCCTGGCAGAAAATATAGAACCAGCTTTATTTATAGTTAGTTTAACCCTTCCACACAGTGTACATTCAATCTAGAGGATCTCGACATTCCCAATGCTGCTTGATTTCAAAGCGCCTTACATTTCCTTTCTTTTGCGGAATGATATTTTTATGCCTTTCAGGAGGTTAATGTCTTACTTGTGTGTGGTGAGAGACCCAGAGGATTTTTTTTCCCTGTGGACAGTAATCTATTAGAAGCTCCTCTGCCCAGTATGTCTTGCCGGGGTTTTATAATATTAATTTCTGTGTTTATCATCTTCACCGACAGACTGTATTTAGATCTCTCTCTCTTTCTCTCCCTCTCTCTCTCTCTCTCCCTCTCTCTCTCTCTCCCTCTCCCTCTCTCTCTCTCTCTCTCTCCACTCAGAAATAAATCTAGGCAGACATCAACACAGGTAACAAAAATAGGCAAACACAAACACGGAGACAAAAACAGGCAGACAGAGACAGGCAATGTGTATTTTTGGCTTCAGTTGTAACCTACAGGGCACACATTTGTTTGTAGTGATACTGCAAGAACCCTATTATTATTCTACTTAAGCTGTAGATGGAATGAAATGATATGAAATGAAATGATATGACTCCTTGATTACACAGTGACACCATTCACCTTGTAATCTTTTATCATACAGTTATGCACTGCCTGGTTTCTTTCACTGTCCCCAATGATGCTGCTGCTTCTTGTTCTCAGGCCATCCCACTGAACCCGCTAATGGAGGATAAGTGGAGTCAATGACTGGTCCTGCCTTTGTCCCTTTGTGCCGAAAGCCTTTTCAGTGCTGCAGTGCTTCAGGCATTTGGAGGTTCTTATGTGGTGTTTTTCCCCCCCCCCTTTTGTTATTCTGCCTGATGTGATCTGTACTCTCTCCCTTCCCACTGATTGTTGATTCATCTCTTTCTGTTCTCATTTGCAACAGACTCGTCAGAGGGAACATGTCATCTCAATGAGACAGATGAACTGCATTCACTGAGGATGATAGGACAAGCAATGCAGCCTCCTTTTAAACAATCAGCAAAACCAACTCATCTGTCAGTGTTGACTCATTCTCTCCAGACCAGCTTACGAAGGCAATGCATCATGACTGCTTTTTGCCAGAGGTCCTGGCTAATATTCACAGTGTATTTATCAAATCCCTCAGAGCTGGGAGAGTTGAACAGATGCATGGAAAAGCACATTTTTACCTTGGAAAGACACAAAATGCTGGAGTAATTCGGTCTTTAGTCAGAGGCTGGTGAATCGGTGGAATTCTTTGCCACAGAAGGATGTAGAGGCCAAGTCAGTGGATATTTTTAAGGCGGAGGTAGATAGATTTTTGATTAGCGCAGGTGTCAGAGGTTATGGGGAGAAGGCAGGAGAATGGGGTTAGGAGGGAGAGATAGATCAGCCATGATTGAATGGCGGAGTAGACTTGATGGCCGAATGGCCTAATTCTACTCCTATCTTATAGGAGTGTCTTAACCTTATGACCTTCAGAGGGACTAGCAGCATTCCTGGAGAATGTGTAGGAAAGAACTGCAGATGCTGGTTTACACCAAAGATAGAGACAAAATGCTGGAGCAACTCAGCGGGTCAGGTAGAAGACAAAATGTGTAGGAAGGAACTAGCATCTCTGGAGAAAAGGAATAGGTGATGTTTTGGGTCGAGACCCATCTTCAGGCTGAAGGAAGGGCTTGACCCAAATCCTTACCAATCTAGCATCCTTGGAGAACATGGATAAGTGACGTTTTGTGTCGGGACCCATCTTCATGTTGTCCTGAAATACGACCCGAAATGTCACCTATTCATATTCTCCAGGGATGCTGCCTGACCTTCTGAATTACTCCAGCATTTTGTGTCTGTCCTTGGTAAACTAGCATTTGCAGTTCCTTGGTTCTTGATGTTTACCTCAATGCTTTCTTGATGTAAGGTTTATTAAAACTGCAGGAGAGTGGATTTTCCTTGGAAATCACCTTTCTCTGTACGAATCTTCTGAATGCAACCATGTTTAAGGTGACCAATCTTTTAATAAGTCTTTCGACTTTCCTGCCTAAGAGTCCAAAAAGAAAACCTGATATCACGTGGCGATGTTAATCATATTCATCTCATAATGCTTCAGTGAGGCTTGTAGTTCCAACACTGTGGCTCAACAACTGGGATTTGGCTGACCTTGGATGCGGAGTGTAGTTTCCATGGATTGAACGGCTTCCCATTAGTTCTGAAGATTAGCTCCACTCCAGGGAGAGGTTTGTTCAAGGTGAAATGCGGCATTAGAGCGAGAAAGATTCAAAGATGTGATGGGGCAGTGATGCATGCTTGTTTGACATTTGTTAATTAGGGTCAGCATTCTCTATATCTGCCAGACACATATCTCTGACCAACCCGTTCCCCTCGACAATAAAAGTTTACAGAGACCCTGGGAAAAGTGGACAACTTCTCATATCAGGAGCCGACACTCGGCGAAGCTGAACTGACACAAAAAGCTGGAGTAATTCAATGGGTCAGACAGCATCTCTATTCTAAGGAATCGAGACCCTTCTTCAGACAAAGACCTTCTCGGTTAAGGTGACACTGATGACAAAATTTGCCCACCCTTCCAACACACCGGCACAGCACTTGGTCAATTGAAGAAAAAGGTGTTTTGAGATCAAGCCCTCAGAGTTTAATGGCGCAGCGGTAGGGTTGCTACCTTACAGCGGGTTCGATCCTGGCTAAGGGTGCTGTCTCTATGGGAGTTTGTACATTCTCCATGTGATCATGTGGGTTTTCTCTGTGTGCTCCGGTTTCCTCCCACATGCCAAAGACGTACAGGTTTGTAGGTTAATTGGCTTCTGTAAATTGTAAACTGTCCCCAGTGTGTAGGAATGTGCTAGTGTATGAGGTCGGTGTGGATTCAATGGGCCAAAGGGTCTGTTTCTATGCTGCCACTCTAAAGTTAATACTAAATTCATGTTCTATGGACAGTAGTGATCCCTACCTTCTACAAGTCTCTGAAAGCTGAATTTCCTATGGTGGATAGGTCAAACTACTGGAAAAAATGCCAGCTATGTCATCTCTGCAGACACGGGGTACTGATTGTGATGATCAGCCATGATCGCATTGAATGACAGTGCTGGCTCGAAGGGCTGAATGGCCTACTCCTACACCTATTGTCTATTGTCTATTGTCTATTAAGATGCCCTGCCTTGACTCCCTAGTTACATTTAGCGAGAAGCTCACATTGTTTATGTCCAAAGTCAGAGTCCCAAAACTGAGATTCCACTCAGAGAATTAGCACGGGAAAAGATTACCAGAAGGACAAATGAAAAAATTCAAAATATGCCGAAGGTTTCACTGAAATTAACAATATTCCCAAACGACACCTGGGAATTCCTAGCCCATGACCACTCAAGAAGGAGAAGGGGCACTTGGGATGGCAATGAGACTCTCAAAGCCGTGAATCAGAACAACACAGATGCCCTGTGTAAATCCCAGAAGGGTCATATTACCTCACAGTTTCCACACTCATCTGCCTTTTGGGCACCTCACACCCCTTCTATGGAAGAATCTGCAATTCCCACAAACCCACAAAACCAGAATGGAAGACACAATGAACTACAGATGTGCTGGAATCTTGCGTAGTACACAAAGTGCTGGAGTAACTCAACGGATCTGGTGGTATCCCTGGAGGACGTAGAAATGTGAAGTTTCAGGGCAGGACCCCTTTTCATACTGACTGTGGTAGAGGAGGGAGAAAGCTGGAAAAGAGGTGTGGATGGGACAAAGCCTCCCACCAATATTTTATTTATTTATTTTGTTTTTTTTTCTCTTCTCCTCCCCCCCACGATTTTGCCTGTAGCCAACTATCACCCACTCCAGGTGCATACCCATTTCCCCAACTATCTCCCCACCACCCCTCGCCCTTTCTAGTTCTATCCCTTCCTCTGGCTTTACCTTCCACCTCTTTTACTTCTCTACTCATCTGACACTCTTTTGTCTACTTGTCTCCTTTTTGTCTCTTTCAGTTCCCTCGTCATCCTTTTCTCACCCTATTATCTCAAACCTTTGTCCAACCATCTGCTAATCCATTTAACACTTGTGTGGGAAGGAACTGCAGATGCTGGTTTACACTGAAGATAGACATAAAAAGCTGGAGTAACAGCGGGTCATGCAGCATCCCTGGAGAAAAGGAATAGTTGATGTTTTGAGCTGAGACCCTTCTTCAAACACCTATTCCTTTTCTCCGGAGATGCTGCTTGACCGCTGAGTTACTCCAGCTTTTTGCATCCATCTATCACTTGCCGGGTTTTATCCTGCCCCCCTCCACCTCTTTTTCAGCTTTCACTCCCCTACTACAATCCGAAGAAGGGTCCTGACCTGAAACATCACCTATCCATGTCCTCCAGAGGTGCTGCCTGACCTGCTGAGTTACTCCAGCCATTTGTATTCTGAACCACAGTGGAATAAAGTTACTCTGGATTCTACGTAATTATTCAACAAAAATGTTGGTCACTATGGCTTCATGGCGATTGAGCAATTTGATTTGAATGGTGGGAGTTTGTAACATTCCCCCACAGAGAGTAGTTGTGATGATTACAATTGATGCATGTAAACTATATGTAAACTACATAGGAGAAAGGAAGGAGAGAATGAGATGAAACAAAATGGTGGGAGGCCTTGGAGATGCATTAACACTGGGCCTGCTTCTGTTGTAATAACTTTGCAGCTTTTGGCCATGCTGCCTATTTACATTTGCTGCATCCACTGCACAGAATAATGAAATGGGAGACAAGAGCCAGAGAACATCATAGAAGGCAGAGGGAAAGTGGGATCAGCATTTGGAAGAAGGCCAAGGAAGTCAAGAGCCTAGAATAACGTGGGGACAGGCCAGCAGCAGATTGGTGTGCACTCTTGACTGAGCTGCATTACAAAGCACTTAAACACAAGAGAGCTCTTACAATCAAATCCCAACCAAGGACCCAATTTTGCAGAGTTATACATAAGCACAAAGAATAAATCAGCATGACCCTCAAAATGTTGAATTAAATATGGATAATTCTGCCAATTCAGCCCAAGCAGGGTTAAGAATACAGTTGCTCATTATGGGGATAAACATTTATACAAACAGCTAATGTGCGAGATGTGCAATGTGAGATTGTGGAGTACATGGATGGACAGGTACATGGATAGGACAGGTTTAGAGGGATATGGGCAAACGCAGGCAAGTGGGATTAGTGTAGATGGGACATGTTGATTGTTGTTGGCCAAGTTGGGCCAAATGGCCTGTTTCCACACTGTATGACTATGACCTTTTTGACCTTAATAATATCTGTCCTGGCAAGGAACATATGACTGGATTGCATTCCATTCATACGCTCGTGGCATGCCGCATGCAATATTGTCATGTCATGTCTGCAATACATGGGGGATAATTAGAATAAGAATGATCAAAACATGAACATGGGCTTGAAATAAGAATCACATCGATAGTGTTTTATCAAGTATTTTCTGTGATGTCCTTGAAAGCATTTCTCAAAATGACATCCATACTCAGATGTAATGTCAGCAAGCTAAAACTCACATGAATTAAATATTTGAATGTAGTTAAATACCAGAGATTGCATTGAACAGAGATCTGATCTTGTTTTATCCCCGAGGTAATGTGGAATGGTTATTAATTTATTGAATTTTTATTTATTATATTATCTACATGCATTGTGTTTACAGGACTGCTATGCTGCTGCAAGTAAGAATTTCATTGTTTCGTTGTCAATACAATTAAACAACATTTAAGCACTCTTGACTCTTGGGCTCCAGGAGGCTATGTTGGGTTTAGTAGCGCTGTTTGCTGGGAAGCCCAATGTGAACTGGCATGGAAAGAGCACTGCACTTTCTGGAGTGAATTGTTGGCACATAGTATATACAGTTGTAGGTGCTGGGAAGTGCACAGTTAATGTCGGATGGTAAAACGTGGGAAAGGCAGGTCATGGCATTAATCAGCATGCAAACCCCTTAACACAGGATCTGATGCTACCTGACCCGCTGAGTTACTCCAGCATTTTGCGTCTATCTTCTGCTGTTTTGGAGTTCAGCACTCTGGCTGATGTCTTGACTTAATCTTTTATGGCTGAGTACATATTAAGCTTTGGGAGAGCTAGAGTCAAAGAGTCATAGAGTGACACAGTGTGGAAACAGGCCCTTCGGCCCAACTCGCCCACACCGGCCAACAGTGTCCCAGCTACACTAGCCCCACTTGCCTGCGCTTGGTCCATATTGTTCCAAACCTGTCCTATCCATGTACCTGGCTAAATGTTTCTTAAACGACAGGATAGAAACAGCCTCAACTACCTCCTCTGGCAGCTTGTTCCATACACCCACCACCCTTTATGTGAAAAAGTCACCCCTTGGATTCCTATTCAATCTTTTCCCCTTCACCTTGAACCTATGTCCTCTGGTCCTCGATTCCCCTACTCTGGGCAAAAGACTGTGCATCTACCTGGTCTATTCCTCTCATGATTTTGTACACCTCTATTGGATCTCCCCTTATCCTCCTGGGAATAGAGACCCAGCCTACTCAACCTCTCCCTATAGCTCACACCCTCTAGTCCTGGCAACATCCTCGTAAATCTTTTCTGAACCCTTTCAAGCTTGGCAATATCTTTCTTATAACATGGTGCCCAGAACTAAACACAATATTCTAAATGCGGTCTCACCAACATCTTATACAATTGCAACATGACCTCCCAACCTCTATACTCAATACTTTGACTGATGAAGGCCAAAGTGCCAATAGCCTTTTTGACCACCTTATCTACCTGCGACTCGACCTTCAAGGAACCATGCACCTGTTCTTCTAGAACCCTCTGCTCTACAACACTACCCAGAGCCCCTCCATTTACTGTATAGGTCGTGCCATGTCCCAAAATGCAACAACTCACACTTTGTATTAAATTCTATCCACCATTCCTCCGCCCACCTGGCCAATCGATCCAGATCCTGCTGCAATCGTTTACAACCATCTTCACTATCTGCAAAACCACTCACTTTTGTATCATCAGCAAACCTGCTAATCTTGCCCTATATGTTCTCATCCAAATCATTGATGTAGATGACAAACAGTAACAGGCCCAGCACCGAAACCTGAGGCACACCACTAGTCACAGGCATCCAGTCTGAGAAGCAACCTTCCACCATCACCCTCTGCTTCCTTCTATGGAGCCAATTTGCTATCCATTCAGCTCTCTCCTTGAATCTCATGCGATCTAACCTTCCTGAGCAGCCAACCATGTGGAACCTTGTTGAACGCCTTATTGAAGTCCATGTACACAACATCTACAGCTCTGCCCTCAGCATCCTTTTTGGTCACGTCTTCAAAAAAATCAATCAGATTTGTGAGAAACGACCTCCCACGTACAAAACCATGCTGACTATCCCTAATTGGCCCTTGCACATCCAAATGCCTGCATATCCTATCCCTCAGAATACTCTTCAGTAACTTACCAACTACAGATGTTAAGCTCACCGGCCTATAGTTCCCAGCATTTTCCCTGCAGCCCTTCTTGAAAAGAGACACAACATTTGTCCCCCTCCAGTTTTCCGGCACCTCTCCTGTATTTAAGAATGACTCGTAAATTTCAACCAGGGCTCCCACAATTTACTCTCTAGTTTCCCACAATGTCCTCGGATATATCAGATCAGGCCCTGGAGATTTGTCTACCTTCAAACACGACAGTACCTTCAGTACTTCTTCGACAGTAATCCCGACTGCTCTCTAGACACTCCAGTGACTGCTCCACTTTCCTCCGTCCTACTGTCTTTCTCCTCGGTAAATACAGAGGAGAAATACTCAATTTAGGACCTTGCCCATCTCCTGTGGCTCCACACAGAGGTGACCGCTTTGATTCCTGAGAGGTACCACTCTCTCTCTAGTCACCCTTTTCCCCCTTATGTATTTATAAAATCTTTTGATAACCACTACCCCAACATCCCCAGCCTGTGCTAAATTAAAGGCCTCTCATTGCAGGTAGATTTCTTCTGCCTGTTGCTATAATTCTACAATTTGTTTACACATTTGTTTTAAATTGGAAGAACAGGGTAGCAGAAAAATACTGCAAGCTGACCTCAGGGCCCCTGCTGCACACTTCAGTTGCTGCATTAGTGCATGCATGCATTAGACAGCATTCCCCTCAAAATACAGCGTGACTGGAAGGACGTCTTGCAGGCGGAAGCTGGCAGTAGGAGAGGACAGTTTAGAGTGGAAGTCTCTGATCTGGATCTTAAAGAGGCCTAACTGGTGAGATGTCTGTGCTTTAAAAAGAATAATCTCAGGTAAAAATGTTTATCTGTTGCAGATACAGCTGCAACCTTGGAATAGGGTGAGAATTACACTGTTATTGATTGTCAAGGTGACCGATATTTTGCATCTGGCTCCATCCAGATTATAAAGGGACTTAATTGCTATTTCTCATGGTTCAAGGTTCGCTGATTGTCTCTATTCAAGGGGCGTTAAAAAGGCTTTTAGATAGGCACGTGGATATGCGGAGAATGAGAGATAGGGATCACATGCAGGTGGATTAGGCATCATGTTCAGCACAGATATTGTGGGCTGAAGGGCCTGTTCCTGTGCTGTACTGTTCTGTGTACCATGTTGAAAGGTGTGATTAAGCTAGAGAGAATGCCAAAAAAATCACTGGGATGTTACATAGATTGTAGGGTGCGGGTTATCAGGATGGATTGGATTAGTTGGATCTGTTTTTCCTTGAGCGGTGGAGTCATAGAGTCAAACAGCAAGGAAACAGGCCCTTCAGCTCAACTTGTCCACGTCGACCAACATGTCTTACCTACTACCTTAGTCCCACCTGCCTGTGTTTCGCCCATATATCTCTAAACCTGTCCGACCCATACACCTGTCTAAATGTTTCTTAAACACTGCGATAGTACCTGCAATAGTATTGGAGGCTTGAGAGATGACATGATAGAGACCTATCAAAATATGAGAGACATAGATTAGGAAGATAGTCAGAGTCTGATTCCCATGGTAGGCGTGTTCAAAGCTAGAGGGAATGACTCTCGGGAAAGAGAGAGGAAGTTTGCAGATCTGAGAGGTCAATTTTTCCACTTGGTGTAATTGGATTGAGCTGCCAGAGAAGGCAGGAACAGTAACATTGTTTCCGAGGTACTTGAATGGGCAGGACCTACAGGAAAATGGAATTAATGCAGGCAAGTGGAATTAGTATTTGTAAAATCACATCAGTCAATGCCCGTAATTTTGTTGTGCATGCGATGCTTTTAATCTGCAAATCTGTTCTCAGGTCAGCATGTCAAACACAAAGCAGGCACTGGTTAACGAGAGCTATTCATTAATGACACGGCTCATGACTCTGGAGCATAATTTTCCTGGACACATGGGACTGTGGTGTTGGAGTTGACAATAACTACACTGACACTCGCAGTGGGGTCAAATGTCTTGATGTGGTTTATTTATGATGAAGGACAACAGTGACAAGAAGGTCCTGGGTCGTATGGGGGAACAGTCCCTCGTCGGCAGTGAGGAGGCTCTGGCTAACTTGGATTTGTTCCAGCAGATCACTTTGGCCTCAAGAGTTAGATTTAGCTCTTAGGGCTAAAGGAATCAAGGGATATGGGTAAAAAGCAGGAACGTTTTGTAAGACGTTGGTGAGACCACGTTTAGAATATTGTGTTCAGTTCTGGTCACCATGTGAAAGGAAAGATATTGTCAAGCTTGAAAGGGTTCAGAAAGGATTTACGAGGATGTTGCCAGGATTAGAGGGTGTGAAATATAGGGAGAGGTTAAGTTGGCTGGGTCTCTATTCCATGGAGCATAGGAGGATGAGGGGAGATCTTATGGAGGTATACAAAATCATGAGAGGAATAGATCGGGTAGATGTGCAGTCTTTTACCCAGAGTAGGGGAATCGAGGAACAGAGGACATAGGTTCAAGGTGAAGGGGAAAAGAGTTAATAGGAATCCAAGGGGTAACTTTTTCACACAGAGGGTGGTCGGTGTATGGAACTATCTGCCAGAGGAAGTAGTTGAGGCTGGGACTATCCAAGCGTTTAAGAAACTGTTGGACAGGTATATGGATAGGACAGGTTTGGAGGGTTATGGACCAAGCGCAGGCAAGTGGGACTAGTGTAGCTGGGATATTGTTGGCCGGTGTGGATGAGTTGGGCTCAAGGGCCTGATCCACACTGTATCACTCTATGACTCTATGACTCTACAGTATTCTGATTTTTTTTTTTTTTTAATTTTTATTTTTGAAAAGCATATGTACAAATAGAAATAAAAGACAAATTTGTTACAAAGTTCTTACATAGCCTCAAATTTTAAATTTTTAAAGAGAGAAAATAAAAAATAAAGCAGAAAGGAAAAAAAACCCAAAAAACTATAAACTATTGGAAAGAGAGAATAAGAAAATTAAAAAAAAGGTATAACTATAAAAATTAAAGGGGGTAGATCCGGGAGACAATAACCACAGTTGTACATCCAACCCTAAACTCAAGTTTCAACTTTTAATTTAAAATTTTTATTTTAGTCCTGTGCCAAACCCATTTACTTTTCTAAAAATTCAATAAATGGAGACCATATTTTAAAAAATAACTCAGGTTTGTCAATTAAGGCAAATCTTATTTTTTCCAAATGCAGGGGCTCTGTCATTTCCGTAGTCCACATTTTGATTGTGGGGGTTATTGGTTTTTTCCAAAATTTAAGTATTAATTTTTTCGCAGTTATTAAACTGTAATCAAGAAAATGTACCTGACTTGTTGTAAAGTTTGTAGTATGTTCTGATAATCCTAATATAATTAATTTTGGATCCATATCCAATTGCTTATTGATAACTTTAGAAACTATTTAAAAAATCTCCAACCAGAAATTTTGCATTTTTATGCAAGTTACGAAAATATGAGTTAAATTAGCTTCTTGAAATTGACATTTATCACAATTAGGAGAGATACTAGGAAAAATCCTATTTAATTTCGTCTTCGAATAATGTAATCTATGTATTATTTTAAATTGTATTAAGGAATGTCTAGTATTTAATGAACATTGATGTATATGTTGTAAACTTTCATCCCATATATCTTGCGTTATAAATTGATTCAATTCGTCCTCCCATGCTCGTCTATAAGATTCTGATGACGGAATGTCAGTATCTAGGAGAGTATTATAAATAAAGGATATTAATTTATTTGAATTATAATGTCGATTCAGGCATACATCCAGAGTTTCTGGACCTCTAAACTTATATTCTTGGGAACTTTTCTTTCTTTTCAGGATTTACAGCAGAAGTATGGATTACATGTTAATAATTATTTTAGATATTTACAACTTAGAGATTATGTAAAAGTACACATGCAAGAATATAAGTATTCTGATTTTAGATGATCAGCCATGATCATATTGAATGGCAGTGCTGGCTCGACGGCACCTATTTTTCTTACCGTGTCGTATCTCCGTTCGCGCTACGGCCTAACATCGTGGAGTCGGCGGCCTCCAGCTGGGATCGACCTTGAAGACTCCGGTCGCAGGGCCTGGACTTACCATCTCGGAGGCTTCGGCCGTGGGCCCTGCAGACCGCAACATCGGGAGTTCGCAGGTCCCTGGCTGGCGACCGGTTTTTGGGAGCTCCAGCCGTAGCAGCTTCGACTGCCCCGAAGCGCGAGGTACGATCGACCCGCTCGCAGGCCCTTCATCACCCTGCGTGGCTCGGCCGCAGCACTTTCCATCGCCCGGTGGGGGCTCAGGACTTTCATCGGCCTGCTCGGCTCGGCCCTGGGACTTTCCATCGCCCAGTGGGGGCTCAGGACTTTCATCGGCCTGCTCGGCTCGGCCCTGGGACTTTCCATCGCCCGGTGGGGGCTTCAAAAAGTTGGGAGCCTCGATTACCTCGTGGCACCACGGGAGAAGAATGAGGAGGAGATAAGACTTTGCCTTCCATCACAGTGAGGGTGTACCTGGAGCAATCGCTGTGATGGCTGTTTGTGTAAAAATTGTATCTGTGTGTCCTGTGCTTTTTGTTGTCTACTGCCGGACCCTGACGTGAGATGACGCTGGCGTTGTTTATTCGCCGCTTTTCCGTTAGGATAGTTTGTCTGTTTGTTTTCATGTTGATTGTTTTTGTAAAGCGCTTTGAGCACCCGATAAGGCGCTATATAAAATAAATGCTTATTATTATTATTATTATTATTATTATGTTTCTAAGAGGAAGTAATGGCGGACTCAGGCTTCTTCCGAGCCTGTGAAAGGAGGCACAATTAATAAGGGGTCTTCGACTTTCTCTCCCTTTGTTCCTGTCCTGCTTTCTTCTACGTTATCCCACTTTCTTATCTACTCCCGAAACACAAGGGACAATTTTACAGAGGCCATTTAACCTATAAACCCATACATCTTTGGGATGCGGGAAGAAACCGGAGCACCACAGGAAACTCATGTGGCCACAGGGAGAATGTGCAAACTCCACTTGGGGTCAGGAATGATCCTGGGTCTCTGGTGCTGAGAATCAGCAACTCTACCAGCTATGCGACTGTGCCACCCCTGTTTTAGTTTTGAGAGGTACAGCGTGGAAACCGGGCCTTTGGCCCACCGAGTCCACGCTGACCAATGATCACCATACATTAGTCCCATCCTACACGCTAGGGACAGTTTACAGAAGCCAATTAGCTTACAAACCTGCACAGCTTTGGGATGTAGGGGGTAACCGGAGTAACCAGTGAAAATTCACACAGTCACAGGGAGAACGTAGAAAAACTCTGTACAGACAGCACCCAGGATCAAACCTGGGTCTCTGGCGCCGTAAGGCAAAAACTCTACCACTGCGCCACCGTGCCACCCCTATTTCTCAAGCTTTTCATTCCTCTGCCACTGATCATCAGTGTTACTTTAGCTACAGTGTAGAAATGAGAGCCATCAGAGAATAAATGTTTTAAACCAAATATATAAATGAATTTTGCTATATCTATCTATATCTATATCTATAATCTATATCTATATCTATCTCTATCTCTATATCTATATCTATATCTATATCTATATCTATATCTATATCTATATCTATATCTATATCTATATCTATAGCTATAGCTATAGCTATATCTGGATCTAGATCTAGATCTATATCTATATCTATTTATCTATCTATCTATCTATCTATCTATCTATCTATCTATCTATCTATCTATCTATCTATCTATCTATCTATCTATCTATCTATCTATCTATCTATCTATCTATCTATCTATCTATCTATCTATCTATCTATCTATCTATCTATCTATCTATCTATCTATCTATCTATCTATCTATCTATCTATCTATCTATCTATCTATCTATCTATCTATCTATCTATCTATCTATCTATCTATCTATCTATCTATCTATCTACTACTAAAACTCAGATCTTGTAGCGTTGTATATATATTCCACTGATGTCGGCTGAATACGGCAATTCCGGCAAAACGGTGAACCGTAGCGCCACGATTTTTGTACCGCCTTAATCACCATGCGGTTCGCTGCTGGAAAATGATATTGTTTTTAAATTCGGACGCATATTTTTTAAGTTACAGAGGGTAAAAAGTGCTGCCCCCCCCTCATTTATCGAAGTTTTGACAGAAGGGGGGCGCTGCGGTGCGGCAGTGCTCAGTACGCATGCGCGGCATCTCCTCACTCTGTACTCAACACGCATGCGCGGCATCTCCTCACTCGCACCAAAACAATGGACGCCGTTAGCGGCGCCAGCCCGCGATCACCGGCTCACCTCTCCTCTCTCCCCTTGCTTCTCTCCTCTCTCCCACACCCGGGAGAACATCTCCCCGCTATCCCCCCCCCCCCGGGCCTTTGAATGATGAGATCTCCCGAAGCCCCCCCCCCAACCGGACTTTTCACAGATCCGATCACCCGCACCCCCCCCCCCGGGCCTTTAACTGATGCTAAGAGTGTGTCTGGGGGAGAGAGAATGGGGGGAGTGGGGACGGGCCCAACGGGCCCGCATAGAACGGGCACACTTGTTCTAGTCTAATACTAAAACTCAGATCTTGTGAATATATATATATATTTTTTTTGGGTTTGACCTGAATATATCGTATATTTATACGTAACAGCGATTGCAGCAAAACGGCGGACCGTAGCACGACGGTTTTCGCACCGCCTCAATCGCCAATCTCGCGCTCGCTCGGCCGTGATATTTTCATTTAATTTGGTCGCGTGTTTTTTAAGTTACAGAGGTTTTAAAGCGCTGCCCCCCCCCTTTTTCAGGGGGGCGCTGCGGTGCAGATTTAGTTTTCAGCTTGTGGCTTGTGACGGCTACATTTGTTTCGAAAAGTTTCCAGAAAAGGATTTAGTTTTCAGCTTGTGACGGCTACATTGTTTCGAAAAGCTTCCAGAAAAGCACTGATTGTTTTGTTATTGCAAGTCAAGTCAAGTCAAGTCAAGTCAATTATATTTGTATAGCACATTTAAAAACAACCCATGTTGACCAAAGTGCTGCACATCTGATTAGGAAAAAAAAAAAAAAGAAGGCTATAGTGGTCACTTGACATACACAGATCAGGAGGACGGGCCCAACGGGCACACTTGGAGAGTAAGAGTGGGGCTGGGGGAGGAGAGAATGGGGGGTGTGGGGACGGGCCCAACGGGCCCTCTTTTCTAGTATATACTATTAAAACTCAGATCTTGTGTATATTTTTGAGAATGCCCTGAACCGTACGTAACATCGATTGCGGAAAAAAGGCAAACCGTAGCGCGACGATTTTCGCACCGCCTCAATCGCCAATCTCACGCTCGCTCGGCCGTGATATTTTCATTTACTTTGGTCGCGTGATTTTTAAGTTACAGAGGTTTTAAAGCGCTGCCCCCCCCCTTTTCAGGGGGGCGCTGCAGTGCAGATTTGGTCTTCAGCTTGTGACGGCTACATTGTTTCGAACATTGTTTCGAAAAGTTTCCAGGATTGTTTTAAAGTGCTGTTTTTTGTTATTGCAAGTCAAGTCAAGTCAAGTCAAGTCAAGTCAATTATATTTGTATAGCACATTTAAAAACAACCCACGTTGACCAAAGTGCTGCACATCTGATTAGGAAATATAGTGGTCACTTGACATACACAGATCAGGAGGACGGGCCCAACGGGTAAGAGTGGGGCTGGGGGAGGAGAGAATGGGGGGTGTGGGGACGGGCCCAATGGGCCCGCTTTGAACGGGCACACTTGTTCTAAACTCAGATCTTGTGTATATTTTTGAGAATGACCTGAACCGTACGTAACATCGATTGCGGAAAAAAGGCTGACCGTAGCGCGACGATTTTCGCACCGCCTCAATCGCCAATCTCGCGCTCGCTCGGCCGTGATATTTTCATTTACTTTGGTCGCGTGATTTTTAAGTTACAGGGGTTTTAAAGCGCTGCCCCCCCCCTTTTCAGGGGGGCGCTGCAGTGCAGATTTGGTCTTCAGCTTGTGACGGCTACATTGTTTCGAACATTGTTTCGAAAGTTTCCAGGATTGTTTTAAAGTGCTGTTTTTTGTTATTGCAAGTCAAGTCAAGTCAAGTCAAGTCAAGTCAAGTCAAGTCAAGTCAAGTCAAGTCAAGTCAAGTCAATTATATTTGTATAGCACATTTAAAAACAACCCACGTTGACCAAAGTGCTGCACATCTGATTAGGAAATATAGTGGTCACTTGACATACACAGATCAGGAGGACGGGCCCAACGGGTAAGAGTGGGGCTGGGGGAGGAGAGAATGGGGGGTGTGGGGACGGGCCCAACGGGCCCGCTTTGAACGGGCACACTTGTTCTAGTATATAATACTAAAACTCAGATCTTGTGTATATTTTTGAGAATGACCTGAACCGTACGTAACATCGATTGCGGAAAAAAGGCGGACCGTAGCGCGACGATTTTCGCACCGCCTCAATCGCCAATCTCGCGCTCGCTCGGCCGTGATATTTTCATTTACTTTGGTCGCGTGATTTTTAAGTTACAGAGGTTTTAAAGCGCTGCCCCCCCCCCTTTTCAAGGGGGCGCTGCAATGCAGATTTGGTCTTCAGCTTGTGACGGCTACATTGTTTCCAACATTGTTTCGAAAAGTTTCCAGGATTGTTTTAAAGTGCTGTTTTTTGTTATTGCAAGTCAAGTCAAGTCAAGTCAAGTCAAGTCAAGTCAAGTCAAGTCAAGTCAAGTCAAGTCAAGTCAAGTCAATTATATTTGTATAGCACATTTAAAAACAACCCACGTTGACCAAAGTGCTGCACATCTGATTAGGAAAAAAAAAAGAAGGAAGTTATAGTGGTCACTTGACATACACAGATCAGGAGGACGGGCCCAACGGGTAAGAGTGGGGCTGGGGGAGGAGAGAATGGGGGGTGTGGGGACGGGCCCAACGGGCCCGCTTTGAACGGGCACACTTGTTCTAGTATACTATTAAAATTCACTTCTTGTTTATAAATATGTTTGTATCCTGGGTTTGTGTATATATCAGTGATTGCGGCAAAACTGTAAACCGTCGCGTCACGGTTTTTGCACCGCCTTGATCACCAACCTCCCGTCTGACCGGCCGCGATATTTTCATTTAATTTGGTCGCATGTTTTTTAAGTTACATAGGTTTTAAAGCGCTGCCCCCCCTGATTTATCGAAAGTTTTACAGAAGGGGGGCGCTGCGGTGCGGATTTAGTCTTCAGCTTGTGACGGCTACATTGTTTCGAAAAGTTTCCAGAAAAGCACAGATTATTTTAAAGTCACTTGACATACACAGATCAGGAGGACGAAAATGGGGGGTGTGGGGACGGGCCCAACGGGCCCGCTTTGAACGGGCACACTTGTTCTAGTATACTATTAAAACTCAGATCTTGTATGTATATATATATATTCCACTGATGTCGGCTGAATACGGCAATTCCAGCAAAACGGTAAACCGTAGCGCCACGATTTTTGTACCGCCTTAATCAGCATGCGGTTCGCTGCTGGAAAATGATATTGTTATTTAATTCGGACGCATATTTTTTAAGTTACAGAGGTTTAAAAGTGCTGCCCCCCTCATTTATCGAAGTTTTGACAGAAGGGGGGCGCTGCGGTGCGGCAGTGCTCAGTACGCATGCGCGGAATCTCCTCACTCTGTACTCAGCACGCATGCGCGGCATCTCCTCACTCGCACCAAAACAATGGACGCCGTTAGCGGCGCCAGCCCGCGATCACCGGCTCACCTCTCCTCTCTCCCCTTGCTTCTCTCCTCTCTCCCACACCCGGGAGAACATCTCCCCGCTATCCCCCCCCCCCCGGGCCTTTGAATGATGCGATCTCCCGAAGCCCCCCCCCCCACCGGGCTTTTCACTGATCCGATCACCCGCACCCCCCCCCGGGCCTTTAACTGATGCTAAGAGTGTGTCTGGGAAAGAGAAAATGGGGGGGGGGGGCTGAAAATGGGGAATGGGACAACAGGGGTAGTGCGGAGGGGAATTGGTGGTGGGGGAAAGAGGGGTACTGGGAAAAGGGGAGGTCCATATCCCTCCCCTCTCCCCCATCCCTCCCTCCCCCCCTCTCTCCCCCCCCCTCCCTCCCTCCACAAATACCACCCCATCTCTCATCACCCTCCCCCCCTCCCTCCACCCTCCATCCTCAACACATCCCTCCCTCCACCACTCCCTCCCCCTCGATCACTCCACACCTCCCTCCCCCAAACCTCCCTCTCCCTCCTTCCCCCCTTCACTCCCTCACCCCCTCCCGGATACAATGGAAACCCTAAGAGGACGGGCCAAAGGGGAGAGTGTGGGGAGAGTAAGAGTGGGGATGGGGGACGAGAGAATGGGGGAGTGGGGAATGGGCCCAATGGGCCCACTTTGTCTAGTAATTACTAAAACTCTCGGTTTGTTTGTGTGTATTTGTTTATGTGTGTATGTGTGTACCATGCCCTCTACACAGCCAAAACGGTACAGGACAGCGCGACAATTTCAGGCCCACCCTACTCACCATTCCCCTATGGTGTGAATAAACTCACTTTTGTCACTTTTTAAAAACAATTTGCCACAATTTGCCTAATAAACTTTAATAAATGCGCTCCCCCCACCCTCTGGGAGGACCAACGGGAGGACCGGCGCCCATCCCGGCATGCCTGATCTTCCTCCCATGGTGCAGCGTGCCGCAGAGCCGGCGGTAGAGGGTCCAACAAGATGGCCGACCCGCCGATCGCAGCAGGAGAAATGGGGCCGAGGTCAGTGCCTTTTCCCTGTCCCCCCTTGCCCGCACACCCCACCCGGCAACGCTCCACGGTTGGGTTGAGGGGAGAGGGAGGGGAGGGGTGGAGGGGGGTAGGGAGGGGGGGAGAGGTGAGGGGGGAGGGAGAGGGGAGGGGGGATGGCGGTGATGGGGTGGAGTGAAGGGGATGGGGGAGGGGAGGAGAGGGAGGGTGGGGATGGGGGAGAGGATGAGGAGGGGATCGGGGAATGGGGGAGGGGGGAGGGATGGGGGAAGGGGTGAAGGGATGGGGGAGTGGGTGGGGAGGAGAGGGGAGGGGGATAGGGGTGAAGGGGATGGGAAGGGGGAGGGGGTGAAGGGGAGGAGGGGATGCTGCACCAATGCAGGAGAGGTTTGGACCCAACGGGTCCACTTGGTCTAGTTACATATAAAACACAAGCTTTTTACTGTGCAAGTATGTTTGCCTTTCCTGGTGATCCTCATGCCATTTCAGCAACTGCAGCATCGACGTTGGAAGAAGGGTCTTGACCCAAAACGTCACCCATTCCTTCTCTCCTGAGGTGCTGCCTGACCCGCTGAGTTACTCCAGCATTTTGTGAATAAATACCTTTGACGTTGGAAGGCTGATGACTTTCAATGCAGGAGACTGCAGATGGTTGTGGAGGATGACCTTGAGCATCTCCGAGGCTAAAAGCTTTCCCTCAGGGAAGCACCTCAGCCGAACTATGCTTGTGATCTGCTGGAGCCCAGATTGCTGACACTCTGTGGACCAGAACCACATTGGCAGAAATCTTCCAATCCCTCAGGTATTGAGGATTGTTTTTGGCGCTGAGGTGGAAATTGCAGCATTAGCCATCGTTGGGGTCTGCAAGTATGCAAAGTGAGCTAGCCTCCATTTCCAAGCTGGAAAGAAGGTTTGCGCCTAATTGACATTGAAAGTCTGCATGCTTGCAAGGGCGGCACGGTGGCGCAGCGGTGGAGCTACTGCCTTACAGTGTCAGTGACCCGGGCTCCATCCTGACCATGGGTGCTGTCTGTACGAAGTTTGCACGTGGATTTTCCCCTATTGTCTATTGTGAGGATACCAATATCACTGTCAGCTATAGGTCTACCAGCAATAGCCCTTCGACCAGTACCAAGTCCTCCATGGGGATTAAGACATGTAGGAGTGCCAACCGTTCAGAAATCTCCCGCTGCTTTTGGTTGTACATCACCTTTTTTTTCTGCAAAAGTGTGAAGTGCATCTTGTTTAGAGGAAACGGCAATCAAGTTAAAAAGCTGTTACTGTACACAGACAGTTACTTATGGAACTTTGTTCTTTCACACATCCTTCACCAAAGCTTTCAGTTCTGAATCATTGGAGTTCCCTCTCTCTCTCTCTCTCTCGTCAACCCCCAGGTCTGAGTGACTTCTTAAGCTACAGCCAACATCTGCCCTGGCCACCATGTACCTGCCCTTTAAAAGGTGTAGACCAGCTTTAACCAGCACAGGTCAGCATTATCTGCAGCTCGGAATGTATAATTGGGCCCCCTGCTGATGTGTGCAGCCAAGGAACAGCACAGTTAGCATCAGCTGCACACAACCTTCATTCTACTAAAAGGCAGCATAAAACTGATGTGCTGCCTGCACTGCAATCAAAGCGGGCACAGATAATTGTGCACTTCTATTTGCTCCGCCCATGTTCAAGGCTATTTGGTTTAACCCCAGGAAACATCCTGCTTTTTCATTCCAATAATGTGTTAAAAAAAAACCCATAATTTTGAAGAAGCCAAACAGAACCTGAAGACAAAATGCAGAAGAGGATCACCAACAAGTCCTGGAATCAGCCTTAACTTCAGCTAGCATTAATGATCACCAACGTACATTAGGTGGGTTTCAGCTAGTCTTGGGCAAGAAACAAAATGATGGATTGAGGAGATTATGGAGCCGTCCATTTCACAAATGTTCAGTGACAGCTCTCTTGGTCAATGACTGATGGATACTATACTGCATTAAAGGCACTATATAAGTGCAAGGAGTTGCAGTTAATTCAGGTCAGCGCATTCCCCTGTGACCCAAATGTGAGATGCAAGCTTGCTTCTCTTATGAGCCCTTCATTGCTTCAGTCCTGTTGAGTATTTAATTTAATAAAGATCCAAGAAACATTTCAATCACTTTGCAGCAATCTAATTGTCTGTAAATAGAAATGTGAGTGGCTGGCAGGAATAACCTACAGAGTTGGCGTCGGCTCGATGGGCTAAATGGTATCCTTCTCTGCTGTAACGATTCCATAGCCCCAGGAGACTATTGTGGCAGCACTTCTGTGGCCACTGTGATCTCTCCAGTTTATTATCAACCTACTCAGATGACAGGAGGAATTTGGTTTGGATACAGTTAATATCAATAATTAGGAGGATCTTCTAATTAACACTTTAAATGCTGAGACGCCTTTGCACATATTTGGAATTCTATACATCTCAGGAGCTTTGTTTGTCTATTGTACCTTAATGGATTTGTGTGTTACTCCAGGAAGTAGTAATGTGTTTGTTCATTCTCCAGTCATGCTATTTTGTATGTATGCAGTAGGGTTTTATATTTTCCCTGAAGGAGACACAGCCAGTGGAAGTGAGGTGTGTGGAATGACAGGCAGCTTTCTAGACAGTCGTGCGTGGGAAGGAACTGCAGATGCTGGTTTAAACCGAAGATAGACGCACAAAGCTGGAGTAACTCAGTGGGACAGGCAGCATCTCTGTGTGTGTGTGTGTGTGTGTGTGGGGGGGGGGGGGGGGGGGGGAGGGGGGGAGGGGAAGTCTCCAGAGATGCTGCCTGACCCACTGAGTTACCGCAGCTCCTTGTGTCTATTTTCTAGGCGGTTGAATGGAATTTCATGGAAGCTGGCAAAGACAAGTGCCGCAATACTTGGAAGGGGAATAGTGCACATTGTTCACCTCTTAAAATGCATGGAAAGAAAATCAGCTGCATTTCTAAACAACCCTGTCGCAAAGAGGCAGAGAAGTGTTTTGGCGGATGGGATTTTTTTTTTTAGAGATACAGCGCGGAAACAGGCCCTTCGGCCCACCGAGTCCGCGCCGCCCAGCGATCCCCGCACATTAACACTATCCTACACACACCAGGGACAATTTTTACATTTTACCCAGTCAATTAACCTACATACCTGTACGTCTTTGGAGTGTGGGAGGAAACCGAAGATCTCGGAGAAAACCCACGCAGGTCACGGGGAGAACGTGCACAAACTCCGTACAGACGGCGCCCGTAGTCAGGATCGAACTTGAGTCTCCGGCGCTGCATTCGCTGTAAGGCAGCAACTCTACCGCTGCGCCACCGCGCCGCCCTGAAATAATTCAGTTTCCACACTGGAGCTACTGAATGTTCCGACCGAATGACGGCAGAGTTTGATGGAGGATGGTGGAGGGTTAACTTGGTGGAAGATTAACTTGCAAATACAAATGTTGTCTCTGAGGCTTTTGGTTAGTAAAATCTACTTAAGTTGATTGCCTGAAATGCAGCTGCAGAGCCAAGGGACCTTTGGTTAGGTTGACCCGACCTGCAACCTCTGCTCCACACAACCTAAACCTCTATTGTGGAATTAATGGGAATCAGGTGTAGAGAAAGACTTTCTTCTAAAAGAGGGAGGGGAGGGGGAGAAAGGAGAAATTAGCAGCATGAAATGCTGACAGACAATTACTGCTCTCCCCACACACAAATTCTGTCCGTCAGTCACATTGCAATCTCTCCTAGCAGGCTCTTGAATGCAGTGTACAAATGTCACTTAAGTCATTCCCTGAGCCCACCAGGCAATCAGAATGAGCACTGCTTGTGTGTGGTTCTTGTGCTGACTCACGCTATACTCACTGCAGTAATTCTAATATATCACATGGTCTAGGGCAAGGAAGAGCCTTCAGAAGCACATAGTGCCCTTTGCGTCATCGTCGATCTGCGCTGTGCAAGGAGATTAATGCTCTCTTCACACTGAGAGTGCTGTCAATCACTGCAGAGGGACGGTGTAAGAAGGAACTGCAGGTGCTGGATTAAACCGAAGATAGACGCAAAAAGCTGGAGTAACTCAGCGGGGCAGGCAGCATCTCTGGAGAGAAGGAATGGGTGACGTTTCAGGTCGAGACCCATCTTCTTCTGAAGAAGGGTGACGACCCGAAACATCACCCATTCCTTCCCTCCAGAGATGCTGCCTGTTCCGCTAAGTTACTCCAGCTTTTTGTGTCTAACTGCTGTGGGACTTCTCTCTTACGGCCGAGGGAGATCACTGTTATGTGTGGGAAGGAACCGCAGATGCTGGTTTAAACCAAAGATAGACACAGTCTCGACCCGAAACGTCCTTCTCTCCAGATATGATGCCTGTCCCGCTGAGTTACTCCAGCTTTTTGTGTCTATCTTTTAAGATCATTGTTATGTTTTCCCTTTTTCACTTTGATGCTGTAAGAAGATGCAGCCATCCCTAAAATCACATTGTCAGGAGTTTGGACGGATGTGCTCTGAAATGGAAAGTACGAAGGGAGGAGCATAATTGACTTCCATCACAGTGAGGAACATGGGGAATCCGCTGTGGTGGATGTTTATGTTAACTTTTATGTAGTTGTGTGTCTTGTTGCTTTTTTTTTTTAGTATGACTGTGAGGTAATTCGAATTTCACTGTAGCTTAATTGGTACATGTGTCAATAAACTGACCTTGACCTAATTGGAATATTGAACAAAAAGGAACTGGTAGGGGAAGAGGAAAGAAGCGGGGATACATTCAAAAGTCTCCACCGCCTCTGAAGAATGCAGTTAGCCCTGGACCATTAATATGCCCATTTCCATCTTCATTGCATGGGCCAGTTCAGCACCTGCCTCAGCTCACTGGCACCGGTTCACACACCGCTCTCTGCTAGACTATTCCAACATGTTCTTGGTTGTTCACCTTCAGTATCCACTCAACCATCTTGAGATCATTCAAAATCTTGGCAAACATGAAACAAGCTGCAAAAAATGATACTTGGGTGATTTTCAAACATCTATGGTCAAGGATTATTTAAATTTATGCCTAGATCTCCTCCCCAGTCATTTCATACAAAGCTGGTGGACGTCTGTAATATTTTCGCCATGAAGCTGTGCGATGTTGGGAAAACATTTCTGAAGTTGGATTTTTGGTTCATTGAAGAAAGAGAGAATGGTTAGTTTACCTTTGTCGCTGTAACGGGATAGTGTGATGGACCTCCACAGGAACACGTGACCAGAGTAGCACTTCCTCATATGAAACATTCCATGGTTACAGAGTTGGGCTTTAGGGAGCCCAAATGGAAGTAAAAGTGTCATGGAAGTACTTAAAAACATTTTTCTAGGGAGGGGTTCCACAGGTTAATGGTGCTACATGTGAAAGAATAGTCAACAGCGTTGGATCAATTGGAATTAAGATAAAAACGATGCCAGAATTGGAGAACAACAGATAACTCGGCTATCTCGTAGGTCGTGGTTGATACCATGGAGGGATTTCAAAGCAGGAATTGAAATGTGGGTATTGCTTAACCAGCAGACAGTGTGGCTTGGCGAGCAATGGGCCGACGGACATGTTTGCCAAGATTTTGAATGATCTCAAGATGGTTGAGTGGATACTGAAGGTGAACAACCAAGATCATGTTGGAATAGTCTAGTAGAGAACGGTGTGTGAAATGGTGCCAGTGAGCTGAGGCAGGGGCTGAACTGGCCCATGCAATGAAGATGGAAGTGGGCAGATTAATGGTCCAGGGCTCACCTCAGGTGATGTCACAGTAATCATGTGATAACGCCTCCCTATGCTACTGTGCTGTCACCTAGTGACATTTTGCTGGAAATACATGCCGAGCATTGGACTAAACACATTGCGGCAGTTCATTTTGGACAAACAATGGAGCCTGGTTGGTACCACCAACGAGAGAGTGAAGGTTGGGTGCTAAAGCAACGTGAAAAAAAATAAGCCTTCAATAAATCGATAAGTAAATTACATTTCTTACACTGTGAAATAAGTTTACTTAGTTAATACTCTATAGAGCACTCAGGGATAATTTAGGGAATAAGAATTACTGAAGGGATTATCCACTGATTGAACTGGCAAATCAGCCAAACAGTTATTTGAATCTGACTTCATCACATTAGGTTTACTGACATGGGAGATCTGGTTGATGAATCAAGCAAGGAATGGAATGAACTTAATGCTGAAAAAAATAGTGTTGAGGTATAATGTCTGCTTCGAAACTGAGACGGACGATTTTAGCAGGGCAGTGGAGAGTACACATTCGAAAGATTTACTCTGGTGATTATTCATCCTTCAATCAAGGTCCCGAAGATATATGATTGCATTGTAGTTCTTTCATGATTTGCCTGCATGCAGGTTCCTTAACTGACATCAACAGTCATCAGGAGGTTTGGCATGTCCTGATGTTGTGAAAAATGCAAATCCTCCTTTCATCGGATGCCGATCAAAAAATTAGGTTGTAAACCGTTCATGATTTCCCTTGGGAAATGTTTCGACTAAATGGGAAAGGTTGATTTTGGCATAAAGATGAAAACTGATGCTGCATTGATATGATGCAGAAGATCAAGGGGATTGGAAAGTCTACATTTTGCATTCAGTTTTGGTCTGGATTTGCCGATTTAGTATTAATTTAATTTGACAAGATGATTTTTATTCACTTTTTGTGATCTGGGCCTCACTGACAAAAACAAATTTTATGACCCATTCCTAACTGTGAACTGCTGCAGTTCTTCTGCCATTCACTGTGCTGTTGTGAAGGGTGTTCCATGTGCCTTGTTCTCTTATTCTTCTTTGTAGTAGAGGTCACAGGTTTAAGAGATGTGGAGGTTTAGGAAGGAGATGAGGAGGAATTTCTCTAGTCAGAGGATGGTGAATCTGTGGAATTCATTCCCACAGAAGGCTGTGGAGGCCATGTCAATTTATATTTTTAAGGTGCTGATAGATTGATAGATTATTGATTAGTACGAGCATCAGGGGTTAAGGGGAGAAGGCAGAAGAATGGGGTTGAGAGGAAAAGATAGATGATTGACTAGTGGAGTAGACAATGGGCCAATTGGCCTAATTCTGCTCCTATCACTTATGAACTTGCAATTGGAGTGATCTAGATGAACAATCACAGTGCTTTTTCCAGGTGGTGTGCATTGCAGCCATTGTGCACTGATGGTAGAGAGGATGTTTAGGGTTTTTGATAGTCTGAACATCTTGAGTTTTAATGGTGCTGACCAATCTATATGTGTTAATATATTGTTACACTCCTGACTTTTGCCTTGCAAATGGTGGAAGGCATTGGGTTGTTGAGAGATGAATCATTCATTGCAGGAGACCCAGCCCTTGACCTACACTTCTATCCACTGTATATGTATAGTTGGTCCAATTGAATATTAAGTCAACGATGAACAACAGGATCTTGATGGTGGAGGACTTGGTTATGAATGTCAATCATAGATGAATAGAGTCTCTCTTGGAAATAATAATTTCCTGGGACATCTGTTGCATGGATGTTGCTTGCTCAGTGGTCAGGTATGGAACTGGACATTGTATAAGAGTAGGTAAGCATCCTATTTCTGATCTTACAATGGAAAAAATATAATTGACAAAGCACCTGAAGGTGGTTTGGTCAAGAACACTGCCCTGAGGAACTTCTGCAGTGATAGTTCCTAATGTACTTGGGTTGGAGTGAACGACCTTCAATAACCATAATCATCTTCCTTTTTGTGTACAATGATTCCAACCACTTGAATGTTTTCTCTGTGACGCCCATTGATGCATCATGGTTTTATCAGGGTGTCTTGAGGCCATACTTGGTTAAATGCTGTCCTGATGTAAACTCACACCTCCCCTGTGGAATGCATCTCTGACTCATGCTTGGACCAAGATTGTGGGGAGATCTGGAGGCGAGTAGTTCTGGCGAAATCCATACACGGTATCTGTGAGCAGGTTATTGGCGAATAAATGCTGCTTGATAGCACTATAAGCGACAAATTCCATCATTTTACTAATGACTGAAAATCGACTGACTGGGTGATAATTAACTGGATTGAATTTAGCCAATACAGCTTGGTTAATGGTTCTGAAGTGTATATATTGAATACCATAGATGGATGTATTCTGGTCCCATAGCCTTTGCTATATTCATACTCCACCCTTGATATTCAATGCAATACTATAATCAACTCCCTCCCCAGGGTCACAAGCCTGTGGTTCACCACAGATCAGAAATTCATCAGACCAGCTGCAGACATACTTGAATGTCATATAGTGAATTCAATTAGCTGGAAAATGGCTTCTGAAATGGTAGGAATCTCAGGAGTGTGATGACCTAATATCCTATCTGTCTGAGCATCTATTGGTATTCTCACTTTTTGGGAGATTATACTGTATTTCAAAGACAAATTTTACTTGAGCACCTTAATCCTGTTTCTGACCAGGTTTGCTGTCAATAATCACTATTTCGAGCTTCCCACTCCCAACCAAAGCGGCGATACTTCCAGCTAATAAAGCAGGCTGCTTCAATTTTACTTAGGAATAAATATCACCAGCAACTCGTCCAGGACCAACTATATCGCAGCAACGGCCATGAAAACACACCAACACCTCTACTTCCTTAGCAGGCTTTGGAAGTTCTGCATGTCCCCAACAACTCTCACTAACTTCGACAGAGGTGCCGTAGAAAGTATTTTATCGGGCCGCATCCCAGCATCCCAGTCTGAAGAAGGGTCTCGACCTGAAACGTCACCCATTCCTTCTCTCCCGAGATGCTGCCTGACCTGCTGAGTTACTCCAGCATTTTGTGAATAAATTGATTTGTGCATCTGCAGTTATTTTCTTACACTACAGAAAGGAGTCACTGGGGAGAGATCTTTCTTGGAACAAGTCTAAGGAGTGAATTCTGCACCTTCAATTCTGACACGTTTACTATGTTTCTATTATTTATACTGTTTTTGCTTGTTATCATCATCGGCATGTGATGTATCTCAACTTCATTGATCAAGTCAAGTGAATGGAGTGTCTTAATGAGGTCAACAAGGACAACATTGTTTCTCTTGGTTAACTCAAGAGGATGAGCAAATTGTACAATTTATAAGTTTAAACTAATTAACAATGAGCCGCTTGAAGCTTGGAAAATTTCTGCTGTGCTGAAAAACTGAGATTTGCAATAAACATTTTGGTCCTGGACAGTGAACATCTATCACAGGGGAAAGCTAGGTTAGATATATCTGGATAAACATGTTTATGAATGCTTGAGCCTTTATTTAGTAGGTACATGCTGGCCCCCAATTAGATGCCATGGAGCAGTATAAATGAGTTGGCTTGGGGAAGCTCGAGTTATTTGTGGAGTTGGTGGTACCATGTCTCAGAGCAGCAATGATACAATCCAGCAATGCAGCAAGAATGATGAACTTATATTCATGGAACGAATGAAGCCTTTGAGAATTGCCCCCCCCCCCCACAGCTCCGTGATGGAGATCAGTCACCAGTTGAGTTTGAGTGATTGACTCATCTGCAAGATTAAGACAATTAAGTATGAGCAATAGTGCTGAATATATGAATCTCCAAAAACACTAATGGAGGTGTACAGTGGAGTTGAAGGTGGGGGTGAGTTACACCCACACAAGGCTAACATATCTAACACCCACAGTGGCAGTGCTGTGAGAATTGGTTAGACTCAGCCTTCAGTAGATATCAAAGAATGACAGAGTGAAAAATGGTTAGCAAAGAGAATCCCATTTGCTTCATTCTGATTCCCCCATAGCCACTTTTATGCAGTAACGTGCAAATTAGCTTCTTGCAGATTGGGATCGCAAAACTGGACCTACAATTCTGTAATTACAGTGGGGAAGGGAGTTAGTTGAAAGAGAACAAGATGCTCAAGATTAAAGATGGGAGTGAATTGGTCACTTTGTTAATCTTGTTATTTGACCTGCAATTTACTCTGTGATACTTATTTTCAGTGAAATTATGCTTACCAAACAAGATGCTTTTTGATGTCGCGGGAAAGCTTTTAGAGGTGAGCCATGTTTAATAGTGTAACTTAAGACGGTTTATGAAAATCTGAGTGCTTTGATCAGAGGTAGAGACAGTAAAGTGTTTCTCAACAATTAATTTAATAGTCTGAGTTAAAAGCACATTCCAGACAATGAGGGAAAGTATATCAGCAGTGAATCTAAACATGTGAATTAGGAAAACAATAGGTTGAATAGGACAGTGGAACTAATTGTAGACTTTCAAAGAGATCCCCCTCCCCTCCCCCCACTCACCATCAACAACACCACAGTCACATCAGTGGAGCCATTTAAGTTCCTTGAAACCATCATCTCCAGGGACCTTAAATGGGGGGCCATCATCGACTCCACAGTCAAAAAGGCCCAACAGAGGATGTACTTCCTGCGGCAACTGAAGAAACACAATCTGCCACAGGCAATGATGGTCCAATTCTATACTGCTATCATTGAGTCCATCCTCACCTTCTCCATCATGGTCTGGTTTGGCTCAGCCACCAAGTACGACATCTGGAGGCTGCAACGGATCGTTCGCACAGCAGAGAAGGTTGTTGGCTGCAACCATCCCCCCCATTGACGAACTGTACACTGCAAGGGCCAGAAAGCGAGCGGGCAAGATCATCTCTGACCCCTCTCAGCCTGGCCACAAACTCTTCGAAGCACTTCCCTCTGGAAGGCGACTCCGGACTGTCAAAGCAGCCACAGCCAGACATAAAAACAGCTTTTTTTTCCACGAGTGATAGTTCTACTCAACAACCAAAGTCTGTAGTCTTTGCTCTGGTTTATTTTCACCCACATGTTTAGACCGTAATGTTGTATCCTTATTGTTTTGATGTGTTTATGCTTTATTCTTAATTGTTAACTGTATGTTTGTGTTGTCATTTGTGAGTGGAGCACCAAGGTACATTCCTTGTATATGCACATACTTGCCCAATAAACGTATTCATTCATTCATTCATTCATTCATTCATTCATTCATTCATCCATTCATTCATTCATTCATTCAATGTTAAAACTGTCTGAATCCAAATGCGTTAACGGATTTAAAGAGGGTATATTTAAACCAATCTCTTTTCTGACTTAGTGGGAACAGTGGGGAAGGTAACGATGTCAGGGTATTTTATGACCTATTCTTCATTTTCCTTGACTACATCCCCTTTGATGACTCGTTTTCACACCTTGCATTTCCTGATCTCTGTGTCTCCCTCTCCCCTGACTCTCAGTCTGACGAAGCATCTCAACCTGAAACGTCACCCATTCCTTCTATCTAGAGATGTTGCCTGTCCCGCTGAGTTACTCCTGCGTTTTGTGTCTACCTTCGGTGTTCTTACATGTTTCGGTTAAACAAAATCAATGGATATGGGGAGAAAGGAGGAACAGGGCACTGATTCTGGATGATCAGCCATGATCATATTGAATGGTGCTGGCTCGAAGGGGCCGAATGGCCTACTCCTGCACCTATTTTCTATGTTTCTATGTTTCTATTTGGCAAGGTCCAGCCTGGTAGGATGGTTGAAAAGGCAAGGGGATCCAAGACAAGATGGCTAAAATTGGCTTGTTGATAGGAGGTAGAGGTAAGTGGTGGTAAGATCTTATACCGATTGGAGGTTTGTGACCGGGGGTGTACTGTAGGAATGAGTGTGGGAATCATTGTTGTTTGTGGTTGCATATTAACAACTTCAATGAGCATGTAGGGGGCATCATTAATAAGTTTACAGATGGCACAGAAGTTTGTGGTGTTGTGTTGCTGATAAATGAGAAGGTAGCCTAAGGCTAAGCAGTATATATATCAGATGGAAAACTGGGCAGAGCGTTGGCAAATGGAATTTTATCCAAACAAGTGTGAGGTGATGTATCTTGTGAAGTCAAATGGGGGTAGGTGATATACTGTAAATAGTGGATCATGAAGGAATGTTGATGACCAGTGGGACTTTGGAGTACAAATCCATAGTTTTGGCACGGTGACACAGCGGTAGAGTTGTTGCTTTACAGCGCCAGAGGCCTGGGTTCGATCCTGACTGCAGGTGCTGTCTGTACAGAGTTTGTACATTCTCCCTGTGGGGTTATCCCAGGGTGCTCCAGTTTCATCCCACACTCCAAAGACCTACAGGTTTGTCAGTTAATTGTCTTTGGTAACAATTTCAAATTGTTCCTGGTGTATCGGATAGTGCTAGTGTACAGGGACCACTGGTCAGCGCAGACTCGGTGGGCCAAAAGGCCTGTTTCCGTGCTGAATCCCTAAACTAAAATTAAGGTTCCTGGAAGTGACACTACAGGTAGATAGGGTTGTGAAGTCATAGAATATAAATCAAGGCATAGAATATAAATGTTTGGGAGGTTATGATGAATCCTTATAACACATTGTTTATACCACATTAAGGGAAGGATGTGGTTGCAAAGGAGTGAGAACAGAGGAAATTGATACGGATGTTGCCTGGATTGGAGGACATTAGCCATTGGGAGAGGCTGGATATGTTGCACTGGGCACAGGAGCCCACAACAAAGGAGGCCAAGGGGGTGACTTGATAAAGATGCGTAAAATTAAAAATAGCGTAGAAGAAGAAAATAATCAGATTTTTTTTGCCATGGTATGGGTATCAAAACCAAGAGGGCAAAGGTTTATAGTTAAAGGAGGGAATTTTATAGGAGACTTGAGGAGAACATTTTGTTTTAGACAGAATGGTTGATACCTGGAACTTGCTGCCATAGAAGGTGGTGGAATTGTATACAGTCAGTATATTTCATAGACATTTGGACGGCCATTTAAATAGGCAAAGCGTAAAAGGATACAGTCCGAATGTGGGCATTTGTGATGAGTATAAATGGGCAAAACGAGATTTTACCAATTTTTCTTTTTTTCTCAGGTAATTCAATCTTCCCTTCCCTCTCTTTAAGTTCCCAATTTGATTCTAATGCACCCACATTAATTCACCACATTTTATCATTTCTCAATTCCTCGGGCCTGAATAAAACATTTGAAATTGTAGGGCGCATAAGAAGGTCTTGCTAATGGCCTTTATGATGAGGCTCCCTGCAGTATAAATATCCCCGCATGGATGTAATGGGCCAAAGGGCCTTTTTCTGTGTTCGACAACTCCTGAATCTATAGCTCTAAAGGGAGTTGATCCTGTGGAATTCACAACCACAGAAGGCTTCAGACGTCAAATGACTAAGATAAATTTCTGGTAGCAAAAGACATTAAGGAGTATGGGAAAGTGTGGGAGTATGATATTGAGGTGGGTGATCAGTCATGATTGTATTGAATGATGGAGTAGTCTAGATTGACCTTCTGCTTATATTTTCCGTGCCTCTGTGATTTCTTCTATTGGCTTGAACTCTTTCTATGCATCTCCCAATGCAGCTTAAACTCCTCTCCACATGTAACATAAATCCTGCCTCGTGCCCGAGTCATTATTTTCACCATTATCAGGCACAGGAACCTGGAATATTAGGGCTCAACTCTTCCTTCCTTCGCATTTCCTGCAACTTGGAAATTCCTGGAAGCCTGGGTTAGAAATCGAGTAATGAAAGTTGATAATGTGCTGGATGATACACAGTGGTGCCTAATTAACACGGATTCATGTCTCTGCATCCAAATCACTATAATTCTGCATTTAGTGGGAATCGTAACATAACTGGTTTGTCCGTTCCTGTAAAGATATTACGGCAGACATTTATACTGCGGGGAGCCTCATCATAAAGGCCATTAGCAAGTCCTTCTTCTGCGCCCTACAATTTCAAATGTTTTATTCAGGCCCGAGGAATTGAGAAATGATAAAAGGTGGTGAATTAAAGTGGGTGAATTAGAATCAAATTGGGAACTTAAAGAGAGGGAAGGGAAGATTGAATTACCTGAGAAAAAAGAAAAATTGTAAAATCTCGAACAAAAATTAGTCTGTGCAAAAAAATGAGGCTGAACTGTTTAAATTGTTCTCTTTTCAGGCTGGAGAGGTTGATTGCCATTGAATTAACAATTATCATATCATTGAAAAGGTACTTCGTTTTCTGTTCTATTCCAGCTCTAACAATTCTACAGTGAGATTACTGGCAAATTACTGTGGAGAATGGAGTAAATTAAGGAGGCTAAAGTCAAGAGACTGCTCGTGTAATGCAAGTGGTGGAGGTTGATCAGCGGGTTTTGAAGATTCAAAAACGCATAGTGAAAGAAATAGCGCTGGAGGATCTCACCAAGAGAAGAACCATCTGCAGAGGGATGTAGACAGACCATCCAAAATGTCATTCGTCTATTCCCCTCCACTGAAGCTTCTCGGCCTGCTGAATTCTTCCAGACTTTGCAAATACTGGAATTTTGAGCAAAACAACAATTGCTTGTGTCATCATAACGAGGAGCGCCACGGTGGCGCAGCGGTAGAGTTGCTGCCTTACAGCGCCAGTGACCAGGGTTCGATCCTGACCAGTGGTGCTGTCTCGACGGAGCTTGTACGTTCTCCCCCTGACCTGCATGGGTTTTCTCCTGGTTCTCCGGATTCCTCCCGCACTCCAAAGACGTACAGGTTTGTTGGTTTATTCACAAAATGCTGGAGTAACTCAGCAGGTCAGGCAGCATCTCGGGAGAGAAGGAATGGGTGACGTTTCGGGTCGAGACCCTTCTTGGGTCTCGACCCGAAACATCACCCATTCCTTCTCTCCCAAGAAGGGTCTCGACCCGAAACGTCACCCATTCCTTCTCTCCCGAGATGCTGCCTGACCTGTTGAGTTACTCCAGCATTTTGTGAATAAATTGATTTGTACCAGCATCTGCAGTTATTTTCTTATACTACAGGTTTGTTGGTTCATTGGCTTGGCAAAAATTGTAAATTATTCCTAGCGCGTGTAGGATAGCGTTAGTGTGCGGGGATCGCTGTGGACATGGTGGGCCAGAGGGCCTGTTTCTGCACTGTATCTCTAAACTAAACTCCGCTGCCCGTCTACTCACCCACACCCCGATCCGTGACCATATCACCCCCGTCCTTTACAAACTCCACTGGCTCCCCATCCCCCAGAGAATCCAGTACAAAATCCTCCTCATGACCTACAAAGCCCTCCATAACCTGGCCCCATCCTACCTGACCGACCTCCTCCACAGGCACACTCCCACCTGCACCCTCCGCTCTGCTGCTGCCAATCTCCTATCCCCCCACATCCGGACCAAACTCAGATCCTGGGGGGACAGGGCTTTCTCCATCGCTGCTCCAACCCTATGGAACTCACTACCCCAAACCGTCAGAGACTCCTCCACACTCACCACATTCAAAACATCGCTGAAGTCTCACCTGTTCAGCACTGCCTTCAACCACTGAAGGTCACCTCACCTTCTGTCTCCTTTCTCTGTTCGTTTACTTATTTATCTATTTATTCACTTCCCTATGTTCTCTAAATCCCTGTAAAGCGTCTTTGAGTATATGAAAAGCGCTATATAAATGTAATGCATTATTATTATTATTATAAACGAAACTCCTGCCATATCTGTTAACCTCTTGAACTCGCTTGCCATTTTGTGCATGAACGACACAGTGTATTATTGCTACATTATTAATTTTCCAGTAAGAACTGGCCAGTTATGCTTACCATTCTCAATCATTTGTGCTACCATCTGCACGAGTCCATGATTCAGCTTCCAAGTGTCCTCATCCAAATGTATGGCGCAGATGATTCTGCTGATCATCCTCCAGTGGTCCCCTTTGTAAATGCCAATGGGCGCCCATTGTCCTGAAGTGATGATGGCTGAGTGCACTGCATGGAGCGAGAGTTGTGTGGTGACAACACACACGCTGCAGTGCATCATCACAACAAGAAGGGCGGAGGTTCAAGGAGGAGGCGTGTATTGAAACTGGCGCTAATCAAATTCACCTACCACCTCCACAGGTAATTAGAGATGAATAATAAATGCAGCTTTGCCTGTGTTTCCCACTTCCCAAAAGCAGATTTATGAAAATGAAGAACATAATATATATTCCTTTATTCGTCCCACACTGGGGAAATTTACAGTGTTACAGCAGCAAAGTGGATAGCAAGAGAGCAAGAGATCATTCATTATAAATAAAAGATACATAAATTGTCAACAGTTTTCTGTGTGTTCTTAGCTGTTATTGTTGACTGGTCTGCTGGGAGCAGTGCAGGTTGTGCAGTCTCACAGCAGCGGGAAGGAAGGACCTCCTATATCTCTCCTTCATACAATATTTCTGAGTAGGCTTAAGCAAATGGATCAACACTGATACCTGCAGCACTGAAAGGTAACCTTGTTATGGGCGATCTATATCTTGGTGGGAATTTGAGGCTGCTTTATTTGTTATTTTAGCTTAGTTACATGACAATATTGGTAATGCTGTTGTTCTGTTTTGATTTCTGCATTTTGATGAAGTGGTTCGGCGGTAGAGTTGCTGCCTCACAGCGCCAGAGACCTGGGTTGGATCCTGACTACGGGTGTTTCTTTGTACCTTCTCCCCATGGTCTGCGGGGTTTTCACCGGGATCTCCCCTTTCCTCCCACACTTTAAAGACATATAGCTTTGTAGGTTAATTGGCTTGGTACAATTGTAAATTGTCCCTAGTGTGTGTAGGATAGCGTTAGTGTGCGGGGATTGCTGGTCGGAGTGGACTCGGTGGGCTGAAGGACCTGTTTCTACACTGCATCTCGAAACTAAACTAAACTAAGCAGTTATTTGCATTTCTCCTCTTTATATTGGAACTGAAACAACATTACGGCATTACTCCACAGTAATGTTGAAACAACATCACGGCTTTTCCCATAAGTCTGATATTGCATTTTAACCCTGAAGTTTGACATTAGGCTCAGCCTTCTGTTTTCCAACGTGTTCAATTGAACTCTTTTCAAAAATCAATGGAGATTCAAACTAGATTGGTGGTTTTCTAAAGGAAAGGTGAAGTACAGAATTGTGGGAACGTAGTGGGTTAAGAATAGAATAGGCTATTTCATAAGATTGAATACACTGGCACCTCACACAATGCACAAAATGTGCTCCCACGACCAAGAGTGTGAATTGAATCAATTCTAAAGAGTATTATTGCTTACCGCCAAGGCCTGGATTAATGATCACCTGAGATATTTGAAACAAAGGTGTATCAATAATAATAATAATAATAATAATAATAATAATAATAATAATAATAATAATAATAATAATAATAATAATAATCATCATCATCATAATAATCATAGACATATTAAATTATTTTTTAAATTGACAATTTATATGTAATGTGAAATTTTACAAATAATTATTTGGAGTAGATTTTGGTGGATACTTTCCAAAAATGTGCACGAATCCCAAAACTGGCAAATATCATTTATTTCCCACTGACTCTGGGAGATTATTTTGCTGGCAGTGTTTGTGCTGAGTGGAATGAGACTTTTATTTGCTGAGAGATTTTCTCTGGATCCTCTGAAGATGGATGTCATGTCTACACAGGTAGAGACACAAACCTTGTGTTGTTAGTGAGACATTTAATACTTCAGTAATCAAATGCTTGGGTCAGGAATGATTGTGATTTTTGCCTCCTCACTCAGAAAATGCCATTCTTTTGGAGAACATAAAAGCTGAAGGCGAAATGTGGACAGGTGATATCCTGACCTGAAATGTCACTTATCCGTGTTCTCCAGAGATGCTGCCACATAACTTCAAAACTTCATAAGTGACAGAAGCAGAATTAGGCCATTCGGCCCATTGTCTACTCCACTATTCAATCATGGCTAATCTATCTTTCCCTCTTAACCCAATTTTCGAGCCTTCTCCCCGTAACCCCTGACACTGCCTAACCCGCTAAGTTACTCCAGAACTTTATGTCTTCTTTGGTTAAACAGCATCTGCAGTTCTTTGTGTCTCTCTGAAGGAGAACCTTGCCCAGAAATCACCCCGAAGCTCCAAATTGATTTGCTGAATTATTTGCTCTCTGCAGAACTCATAGATTAGCGGTCTTTTCACTGCTCAACTGGTGGTGTTTAACTGTGAATACGCAAAACTGGAAAATTTTAGTTTAGTTTGGAGAGACAGCATGGGAACAGGCTCTTTGGCCCACTGAGTTCCAGTCAACCATTGATCGCCCGCACACTAGTTGTATGTTATTCCAGTTTTGCAACCTACACACGAGGAGCAATTTACAGAAGTCAATCAACTTACAAACCTGCACATCTTTGGAATGTGGGAAGAAACCGGAACACCCAGAGAAAACCGACGCGGTCACATTGAGAATGTACAAACCCCATACAGGCAACACCTGTCCTGTAGTCAAGATCCAAGCCAGGTCTCTGGTGCTGTAAGGCAGCAACTCTCCTGCTGCACTACTGTGCCGCTCTGTTAAATATGCATAAGTTAAGGTTCACTGCACACCACATCAGCAACTAGAATGTTAGCTCAGTATAAACCCATTTTTTTGATCCTCTCACCACAATACACAGTCCAACATTTAACAATTCAGTAGAATGTGCCCCTGACACCAATAAACTCAAATGACTTTCTACAAAATACTTCACACATAACAAACACTGCCACTCGTTCTTAAGAGTTACATTAACTGTACATAACCATGAATATAATATTAAGGCAATCTGATGAAGGGTTACCGACCTAAAACATTAGTTCTGTTTCTCATCCCATTGATGCTGCCTGACGTGCAGAATATATCCAGCATTTTTTGTTTTTAATCTCAATCCGCCCAAAGCTGGAGTCAAAATCAGACATGGTATTTGCTGGACTTCACATTGCGAAATAATTCTCCCTCAAGCCATCCAATCTCAATCCGAGTTAATTCCTTTTGGCAACCCTTACGGATTGCAGAAGTCTGGTAAATGCAACTCCTACCTTTAAGGACACAAATGCTAGGGTAAATTGATGGGTCAGGCAGAATCTCTGGAGAATGATATGATATGATAGAACTTTATTTATCCCAGGAGGGAAATTGATCTGCCAACAGTCATAAAAACACAAAATACATGAAACATGAAATTAAAGTGGCGAGTGGAAAGGATTGGGGATGTGCAAAAATTGGGGGTGAAGGGGTGGGGAGGGGGAGGGGGGGGGAAGGGAAGTCAGTCTCAGTCGACTCCACAACAGAAGGGGGAGGAGTTGTACAGTTTAATAGCCGCAGGGAAGAAGGATCTCCTGTGGCGCTCTGTCCTGCATCTTGGTAGAAACAGTCTGTTGCTGAAGGTACTCCTCGGGTTGAGCAGTGTGTCATGGAGGGGGTGAGCTGTATTGTCCAGGATGCTCCGAAGTCTTCCCCCTCCAAGTCCACCTCCCATGAATCCAACTCCGCCCCCAGGACGGAGCCAGCCTTCCTGATGAGTTTGTTGACCCTAATGGCATCCGTGGCCTTCGCCCTACTGCCCCGGCACACGGCAGCGAAGAAGATGGCACTGGCTACCACCGATTGGTAGAACATCTGCAGCATCTCAATGCAGACATTGAAGGAGCGGAGCCTTCTCAAAAAGTACAGCGGGCTCTGTCCCTTCTTCTACAGGGCCTCAGCATTCCTGGACCAGTCCAGTTTACTGTCCAGGTACACTCCGTGGTAAACTGCACATCCACACCAATGATGGAGACAGGGGACAGGGGTGTTCCTCTCTTCCTTAACTCCTTAGTCTTGTCGGTATTGAGCTGCAGGTGATTCAGCCCACACCACTCAACAAAGGTGATGACTACACCTCTGTATTCAGCTTCCCTCCCCTCACTGATGCAGCCCACAATTGCAGAGTCATCTGAAAACTTCTGCAGGTGACAGGAGTCCGAGTTACATCTGAAGTCCAAGGTATAGACGGTGAACAGGAAGGGAGAGAGGATTGTCCCCTGTGGGGCCCCTGTGTTGCTCACCACCATGTCCGAGACACAGTTCTGCAGTCTGACATATAGTGGTCGTCCTGTCAGGTAGTTGGTGATCCAGGACACCAATGGAGCATCTTCCACATCTTCGTCAGTTTGCTTCCTAGCAGTGTAGGCGAGATGACGTTAAAAGCACTGAAGAAGTCAAAAAACATAACTCTCGCAAAGCTTCCCGGCGTATCCAGGTGAGCACAGGAACGATGGAGCAGATGGATGATGGCATCCTCAACCGCCATCTTTGTTTGGTAAGCGAACTGCAGGGGGTCCAGGTAAGGTTTAACCAGGGGTTGCAGGTCATTGAGCACCAGGCTCTCCAAGGACTTCATGACCTATGAAGTCATCGCCACCGAGCTGTAGTCATATGAGGAGCTGGGGCACGTCCTCTTTGGTACAGGAACCAGGCAGGATGTCTTCCACATCACAGGAGCCCTCTCCAGGCTCAGGCTCAGGTTGAAGATATGCTATAGTACTCCGCACAGCTGGCTGGCACATGCCTTGAGTAGCCCAGGGCTGACACCATCGGGACCCGTGGCTTTGCCTGGACGATGTCTGCTCAGCTCCTTCCTCACCTGCTCAGCCTTGATGGTCAGGTTCTGCAAAGAAAGGGCAGAGGAAGTGGATCAGGGGGATTGAGGGGGAGAGTCTGTCGGGAAGCAGGGGGGAGGGTGGGCAGAGGCCCCATCATCGAATCTATTAAATAACAGGTTTAACTCATTGGCCCAGTCATGGTTGCTTTCCCTCCCCAGGCCGCTGGTCTTCTTGTAGCCTGTAATGCTCTTCATCGCACTCCACACATCCCTCTTGTTGTTCTGCTGAGGTTTCCGCTCCAGCTTCCTCCTGTTGTCATCCTTGCCCTGTCTCAGTCTCAGTCTCGCCTTCAGGTCTTTCTGCACCCGTTTCACCTCCTCCCTGTTACCATTCCAGAAGGCCCTCTTCTTCTGGTTGAGAAGGGCCTTTATGTCACTGGTGACCCAGGGCTTGTTGTTGCGGAAACAGTGCACAGTCTCCTCACAGACAACGTTATGCACGCAGAACTTAATGTAGCTGGTAACACAGTTACATGCAAACTGGAGGAACAGCACCTCATATTTCGCTTGGGTAGCATACACCCCAGCCGTATGACCATTGACTTCTCTAACTTCAAATAACCCTTCCTTTCCCTCTCTCTCCACCCCCTCCCCTTTCCCGTTTCTCCCACCAGTCTTACTGTCTCCGACAACATTCTATCTCTGTCCCCTGATATCAGTCTGAAGAAGGGTCCCGACCCGAAACATCATGCAATCCTTCTCTCCAGAGATGCTGCCTGGCCCGCTGAGTTACTCCAGCATTTTGTGTCCACCTTGGATAGGTGACAGGTGGGGACACTTCCTTTCTTGATGGTCCTGACCCGATACCTATCACCTATCCATGTTATCCAGAAATGCTGCCTGACCCCCTGAGTTACTCCAGCACTTTTTGTTTGTTTTTTTGTAAACTAGCATCTGCAGTTCTTTGTTTCTCCTATACTTAACTACCTGAACAGTCTCTTTCACCACAGTGGCACTATCCAATATGATTGCATGTTAGGCTTGTCTGTATCCATTATACTGGTCAACTTGGGAATTGGACAGCTGTTGTCCCAACACTCCAGGGAGCTGACGTTTGCATTATTCAAGCAAATTAGAGCCCAATTCTGAACTGGCCATACGTGAAGATTGAATACACTGACACCTCACTTAGATATGTTCTGAGGGATGAATGCTAATTGAATTGGTTCTAAAAAGGATCATTGCTATTGTCAAGGGGCAATGATGTAATATGCTCTCATCGGTTGAGCAAATGTGACCAATATGTCCCCATGTGACAAGTTATCTGGATGCATTCAGTAAGCTGGTAATCTGCTATTCCTAACCACTGAATGTACCAAATCAGCTACTGGATTCAAACCTCATTGCTAGATTTCAGCACAAACCTGACTAGCACGCAACATGTTATTGAAGGTAGACACAAACAGCTGGAGTATCTCAACCTCAATCTGAAGAAGGGTGTCGACTCAAAACGTCACCTATTCCTTTTCTCCAGAGATGCTGCCTGACTCACTGAGTTACTCCAGCATTTTGTGTCTATCTTTGATGTAAGCATAGATTAAAGATGCGGGGAAAGATTTATAAGGGACATGAAGGGAACATTTTCATTCAGAGAGCGGTGGGTGTATGGAACATTCTGCCAGGGGAAGATGTAGAACCAGGTACAATTACATTGTTGAAAAGGCATTTGGACAGGTATATAGACAGAAAACGTTTGGAGGGATATGAGCCAAATCCAGGCATGGGACGAGTTTAGATAGACATCTTGGTTGGCATGGACGAGTTGGGCTGAAAGCCTATGTCTGTGCTGTAGGACTGTCTGTATGATCTATCCCATCCTTGGGCCAAGAATTCTTCAATGGGTCAGCACTCTGTAAACCCCCTGTACAGACTGCACCTGTAGTCGGGATCGAACCCCGGTCTTCAGCCCGCAAGCACCTTAAGGCAGCAACTCTACCACTGCGCCACTGTGCCGCCCGGTCACGGAAGGTAATTTTTTTGTTAATTTTCTCAACTGGCACCACAAATTCATTTTTCAATGTCCTAGCATGCAATCCATGATAGTCCACTGTTGGACCTCCTAGAAAACCTCTTTTACACACAACCAGGCATACATTGCCCAAACATCCAAGTCTCTTCCCATCTATAAAACCTGCATTCATTCATTTTATCTTGCTTGGTGGCCCAAAGCTAACACTTCTTTTCAGATCTGCAGTCTCTTGGGTCACCAGGTTTATTGAGATAGCTCAGATATTCTAGATACATTCTTGCCCTAAAACTGAACTGCTCTTCAGGGTTGGGGGGGGGAGGAAAGGGGGGGGGGGGGGGGGGGGGGACACTGAAGTTGTCAAATATACTCCTTCGTTCTGAGTTTATAATATCAAGCATCACATTTATTGTTTAAGTAACAATATTTAAGTAAACAACTTTATTCAAGTTATCTGCCACTATCAAATTATTGACTATCTCTATAATATTTCCAGGCTTTTAAATTTCTCTTTATGGATCTCTGTCACAAAATTAAACCAAATGGTAATCTCAGAATCAGAGTTTAGTTTAGTTTAATTTAGTTTATCATAGTCACGTGCACCGATGCACAGTAAAAAGCTTTTTTGTTGCATGTTATCCAGATGCTGTTCATTGACTTTAGTTCAGCTTTCAATACCATAGTCCCCACCAGACTGGCTGAGAAGCTGCTGGAACTGGGGCTTAGCACCCCTCTGTGTGCCTGGGTCCTGGACTTTCTCACCGCCAGGCCCCAAATGGTCAGGATGGGAGAACTCATATCTAGCCCCCTCACCCTGAACACAGGATCCCCCCAGGGTTGCGTCCTTAGCCCCCTACTGTACTCCCTGTACACTCATGACTGTGTGGCCAGGTTCAGCTCCAACTCCATCATCAAGTTTGCTGATGACACTGTGGTGGTGGGCCGGATCTCCGACAACGATGAGAAGGCCTACCGGGAGGAGGTGGCTGATCTGGCCCTCTGGTGTCAGGACAATAGCCTCCTCTTGAATGTCAATAGCCTCCTCTTGAATGTCCTCCAGCTGATTGTGGAATTTAGAAAGGCTCAACACCCAAGGACGTACACGCCACTGGAGATAAATGGGTCTGCGGTGGATAGGGTGAGCAGTTTTAAATACCTGGGAGTCCACATCACAGAGGACCTGACATGGGCAACACACATTGCCGCACTGGTGGGTAAGGCAAAGCAGCACCTTTACCACCTCAGACAGCTGAGGAAATTCAAAGTGTCTCTGAGGATCCTTCAATGCTTCTACTCTGGGGCTGTAGAGAGCATCCTGTCCGTCAACATTACAGTCTGGTTTGGGAACAGCTCTGCCCAGGACAGGAAGGCCCTGCAGAGAGTAGTGCATTCGGCTGAACGCACCATGGGAACTACACTCGTCCCCTGCAGGACCTATACATCAGGTCTCATCCAGATCTAACATTCACCCATAAATTAGGGCGACTTCCAGTAGCCAATTTACCTACCAACCCCACGTCTTGGTGCACCTGGAGGTAACTCTTCGAATAACTGCCTGGAGAAGTGTAAACAGAGGGAGATGACTGAGGCTGGGGGAGGGAAGAAGAAATGCTGGAACTGTGCTATGTGGAACACACAGGGCGGCACAGTGGTGCAGCAGATAGGGCGGCTGCCTCGCAGCACCACAATCTCAGGTTCGAAGCTGACCTTTGGTTCTGCCTGTGTGGAGTTTCCACAATCTCCCTGTCCTGTGGCCTCTCCAGAGAAAAGGACAATATCAATGGCATTTAAGAGACTTCTGCAAAGGCACGGAAATGGAGGGGATGCAGGGAATATAGATCACTTGCAGGTAGAGGAGATTAGTTTAACTTTACTTCATGCTGGGCGCAGACATTGTGGGCTGAAGTGCCTTTGCCTGTGTTGAACTGTTTGTTCTAGTACATATTTTGATATTCAACAGTTAAAATAAATGAGGTAAAAGGAGATTTATGATAAATAGACGGGCGCGGGTCCAAATCTCTCCTGTGGGCGCGGCCTCTCCTGCGGGCCCGGCAACCCTCCCCCAACTGATGATCCATGGACTCGCTGCTGGGCGGGGACTGTCTCCCGGGGACGTGGGTGGGCAAGTGGGCTCAGGGAAAGGGAGATGGAGCCACTCACCATGGCCCGGTGCAGCCAGCGCTGCTGCCAGAGCAAGCCTTGGACCCAAAACCTCTCCTGCAGCTCAGCGGAGAATGGCGGTGACGGCCATTTTGTCGGACCCTCTGCCGCCGCGCTGCACCATGGGAGGAAGGTCTGGTGCAGGGCACACCAGGACGCTGGTCCTCCCGGCAGGGTGGGGGAGCACATTTATTAAAGTTTATTCAGTGAATTGTTTTTAAAAAGTAACAAAGCTTGATTTATTGAGACCGTGGGGGAATGGTGAGTAGGGTGGGCCTACAATTGTTGTGCTGTCGTGTACTGTTGTGGCTGTCTTTCCAGAACAAATATATCCACAAACGCACAAACCCACAAACATACAAACACACAAACCCACATACAAGTTGAGAGTTTTAGTAATATACAGATGTCAGGTTTACAAATCAGGGAACACCCCATTTATTTTTTACACCAGGTATTATTGGCAAGGTGAACTGTTATTGTGCATCCTTAAATACCCTTCAGGAGATGGAGCAAGCTATCTTCTTCAACCATTGTAATTCAATGGGAAAGGAACTCCATCGAGCTGGCGGTGTAGGGAATTACAATAATTATTTTCAGCATTGATTAAACAATGGCAATATATTTCCGTCTGAAAATTGTACAAGCTTTTGGTTTTCCATTGTGGTAGAGGTCATGAGTTGTAATAACCTTAAACTTTATAAAGATGCTTCTTTGCATCTGTACGTTGGCCTTCAGTATATATACTACTGTAGATTGAACTTTTTTTCTATATTATATATACATTATACTGTATGACAATAAACCACTCTTGACTCTTACCCACTAACCCTGTCATCAAAAGCACGAACTGAAGGCCAACCTCCCCTCTATATATACTAGAACAAGTGTGCCCGTTCAAAGTGGGCCCGTTGGGCCCGTCCTCGTAGGGTTTCCATTGTAACCGGGAGGCTGGGAGGGAGGGGGGAGGGAGGGAGGAGGGGAGGGGGGAAGGGGGGTAGGGGGGAAGGGGGGGAGGTGGAGGGAGGGAGGGGGGAAGGAGGGAGGGAGGGATACCTCCCCTTTTCCCAGTACCCCTCTTTCCCCGTTGGGCCTGTCCCCGAGGGGTGAGGGAGGTTTTAACTTGGCAGTTTAACCTAGTTTAACTTGCGGACTCGGTGGGCCGAAGGGCCTGTTTCCTCGCTGTATCTCTAAACTAAACAAATCCATTAACAGTACTATCTTTTGTTTAATCGCAGATAGGCACAGGAATATGCAGAGAATGGAGGGATAAGCATCACATGCAGGCAGGGGAGATTACTTGAACTTGGCATCATGTTTTGCACGTACATTGTGGGCTGAAGAACCTGTTCCTGCTCTGTGCTGTTGAATGCTCGATATCACAATCACAATAATCCCTTATTAGCCAAGTATGTTTTGCACCATACGAGGAACTTCATTTGCCATATAGTCATAACAATAAAAAGCAACAGGACACATAAAAAACACATTTTAACATGAACCTATATCCTTCCTTTGTCCCCCCCCCTTACATCAGTCTGAAGAAGGGTCTCGACCCGAAACGTCACCCATTCCTTCTCTCCGAGATGCTGCCTGACCCGCTGAGTTACTCCAGCATTTTGTGAATAAATACCTTCGATTTGTACCAGCATCTGCAGTTATTTGAACCTCTGTAACTTAAAAAACATGCGACCGAATTAAACAAAAACATCATTTTCCAGCAGCAAACCGCATGGTGATTAAGGCGGTACAAAAACCGTGTCGCTACATTTCACCGTTTTGCCGCAATTGCCGTATTCAGCCGACATCAGTGAAATATATATACATACAAGATCTGAGTTTTAGTAGTATATAGAAGATAGATAGATATATACTGTATATGGACAATTCATAAGAAAGGTAGATGAACAATTCAACTCTGAAAGCAGCACGAGGTATTCAATTGCAATCAATAAGTCATTGCTATCATCAGGCTCTGTCTGGTACATTGTATACTTTGAACATTTTAAAGTTCATTACCAAGGTGTGTTGCATGTGTTTGGGTGCACTGAAGCAGGTGATTACAGCACTGCTCGTATATTTGACAATGCACATTATTTGGACACTCAAGAGGAGTTTGTCTGTTGCAGGTGTCCATTTTAATACAGTTTTTGTTCCATTTTGTATTGGTTTTTTGTGTTTTTTATTATATTTTCCATTTGACTCCCAATGTAATTTCCTTGGAGGTTTCTTTTGGAGATGATGGCTATTTAATGTCCTCTTTTAATTCCCACTTCCTATTGGTGTGGGATCCAACATGAGTGACCATTTTTGTTTTTACTTTGAATATGTTCCAATTTTTTTAATAAATATTTCTTTCTGACGATGCTGCACTTTTAAAAGATTTATTTGCTGTTTCGTGCTCGCCTACCTGTTCTCTCAGAGGCTCCCTGCTGTGTCATGCCCTTCCTTCGACTTTGGAGTAAGTGTTTCATTTACTGTTGTGAATTTCCCCCAATCCAACACTGATAGTTCCTGATGGAGTCTAGTGATTACCTTGATTCCCAACATGAAATGTAATAGTCTTTGGCATCTCTCCAGCATGATGTAATTTCAGATTGTGGGTGCCCTCCAAGATTGCAGCCAAGGCAGAGCTTTAAAGTTCATCTCTTCAATCAATTGTTGCAGTCTATAATGAACAAAAGCAGATGATACACAATCTGGGTTTGAGGCAAAATTGATTCTGGCTTTCTGAATTTTCCAGATTCATGCTGTGTCCGAAATATGTCAGTGGCGCAGTGGTACAGCGCCAGAGACCCATGTTCGATCCTGACAACGGGTCCTGTCTGTACGGAGTTTGTACGTTCTCCCCGTGACCGTGTGGGTTTTACTTTTCCTCCCACACTCCAAAGACATACAGGTTTGTAGGTTAATTGGCTTCAGTAAAGATTGTAAATTGTCCCTAGTTTGTACGATAGTGCTAGTGTACAGGGATTGCTGGTCGGCACGGACTTAGTGGGCCGAAGGACCAGTTCCCACATTGTATCTCTTTAAACTTTAAACTCTAAATGCAGGACTTGCGACAGTATATCGTTTTTTTAATTGGTGATGAACAGGCTACGGCATATGCAGAAAGTTACTTTAAGGGAGCCGAGTGGGGTTGGAAACATGTTTTCTGTGAAAAATGTCACATTTAAAAAACCAGAAATAATGGAGGATGCATTCTATCGATGGATAGAAGTTCTCTCCAGAATACAACTTCCTCGAGTAGAAACAAAGTGTCTAAAGCCTTTAATAAGCATATCTAAAACCTCATTTCCAGATAGGATCCATGTAGGGTAACTAGTGCAAAGTTTATCCCATCAGAATACTGGACCTGTACTCGTTAGAGTTTAGAAGGAGAAGAGGAGACCTCATTGAAACTCACCGAATAGTGAAAGGCTTGGATAGAGTGAAACATAGAAACATAGAAAATATAGAGTGGATGTGGAGAGGATGTTTCCTTTAGTGGGAGAATCCAGGACCAGAGGTCATAGCCTCAGAATAAAAGGAGAAATCATGATGCAAAGTTAAGCTACTATCCTCTGCCTGCATGTGATCCAAATTCCCTCCATTGCCTGCATATCCTTTAGAAAGATGAGGAGGAATTTCTTTAATCAGAGGGTGGTGAATCTGTGGAATTAATTGCCACAGAAGGCTATGGAGGCCAAGTCAATGGATATTTTTAAGGCGGAGATTGATAGATTCGTGATTAGTATGGCTGTTAGGGGACATGGGGAGAAGGCAGGAGAGTGGGGTTTTGATCAGACATGACTGAATGGCAGAGTAGACTTGATGGGCCGAATGACCTAATTCTGCTTCAATAACATGAATTTATGAACTTACTTATGAACATGAATATGAATCAAAGACTAGGAGACAAAGATTTAAACTGAAGAGCAAAAACTACAGGGAAAAAAATAAAAAGGAACAATTACAGTATTTTATGTAGAAGACAGCGATGGCATGGAACTCAAATTACTCAGATTCATTTATAGTTTTATGAATTTCACTACATTGTTCACAACATAGTCTGCATGAGGCTAGTAGATTAATAATAAATACAAGCACAACAATAAATACAACGATGAATGTAGAATAGCAGAACGATGCCAACATTGTATTTCAATCTGAAGAGTAAATCCCTACAATGGCAGTGTTAATAATGGAGTCAACTGTGGCTTTCAAAATGGAATTAGATATTGCCCTGAGAGAAACGAATTTGCAGGGCCAATGGGAAAGTGTGTGGAATGAGATGCCTGTAGTTTTCTATCCTAGTTTTCCCTGCCCCTGCTTCCCAACAGAGACCCCATTCCCCCTGTATATGACAGAGTGCCTTTCTGAAATGAAGCACTAAAGAAGTCTGAAGAAGGGTCGCGACCCGAAACATCACCTGACCTTTTTCTCCAGAGATGCTGCCTTACCCACTGAGTTACTCCAGCACTTTGTGTCAACCAAGGATGGGACTTATTTAAGGTGCCCATGGGATAAAATATGACCTGAAACCTTTATTCACATCCCACACAGAACCAACTTAGTCTTTGTAGTGTCACAATAGGGTAGTCAAGTGGAATGAAGATGATTGTGTAATTGCAATCGAAATCAAGTTGTAAACAGAGTGAGAATGATTTTATGTATATAATTTATACACAGCTATCCTTCACTCACTTTTTTTTCCTAGTGAAATCATCCTCTTTGACGGGTGAAGTTGTTGCGTTTTGTTTCCCCTGCTTTTAAAGCATGAATATTTACGGAGTATATTGACTATGCTCTGCAATAGTTTACAGTTCATTGGCTGATGTTGTTGACAATAAATTATTGACCAAAATGCAGTGGTTTGGTAAACCCCATTCCATCCACTCTCAGTTAGTCGACTTCACGTGCATCTTTCACTTTCACAGCTGCTGCCACTTTAGCGCAGTTGTTCAGAACAGAGGACCACTGTTGCTGCATGTGAATCAAACTGGCCTATTACCTTTATCATCACTTCCACACTGGGTGCAGCTGTATATTTTTGTTTGTCCTTTCTTGGTGCTGTACAAAATTGGCCTTGCCTGTGAGGCTGACCTATTAATTTAAGTTAGGGTGGCACGGTGGCACAGCGGTAAAGTTACCGCCTTATGGCGTCAAAGACCCGGGTTCGATCCTGACTATGGGTGCTGTCTGTACAGAGTTTGTTCGTTCTCCCCGTGACCATATGGGTTTTCAATGGGTGCTCCGGTTTCTCCTACACTCCAAAAGATGTACAGGTTTGTAGGTTAATTGGCTTCAGTAAAAAAATTGCAAATTGTCCCTAGTGTTGTAGGATAGTGTACGAGTATTGCTGGTTGTTGCAGACTCGGTGGGCCGAAGGGCATGTTTATGCACTGTGTTTATTAAACTAAACTAAACTGAATGTACTTTGGTTAGCACTACATTGTGTTTCAGAGGGATCTTGTTTGAAATAAGACCACCTTCCTCTCTGGACACGGTTAGGGGGATGTTTGGCAGTGTAGAGTCAGTGATGAGGAATATTGGGCTTTGATTTTTCTCATGCTAAGCCTCTGGCCAGCTAAGTGGAGTAGCGGCGGTCGATACAGTGAGCAATTGAATATGCCAAGGATAGCAGGTGGACTAGTCATGAATAGGAAGAACATGCAGCGATCCTGATAGCAGGAGACAAAATATTGGAAAAACTAATGGGACTAAAGGCAGATAATTTGTCAAGATCCAATAGCCTACATCTCAGGAAACAACAGCAGAGAAAGTGATTAAAGTTTTTCAAATCTTGTTTATGGAGTCACAGCACAGAAATGAACCTTTGGCCCAAAGCGTAGACACCAACCGTCCACTCATTCTGCGCTATTTTCTTCTCCCAGTGTTCTCATCAATCAGCCCCGTCCCACAATATTTCCCCTCCCCCTCAGATTCTGCCATTCACCTATGCACCAGGGGCAATTTGTGGCAGCCAATTCATCCACCAACCCCACACATCATTGCGATGTGGGAGAAAACTGGACCACTGGATTTGTATCTTAGTTGGTCTCTGTAAATTGCCTCTAGTGTGCAGGGAGTGGATGTGGAAGTGGGATAACAGAGAACTCGTTTGAACGATGGTCACCGTGGACTCAGTGGGCAGAATGGCCTGTTTCCATACCGTAGCATACAACCAATTCAATTAATCAATTATCGAAGGAACGCCGTGCAATAACAAGGAGAACATGTTAACTCCACACACACAGCACAGCACTCAAGGGCAGAATTGAACTTGGGTCGATGGTACTGTGTGGTTGCGGGTCTACCATCTGCACCACTGTGCAGTTCTCAAAGGTTATGAATTGGAGAACCATAAATGTGACATACTTGTTCGAAACAGAAGCAAGGCAAAAAGCAGTTTGCGGAAGCGGTTACGGACTTCATTGCCACAATAGCCGATACCATCATCCCCACGGTAAGGGTCAGTATCTTCCCTAACCAAAAACCCTGGGTGGACAGGTCTATTCGCGTGGCCTTGAATGCTCGCACCGCTGCTTACAACTCCGGCCTGGCATCCGGCAACATGGACGACTACAAGGGAGAGTCCTACCGACTGCGAAGGGCAGTGAAGGATGCAAAAAGGAGGTACCGGGACAAGATGGAGTCACAGATGGAGCAGCAGGACACCAGACGCCTTTGGCAGGGGCTACGGACTATAACTAGCTACAGGTCCAGCACCCCCTCAACCGGAAGTGCCGGCTCCTCCTTAGCTGATGACCTGAACTCTTTTTATGCACGGTTTGAGACGGGTAACACCACCAGCTCGCCGTCTAAAAACAGCACCGAAGGGGCGCTGGCTAGCGAGGCTGGAGGGGGATCCACCCCCGGGAATGTGCACACATTCTCGGTGTCCGAGCATGAGGTGAGGTGGGCTCTGACGCGTGTGAACACGAGGAAAGCTGGAGGCCCAGATGGTATATCTGGGCGAGTACTACTCTTGTGCTACTCAGCTTGCTCCAGTGCTCACCACAATATTCAACCTCTCCTTGGCAAAGTCCGTGGTCCCTGCATGCTTCAAAAGATCCATCATTGTACCGGTGCCAAAGAATGCCTCTCCAGCGTGTTTAAATGACTACCGACCGGTGGCCCTCACCTCGGTTGTCATGAAATGCTTTGAGAGGCTAGTCAAGAAGCACATCTGCGCCCTCCTTCCTCGCAACGTGGACCCACTACAGTTCGCATACCGTCCGAACAGGTCCACGGATGATGCGGTCTCCCAGGTTCTACACACCGCTCTCTCTCATCTGGACAGCCAGGGGGGCTATGTGAGGATGCTGTTCATTGACTTTAGTTCAGCATTCAACACAATAGTCCCCAGCAGACTGGTTGAGAAGCTGCTGGAACTGGGGCTTAGCACCCCTCTGTGTGCCTGGGTCCTGGACTTTCTCACTGCCAGGCCCCAAGTGGTCAGGATGGGGGAACACACATCTAGCTCCCTCACCCTGAACATAGGATCCCCCCAGGGCTGCGTCCTTAGCCCCCTACTGTACTCCCTGTACACACATGACTGTGGGGCCAGGTTCAGCTCAAACTCCATCATCAAGTTTGCTGATGACACTGTTGTGGTGGGCCGGATCTCCAACAACGATGAGAAGGCCTACCGGGAGGAGGTGGCTGATCTGGCACTCTGGTGTCAGGACAATAGCCTCCTCTTGAATGTCACTAAAACAAAGGAGCTGATTGTGGACTTCAGAAGGGCTAAACATCCAAGGACGTACACGCCACTGGAGATAAATGGGTCTATTGTGGATAGGGTGAGCAGTTTTAAATACTTGGGAGTCCGCATCGCAGAGGATCTGACGTGGGCAACGCACATTGCCGCACTGGTGGGTAAGGCTAAGCAGCGCCTTTACCACCTTAGACAACTGAGGAAATTCAGAGTGTCTCTGAAGATCCTTCATTGCTTCTACTCTGGGGCTGTAGAGAGCATCCTGTCCAGCAACATTACAGTCTGGTTTGGGAACAGCTCTGCCCAGGACAGGATGGCCCTGCAGAGAGTAGTGCGTTCGGCAGAACGCACCATGGGAACTACACTCATCCCCCTGCAGGACCTATACATCAGGAGGTGCAGATCCATAGCAAGTAAGATCATGAGGGACCCCTGCCACCCCAGTAACGGACTGTTCCAGATGCTACGATCAGGCAAACGCCTCCGCTGTCACGCTGTGAAAACGGAGAGGATGAGACGGAGCTTCTTCCCACAGGCCATCAGGACTGTCAACTTTTATAACCCCAGAGACTAAATTTTTGTTGACACTAATAGTAACTTATTAACTTTATTTATATGCTGTAACTAATTCTTTTTGTGCACAACCCGCAGGCATTGCCACTTTCATTTCACTGCACATCGTGTATGTGTATGTGACAAATAAATTTGACTTGACTTGACTTGACTTGAGGATGCTATAGACCAGTTAGCTTTAACATCTGTACTTGGGGAAAGTGCTGAAGTCTATAATCAAGGAAGAAATATCTATTCATTTACCAAAGTTTAATGCAAACAAATCAAGTCAGCAACATTTTACGAAAGAGTAATCTTGTTTATCAAATTCGTTCAAGTTCTTTGAGGATATAACAAGCAGATTTGATGAGGGGACAATTTAAATGTCATGTATTTGGATTTCCAGAAGTCATTCAGTACGTTGGCACATCTGCTGTGGCAGATGAGCTCATGGTATTTTGTAAATATATTTTGGTATGCTGAAGAATGGTTCATAGATAGACTGAAATAGACTTTGGAAGAAATGGGCCTTTTTTAGGCTGGAAGGATATAACAAATAAATGACCTCAGGGATCAGTTCTAGGCCCCCATAATTATTTCATAGTTAAATAGGAAAATAACTGCAGATGCTGGTTTAAATCGACGGTTTAAACTCCAACTCTCTGGCTCTTCACACTGTCCTGACTCACCTAGAGAGACAGGGCACGTACGTGAGGATGCTATTCATTGACTATAGCTCTGCCTTCAACACGGTCATCCCCATCAAGCTCATCACCAAACTCCACCAGCTAGGCCTCAGCTCGTCATTATGCGACTGGATCCTGGACTTCTTGATGGAGCGACCGCAGGCAGTGAGAATGGGCCCGCACCTGTCCTCCACTATCACCCTGAGTACCGGCACACCACAGGGCTGTGTTTTGAGCTCCATGCTCTACTCCCTATTCACATACGACTGTGTTCCTGCATTCAACACCAACACCATTGTCAAGTTTGCAGACGACACAACGGTGATCGGGCTGATCACCAACGGTGATGAAACAAACTACAGAGCGGAGGTGCAGAATCTGGTGGACTGGTGCTCAGATAACAACCTGTCCCTAAACACCTCCAAGACCAAGGAGCTGATCATCAACTTCCGTAGATCACACAACGGGGAATAAGCTCCGATCTTTATCAATGGGGACAGTGTGGAGAGAGTGTCCAGCTTCAAGTTTCTGGGCACTCACATTTCGGAGGATCTCACATGGTCCACTAACACCGCTGCGCTGGTCAAGAAGGCACAGCAACGACTGTTCTACCTGAGAACACTGAAAAAGTCTGGTCTGCACCAACAGCTGCTGCTGACCTTCTACCGCTGCACCATAGAGAGCATCCTAACGCATGGCATCCCTGTGTGGTATCTCAGTTGCACGGAGGCAGAGAGGAGAGCTCTTCTGCGGGTAGTCCATAGAGCTCAGACGACTATCGGAACACAGCTATCAGCCTTGGAGGGCATCTACAACACACGATGCCTCAGAAAAGCCACCAGCATTCACAAAGACTCCTCACACCCCTGCAGCAGTCTGTTCGAACATCTACCATCGGGCAGACGCTACAAGGCCTTCTACGCCCGCAATTCCAGACTCAGGAACAGCTTCATCCCCAGGGGCATAGCTGCTATGAACCGGTCCTGCTGAGCCGGATGGTCACATCGCACAGTGAACCGGCACAGACCTACTTGCACTTTATTCTGTTTTAATTTGTTTCATTGGGTTGTTTAAATTAATACTGATTAGCTAATTGACTTATTGCATTGTATGGGAGGCGCATTCCCAATCTCGTTGTACCCCTGTACAATGACAATAAAGATATATTGTATTGTATTGTATTGTATTGTATTGTATTGTATTGTATTGTATTGTATTGTATTGTATTGTATTGTATTGTATTGTATTGTGTGACATTTCGGGTCGAGACCCGAAAATGTCTGAAGAAGGGTCTCGACCCGAAACGTCACCCATTCCTTCTCTCCCGAGATGCTGCCTGTCCCGCTGAGTTACTCCAGCATTTGTGTCTATCACAGTTAAATAAATGTATAGAAACTGTTTATAGCAGCATGGACAGGTTGGTGTGAAGTACCTGTTTCCATGCTATATAATGCTATGACTTCATAATCACTTGGAGAAGAGGGCTGTGAGATAACACAGTTTGCAGGTAGCATGACAATAGGATGAAAGGGACACTACAATCGGAATATTTGGACTCTGGGACAGGATTCAGATTGTTTGAGAGAGTGGGTGAAAACATGGCAAATGGAAGTTTAATGTGGGGAATTGTGAGGTCAAGTATTATTGTAGGAGAAATTATAAGACAAACTATTATCTAATTGCAGAGAGATTACAAATGAGTGGAGTATATAGGGATGTAGGTGTTCTCAAGCATAAGACACAAAAAGTTAGCATGCAAATACAACAAGTAATTAAAAAGTTAAATGGAATATTGGCCTTTATTACAGGGGAGTTGGACTTTAAATAGATTTTTTTTTTGTATAGCATACTGGTGAGGCTACATATAATGTGTGCAGTTTTGGATAAACTAGTATTGGAGGCAGTTCAGTGATTCATTCAGCTAATTCCTGAATGTATGGTCTTATCATGAATGCCCAAAACAGTTAGATCTGTATTTTTAGAAGTTTAGAAGAATGAAGGCTGATCTTATTGTAATATACAAGATCCTTAAGGGCCTGTCCCACTTAGGCGATTTTTTAGGCGACTGCCGGTGACTGTCATAGTCGTAGCATGTCTCCCCAAAAAACGGCGACTGGACCCCCCCTACCACCATGTCTACGACACATTAAAACAACCTACCACCTAGTCGACGTCAAGCTACAGTAAGCTACTGACAACCGGCGACCCAATCGTCGTGATTAGTACTTCCACCTACGACCGCACAGGCGACAACCTACGACAACCGAAGTCAACCTACGTCCACCCGCGACAAATTACGACAAGCTACGACCCTGTCGGCGACAACTGAAGCCACTTCATGTCATTTTCGCCTCTGGTTTTGATGCCGGTACCTGTCACCGGTTGACGTAGGTTGTCGTAGGTACTTGCCAATGGAATTCACTGAAGTCAGCACCGGCGACAAGCTACGTCACCTGGCGACAACCTGGCGACAACCTACAACAGCGCCTACACCAGGATACGTCAAGCTACGCTCATTGGCGTCAAACCCACTGTCGCCGAAAAAATGTCAGCATTTTGAAAATCCAGCGACAACCAGAGAGACGCTACGACTCTTTGGAGACTACTCATGACCATACAGGCGACACCCCAGCAAACATGTGGCGACAGCCTACTTGCCTGTAGTCGCCTAGAAAGTCGCCTAAGTGGGACAGGGCCTGAAGCATTACAAGCGAGATCTTGCGAAGTTCCCACAAGTGGGAGAATCTCAAAGGAAGAGATAGAACCACAAGATGAGGAGTGGATCTTTTTAAAACTTAGGAATTGCTTCTTGCTGAGAAGCTTCAGCATAGAAGCTTGTGGCTATTTGACTACTTGATGTTTTTGGAAGGGAGTAACTCAGCAGGTCAGGCAGCATCTCTGAAGAGAAGGAAAGATCAGGGAACTTAGGAATGTGGAACTGGCATGGAGGAGGAGTTGAGGTCTGGGGCAGACTATCACATTGAACAGGACAATGGACAGACCTGAGTGATCAGGTGGGTTACCTCAGGTCCTATTTTCTTAAGTTCTTGTGTTTTAATGGTTTTTATATAATTGTGGCTTTTGGTTTCCCCTCCTGCAGAAGAAGGGTTTGTGCTGGGATTCTCAGCTTTGTGATGCACATGGAAGTTGGGCCCCAAGTCAGGATATTTCTCAGCGGGTCAGGCAGCATCTCTGGAGAAAAGGAATACATGATGCTTCAGGTCGAGACCCTTCTTCAGACTGAGAGTCTCACTGAGTTACTGCAGTATTTTGTGGGACACTGTCTGAAGTAAGGTCTCGACCCAAAACGTCACCTATTCCTTTTCCCCAGAGACGCTGCCTGACCCGCTGCGTAACTCCAGCATTTTGTGTCTGGCTAAACCAGCACATGCAGTTCCTTCCTACACAGGGAATTTCCCCTTGAGCCTGATGGAAAGATCAAAGAACTTCCGCCAGAATCAAGAACGCTTGGATATTTACGCCCAATGAATTTATTTTTCCCTGCAATATCTAAAAGTGTTAAAATTAATCCTGCCATTATAACTGATTCTTTCACTTTGCAAAGAACTATATTCACTCATTTCCATGTCTAAAAATCTGTTGAATTCATTATCTTTCTCAGTAGTTTCTTCTGCCTACATGCGACATACTTTTAAGAGCTCAGCTTGCCAAAGCCAAATTATTACCTCCTAATTTACCTCATCTCTTTTATACAGTTCAACCTTGGTGGAACCCGCAAATCTAACCTTGGCCCGACACCAAGGTATCTCAATTAAACACTAAGAGGATCGGCACAGCGCAGATACTGTGTTCCTTCAATATTGTTAGAGACATTGACCTCAATCATTGAAAATCAATCAACCAGGTGCAGTTTTGCCTGATCTGCAGTGTGCGCTGAATACTTCATATGCATGCTTCAAGGACTTTTCCTCTAGAAGAAGGAATACATTACTGTTTTAGTCCTGATAAAGCACCTGCTTGGTCTGCTCCACAATGTACCATTTAGTATTCCAGATTTTACTGACTCTCAATTACAGAACACTATTCATGCAGTAATCCTTCCTAGGGAGCATGTTAATTGATCTTTCTGTTAAATCCACAACATTTGGAAGAAAATCTAAAAAAATTGACAGCAATACCTTTAGATTAGTTACCTTTTCACACTTCTTGAATAAACTATTTGTCTAAAGTGAATAATATCCATGAAGGCGATTACCTGACACATGTAATCACGTAGGATTTTTCATGCTTGCGATTCATAAGCTGTGAATTTAAATACCGGCTGGGTGTTTGAACTAAACCTGATCTAGGTGGCGGTACGTACGGTGGTGCAGCGGCAGAGTTGCTGCCTTATACCGCCAGAGACGCGGGCTGGATCCTAACTGCAGGCGCTGTCAGCATGGAGTTTGTACATTTTTCCCCATGACCCCGCAGGTTTTTTCTGGGTGCTCCGGTTAACTCCCACACTCCAAAGGCGTACAGGTTTGTAGGTTAATTGGCTTTAGACAATAGACAATAGCTGCAGGAGTAGGCCATTCGGCCCTTCGAGCCAGCACCACCATTCAATGTGATCATGGCTGATCATTCTCAATCAGTACCCCGTTCCTTCCTTCTCCCCATTTAGTAAAGATTGTAATTTGTCCCTAGAGTGTAGGATAATGCAAGTGTGTGGGGATATCTGGTCGGCGTGGACTCAGCGGGCCAAAGGGCCTGTTTTCATGCTGTGTCTCTAAACTAAACTAAACTAACTAAACTAAACTAAACTAGTGAACAGGATGTATGGTAGAATAGAATAGAATACTTTATTGTCATATGTGGCATGTCACAATGAAATTCTTTGCTTGCATACCTTGCCATGGTATGCAAATAGTCCACTATAAAGGGCTTTAACAAAGTTATAACCCCCCCCCCCCCCCCCCGCGCCAGTTCCTCCTTTGTTCCCTCCCTACCCCCTCCCTCATGGCGGTCCCCCCACGCCGGGTCCTCCATTGTCCAGGTGGCAGGGAAACCTTCCACTCAGCATCTGTTCTCATTCTGAACTCTTGGAAATTGCAAGGAAATGGAAGGGCGGCACGGTGGCGCAGCGGTAGAGTTGCTGCCTTACAGCGAATGCAGCGCCGGAGACTCAGGTTCGATCCTGACTACGGGCGCCGTCTGTACGGAGTTTGTATGTTCTCCCCGTAACCTGCGTGGGTTTTCTCCGAGATCTTCGGTTTCCTCCCACACTCCAAAGACGTACAGGTATGTGGGTTAATTGACTGGGTAAATGTAAAAATTGTCCCTAGTGTGTGTAGGATAGTATTAATGTGCGGGGATCGCTGGGCAGCGCGGACCCGGTGGGCCGAAGGGCCTGTTTCCGCGCTGTATCTCTAAAAAAAAAAACCCCAAAACAAACGCTGTTGCAGCCCTTATGACTGAATGTCAGACTGCCAAAGAATGGGTCATTCCACAGAAGAATAATGTCTAGTCAGCTTTAAAGGGTCTCCAGCATTGACTGCAGATTAGCCCTTGGAAAGTCTGGCTTCTTACTCCAACTCTGTTTCTCCCAAGTGCGGGCAGTTGTTTACTTATCTGCTTGGTGGCATATTCCTGTGAGGTTATAATTGTAACAGTCTACCCTTGTTATTATGGACCTCTTTGTAACCGATTTTGGTAATGGTGGTCAGAACATCCCCATTGTAATAAGACACCACTGTATCTTTAAGAACACAGGCTGCCAGTTACACTGCAGGAGGCCAAAGAAATTGCCAAGCAATTGCTTCGATCGACACTTGTGCAATGACATTCTACTAAACAATATAACAAACGGCCTTTAGTACTTTTAGATTGCAGTGACAAAAATATATTTTTAGTTGTTAAAAAGAACTTTGCACTTGAAAACAACTCATTGTTTCACGGAGTAACCTTTAGGTGCTTAGAGCGAATCCCTTACTCGGTTATAGTGGGTGATCAGCAATAATTGGCACCATTTCACCCCCCTCATGGTTCGTTATAATGAGGTTTATCTGTACATACTGTACGTTGTGTCATTCCTGTCCTTTATCAAGTTCTCTTAACCCCCCACCCTCCACCCCCTAACTGCAACTCTCCATCTCTCATTCTCCCCTCCAAACTGTACCTTATCTGTTATCTCTCTGCTCGTCGATCCATTAATCCTACCACTCCTGCTTCTGTGGGCTTGTTCACAACAGTTGTGGTCCCCTTGTTTTACTTTAATTGGCTGCTTCTACCACATGTTCTAGAGTGGGAATGAGCGAAGACTGTGAGATCCATTTTAATTACCTGCTTGTGGACACTGGGTGGGTGGGTGATTGAAAACGAACAGGTCAATATGATTAACAAGCGGCATGGCATCAACCATTTCTTGCTACGCTCAATTGCCACCAGCAGTGCCCTTCAGTTAAGCCATTGCTTTAAACAGGGACTTCCAGAATCGAGGTGAAGCTAATGCAACTTTAGGTCCCATTGTGCTACAGACCCGATGGCCATTTTACCCAGTGCTTTAGTGTGGGATTTCCTCCACTTGGTAGCAGGACAAAAGGATTCTCTGGGTACATTGAAATCTGTGGCAAAGAATTCCACAGATGCATCATCCTCCGACTAAAGGAATTCCTCGTCATCTCCTTCCTAAAGGAACATCCTTTAATTCTGAAGCTATGTCCCCTGGTCCTAGACTCTCCCACTAGTGGAATTATCCTCTCCACATCCAATCTATCCAAGTCTTTCACCATTCAGTAAGTTTCAATGAGGTCCACCTCATCCTTCTAAACTCCAGCGAGTACAGACCCAGTGCCATCAAATGCTCATTGTACTTTTACCCACTCATTCCTGGGATCATTCTTATAAACCTCCTCTGGACCCTCTCCGGGGCCAGCACATCCTTCCATTGTGATGTCATTCATGCTTTCGTTCCCTTCCGTCCTCTCTACCTCAAAAGATGAACTTCATTTTTATCTCTGCAGTGGCCAGTCGATGGGCTGATATTTTCCAGCAATTTCTGCTTTATTTTAGATCTGCTGTATTGGCAGTAATTTGCTTTCGGATTACCAAATTCATCTCTTGTGGTAGAAATAATTCCGGCTAGTATAGATTTCCTCCTGATTTCCATCCACTTTCAATTTACCAGAGGCCCCTCTGAGTTCAGCTCTTTTGTCCATGTTTGACTGAAGCCATGGTGATGCCTGATCATAGCAAAATCTAAATTGAGCTTCAGCGAACTGGTTATCGGAGAGTTAACACTGTTGGGATAACATTGTCAGTGAGACCATCCATCACATTGCTATTGATTTGGAGCAGAATGATGGAGCAATAATTGCTTGGATTTGTTTTGGTTTTGTGGGCAGAAAGGACTTGTGGGTGATTTTCCACCTTGTCAAGCAGATACCAGTGTTGTTACTGCACTAGAACTAAACTGACACCAAAGTGGGTGGTGTTGTAGATCGTGAAGTTAGTTGTCAAAATTGCAGCAGGATCTTGATTGGTCGGGCAGGTGGGCTGAGGAACGGATGATGGAATTCAATACAGAGATATGTGAGGTGTTGCATTTTGGAAAGTTTAGCAAGGGCAGGACCTATGCAGTGAATGGTAGGAGTGCAGGTACATAGTTCCTTGAAAGTGCCATCACAGGTAGATCAGGTGGCCAAAATGGCCAGAGTATTGAGTATAGAAGTTGGAAGGGCAAGCTGCAGTTATATAAGACGACGGTGAGGCTACATTGTATCCAATTTTGGTCGCCATCTTATAGGAAAGATGCTGGGAAAGGTGTAGAGATTTACGAGGATATTGCCAGGACTCGAGGCCCTGACCGATAGGGAGAGGTTGAACTTTATTCTTTGGAGTGCAGGAGGCTGAAGGGTGATCTTATAGAGCTGTACAAATTGCCCAGAGTTGGGGAATTAAGAACCAGAGGGCATAGGTTTAAGGTAAGGGGGGTGGGGGGGGAGATTTAATAGGAACCAGAGTGGTAACTTTTTTAGACAAAGGGTAGTGGTTGTATGGAACGAGCTGCCGGAGGAGGTAGTTGAGGCAGGTACTAGCACAATGTTTAAGAAACATTTAGACAGGTACTTGGATAGGTAGCGCACGGTAGCGCAGCGGTAGAGTTGCTGCTTTACAGCGAATGCAGCGCCGGAGACTCAGGTTCGATCCTGACTACGGGTGCTGCACTGTAAGGAGTTTGTACGTTCTCCCCGTGACCTGCGTGGGTTTTCTCCGAGATCTTCGGTTTCCTCCCACACTCCAAAGACGTACAGGTATGTAGGTTAATTGGCTGGGTAAATGTAAAAATTGTCCCTAGTGGGTGTAGGATAGTGTTAATGTACGGGGATCACTGGGCGGCACGGACTTGGAGGGCCGAAAAGGCCTGTTTCCGGCTGTATATATATGATATGATATAAGTTTAGAGGGATATGGGCCAAACACAGGCTGGTGGACTAGTGTAGATGGGGCATGTTGTTCGGTGTGGGCAAATTGGTCTGAAGGGCCTGTTTCTACGTTGTATGACTCTATGACTCTAACTAATTAGCTTGACTGCACTAATCTTGAGTACTACAATATCCTTGGGCCCAAATGCCTATGGGATATTTAGTGAATTCAACTGATCTTGTTCGCCCATGCAGCAAATAAATGAATTGGAAGACTAACAAATAGCAATTTTCTGAAGGAACTCTGCAGGTCAAGCAGCATCTGTTGGGGAAAGGAATTGCAATGTTTTGGATCAAATCCCTGCATCAGGATTAAAGCTCCTCTCCCCCCCCCATGGATGCTGGTTGACCCATTGAGTTCTTCTGGCAGATTGTTTGTTGCTTCAGATTCGAGTAGTTGCAGTCTGTTTTGTCTTCATTGGAAGATGAGTTTCTTTGATGGGAACCCGGGAGGAGGCTGATATGAATCATCCACTCGACTTCTGGCAGAAGATGCAAACTCTTTAACCTGAAGCAGTGGCAGAATTTGTTCTGGTGAATAATGGTGAAATATGTATTAAAAAATATATATATCAAGGTTCCATGGTACATTAAGGTGGTTGTTCCTTGTACAAGGAAAATGTGTTCGCATGGATTGAAAGTCACGTGGAACACAAAGTTATAATCACCTGGCTTTTTTCAGGCTAGAAGGATCATTTATTTATTATTTATAATAAAGATCTGGAGGATCAAGCAGAGTAAAAGTATATCCAGGTTTGCTGACGACACTGAAATAGCTGGAAAGGCATATTGTAAAGAGGTGAGACACAAAATGCCGGAGTAACTCAGCGGGACAGGTAGCATCTCTGGAGAGAAGGAATGGTATTTGGGGTATTTGGTATTTGGAATTAGACATAGACTAGACCAAGTGGACCCGTTGGGCCCAAACCTCTCCTGCATTGGTGCAGCACCCTCTCCTCCCCCCTCCCCCTCCCCTCTCCCCTCCTCCCTTCCCCCCTCCTCTCCCTCCCCCTCCCTCCCTCCTCCCCCTCCATCCCCTCCCTCCACCCCTCCCTCCACCCCGCTCTCCCTCACTCCATCCCCCTCAAACCCCCTTAGCCTCCCTCCTCCCCCTTCCCTCCCCCCTCTTTCCCCCTCCCTCCCTAGGAGATAGATTTAAACTTTAAAATGTGAATAACTTAAAAAATATAATACCGATTTCAATGAAACTTCTTCCATTAGCACCAAAGGGACGACGGTGAGTAAGGGGGCCTAAAATTGTCACGCTATCGTGTACCGTTTTGGCGGTAGTTCAGGAACAAACAAACAAACAAACAAACGGGAGTTTTAGTATATAGATGACTTGAGTAAGTGGGCAAAAACTTGGCAAATTGAATTAAAAATGGGAAATGTACGGTCATGCACTTTGGTAAGAACAATCAGAAGGCAAGAGAATTATCTAAGAAGAAAATGAAATTCAGAGGGATATAAATGACCTTGTGCATGAATCACAAAGAGTGAACAGGTAGTTGCAGCAAATGGCATGCTGACATTTATAGTAAGAGAGTTGGAGTTTAGAAATACATAAGTATTGTTACAGTTGTGCTGGATGGTGGTGATGCCACACCTGAAGTATTGCACTGAATTTTGATCCCCTTACTTATGAAAGGATATTTTAGCATTGGAGCCAGTCCAAAGGAGATTTACTAGGCGAATTCCTGTGATAAAAAGGTTGATAGCAGATAAGCTCCCGAATTCTATGGCGTTTAGAAGATTGAGGGACAATCTTATTGAATCTTAAGAAGGCATGACAATGTAGATGTTGCGATGTTTCCACGACAGGGACAGATCCGAACAAGGAGCGGTAGTTGGAAATTAAGGGAGCAGACATTTAAAACTGAGGTGCGTTGGGACTTAATCTCGCAGAGGTTAGTGAATCTCTGACATTCCCCACTCTGGAGGCTAGAACTTTGAAAGTGTTTAAGGAGGAAATAGATACCTTTCTGAAAGATCAGGAAATTTAGGGAAATGGGGAACTGACATAAATGTGTGGTTCAAGCCCCGGCAGATCTGCCATGATCATCATCAAGGGCAGGTTTCAGGCTCGAGGGGTCGAGCGAGACCTACTCCCATTCATTTATCTTTGTATTCTTGTCTGTTCTTTTTCTCGTACTTAGACATTACCTACACTTGGGTATATGAACATGCAAACAGGGCATGTGTGTGATACAAAACCTGGCCTTGCAGTAGTGATCAGTGAAGTGCTTTGAGATAGATGCAGATATTCCAATGAAAATGGTAAACAACTCTTTAATTAAAAGAAGGTCCTGACCTTAGAAGAAGAATTAGAAGAAGAATCTGTGGAATTCTTTGCCACAGAAGGCTGTAGAGATCATTAGCGGATATTTTTAAGACAGAGATAGATAGATTCTTGATTAGTACAGGTGTCGGAGGATATGGGGATAAGGCAGGAGAATGGGGTCAGGAGGGAGAGCTAGATCAGCCATGATTGAATGGTGGAGTAGACTTAATGGGCCAAATGGCCTAATTCTATTCCTATCACATGACCTTATGACCTGAAATATCGCAGATTTTTACAGACATGATGGCCATAACACGGCAAACAATGGATTCAGTGGTGCTGAATGGGGACTGCAGAATTCCAAACGTTCTGTTCTTGCTCAAAAAAGCACATTGGGATAAAGCTAGCAATTACTCAGTCTAACTCCAATGGTGGGGAGAGTTCTGGAGATAACGACCAGGGATACAATGAGCAAATGTGGATTGATTAGAGAAAACAACGTTTTCTGTTAAAGTAGAGCAGCACGGCAGTGCAGCGGTACAATTGCTGCCCTACAGCGCCAGATACCCAGGTTTGATCCTGACTACGGGTGTTGTCTTGTACGTTCTCTCTGTGACCGCATGGGTTTTCTCCGGGTGCTCTGGTTTCCTCCCACACTCCAAAGACATCCAGGTTTGTCGGTTAATTGGCTTCGGTAAAGATGGTGTTTCGGATAGAGCTAATGTATAGTGCTGGTCGGCGTGGACTTGGTGAGCTGAAGGGCCTGTTTCCACGCTGTATCTCTAAACTAACTAAAAGCTAAATAATGCTAGTGAGGGAAATATGTTTGACATATGGAGTTGCAGAATGTGCTTGATAGGATGTCACAAAATAGGCTTATCGACACAATTGAAGGCTAGGAACCAAAAGGGGTTTTCTAGGTTATCTGTACAAAAAAGTGAATGGTGGAGTTCCTCCAGGGTCTGTACCAGGGCCACTGAAGTTGCAATTTTAATGGGGAGAAGGTTGGGAAGTGGGACCATTGATTACTTGTACAGAAAGCCTACACTCTACAGACTGAATTGAGTGCTTGTAACTATTCTGTGATTCTGTGGCAGCTCTTTCTGAGCTTTTAGAGACAGACGTATTGACACATTTATATTTTATAGAGTTTCCACATATTTGATTCAGAGTTTATGCAGATGTATTTGATGTTGAATGGTAGAGTTGTTTCATTAAATTTCATTGAGGTTAGGTATCATACAACACCTGATACCAGTGTTTCATACTGAAGTGAACAGATTTAAAATAAATGCTGTTACTTCAGTAACGAGATGAAATCTGAGACAAGACTCAATAGACTGTCAAGACTCCTAAAGTGTGGAGAATTCAAGTAAATAGAAGCTATCTGAAATTTCTTGATTCAATGAATGGATAAGCTATCCATGTTATTCATTGATCAAAACTACAATATGGTTTTCTCTGTTTATGGTGTACAATTCTGCCGGAGGGAATAAGAGTTTTAGATTCCTAGTACTTGTAGTTTACACTTACGCAACTATGTAAATAGGAGATTGTCAGCAAATGGATGCATTGGACTGTTATGGAAACTAGATGGAGTTGCTTTGCAGAGAAGTTAGATACATACACAGACACTTGGATTATTGAGGGGCCATGTACAGATATTTTACAAGTCCAGGAGGACGTTGGTTCAATCATAATACCTGGTTGTTAATAAGTCCATTCAGGAATAGTATTAAGCAGACAATGCATGTGCAAACACGTGCCATTAAACCATTAGTTCTGCCTATAAATCATACTCAGTGGTTGCATAATGCAATGTTTATTATATTTCTTTTGGTAGTTTAATGTACACCAGTGGCATTGTGGTTAAATTACTGGACTAGCAAGTAGAGGATTATATTATTGATCTGCAGGCAAGAATTAAAATTCCAGCAGCTGGGGAATTTACAATCAAATGAATAAATCTCTGGAATTAAAAACTAGAATTTGTCAGGTAGATCCTAAAACTACCGGACTGTGTTTAAAGATCTATTTGATTCACAATTTCCTCCAGGGAGAGAAATCTGCTATCCAAGCCTAGTCTGGCTTTTTTTTTCCTCGCATTTCAGATCCAATTGAGTGGTTGACTCTGAGCTGCCTTCCGAAATGACTTATCAAGGTGTTGGTTCAATGACCTAATGAGAGTGTGTAACATGGACTGCTTGCAAAATGAATGCAAAATAATTAATCCATAGTTGAGAGGTTGCTATGCACCCAAAAATATAAATATTCATGAACAGTGATGATGAAATTAGAAAGTATGTCAGTCAATAGAACAGCTTCTTCCCTACAGCCATTAGGCAATTAAACACTACAACCTCAAATAAGCTCTGAACTCCATAGACTATTATTATTATTGCATTATTATGTGTACATATGTGTGTGTACAATTAAATTCTTACTTGAAGCAGCACAACGGAATATGTAAACATAGTACACTGTAAACAATATAATAAGCGAGAAAAAAAAGTTCAGTGTGTGTATATATACACATACTCACATATACACAGATATACAGATCTCTCTCACACACACACACACACACACACACACACACGCACACGCACACGCACACACACACACACGCACGCACACGCACACGCACACGCACACACATATATATATATTTATGTGTGTGTGTTCTATCTGGGGCATATGGCAATAAACACTCGACTCTTGACAATATGTCTGTGACATACATATAATATCCACCCATCTTCTTCAAGTAATATTCCCCTACGCCCCTCTCTTTCGCGTGCTTCGCTTCATTGCGGTTCACACACATTCTCCCACCATTTCCCATCACCCCAGTCTCCCTGTTCCATTCCCCCTCCTTTGAACATTCATCTCCCATCCCCAGGACCCATTTCCCTTTTTTACCCTCTCTTTCCCCTCCACCCCATCCGCACCTCTCTTTTGCAGCTTTATCCCCCCCTCCTTTACTCCAATCAGTCTGAAGAAGGATCCTGACCCAAAAGGTTGCCTATCCATTCCCTCCGCCGATGCCAACTGACACTTTTGTGTTTTGTTCAAGATTCCAGCATTGCGGTTTCTTGTGCCTCCAGATAATGTTTGATCTGTGTTAAATTGCCCATTGATGCTGTTGTAGCGAGTCAAAATGCATCCATGATTGTATGGTCAGTTACTGCAAGCCAGGCAGAATTTATGTTGCAATCTGCTAATCTTGGCATCAGAGGATAAGGCAGGGACTCAAGTAGATTTGGAAGCTGATTGTTTCCTAGGTTTTTTGATTTACTTAATGTCTCAGTGGGACCCCATTAGCAAATAATTGATATAGATTATTTGATTTTAAAGGACTGGCATCTTGGTGCAGCAATTTTGATTGATGGCTAGGCATGGATTCAAGACATGGTTCAAGTCCATGTGGGTGCATGGCCAAGGACTCATTATGGTCCATTTCACAGACAGCTTTATGACTGATGTTCGTTCATGCTGTGGTTATTTGGTTTTGTGACACAAAGTAGTCCAAAGGCATTATCTAACTTTCATATTACAGCATGGAAGGGAGCCATTTGGCCCATCACAACTGTGCGGCTCCCTGTAGATCAATCCCTTAAGACCCGTTCCCACTCTTATTTCTTGGTTGGCCTACAACTTATTCTCTCTTACCCACCAATTATTTCCCTTTCATTCTTTAACCACTTTCTACACGAAGGGATAATTTACAGCAGCCAGTTAAGCCTCTCAGGGGCGTTTTTGGGAGGAAACCAATGCACCACAGTCAGAGGAGGAATGCCCACAGTCAGAGGAGGAATGTACAATCTCCATACAAACAGGTAGGGGATGAACCTAGGTACCTGAAGCTATGAGGTTGCAGCACTAACTGTTGCTCTACCACCGGAAAAGCAGCATTTTATTACACAAGATGTGAACAACCAATATTCAAGGATCAATAATAGACGCAAAGTGCTGCGGTAACTCAACAGGTAGGACTGCCCCTTTCCTCCAGCCGAGTTGTTTAATCAGTTCCACAGTTCTCCACATTGTATTCCTCTTGAAACCACACCTTCTCTGGCCAAGAATGGTGCCTACCAGGGCACCACCCTACCTGAGATCATTTGTGGCCGGCCTTGAATGTTTCTGGTCTTTTTTCGTCTCCGGCTCTTCACCCACCCCCACCTCCAAACTTTCAGTCTGAAGATGGGTTCCGACCCGAAATGTCACCCATTCTTTTTCTCCAGAGAGAAAAAGCCTGACCCGCTGAGTTATTCCAGCACTTTGTGGCTGTAAACCAGCATCTGGTTCTTTGTTTCTACTTCAAAGACCAATAAATTGTGGGGCCATCTAGCGAAGAGAAATTTTTAAATGACATTTTGAGGAAATTATAAAGATTGTAATCATGCTAAATATACTGTGCACGGAATTAATGTTGCCACTTGATGATCATTAACTTGTTGGCTCACGAGGCTAGGTCTCATGCAGCATATTCCAATCTACCAACTAAAGATGTGGAAATCACATGATATTCACGTATTCACATATTATGATATTCACATATCATGTATCATATATGAGGCCAATGCACTGGATGTTTTCAATAGAGAGTTAGATTTACCTCTTAGGGGTAATGGAATCAAGGGATATGGGGAGAAAGCAGGAGCGGGTTACTGATTTTGGATGATCAGCCATTATTACATTGAACAAGAGTCACTGAAAGGAAGCATGCAGGTGCAGCAGGCAGTGAAGAAAGCCAATGGAATGTTGGCCTTCATAACAAGAGGAGTTGAGTATAGGAGCAAAGAGGTCCTTCTGCAGTTGTACAGGGCCCTAGTGAGACCGCACCTGGAGTACCGTGTGCAGTTTTGGTCTGAAAATTTGAGGAAGGATATTCTTGCTATTGAGGGCGTGCAGTGTAGGTTAACTAGGATAATTCCCGGAATAGCGGGACTATCATATATTGAAAGACTGGAGCGACTAGGCTTGTATACACTGGAATTTAGAAGGATGAGAGGAGATCTTATCGAAACGTATAAGATTATTAAGGGGTTGGACACGTTAGAGGCAGGAAACATGTTCCCAATGTTGGGGGAGTCCAGAACAAGGGGCCACAGTTTAAGAATAAGGGGTAGGCCATTTAGAACTGAGATGAGGAAAAACTTTTTCAGTCAGAGAGTTGTGAATCTGTGGAATTCTCTGCCTCAGAAGGCAGTGGAGGCCAATTCTCTGAATGCATTCAAGAGAGAGCTGGATAGACCTCTTAAGGATAGCGGAGTCAGGGGGTATGGGGAGAAGGCAGGAACGGGGTACTGATTGAGAATGATCAGCCATGATCACATTGAATGGCGGTGCTGGCTCGAAGGGCCGAATGGCCTCCTCCTGCACCTATTTTCTATGTTTCTATGATATGCTCCTCTTGGTTAGAATGTAGAAACAGTGCTTTCCTTGTGATAGTTTTGCTGAGATAGCGGACACATAGGGAATTTACCCGAATGCCTTTTTTTTTGTAAACCCACCATCTGCGGTTCTTGTGTCTACAATGCCAGTGTGCTGCCAGGATTAAGTGGTGTTCGCTACAAGGAAAGGTTGGAAATTTTTTGATTATTTTCCCCAGCACACCGGAGGTTGAGGGGAGACCTGATGGATGAAATCTGATAGAATTATGATTAAAAAAATAGATAGGTTAGACAATTGGAACCCTTTCCCCAGAGTGGGAATGTCAAGGACTCGAGGGCGTAGCATTACGTTGAGAGGTGCACAGTTTAAAGAAAATAATTGGAGCAAGTTTTTTATACAGATGGTAGGGGTGTCTGGAACGCATTGCCAGTGACGGTGGTGGAGGCAGATATGATTGTGGCATTTAAGAGGCTTTTAGACAATAGACAATAGACAATCGGTGCAGGAGTAGGCCATTCGGCCCTTCGAGCCAGCACCGCCATTCAATGTGATCATGGCTGATCATTCTCAATCAGTACCCCGTTCCTGCCTTTTCCCCATACCCCCTGACTCCGCTATCCTTAAGAGCTTTATCTAGCTCTCTCTTGAATGCATTCAGAGAATTGGCCTCCATTGCCTTCTGAGGCAGAGAATTCCACAGATTCACAACTCTCTGACTGAAAAAGTTTTTCCTCATCTCCGTTCTAAATGGCCTACCCCTTATTCTTAAACTGTGGCCCCTGGTTCTGGACTCCCCCAACATTGGGAACATGTTTCCTGCCTCTAACGTGTCCAACCCCTTAATAATCTAATATGTTTCGATAAGATCCCCTCTCATCCGTCTAAATTCCAGTGTATACAAGCCTAGTCGCTCCAGTCTTTCAGCATATGACAGTCCCGCCATTCCGGGAATTAACCTGGTAAACCTACGCTGCACGCCCTCAATAGCAAGAATATCCTTCCTCAAATTTGGAGACCAAAACTGCACACAGTACTCCAGGTGCGGTCTCACTAGGGCCTGTACAACTTTTAATTAGGCACATCAATTTACAGTGAATGGAAGGATGATGACCATAAGCAGGCAGATGAGATTAGTTCACTTTGGCATCATGTTCAGCACAAGCATTGGTCAGGTGCTGTACCTTTCTAGGATCTGTGTTCTATGATTGCAAAGTACACCTTATAATAGTTGCCATTGATGCAGAAACCAAAGAGCTTATAAGCCTGAAGATTCCACAATATCTTTATATTTTACAACAATTACATGTTCGTTGATACTTAGATTGAATGGTGGCAAATTGGTGAATTCTACTTAAATAAAATACCATGAGAATATCAATGAGCTATGTATACTTATAGATACTGACTATTAATGTCATAGAGTCATATAGTACACAAACAGGCCCTTCAACCCAACTTGCCCATGCTAACCAAGATGTCCCATCTGCACTAGTCCCACCTGCCTTTGTTTGACCCATATCCCTGTAAAATGTCTTTTAAATGTTGTTATAGTACCAAGTTCGTCTGGCAGCTCGCTTCATGTATTCCTGCCCTCTGAGGGAAAAAAAGTTGCCCTCTGAGATTCCTATTAATGTGTAGGAAGTGGATGCGAAAGTGAATTAAAATAGAATTAGTGTGAATGGGTGATTGATGGACAGCATGGACGTGGTGTGCCAAAGGGCCTGTTTCCATGCTGTATTTTCAAACTAAACTAAACTGAATTAAATCTTTCCCCCCTCACCTTAAGCCTACGTCCTCTGGTTCTTGATTCCCTTACTCTGGGTCGCATGATCTTCTGCTTGATTTTCCATAATTAAAAGTGCGTTTATAAGGGAACCAATCCTGAAAAAGCAAGTGTAATATATGTGACAGGATGATAATTTTCAGATCTCATCTCCTGAGGCTTACAACAATGCAGCTATTTGAAGGCAGGTCTTTACAAGATTGAACAATTCCTCTTCAAGCTGTAACAAGGTCTTGATCAGAATGCAGAGAAGCTGCATATTTAATACCTCATAAATATGTATAATATGGTGATTGAGGTTTGATTTTATTGAGAAGGTTGACTGTGGATGGAGATAGAGATTTATTGTATTACCTGAATTATATTCAGCCGTCGTGTGAGTTTTACGGAATTCATTCATGTTTGTGGCATCCGATGGAATTCATTATTTTAAAAGTGAATACAGTCTGTTTAAAACAAGGTACTCATTGACTTGAACTCTACTCTGTTATAAGCTGTCTTTAAGTTCAGTTCAGTTTGGAGATACTGCGTGGAACCGGGCTCTTTGGCCCACCAAGCCCACGCCAGCCATCGATCACCCATTCACACTAATTCTATGTTAACCCTTAACACTTTTGCATCCACATTCTACACACTATGGGTAATTTACAGAGGCCAATTAACTTACAAAGTAACATGTCTTTGAGATATGGGAGGAAACTGGAGTATCTGGAGGAAACCTATACAGTCACATTGAGAACGTACAAATTCCACAGAGACAGCACCCGAGGTCAGGTATCTGGTGCTGTGAGGCAGTGGCTCTAGCTGAGCAGCCATTGTGCCTACCAACGTGTAATGTCTCTCTTACATTACCTTCTTACAGCATCTCTTCCCTACTTTGAATGTTGGGTATGATCTGGTGATCCTGTACAATAACTATCAATGCATATGTCCACACAAATTCAGATTTTAAAATGTATAGATTGAAAAGAAGCTTCATTAAGAAGTGTAAACTCATGAAGGGCCCAGAGAGAACGCATAGACAATAGACAATAGACAATAGGTGCAGGAGTAGGCCATTCAGCCCTTCGAGCCAGCACCGCCATTCAATGCGATCATGGCTGATCACTCTCAATCAGTACCCCGTTCCTGCCTTCTCCCCATACCCCTCACTCCGCTATCCTTAAGAGCTCTATCCAGCTCTCTCTTGAAAGCATCCAACGAACTGGCCTCCACTGCCTTCTGAGGCAGAGAATTCCACACCTTCACCACTCTCTGAGGAAAGATCAATTCCGTGCAGCTGGGGGCCCACAATTCAATAATTCGTAGAAGATTAGAGGGGAGGTTTAGAAATATTTGTTCATACAATGGAAGTTAGGGTCTGCAGCTCCCTGCTTGTAAGGGCAATAGGGACAGAAACCGTCTTCATATGTAAAATTATTTGAATGCCTACTTGAAGATCTGTGATTTGCAGGGTTGTGGATCTAATGCTGGATGGTGCAATTAGTTGTGCAACCAGCACAGATGTGATGTGCTGACTGGTGACTTGCTATTTGTAGGACTTCTACTTCTATCAGTCTAAACCATCCCCACCAAAAGAAAATGACCATTGGCAAGAATGGGTTCCCGTGTGAAAAGCCCTTGACTTTCTTTGCTTTTCATTAAATATTAGTCCAGTGTTCAGCGGTGAATTGTATAACATGATGTTCTGCTAATGAAAAAGGCCTCGTTACTAGCAGTGGATATAGGCATCCAGTCACAAGGGGGTCAAGAATCGAACACTTGTTCTCTCGAACTATTTTTGCCATTCAGTTAGAGAGTTTTTGATTTGCATTTGTTAATTCCAATTCACTACTTTAATTCTTTATCTCCTAATACCTCTGCCTAATAAAAAAACTGTCAGTGCCCGTTTGAAAAAAGGTGAATAGACAAGATAACCATAACGTTTTGGAGAGGAGAATTTGAGATTTTCCTTGCTCTTTTAATAACATTATCCATAATCATATGGCTGTGCTCCCCTTTTCATATCATATATCATATCATATATATCATATATATACAGCCGGAAACAGGCCTTTTCGGCCCACCAAGTCCGTGCCGCCCAGCGATCCCCGTACATTAACACTATCCTACACCCACTAGGGACAATTTTTACATTTACCCAGCCAATTAACCTACATACCTGTACGTCTTTGGAGTGTGGGAGGAAACCGAAGATCTCGGAGAAAACCCACGCAGGTCACGGGGAGAACGTACAAACTCCTTACAGTGCAGCACCCGTAGTCAGGATCGAACCTGAGTCTCCGGTGCTGCATTCGCTGTAAAGCAGCAACTCTACCGCTGCGCTACCGTGCCGCCCATATTATCATTTATTTTGTTTGATGATAATATGAGGGAATAAAATAAGTTAGGATAGGAAAAGTGTAAAATATGCAGTCTGAGTGGGCGAAGGGTTTGTTTCTAAGCTGCATCTCTCTAAGACTCTCTTAATTAAATTAGTCGTAATTAATTTGGCTGAACTAGTCTGTAATTGTCATTATAACTGAATTTTTAGTCACACTTTATATTACAGACTGAATATTGAAGTATTTTTGTAACAATTCAAAATACCTGATCTTGTGACAATGAAGTTAAAAATTGAAAAGAATTATTTCCGAATTAAACCGAAAATAAAATCTGTAAAATTCAAACTCACTATATATCGATAAACAATAGACAATAGGTGCAGGAGTAGGCCATTCGTCCCTTCGAGCCAGCACCACCATTCAATGTGATCATGGCTGATCATTCACAATCAGTACCCCATTCCTGCCTTCTCCCCATACCCCCTGACTCCGCTATCTTTAAGAGCTTTATCTAGCTCTCTCTTGAAAGCACCCAGAGAATTGGCCTCCACTGCCTTCTGAGGCAGAGAATTCCACAGATTTACAACTCTCTGACTGAAAAAGGTTTTCCTCATCTCCGTTCTAAAAGGCCTACCTCTTATTCTTAAACTGTGGCCCTTTGTACAAAGATAGTACATTCCTTCCTGACCCTTTGATCCTTCCTGATCAAATCTGAATGCAGTAACCAAGATGGGGGTTAAACCAATGTCCTGCACAGCTGTAACATGCCCACTGTCCCTTTTACTATTCAGTCCCCTTGAGATAAAAGTCTATGTTCAACTATCTTTTTCATTGAAACCAAACTTTTACAGCCAAATATTACAATACGCCAGAAATGAGACCTTTGACCTGTAAGAACACATGGAGGGATATTGTGCCAGTGATCTGAGGCACAAACGTTAGGCATTGTTGGCCTTCATCAGTGAGGGCATTGAGTATAGAGGCCGGGATGTCATGTTATAGTTTTACAGGATGTTGGTGAGGCCGCACTTGAAGTATTGTGAAGATAGACGCAAAAATCTGGATTCATTCAGCGGGTCTAACAGCATCTCTGGAGAAAAGGAATAGGTGACGTTTCAGGTCGAAACATCAGCTTTTTGTGTCTATCTTCGGTTTAAACCAGCAACTGCAGTTCCTTCCTACACACTTGAAATGCTGTGTTCGGTTTTCATCACCTGTTATAGGAAAGATGTAATTAAGCTGGAAATAGTGCAGAAAAGATTTACAGGGATATTGCCAGGACTCGAGAGGCTGAGTTATAAAAAGAGGTTGGACAGGCTAGGACCTTATTCCTTGAAGCATAGGACACTGAATGGTAATCCTATAGAGCTATAGAGGTACTGTATATGAAGGGGCACAGATCGGATGAATGTACAATCTTTATCTCAGGGTTGAAGAATCAAAACAATGGGGATTAAGGCATGAGGGTAAAGATTTAATAGGAATCTGTGGGCAACTTTGTCACACAGAGGATGGTACATATACGAATGAGCTGCCAGAGGAGTGATTGAAACAAGAACAATAACAACATTTAAAATACATTAGGTGGATAGAAAAAGTTTAGAGGGATATGGGTCAAATGCTGGGAAAAGTTACCAGCTTAGATGGGCATTTTGGATGTTATGGGACATATGGGCCTGTTTCCGTGCTTTATGACTCTATGTATGTTTTCTAAGCCATATATAGACTTTAACAATCAGAAAGGTCAGTGGGCATTAGTACAAAAGGGTAGCCAGAATGATGGCAACCATTCTTAGAATAAATAAGTTATAGAGTCATAGAGTCATAGAAGCAGCAAAGGAGTCATAGAGTCATTGTGTCATACAGCATGGAAATCGGCCCTTCTGACCAATTTGTCCATGCCGACCACGATGCCCAATCTATGCTAGTGCCACCTGCCTGTGTTTGACTCATATCCCTCGAATCTTAGATAGACACAAAATGCTGGAGTAACTCAGGGGATCAGGCAGCATCTCTGGAGAAAAGGAATAGGTGATGTTTTGGGTTGAACGAACGATACCTAATTCCCTTTCTCCAGAGATGCTGCCTGATCCGCTGAGTTACTCCAGCATTTTGTGTCTATCTTCAGTATAAACCAGCATTTGTGGTTCCTTCCTAACATTCCCTCTAAACCTTTTCTATTGTAGTTATGGAGGCAATTGTGAGATGATCAAACAATAGAGATTATGACACAGCAAGAAAAGTTCAAGGAGAGAGATTTCTGGTCTTGCTGAATTTAAAAGGCTCTCTAACCTTCTGTGAACTCAATTTCCCACGTTCTGACCAAGCTAATCCTATTTACTTGCTTTCCTCTTGTTTATTTTCATACTTTTAAATTAATTATCCACACCTTTTGATATGCTGCAAGGCGTTTTCACACCAATGTCACCTGGATCAAAGGATTCCACAAAGGATAGCACTGTGAAATTTTATCCACCCTGACTTTCTTCTTCTTGAATCTATTGGTGATCTTGAGATTATGACTTCCTAACTGCTATCTGAGATTAGCTGGTCCATTACATTTATCATTTTCAGCACCTCTATTAAAAACACTCAATGTTTCCACTCCAGCTTCATCTAACTCTGTAACTTATATCACTCATTTGTGATATCATGCAGATAACCCTAGTCGTAAAGTCATAGAGTGTGGAAACAGGCCCTTCGACCCAACTTGCCCACACCGGCAACATGTCCCAGCTACACTAGTCCCACCTGCCTGCGTTTGGCCCATATCCCTCCAAACATGTCCTATCCATGTACCTGCCTAACTGTTTCTTAAACATTGGGATCATCCCAGCCTCAACTACCTCCTCTGGCAGCTTGTTCCATACACCCACCACTCTTTGTGTGAAAAAGTTACCCCTCAGATTCCTATTAAATCTTTTCCCCTTCACCTTGTTCCGCTTGCGCTTCAAGCCTAGTTCCGCTTTCCTCATGAAGATAATATCCATTTGACAAGAAGAAGCCCCAGACCTTCCACTTTAAACTTGTTTGTTAAGCAACTTTTAGCTTGATCATCTACAATTAATCTTACAGTACTCTGGTAGAACTAGTCTAATTTTGGGAACAGGCATGTAGAATAGCAATATTAAATTATGAGTAGACACATAAAATGCCGGAGTACCCCAGCAGGCCAGGCAGCATCTCTGGAGAGAAGGAATGGGTGACGTTTCGGGTCGAGACCTAAGAGTACATCTTTCAGCAATGGAGGAACAGCAAAAATGATGTGACGTGACTCCAATGAAGCATTTCATGGCTGCATGCAAGCTAAAACTCTGACACAGCATTCAGGCATAAACTGATGAGTGACAAATACCACAGGGATGCCAGATTCAATGGTTCAATGGTACTTTATTGTCACATGTACCAAGGTACAGAGAACTTCATTGTTGCATACAGTTCAGTACCAGTATTACTATAGATAAGAACACCTGAGGTGCAGTACACATGTTTAGAGATAGTACACTGAGATGTACAAGAGTACGAGAGTGGCCAGAATTGGCACCATTTTCATCACACTCCTGACTTGTGCCTTGCAGATGGTGGAAAGGGTTTGATTGTCAGAAGGTAAGTCATTGACTGCAGTATATACACTCTCTGACTTGGTCTTGTATCCATAGTATTGATATGGCTTGGGCAGCTTACAACCCAGCGGTATAAATATTGATTTTGCTAATGTCAAGTAACCCTTGCAACCCCTCTCTCTCCATCCCTTCCCCACCGTAGACATCGGACTAGTTTCACCATCGCCCTGTTGAGTTTCACTTCTGTATCACTCATTATCACCTACCCCGGAGCCAACGATAGGCCATTGTGGGCACCACCTTTCATTGATCATTGTTGCCTTTTGCATATATTTCATTCATTTGTTCGATGTACCACCTATATCTCTCATTCCCCTTTCCCCTGACTCAGTCTGAAGAAGGTCTTGACCTAAAAGTTGACTTATTCCTTTTCTCCAGAGATGCTGCCTGATCCACTGAGTTACTCCAGCTTTTTGTGTCTATCTTCGGTTTAAACCAGCATCTGCTGTTCCTTCCTGCATGTATTTATCTGGCTAGTCCAGTTTCTGATCATTGATGTTGCACAGATGGGCTGAGGAATGGTTGATGGAATTTAATAAAGAAAAATGTGCAGGAAGGAATTCCTTGACTGAAGAGACCAATGCAGGAGTGACAGTCTCTGTCGCAAAGGTCACATTTGTGTGTGGTCTCTGGTTTGTTGAAGTTGCTGCGCTCCTTTCTGCGTGCCCGCTTGTCTGCCGCTGCGTTCATCAGTTTCTCTTCCCCCGTTTTGAGATGTTGGTTCAGGGTACCTCTCCACCTCGTGCGGTCAGCTGCAAGGCTCTCCCAGGACTCCACATCGATGTCGAGCACCTTCAAATCTCTCTTGCAGACATCCTTGTAACGTAGCTGGGGGCGGCCGATGGATCTCCTCCCAGATGTTAGCTCTCCATAGAGGATGTCTTTTGGAATACGGCCATCCTCCATGCGGTGGACATGGCCCAGCCACCGCAGCCTGCGATGCCTGAGTAGAGTGTACATACTGGGAAGGCCAGCGCGAGACAGAATCTCGGCGTTGGACATTCTGTCTTGCCAGGATATACCCAGGATACGGCGGATGCTTCTAAGGTGGAAGGTGTTGAGTCTTCTCTCCAGTCTGGCATATGTAGTCCATGTCTCACTGCCGTACAGCAGCGTGTTGTTGACACAGGCGTTGCAGACTGCTATCTTTGTCTTCACTGTCAGCTTTGGATTGGTCCACACTCGAGTTGTGAGGCGAGCGAGAGTTGTAGCTGCCTTCCCGATCCCTGTACACGAGCACTATCTGCCTTACTAGCTGCCTTCCCGATCCCTGTACACCACACATGAGCACATACTAGGGACAATTTACAAAAGCCAATAAACCTACAAACCTGTACGTCCAAGGAATTTGGGAGGAAACCGGAGCTGCCAGAGAAAACCCACGTGGACACGGGAGAACGAACAAACTCCCAATAGCCAGCACCCGTTGTCAGGATTGAACCTGGGTCTCTGGCGCTGTAGAGCAGCCAGCTGTGATTTCAGAGGTATACAGTCAACGGGCATAAAGAAAATAAATACTATTTCCTAAAGGAGAAAATTTAGGCAAGCTTTTGTTTGCTACTAACACCTCCTGGGCCAGATATGCTGTGCTCAGACCTCACATGGTATTTTGTGAAATTCCCTTGAGCTTAACTGGGCACCACAGTGATGCAGCGGTAGAGTTGCCGCCTTACGTTGCCAGAAAACCGGGGTTGAACCTGACTACAGATGCAGTTTGTACAGAGATTGTACGTTCACCCGGGGCCTTGCGTGGGTTTTCTCCGGGATCTCTGGTTTGTAGGTTATTGGCTTGGTATAATTGTAAATTGTCCCTAGTGTGTGTGGGATAGTGTTAATGTGCGGGAATCACTGATCGTCGCGGACTCGATGGGCCGAAAGGGTTGTTTCTGCACTGTATCTCTGAACTAAACTAAACTAAACTGAGTAGGAAAAAAACTGCAGATGCTGGTTAAAATCGAAGGTAGACACACAATGCTGGAGTAACTCAACGGGTCATGCAGCATCTCGGGAGAGAAGGAATGGGTGACGTTTCTGCTTGAGTCCCTTCTTCAGACAGAAGGGTCTCGACCCGAAACGTCACCCATTCCTTCTCTCCCGAGATGCTGCCTGACCCATTGGGTTACTCCAGCATTGTCTGTCTACCTCAAACTAAACTGCCCTTCCCTGATTATGCTGGAAATCCACTACTGCCCAGTCCCTGGCCTTCTCCAGACGGCAGAGGAGAATTCCCATAGACTCAGGCTGCAGCCTATTGCATAGCTCTTCCCAAGGCCCGTGACCCAAGACTTCACTGGATTAAAACATGAAGTGCTGGAGTAACTCAGTGGGTTGGGAAGCATCTGTGGAAGGAAATCTGGTTGGGACCCTTCTTTAGATGCTGCCTGACCTGCTGAGTTACTCCAGTATTTTGTGTTTTACTCAAGGTTCCAGCATCTGCAGTTCCTCATGCCTCTACTTCACTGAATTAGTTGTTTAAAAAAAAAAAAGTAATTGAATTTTGCTGCGAAGATCAATCTCCATTTTTTTTCACGCTCTTTAGTTGTGGTCTGGCTCAAAATCTCTTTTAAAACCAGGGAATCTTACGCTGATCATGTGTAAATCTCTCTTTACAACAGGCGAGTTTTTTTCTTCTGCTGAAATACACTGTTCACACTTGGATTTTCAGCTGAGCACTCAATTTTCACACTGAGGTAGAGAATATACTTCTAATTTAATAAAAAGAGCAAAATAATGACTCAGATCCACCAAAACAGCTGGTAACCATTTAACAGTGGTTTTCATTATTATTTTACAAATGTTAATTGTAACATAAATTGAAGTAATGCCCTCCCATTTCAACATAACATAAGAAGCAGAACCAAGAACAGGCCATGCACAGCCTCACCTCATTAATTTCACTTTCCCAACCCGATTGAACAATTCCTGAGTCAATCAGTGTTCAAGTTTCTAATGATCACAGTCTCAAATGTCATCAAAGACCAGAGTTTCCAAAAGTTTTCAATCCTCTGAATGAATATTTTTCTCCTCCTCCCATTTCGAAAGAGCTGACTTCTTCACCTGACTGTAGGGTTGCCAACTTCCTCACTCCCAAATACGGGACAAGGTGTCGTCACCGCCCCGTGCCCCACGTGACCTTACCCAGCCAGCGGCCACGTGCACCTTCTCCACCAATGGCGACCGCCCGGGCCGGGAGGCGGGTTGCTACGTGATCTCCGTTAGGCAGCGCCCGGGCCTACGCTGTCCGGGGGGTAGACACAAAATGCTGGAGTAACTCAGCGGGTCAGGCAGCATCTCAGGAGAGAAGGAATGGGCGACGTTTCGGGTTGAGACCCTTCCTCAGTCTGAAGAAGGTTCTCGACCCGAAATGTCACCCATCTTCCGCTGGACCTCCATGAGGCGGGCGGCAAAGACTTCGCCATGGATGACGAGGGCGATGAAAGTATCCACAAACTGAAGGAGAAGGCGAAGAAGAGGACGGGGCGAGGATTTGGCTCTTCGGAAGGCGTTCGATCCAGGCTGCGAGAAGACTACGACACCGTGGAGCAAGACGGCGACGAGCCAGGCCCTCAAGGTTCAGTGGAGGGGTGGATCCTGTTTGTCACCGGGGTCCACGAGGAAGCCACCGAGGAGGAAGGACATCCATGACAAGTTTGCCGAGTACGGTGAGATCAAGAACCTACACCTCAACCTGGACCGGCGCACCGGCTACCTCAAGGGCGACGCTCTGGTGGAGTACAAGACCCACAAGGAGGCAGCCATGGAGGGTTTGAACGGGTCGGAGCTGGCTTGGCAGCCCATGAGCGTGGACTGGGGCTTCATCAGGGGGCCCCCTAGGAGCAAGAGGCGGAGAAGCCGGAGCCCGGACCGGAAGCGTCACTGAGCCGGGATGGAGTGTGGAGCGACCGGTGGGACGGAGCCCGCACAGCGCCAGGTCTGAGACGCGCCCGCAGATCGCGGTGCCCAAACTGAGCCATGCGTTACAGGGGCTGTTTAATTTCAGTCGGGACCGTCTTGGGGCCTGGGGAGGGTGGGGAGGGAAGGGTAAGGTTGGCTTGTGCAAAGCAACACTCAGAAATAAAGTACATTAGTTCAAATATTTTTTTAAATCTTCAGTCTGAAGAAGGGTCTCGACCTGAAATGTCGCCCATTCCTTCTCTCCTGAGATGCTGCCCATCCCATTGAGTTACTTCAGCATTTTGTGTCTACTTTCAATTTTAAGTTTTTTTCCTACAGTGTCCGGGCCCACAGCGCCCCCCGGGCATAATATGGGACAAGGGCGGTCCCATACGGGACAAACGAATTTTGCACAAAATACGGGATGCCCCGGCTAATAAGGGACAGTTGGCAACCCTATCTGACTGTGACTCCTAGTTCTAGACATTTCAGCAAAGTTGGTCCTTAGAGTCATAGTCATAGAGTCATGGAGAGATATAACATGGATACAGGCACTTTGGGCCATTAAGTCTGCACTGACCAACAATTTTACACTAGCATATTTTAATCCCATTAGGATTAGTGTTCAAAATGGCGGCCATCTCATTCACTACAATTCAACCTTGGATCACCTTGACAATAAGAACACGTATGTCAGGATATCTCAGCTCAGCCTTCAACATCATAGTTCACAAAAAGCTCATCCCGAAACGTCTGGATCTTGGCCTTTTGGGCCTCCATTTGCAACTGCTCTTCTTGATCAGCAGATCTCAGTCAGTTAGAATTGGTCATAACATTTCCTCCATCCTGACTCTCAACATCCAGGACTTGAGGGTCTGAGCGAGAGGGAGAGGTTGAATAGGCTGGGACTCTCTGCTTTGGAGCGCAGGAGGATGATGGGTGATCTTATAGAGGTGTATTAAATTATGAGAGGAATATATCGGGTAGATGCACAGAGTCTCTTGACCAGAGGATATAAGTTTAAGGTGAAGGGGAAAAGATTTAATAGGAATCTGAGGGGTAATTGTGATCGTTGTCATTGACCAAGATCCTGGATCCCGGATCCCAGGACTGGATCTTTCAGATCCCAGAGATGTTGCTGCTACGTACTCTTACTTTTAACTCTACCTCATTCAGTTATTCCATTGTAGTACTCGAATATTCTTTTGCACTACCTAGATTTTGCACTAGAATTGTGCACCATTCTGCTTTGCATCTGTCATTGTATTTATTGTTCTATTTAAACAGTATACACAGTTTACCTTGTGAGCTTCATGTAAAGAAGGAATTTTATTCCACCCTGATGATGTATATATGAATGAAATATGAAGTGCGGCATGGTGGCGCTGCAGTAGAGTTGGTGCCCTACAGCGCTTGCGGAACCGGAGACCCGGGTAAGATCCCAACTATGGGTGCTGTCTGCACGGAGTTTGTGCGTTCTTCCCGTGACCTGCATGGGTTTTCTCCGAGATCTTCGGTTTTCTCCCACACTCCAAAGACGTACAGGTATGTAGGCTAATTGGCTTGGCGTATGTGTAAATTGTCCCTAGTGTGTGAAGGGTGGCGTTAATGTGCGGGGATCGCTGGTCGGTGCGGACTCGGTAGGCCGAAGGACCTGTTTCTGCGATATCTCTAAACTAAACTAAACTAAACTTACCAGTAAACACTGTTTACCCTGTGAGCTTCATGTAAATAAGGAATTTTATTCCACCCTGATGTTGTGTTTATGAGGAAAATAATCTAATCTAATCTACACGCTATGAACCATTTACAGTGATCAAATACCCGACCACCTCACACACTTTAGGGATGTGGGAGGAAACCAGCGCACCTGTAGAAAACCTAGACAGTCACAGGGAAAACGTATATACTTCACACAGAGGTCGGCATCTGAGGACAGAATTGAACCTTGATCGTAGGTGTTCTGAGGCAGCGGCTCTTCCAGCTGTGCCACTTACCACTCACTGTGCTTCTTTTACCAAGTAGGGTCATAGAGTCATTGAGTGATACAGTGCGGAAACAGGCCCTTCGGCCCAACTTGTCCGCACCGGCCAACATGTCCCAGCTACACTAGTCCCACCTGTGTTTGGTCCATATCCCTCCAAACTTGCCCTATCCATGTAAAACACATGGTATTTTAAAGCACATGCAGGAGGAGGTTGAAGATTGGCTTGGGGTAAAGATTGTCACTGACTATTAATTAGTCCTCTTTAAAGGAAATTTTTCCTTTTGTTAATGAAAGTCGCTCTCCTAGAACTTCTAAAATGCATTTTTATATTGTGCCAGAAGGAAGTAATTAAGTCGTTCTTGCTATTTAACTTTAATAATGCCATCAAATACATTAAGGAACCATTAGCAAAGTTTCAAGCAGGTATTTCCCTCATTCTGATATAATTTGTCTGTAATTGTCTATAATTTATCTGGAAGGTTTCTACAGAGGGCAAAAATGACTGGAACCACAGCATGCAGATTGGCCATTCTTCTTCCACGCCTGTGCTTGTATTCAGCTGAAGATATTAGAACACTATTTCCTGCTTTGCAGGCACTTATGCACATGTTACCATGAAACTGCACAATGCACATGTTACTATGGAACTGCAATATACACTTTACTATGAAAATGTCAAACAAAATAGATGCATGGAATGTATTCCACTTTTGCATCGCTCAGTTTAGGCAGAATTCTTAACCCAAATTTAACCCATTAAGAGCTCTATCTAACTCTCTCTTGATAGCATCCAGAGGCCAATTCTCTGGATGCTTTCAAGGGAGAGTTAGATAGAGCTCTTAATGATAGCGGAGTCAAGGGATATTGGGAAAAGGCAGGAACGGGGTACTGATTGTGCATGATCAGCCATGATCACGGTGAATGGCGGTGCTGGCTCGAAGGTCCGAATGACCTACTCCTGCAGCTATTGTCTATTGTCTGTTGTCTCGGCGCAGGCCTTTGCACAGTGTTGCACCTGAAAGACGTTGGTGAGACCATGCCTGGAATACTGTGTGCAATTCTGATCGTCATTCTATGGGAAGGATGGGATTACATTAGTAAGGATACAGAGAAATATTCACGCGCATGTTTGCTGCCATTTGTTAGGTTTGTGTTACAAGGAGAGAATGGATGGACGGGGTCTGTATTCCCCAGATCGAAGAAGGCTGTAGGAGGGAACTGCAGATGCTGGTTTAAACCGAAGATAGACACTAAAAGCTGGAGTAACTCAGCGGGTCTGACAGCATCTCTGGAGAAAGGGAATAGGCGATGCTTCGGGTCCAGACTCAGTCTGAATAGGAATAGGAATACGAATACTTTATTGTCACATATGACTGGGCACAGTGAGATTCTTTGCTCGCATACACAATGTATACAAATAGCAGCCACCTACAGCGCTGACAAAGTTACAAAGCTCGCCGGCTCCTCCTTTTGTTCTCCTCCCTCCCATAGCGGTTCCCCCACGCCAGGTCCCCATTGTCCTTTTTCTCCAACCCTCTCCCCTATTGTCCATTGTTCTCCCCCCCATCTCCCTCACGGCGGTCCTCCCACGCCGGGTCCTCCATTGTTCTGCCCCCATCTCCCTCACGGCGGTCCTCCCACGCCGGGTCCTCCATTGTTCTCCCCCCATCTCCCTCACGGCGGTCCTCCCACGCCGGGTCCTCCATTGTTCTGCCCCCATCTCCCTCACGGCGGTCCTCCCACGCCGGGTCCTCCATTGTTCTTCCCCCTCCCTCACGGTGGTCCTCCACGCTCTCATCGACCGTCGACCGTGGGTCGACCCGCGAGGCATCGCCGCCGCCGCGAGGCTTCACCAACGCCGAGGCCCCGTGGTTGCCAGGCTTCACCGCTGCTGCCACCGAGGGCTCACCACTGTCGACGCCCCACTTCACGCCTCCGTGGTGCCGATATCTCGACCCGAAACGTCATCTATTTCTTTTCTCCAGAGATGCTGTCTGGCCCGCTGAGTTACTCCAGCTTTTTGTGTCTATCTGAGGCTGAGGAGTAACCTTGTAGAGGTTTATAAAATCAGGAGGGACATAGATAAGAGAGATCGTCACTTTATGTTGTTTTCCTTTTTTTTAACCATAGCTGTGGCTAGGATAACTCTGGGGTTACAAAGAGTGAGCCAAAAATGCTAAAGGTAATTTATAATGCCATTTTTGATTGGGTGTTTGTTGAATTCCTCCTCATATAATTCCTATCTCTGATGTTAGCAAGCAAAGTGGAGAGTGAGCATTCAGACACTCAGATTTATTCACAAAATGCTGGAGTAACTCAGCAGGTCAGGCAGCATCTCGGGAGAGATGGAATGGGTGACGTTTCGGGTCGAGACCCTTCTTCAGACTGATGTCAGGGGGGCGGGACAAAGGAAGGATATAGGTGGAGACAGGAAGATAGAGGGAGATCTGGGAAGGAGGAGGGGAAGGGAGGGACAGAGGAACTATCTAAAGTTGGAGAAGTCGATGTTCATACCACTGGGCTGCTAACTGCCCAGGCGAAATATGAGGTGCTGTTCCTCCAATTTCCGGTGGGCCTCACTATGGCACTGGAGGAGGCCCATGACAGAAAGGTCAGACTGGGAATGGGAGGGGGAGTTGAAGTGCTCGGCCACCGGGAGATCAGTTTGGTTAATGCGGACCGAGCGCAGGTGTTCAGCGAAGCGATCGCCGAGCCTGCGCTTGGTTTCGCCGATGTAAATAAGTTGACATCTAGAGCAGCGGATGCAATAGATGAAGTTGGAGGAGGTGCAGGTGAACCTTTGTCTCACCTGGAAAGACTGTTTGGGTCCTTGGATGGAGTAGAGGGGGGAGGTAAAGGGACAGGTGTTGCATCTCGTGCGGTTGCAGGGGAAAGTGCCCGGGGTTGGGGTGGTTTAGGTAGGAAGGGACGAGTGGACCAGGGAGTTACGGAGGGAACGGTCTCTGCGGAACGCAGAGAGGGGAGGGGATGGGAAGATAGGGCCAGTGGTGGGGTCCCGTTGTAGGTGACGGAAATGTTGGTGGATGATATGTGGGTGATATGTGGAAGACACTCAGTTTGTGTGCATGGTGGGACGCACCACTTTGCAAACTCCTTACCTGTCCATTCCACCAAGCACCTCCAGCCTCATCAGTGGTTTCCACATTGGCCTTATCGGTCACAGCAGAACCGACGAAACAGTAATGGAAGTAAGTCAACCTTGATTCCAAGGACTACCGATGAAGCAGCAAAAGAATAGTCAATAGAATTGTGTAGGAAGGAGAAACTCCAGATGGTGGCTTACACTGAAGCAAGACACCAAAATGCTGGAGTAACTAAGCGGGTCAGGCAGCATCTCTGGAGATAAGCAATAGGTGACGTTTGTCAAGATGGTCTGAAGAAGGGTCTCGACCCAAAACGTCACCTATTCTTTTTCTCCTGAGATGCTGCCTGACCCACTGAGTTACTCCAGCATTTTGTGTCTATAGTCACTAGAAGTGTCCTTGGGTGAAAGATCTTAAGGCATGTTGCAATGGTCCTGTCACCTCCATATTTAGCTGACAGGCAACGGATCCAAACTCATTTTCACCCGATGGTAAAACCAAGACTTTGATTGTTCTGTATATGTTAGATTTGTATCAGTTTGATACACCATTAAAACCAAGTCTCCTGTGCAAGCAGTTCCATTGTTGTGGGATATGTATATCTCTTGTGCAAATATAATTTCCTGATAATGTGAAACACTTTATCTTCTCTTCATATGTCTCAAATTGAACTTCTTCCACAGCAATGCATCCACTCTAGAGTTGGAGCTAATTTAATTATCGAGATAATCTAATTAAGATTAAGGAGTGTAATTTTTTTCTCCATTACTTTGACTCATATGACAGTTTTTCCTTGCTGTTCTGACAGACAAGAAATTGACAATGAAGACAAAATACACACGGCTGCTGGTTAATTTGAAGGTTTGAGGATTTATATTTTTATAATTTTCATGCTGGATAAATAGAAACAGAGAAACATTGAATATAGGTGCAGGAATAGGCCATTAGGCCCTTCGAACCAGCACCACCATTCAATATGATCATCCAAAATCAGTACCCTGTTCCTGCTTTTTCCCCATATCCCTTGATTCTGATAGCACTAAGAGCTAAATCTAACTCTCTCTTGAAAACATCCAGCAAATTGGCCTCCACTGCCTTCTGTGATAGAGAATTTCACAGATTCACAACTCTCTGGGTGAAAATGTTTTTCCTCATCTCAGTCCTAAATGGCCTAACCCTTATTCTTAAACTGTGACCCCTGGTTCTGGACTCCCCCAACATGGGGAACATTTTGTCCTGCATCTAGCTTGTCCAATCCCTTAAGAATATTATATGTTCCTGTAAGATCCCCTCTCATCCTTCTAAATTCCAGTGAATACAAGCCCAGTCGACCCATTCTTTCATCATATGTCAGTCCCGCCATCCCGGGAATTATCTAGTGAACCTACGCTGCACTCCCTCAATAGCAAGGATGTCCTTCCTCAAATTAGGAGACCAAAACTGCACAACATTCTCCAGGTTTATTCTCACCAGGGCCCTGTAAAACTGTAGTAGGACCTCCTTGCTCCTAAACTCAAATCCTCTCACAATGAAGGCCAACATGCCATTAGCTTTCTTCACTGCCTGCTGTACCTGCATACTTGCTTTTAGTGACTGATGTACAAGCACACCCAGGTCTCGTTGCACCTCCCCTTTTCCTAATCTGACACCATTCAGATAATAATCTGCCTTCCTGTTCTTGCCACCAAAGTAGACAACCTCACGTTTATCCACATTATACTGCATCTGCCACGCATCTGCTCACTCACCCAACCTATCCAAGTCACCCTGCAGCCTCATAGCATCCTCCTCGCAGCTCACACTGCCACCCAGCTTTGTGTCATTTGCAAACTTGGAGATGTTACACTTAAATCCCTCATTTAAATCATTAATATATATTGTAAATGACTGGTCCCAGCACTGAGCCTTGCGGCACCCCCACTAGTCACTGCATGCCATTCTGAAAAGGACCCGTTATTTCCTACTCTTTGCTTCTTTGTCTGCCAACCAGTTCTCTATCCATGTCAATACCCTACCCGCAATACTATGTGCTCTATTTTTGCACACTAATCTCTTGTGTGGAACCTTGTCAAAGGCTTTTTGAAAGTCCAGATATACCACATCCACTGGTCTCCCTTGTCCATTCTACTTGTTATATCCTCAAAACATTCCAGAAGATTAGTCAAGCATGATTTCCCCTTCATAAATCCATGCTGACTTTGACCGATCCTGTCACTGCTTTCCAAATGCGTCCTTATTACATCTTTAATAATCGACTCAAGCATCTTCCCCACTACCATTGCAAGGCTAACTGGTCTATAATTCTCTCTCCCTCCTTTCTTAAAATGTGGGGTTTCATTGCCTACCCTCCAGTCCACAGGAAGTGATCCAGAGTCGAGAGAACATTGGAAAATGATCACCAATGCACCCACGATTTCTAAGGCCTTCTCCTTGAGTACTCTGGGATGCAGACCATCAGGCCCTGGGGATTTCTCTGCCTTCAGTCCCAACAGTTTACCTAACATCATTTCCTGAATAATGTACATTTGTACCATAAAATTTGTTCATGGAGAAAATCCTTATTGTAAATATTGCACTAATTGCATAAGGCAGTGTTTAGAAGAATGAGAGTTGATTTTTTTTGAAATGATTAAAATTCATATGGGGCTTGGCAGGAGAGAAGTAGAGTTGATGTTTCCCCTACTTGAAGTGTCTAGAATCAGAGGTCGTAATTGCAGGTAAAGGGTTGGCTATTCAGACCAGTGAAAAGGTGAATATTTGGAATTCACCAACCAAGATTCGAAGAGGACTGTAGAGGCTCAATCACGAACAATATCCAAGACAGATATCAATAGATTTTTTAAAATATTAATGGTGCCAAGGGATATGTGGTAAGTGCACGAAAGTGGCACCAAGGCAAAAGATCAGCTATGTTTAATGTTCATTGCATCTCAGCTGTTATCTTATCACATGATGATCTTAGAACTTAGGAGTGGAGAAAGATCAGCCAAATCCTCTTTACAGTAAATACAATTTACTATAAAGAAGGAAGAAGTGCAATCTGCAGTTGAGAAAAGGACATCATGGTTGATGTTAAATTGAAAAGTAGGGCTTAGAAAGTGGCAAGAGTTGGCAATAGGCCAGAAGACTCAAAGGCTCTTAAGATACGGCCACAGAATACTAAGAAGCTTAAAAGGAGAGAGCAAATTGATTTTGAGGGAAAACTTGCATGTAATATCAAAACAGATGTTAAGAGTTTCTGTGGACATATAAACACCAAGTCATCAAGGTAAGTGTGGGGACCTCTCAAGAATGAGACTGGTACATTAATAACAAGAAGAAAGATTGGAATGGCAGATACATTAAATTTTCCGACATCGTTCTTCACCAAATATCCTTAAGAAAGCACATGGACTAATTTCAAATAACATGAAGGAATTTGTTAAAATCTTAATCAGAAGCGTAAAGGATCACGGAAGCTCAGGGGCTAGCGGTGGACAAATCAACAGGAGATGATGACATGCACACAACGTAAAGGAAGAATAATGGACCAATTAGTTGAAATGTTTCAAAACTTGCTAAGTTCTAGGAGGGCACCAGAATGTTAGAAACCATCCAACATGACTTCCTCGTTTAAACAGAGAAGAATACAGAAGGCAGGTCGCATAGGCCAATTATTTTAACATCCATTGTTGGTAAGATGCTAGAGTTAGTAATCAAAGAGGAAATAACTGATCATTTAGGAAAGCTGTATGTAAACAAACCTAGTCAACATAGTTTGATCAGTCTGAAGAAGGGTCTTGACCCGAAACATCACCCATTCCTTCTCTCCTGAGATGCTGCCTGACCCGCTGAGTTACTCCAGCATTTTGTGTCTACTTTTGATTTGAACCAGCATCTGCGGTTATTTTCCTACACATAGATTTATTAAAAGTAAATTGTTTGACAAATCTGTTCAAATTCTTTAAGAATGTTTCAAAGAGACTAGATAGAAGGGGGGTAGTGTATTTAGATTTCCAAAAGGCAATGTACCACATAAGAGGCTATTGCATGAAATAGGGGCACAAGTTATTCAAAGAAGTATGTTACAGAAGGCTGCGTGTTCAGATCACGTCGGGGTCACCAGTGTAGTGGCCTGGCGGAGGCCAGAGAAAAGGCAAGACGCCAGGCAGTTTTAGGTAAGGTTCTTTATTAGGCTGTGAGCTCCTGCTCACAGCGTAGTCCACCTAGGGATGAGCCACGCCTCCCAACGTGCTGGCTTTTAACCCCTTACGCCTGTCCGTCACGTGACGAGGGGGCTGACCCAAGGAGTGGCCTGATCCCCAGGGACCGCCACATTACCATGGATTGAAGATTGTCTGTCACATTGAAAACTGAGTGTTGTAATAAAAGGTGTTTCTTTCAGGGTGGAGGGCTGCAATTTGTAGAATACCCCATCGATTGATTTGAGCCCATCAATTATTTACCGTTTACATTAATGACCTGGAGGAGGGAACAAAATGGAAGGTTTCCAAGTTTGCTGATGGTAAGAAAATAGGTAGAAGAGCATGTTGTAATGAGGACATTGTAATTTTGCAATGGGGCAGGTAGATTGAGTGATTGGGCAAAGACCTGGCAAATGGAGTTTAATGTAGCGAAGTTTCAGGTCATGCACTTCAGTAAGAGGAATCAAAAGGCTGCCTGGCGGTGAAGGTCGGTAAGTCTGTCTGTTGTAACCAAAATCCGTTTTCAGGGTTTACTGTATAGCAAAAAAATATTGGAACAGCGATTGTCTGCGGTTTAATTAGGAAGCTAGCTTACCAAATGGCTTGCAGAGGGCCAATAATCAGTATGGACTCCTTCCACGTGGAATCATTCTCTGATTATATCATTCTTAATGTACGCACAGGGTTACAACAATGGCAAGCATCTGCTCAGCAAAGACCACTCGGTGATAGAGGATTCAAAGAAAGAATTACAATACACTACAATACAATATATCTTTATTGTCATTGTACAGGAGTACAACGAGATTGGGAATGCGCCTCCCATACGAAGCAATGAATTAATTAGCTAGTCAGTATTAATTTAAACAACCCAATGAAACAAATTAGAACAGTTTTAACAACAGCAACAACTGCAGGAGAGAAAATCTAGGTCACAACAGCATTGCATTTTTTTCCAAAATTTCCTGCAATGACGGCCTAACAGCTGCTGAGAAGATGTGTGCCCTGCTTGAGGAATCTAGAACCAGGGCCACAGCTTCAGGATACGGAGTTGTTCCGTTACTGCAAAGATGACCACGCGGAGGAATTTCTTCTTAAGGCATACAATAATTCTCCTGTCCAATATCCAACTGTGGAGTGTGAGTCATTGCGTACTTTCGAGATTTTTTTATATTTTGGGTGAATCATTTACAGGGATCAGGTGGGAAAGCAGAGTTATGGCCAACAACAAAGCAGCCACAATCTTAAGGTGAAGTAAGCTTGAGGGGCAGTATAGCCTCATCTAGTTTCCATTTTCTTACGTTCTTTGGGCTTGGTCAATTAGTAATTAAGTAATTGATGAGTCGTGCAACAATATTGACAATCAACCTCAGATTTTAAAAGATACAGCGTGGAAACAGGCCCTTCGGCCCACTGAGTCTGCGCAGACCAGCGATCCCCATACTCTAGCACTATCCTACACACGAGGGACGATTTACTATTTTACTGAAGCCAATTAAGCCACCTCCGAAACCGGTGCAACCAGAGAAAACCCACGCAGTCATATGGAGAATGTATAAACTCTATACAGACCGCACCCATAGTCAGGATTGAACCAGGGTCTCTTGCTCTGTGAGACAGCAACTTTACCGCTGCACCACGATGCCGCCCTAAAGACCATGTGCTTGCCATAGCTGGAGTCTCAGTTTCACATGAACCTCAATATTTCAGGTTGACTCTACACAAGTTTATTCTGTGAGAGCCACTGATGAAAGGCAAATTTAAGCCAGAATAAAAGTTCATATTACCAAACGCTGAAAATGATGGCAATACATTGCAGGCCAGGTGGTGGCTGTGGAGAGAGAAACAGAGTTAATATTTAAATATGACCTTTCAGATTGTAGAATCTACTCTGAGGAGTTTGTTAGGTGGTGATGTGAACCTTCTTTCATTATCACTTGCCTTGTAAGGTGTAACAACTTAACCCACGGTATGTGTTTTGATGGGAGGGATACAGCAGGGTGATTTTAATGATAATTGTACAATATCATGGCAGGGTTGGTCGGATGTGAATTTGATGTGAATTTATTGATGAGCAATAAAATGCACATTCACCACCGTTCTTTCATTTTTCCAACCTCTTTAAGCAAGATCAATAAATATCTAGAAACAAGGAACTGCAGATGCTGGGTTATATGAAGAGACACAATGTGCAGGAGTAACTTAAGGAGTTAAGCAACATCTCTGGACAACATGGCTGAAGAAGGGTCCCGACCTGAAACTTCACTTATGCATGTTCTCCAGAGATGCTGTCAGACCTGTTAAGTTACTCCAGCACTTTGTGTCTCTATCAATAAATATCTCTTGCCTTTGTGCCAAACTACTATTTTGGAATTAACAGTATGTGGATCTACTTTGCTTAGAATTTAACAAGCAGAGCAGCTTAAGTGAACTGGCCTATGCTTTGAAAGTTCAACTTCAATTAAATGTGGATGCTCATAAATTTTCACAGTACAATTATGGATTTGAATAACAACTAACTGAGATTCGGCAGGAACTGAGTGCTTCAATCAGAACAAGGTAAACAGTGATACTAAACATCCACATGTGTTTCACCCACTTCTGGTCCCGGAGACCAAAGTACAATGTACCTGAGTCTTTTGCTGCACTTCAATGTAGCTTTTTTTTGTTGTTGCTACACGATTTCTCTTTGAAAGTGATTTGATTCATTTTTCCAGCCTGTAGTCATGGAGACTCAAAATCTTAACCCATATACCAGTTGCATCAAGTCATGCTGTGTTTTATGTGATGCTTAAACGGTGCATCTGAAAAGCATGGAAAAATGCTTTACAGTTTTTGTTGTTCTCACTGCGTTTGATGCCCTCCCAATGCATACAGCATTGCTTTCCACACTGACTGAATTACTTTGTGTGTTAAGAAGGTGAGGTTGAAAACTATAAAACAAAAGTTCAGATGCTGGAAATCTGAAACAAAATCAGAAAACATTGGAATGTTTCAGCAGGTCAGGCAGCATCTGAAGGAAAAGAGCAGAGCACAAAGAGCTTCTGATGAAGCATTTTTGACCTGAAATGGGAACTCTCTTCCCACAGGTGCTACAGACCTGCTGAGTTCTTAATCATTTTTTTGTTGAAGAAGCCGACAAATATTGCTGTTCCTGATTCAAATGGTGACAACCTCAAATATACACAAAATGCTGGAGTAACTCAACGGGACAGGCAGCATCTCTGGAGAGAAGGAATGGGTGACATTTCGGGTCGAGACCCTTCATCAGACCCTCAATCTTGTTTGAAATTTGGTAGCTTCCACTTGAGTCTATCTTTTGAAAGGAGTCCCCAGAAGTTATCTGGATAACCTGGCCCATAGCAGAAGCGTCCACGTCGCGGGGCTGGAAACTGGAAGTGTCCTGAGCTAATTCTGCTACCACCATCATCTATTGTACATAGTGATGGCTCCCACTGATTGTCGCCGGAAGCTTGCGCCCTTTTCAGGACGGACGATGACAGTGATGTAACATTTGAAACATGGACCGGTGGACACGAAAGAAGAAGAGGATCTGGATAACCTGAGGCAGAACAATATCTTTCTTGACCTCTGCCATGACATGCCCAATGCAGTCAAAATTTCTGCTGGTACATGATCAATAACAATTCTTTCTTTTACCTATGGGATTGGAGACAACAAACTTTTCCACTTGAACATTTTATGACACCTTACGATTAAGAACATTTTGGGGGCATTAATCCTTCTGAAGCCCCTCAGTAGTCAAGACAAGAGTCAAGAGTCAAAAGTATTTAATTGTTGTTTGTACTGACAAAGGAACGATGAAATTCTTACTTGAAGCACTTCTCACATCTGACTTCTTAATTGAAGCAGCTTAATGCAATAAACTCATAATATATAATATATATTTTTTTAAATCACAATGGGTACAAAAAGCTGGAGTAACTCAGCGGGACAGGCAGCATCTCGGGAGAGAAGGAATTCTCTCCAGGGATGCTGCCTGTCCCGCTGAGTTACTCCAGCTTTTTGTGTCTGTCTTCTGTTTAAACCAGCATCTGCAGTTCCTTCCTACATAACAAAAAAGAATACTGCCCTTTGCAAGGGGCTCACAACTGAGATTTAAAAATTGCAACCTTTTCTTTAGGCTCCATTGAGCAGTGTGGAATTTTATTGGTTCCTATTCATGCCGGGGATGTAGCTGCCTGGTGACACACTCAATGCTGTCAATGGCCTGAAATAATGAGAACTCCCAAAATAAGGAGGCCCAGACCTGAACGAAAAGCCAGGCAAAGGTGACATCCAGCTTATCAACCTTCTGATGCATGTCTAGCTTTCTCTGACCACACCTTCTATCACGAACTGTTTCTTTAGCATAGAGCTAATTTAAAAGTTTATTTAATTTAGTTTCATTTAAAGATACAGCGTGGAAACAGGCCCTTTGGCCCACCGAGTCCGCGCCGACCAGCGACCCCCGTACACTAACACTATCCGACACACTAGGGGCAATTTACAATTTTTACCGAAGCCGATTAACCTACAAACCTGCACATCTTTGGAGTGCGGGAGGAAAGACAAGAGTCAAGAGTGTTTAATTGTCATATGTCCTAGATAGAACAATTAAATTCTTTTTGGAGAAAACCCACATGGTTATGGGAAGAACCTACAAACACCGTACAAGGCAGTACCTGTCGTAAGGATCAAACCCGGGTCTCTGGTGTTGTAAGGTAGCAATACTGGAGCGACTAGGCTTGTATACACTGGAATTTAGAAGGATGAGAGGAGATCTTATCGAAACGTATAAGATTATTAAGGGGTTGGACACGTTAGAGGCAGGAAACATGTTCCCAAAGTTGGGGGAGTCCAGAACCAGGGGCCACAGTTTAAGAATAAGGGGTAGGCCATTTAGAACTGAGATGAGGAAAAACATTTTCAGTCAGAGAGTTGTGAATCTGTGGAATTCTCTGCCTTAGAAGGCAGTGGAGGCCAATTCTCTGAATGCAATCAAGAGAGAGCTAGATAGAGCTCTTAAGGATAGCGGAGTCAGGGGGTATGGGGAGAAGGCAGGAACGGGGTAGTGATTGAGAATGATCAGCCATGTTCACATTGAATGGCGGTGCTGGCTCGAAGGGCCGAATGGCCTCCTCCTGCACCTATTGTCTATTGTCTAATTCTCCCTGCAGCGCCATCGTACTTTTCAATATTGTTTGTTACTGGTCAGCTGCAACCGGTATTTTTGGCTTGAATATGGAATTTAGCAAAGAAAACCTTTCAACAGTTTAGTGAGGGAAAAATTTTGACGCAATCTCATGTTCCATCACCTAAACAGACCTGAAAGATGCTGGTGTGTTGGGCGTTTGTGGATTCTGCATTGTTCTGTGTTGCTCTAGTTACAGCTGTGCTTCAATGCATCCTGCAAGAGGAGCAGAAGGCTTATTTACAAATGCATTCAGACATTTGCCAATTCACCATCGAAAGTAATGATGTGGAACAATGGTGCTCATGGTGTGAAAACTTGAGTTAAAACTGCTCCACAAATCAGAAGGTGGGCTGTCACTGGAAAATGTCAGCTTGTGCAAGCTTGTCTCCCTGCTCTGTTATCGGCGGTCTCCTATATCACTTTTATGTTGATGTAGACCAGCATTGCTTGCTCAAGCTTTGTAACGAGCTTCATTCTTCTCTTATATGCCGCCTCTTTCTGTATTTCTGTCTCAACAAAATGGGTGACCACGATGCAAGCTGCAAATATCGTTGAAATGTCTGAAATGTGACAGTGAAGACATCTCCAGTTTTTCCACTCCCATTAGATAGACCTCTCTTGTAAAACTTGAGTAGTCAGTCTTGAGGAAGTCATGCAAACAGACCATTCAGCCCATCACGTCCATGCCGACCAATGGGCACTCTTCCATATTAAACCAATCCGTCATTGCTATGGCCAATAGACAATTGACAATAGGTGCAGGAGTAGGCCATTCGGCCCCTCGAGTCAAGTTTTCAGCAGTCACTCTTCCAAGTCCCAGGCTAACACTGCTATTTCTGTAGTTTTCCACCAAGAAATAGCCGAATATTGTATCGAACGTCGACAAATGTATGGTGGAGAGCAAAGATACTAGAGGAACAAGATAGACCACTCCACCCTAAAAACCGTAGTACGTCATGACGCCATTTTAGTAGGCAGAAACTTGCAGAAACATTTGAAAAGAAAAATAAGAAAAATCTGTGAATTGATAGAATAGATATATTCTGCATTTTAATGGTATCATCACACATACTGTTTCCCCAATACACTGATTACACTGCGAGAGGCTTAGCGAGCAGCGGGTTTTGCCTACTAAAATGGCTCCTTTGCGCACTACACTTCAGTAAAGGCGATTTCAACGGAGTGGTCCATCTTGTTCCTCTAGTATCTTTGGTGGAGAGCACGGCCTGTTTCGGTAATTCATATGCCCAGGAACGAAGGAAACCGCAGAAAGTGGCAGATATCGTGTAGGAAGGAACTGCAGATGCTGGTTTAAACCGAAGATAGACACAAAATGTTGGAGAACCTCAGCAGGACAGACAGCATCTCTGGAGAAAAGGAATAGGCGACGTTTTGGATCGAGACTGAGTCTGAAGAAGGACCTCGACCCGAAACGTCACCCATTCCTTCTCTCCAGAAATGCTGCCTGTCCCGCAGAGCAAACAATATCTACCACTTATATTTTGTGTTTATAAGTGGTAGATATTGTTTGGTCCATCAGGGATATGGATTTACAGGAGTCACTGCCTCAAAAAGATAACTAATGTCATCAAAGACGCACGCTACCCTGGCCGCGGTCTCATCTCAATACTACAATCAAGAAGAAGGTACAAGAGACTGAGAAATACCTCCAGGTTCAAGGACAGATTCTTCCTAGCAACCACCAGGCAATTAAGCAATCCTCACTCTTAACGTTGGAGGTGCCTCATTAAAATGATAGGACTGTGTTTAGCAATTCTAAAGGGAAGACCCATTGAACATAGAACATATAAAAGTACAGCACAAGAACCGGCCCTTTGGCCCTCAATGTCTGTAACGAACATAATGCCAAGGCCATCTCTTATCTACCGGTGCTTAATCCGTATCGCAAGTTCCCTGTATATCCATATGCCTATCCAAAAGCCTCTGAAATGACACTATCATATCCGCCTCAACCACCAAACCCAGGCAATGCATTCCAGGCACTCACCATCCACTTTTTTAAAAATAGTTGCTCCGCACCTCTCCTTTAAACCTTGCCCCTCTCACCTTAAGGACTTCATATATTGATCAAAGATAAATAATCTCAGTTTCCTAATCCTCATGGTTAAATATTTATGAAAGCAGAGTTCCCCCGACAGACTGCCCGAGGTAGCGTCAAGTCAAGTCAAGTCAAGTCAAGTCAAGTCAAGTCAAGTCAAGTCAAGTCAAGTCAAGTCAAGTCAAGTCAATTTTATTTGTATAGCACAGTTAAAAACAACCCACGTTGACCAAAGTGCTGTACATCTGATTAGGTTCCAATGGAAAAAAAATGAAACATACAGTAGCACGCAAACAGTTCACAGCGCCTCCTCAATGAGCCTCAAACACTAGGGAGTAGAAATAGGTTTTGAACCTGGACTTAAAGGAGTCGATGGAGGGGGAAGTTCTGATGGGGAGAGGGATGCTGTTCCACAGTCTAGGAGCTGCAACCGCAAAAGCGCGGTCACACCTGAGCTTAAGCCTAGACCGCGGGATAGTGAGTAGCCCCAAGTCGGCCGACCTGAGGGACCTGGAGTTAGAGAGGGGGGTTAGAAGATTTTTGATGTGGGGGGGGGGGGGGGGAGTGTCCATTTAGGGCTTTATACGTGAATAGGAGGAGCTTGAAGTTGATTCTGTACCGTACAGGGAGCCAGTGGAGAGAGGCCAGAATCGGGGTGATGTGGTCCCTTTTACGGGTCCCCGTCAGGAGTCTCGCTGCGGCGTTTTGGACCAGTTGCAGGCGGGACAGGGAAGATTGGCTGATCCCAGTGTATAGGGAGTTGCAGTAGTCTAGGCGGGAGGAAATGAAAGCGTGAATGATTTTTTCTGTGTCGTCGAATTGGAGGAAAGATTTGATTTTAGCTATGGTTCGAAGTTGGAAGAAGCTGGCTTTTACCACAGTGTTGACTTGCTTATCAAATTTTAATGCAGAGTCAAATATCATGCCGAGGTTTTTGACATGCGGTTTGACTAGGCAGGATAGACTTCCAAGACTGCCTGTTATCAATTTGATGGAGTCGGGGGGGCCGAATAGGATGACCTCAGACTTGCTCTCATTTAATTGGAGGAAGTTCTGTGCCATCCAACATTTTATGTCCTCAAGGCAGTGTGAGAGGCTGTTTAAATTTGACTGGTTGTTGGGTTTCAGGGGGAGGTAAAGCTGAGTGTCATCGGCATAGCAGCGGAAAGAAATGCCGTGCCTTTGAATGATTTGGCCAAGGGGGAGCATGTATAGAGAGAAGAGAATGGGGTCTAGGATGGAGCCTTGTGGAACTCCGCAGGAGAGGCTAGCTGGAGCAGAGGAATAACTGCCTATGTTGATGGCGAAACTCCTATCTTTGAGGTACGAAGCGAACCAGCTCAGGGCAGTGCCATCAATGCCAACCGCATACCGGAGACGGTCAATTACGATGGTGTGGTCCACTGTATCGAACGCTGCGCTGAGGTCGAGAAGGAGCAGGATTGCACAGTCGCCGGTGTCGATGGCGAGAAGCAGGTCGTTGTGTACCTTCAACAAGGCAGACTCTGTGCTGTGGTGGGCTCTGAAACCTGACTGGAAACTTTCCAGGATGGTGTTTTGGTGCAGGTAGGGCACTAATTGGCGTCAACACCATGCAGTCATTTTCTGCCTTTTCGCTTTTCCGTTAAGTATTTCATATGAAGTGTATGGCTGGGAATGGCAGGTTTGGAGCATTCATCCCCTGAAATCCTCCAGTAGACCCCCTTTGTAAGAATTTATAAATTCCAGCTTTTCCTTTGAGGTTCAATGTACAGTCTCTGCTTTGAATAACAAAGTTATTATCATAAACGTGGCTGGCTGATGATGTGCCTTTGAGCCTTGAGATCACGGGAATTTCCCAAGTGATCGGGAAGCCCTATCTTTAACTATGCAATAGACAATAGACAATAGACAATAGGTGCAGGAGTAGGCCATTCGGCCCTTCGAGCCAGCACCGCCATTCACCGTGATCATGGCTGATCATTCACAATCAGTAACCTGTTTCTGCCTTCTCCCCATATCCCCTGACTCCGCTATCATTAAGAGCTCTATCTAACTCTCTCTTGAAAGCATCCAGTGAATTGGCCTCCACTGCCTTCTGAGGCAGAGAGTTCCACAGCTTCACAACTCTTTGAGTGAAACAGTTTTTCCTCATCTTCGTTCTAAATGGCCTAGCCCTTATTCTTAAACTGTGGCCCCTGGTTCTGGACACCCCCAACATTGGGAACGTTTCCTGCTTCTAGCGTGTCCAATCCCTTAATAATCATTGCAGATTATATTGCAGAAATATGCAGATTTAGTTTAGTTTAGTTTTAAAGATACAGCGTGGAAACAGGCCCATCGGCCCACCGACCGGTGATCCCCACACGTAGGCACTATCCTACACACACGAGGGACAATTAAAAAATTTATACCAAGCCAATTAATCTACAAACCTGTACGTCTTTGGAGCGTGGGAGGAATCCAAAGATACCTGAGAAATCCCGTGCAGGTCACGGGGAGAATGTACAAACTCCGTACTGACAGCAGCCGTAGTCAGGATCGAACCTGGGTTTCTGGCGCTGTGAGCCAGTACCTCTACCGCTGCGCCACCGTGCCCCAGATGGGCATATATTTTGCTCAACACCTGGACATCCGGAAACTGGCATGTAAAATTATGCTGGGATAACATCAGAGTTGCAAGAGATTTTCATCCTCTGTATAATCTTGTGAAAGGAACAGCTGTGTATTACATTCTGTAATTGCTTTTCCATGAGGTTTTATGGTAGTTATATGATTTATCACTGTTAGATTATTCAATTGTTCATCGTTGGTTGGATGAATTTGCTCTATATTATACCGTTAAAGTGATGGCCGGAACACTGGATAAATAAGATAATTACAAGACAGAGCTTTCCAATTTTCTCGATACAAGGAACTGCAGATGCTGGTTTACAAAGAGAGATACAAATTGCTGGTATTTATTTCACAAAATGCTGGAGTAACTCAGCAGGTCAGGCAGCATCTCAGGAGTGAAGGAATAGGTGACGTTTTGGGTCGAGACCATTCTTCAGACTGATGAACGGCACGTTGGCGCAGCGGTAGAGTTGCTGCCTTACAGCGAATGCAGCGCCGGAGACTCAGGTTCGATCCTGACTACGGGCGCCGTCTGTACGAAGTTTGTACGTTCTCCCCGTGACCGCGTGGGTTTTCTCCGAGATCTTCGGTTTCCTCCCACACTCCAAAGACGTACAGGTATGTAGGTTAATTGGCTGGACAAATGTAAAAAAAATAAAAAAATTGTCCTTAGTGTGTGTAGGATAGTGTTAATGTGCGGGGCTCGCTGGGGCGGCGCGGACCCGGTGGGCCGAAGGGCCTGTTTCTGCGCTGTATCTCTAAATCTAAATCTAAAAAAGACCCAAAACGTCACCTATTCCTTCTCTCCTGAGATGCTGCCTGACCTGCTGAGTTACTCCAGCATTTTGTGAAATAAATACCTTCGATTTGTACCAGCATCTGCAGTTATTTTCTTTTTCACCCAGAGAGTTGTGAATCTGTGGAATTCTCTGCCTCAGAAGGCAGTGGAGGCCAATTCTCTGGATGCTTTCAAGAGAGAGTTAGATAGAGCTCTTAAAGACAGGTATGTAGGTTAATTGGCTGGGTAAATGTAAATGTAAATGTAAAAATTGTCCCTAGTGGGTGTAGGATAGTGTTAATGTGCGGGGATCGCTGGGCGGCACGGACTTGGAGGGCCGAAAAGGCCTGTTTCCGGCTGTATATATATGATATGATATGATATGATATGGCGAGAAGGCAGGAACGGGGTACTGATTGTGGATGATCAACCATGATCATAGTGAATGGCGGTGCTGGCGCGAAGGGCCGAATGGCCTGCTCCTGCATCTATTGTCTATTGTCTAAATGTCACAGAATGATGTCTTGGATGTGGAGGCTGGTAGGGTGAAAGGTAAGGGTGAAGGGAACTCTATCCTTGCTCCATCTGGAAAGGGGGGGAGCAAGAACAGAACTACAGGGCCCAGAGGAGACACAGGTAAGGGATTCATCTATGACAGCAGGGGGGAAAAGCATGTTTACTAAAGAAAGAGGACATCTTGGACGTCCTAGAATGGAAAGCCTCATCTTGGAAGCAAATGCAGCGGAGACGGAGAAATTGAAAGGTTAGCGTCTTTGCAAGAGGACGGCCGATTGTCCAGATAACTGTATGAGATGGTGGGTTTGTAGTAGATGTTTGACTGTCCCCTGTAATGGAGACAGGAAGATCAGGAAGGCAGAGAGAGGTGTCAGAGATGGTCCAAGTCAATTTGAGGCTGGGTGGAAGTTAGTGGTATAGTTAATGAAATCAACATGTTCTGCATAGGTGCAGCAGGCATGTGACTGAAAACAATTCAGATTTAATGCACACTTGCAGGTAATGGGACTTATGCATGTGCATCATTTAAGATATTGGAGGCAAGATAATTAAGAAGAAGGGTAGAAAAGTCCCGGAAACTTCACGTGAACAACGCACTTGCCAACTTGTGACTCTGATTCTGGACTTAGTAAAGGTGTACTGCACCGACCTTCCAATTTTTCATAAGTTCATGTTCATAAGTTCTAGGAGTAGAATTAGGCCATTCGGCCCATCAGATCTACTCCACCATTCAATCACGGCTGATCTATCTTTCCCTCTCAACCCCATTTTCCTGCCTTCTTCCCACAACCCCTGACACCCGTTCTGATCAAGAATCAGTCAATCTCCGCCCTAAAAATATCCATTGACCTGGCCTGCATAGCCATCTCCGGTAATGAATTCCACAAATTCACCACTCTCTGACTAAATAAATTCCTCCTCATCTCCTTTCCAAAAGTACGTTCTTTTATTCTGAGGCTATGGCCTCTGGTCCTCGACTCTCCCATCAGTGGAAACATTCTTTCCACATTCACTCCATCCATGCCTCCGTCCCGCCTTTTCCAGTCCTTTCATGCCAAGTGTGAAATGCATGGCTCTCCATCCTCACCTGCCCTGACCCTCCCCACCTCACTTCACTCAATTCCCTAATCTAGCAATTTCCCACTCTCTATAGAGAGACACACCTTTTTTTGAAGGAACGAAAACTGCAGATGCTGGTTTAAATCGAAGGTAGACACAAAGTGCTGGAGTAACTCAGCGGGTCAGGCAGTATCTCTGGAGAGAAGGGATGGGTGGGCATCCTCCTCTCTCCTTCTCTCCAGAGATGCTGGCTGACCCGCTGAGTTACTCCAGCATTTTGTGTCTACCCACTTTTTTTTGAAGATCAGTTCCTCTGTTCCTCCTGCGTTTAATTCTTGGTGCCTTTGTTCCTGCTGTGTTTAAACTCTCTGCCTCAGTTGTCACTGTGTTCAAACTCTTGGGGCCATTGTTCCCTCAGTCTTCAAAGTCTCCAGCCCTCTTTCGAGCCGTGTTGAAACTTTCTGGGTCTTTGTTCTTGCATTTGTAAACTCTTGGGGTCTCTCTCCCCACTGGTTTGGAGCTCTCTGCATGTCTGTTCCCATTGTGTTTGAACTCTTTGAGTCTCTGCTTTTTGCTGTGTTTCAACTCTTGGGGCTTCTATTCCCATTGATTTTATATTCCCCTGTCCTCTGTCCTCTGCTCCTGCTATATTAATATAGCTCCTGCTGTGTTTAATCTGCCGGGGTCTTTGTTCCTCCTTATTTTAAACACTCCTGCCGTTCGTTCCTGCTGTGTTGAAACTTCCCTGTCCTCTGCCCCTGCTATATTTACACTCTCAGGGACTCAGTTCCCACAAATTATAAATCCTGGACCCTATGCTTCCACTGATTTTAACCTCTCCTGTCATCTGTTCCTGCTGTGTTTAAACTCCTGGGCCCTCTGTTCCCACTGATTTCATAATTCCTTCATAAGTTCATAAATTCATAAGGAGCAGAATTAGGCCATTCGACCCATAACGTCTACTCCACCACTCAATCATGGCTGATCTATCTTTCCCTCTCAATCCCATTCTCCTGCCTTCTCTCCATAACCCCTGACACACGTACTAATCGAGGATCTATCAATCTCTGTCTTAAAAATGTCCATTGACTTGGCCTCCACAGCCGTCTGTGGCAATTAATTCCACAGGTTCGCCACCCACTGATTAAAGATCACTACACACTGCTCCTGCTGATTTTAAATTCTTGGGCCCTCTGCAACCTTAAATACTCCCATCCTTTCCTGCTGTTTTCAAGATGCTTTTACCTCCATCTATGTAAGTCCTGAGCATGGAATGTTGGCCTTCGTAAAAGAGGAGTTGAGTATAGGAGCAAAGAGGTCCTTCTACAGTTGTACCGGGCCCTGGTGAGACCGCACCTGGAGTACTGTGTGCAGTTTTGGTCTCCAAATTTGAGGAAGGATATTCTTGCTATGGAGGGCGTGCAGCGTAGGTTCACTAGGTTAATTCCCGGAATGGCGGGACTGTCGTATGTTGAAAGGCTGGAGCGATTGGGCTTGTATACACTGGAATTTAGAAGGATGAGGGGGGATCTTATTGAAACATATAAGATAATTAGGGGATTGGACACATTAGAGGCAGATAACATGTTCCCAATGTTGGGGGAGTCCAGAACAAGGGGCCACAGTTTGAGAATAAGGGGTAGGCCATTTAGAACGGAGATGAGGAAGAACTTTTTCAGTCAGAGGGTGGTGAAGATGTGCAATTCTCTGCCTCAGAAGGCAGTGGAGGCCAGTTCGTTGGATGCTTTCAAGAGAGAGCTGGATAGAGCTCTTAAGGATAGCGGAGTGAGGGGGTATGGGGAGAAGGCAGGAACGGGGTACTGATTGAGAGTGATCAGCCATGATCGCATTGAATGGCGGTGCTGGCTCGAAGGGCTGAATGGCCTACTCCTGCACCTATTGTCTATTGTCTATTGTCTATTGTCTATTTCTTCTAATCGCTATGCCTTACAATATCATAATGATTTGGATGAAATTGTAATGTATATCTTCTAGAGATCAGAATGAAACCTACTCGACCCTAACGTGACGATGGGTCCCCCATACCCATTGGTGTCGAGCACTTAGCTCTTGCTGCGTCCCCCAAGATCCATTTCCTCTAATCTGTATAATAAAACTCTCGTTTGTTTGTTTGTTTGTTTGTTCCTGAACTACAGCCAAAATGGTACACGATAGCGCGACAATTTTAGGCCCACCTTACTCACCGTCGTCCCTTTGATGCTAATGGAAGAAGTTTCATTGAAATCGGTGTTATATGTTTTGTTATTCACATTTTAAAGTTTATACCTATCTCCTAGGGGGGAGGGGGGAGAGAGGGAGGGAAGGGGGGAGGGGAAGGGAAAGGGAGAGGAGGTGGGGGAGGGGAGAGGGGAGAGAGAAGGAGGAGAGGGGAGGGGAGGGGGGGGGGGGGAGAGAGAGGGTGTTGCACCAATGCAGGAGAGGTTTGGGCCCAACGGGTCCACTTGGTCTAGTAATATCTAAAATGGTGGACCTGTTTGAGAAGGGAGCGGCCCAAGTCGACTCCTGCACTACCTTCTGCCTTCAATGTTGCCGGGCGGTCACCCAGTCTTTACTTTCTGCCAATATAGTCTTAGCCTTGGTGCGGCCTTCTCTCCGACTGCACCATCCACTCAGATCTCAACCTCACAGATGCTCCTCAGAGGCTGAAGCTGTGGCTCCACCTCTAAAGTACAGTCTGCCAGAAGCTGCATAATTTGTTCTGTACCTATTCATACCTCTAGTTTCCCTCTCCCTTGACTCTTAGTCTGAAGAAGGATCTCCACCCAAGTCAACTATTCCTTTTCTCCAGAGATGCTGCTTGACCTGTTGAGTTACACCAGCATTTTGTGCCTATCTTCTTCTTATGAATGACTGTGTCAAACGTGACTTGTGTGTAATTTTAATGACTTACTCTGGATATGTTCACTGTTTCATTTCAAAAGGAGATGCACGTGGAGTTGATTTAGGAACCCAGATTTTATCAAATTAATTCAAGTTTATAATCTGGATTTTATGCAGGGAATGGAGGGACATGGATCACAGAGGAGACAGTTTGACTTGGCAGCATGCTCACCATGGGTATTGTGGGCTGAAGGGCCTGTTCTTGTGCTGTAGTGTTATACCATCAAGGTCGGCAGAGGAGCGGCAGGTGAAGGAGCGAATGCGGGGATTGGCTGCAGAAGTTGAAGCCTTGGTGAGTTTTTGAAGAGCGGTCATTTTAAAAACCTGTCGGGGCCAGCCTGCAACACATACCTTCAAGGTCGGCAGAGGAGCGGCAGGTGAAGGAGCGAGTGCAGGGATTGGCTGCAGAATTTAAATGAGCAAATTTGTAAATGAGCTCATTAGTAAAATTAGTTAATTGAACAGCAACTAAAAGTAGGGCTTGCTGTCAGGCGAGCGGTCTTGTTGAGGTGAAGTTGCAGCATGGGACCCATGCACATTCAAAAACATTTCTTCCATCGAACGTGTCCAAAGACAGGCAGCTCGTTTTGTTCCAAGTACCTACGAGAGAGAAGCGAGTGTTACCGAACTTCTAAATTCATTGGAGTGGAACACTCTCCAAGACAGACGGAAAGCCCACCGTTTGACCTGTTTTTACAAAATGTTAAAACCACATCTACACCAAACCCAAACCTGTCAGGAGTAGACGAGGGCATTTGATTCAATTTGAGATACCAGCTACCAAGACAGATGTGTATATCAACTCATTCTTCCCTCGCACTATTAAAACATGGAATAGTCTTCACTCAACTATAGTTATTCAACCAGATGCAACAAAATTTAAGGCAGCTCTTCTCAAAGAAGCCCTTCTTGCTTAAGTCCATACTCCGCCACCTCCAGTTTAAATTCCATTTGGAATATTTTGGAGGACCAAGAACCAAGTGCCTCGGTGAGTAAAGTGCGAGTCTTTGGCGAGGAGGTTGAGGCAAGATTTATTCTGTTATGTGTTTAATTTAAATATTTAAGTGTAATGGCAGGGATGCTAGTGCGTATGCTGCAGATTGTGGGAAGTCCGGGGCACTGCTGGTGTCACTGACCACTACGCCTGCGGGAACTGTTTCCAGGTGCACCTCGTCAATGATGGAGTTAGGGAACTGGAGCAGCAGCTGGATGACTTGCGGTCCATCCGGGAGGACGAAATCTTCCGTCAGATCGTCACTCCAAGAGTGCAGGTGGTGCGAAGGGTAGGGATGGAAAGAAAGAGGATGAAGCGAGTTCCTCTTACGGACAGATACGCCCTCTTGGGAGCTGTCGGGGCAGACGCTTCCAGCCCGAGCGGCGGACTGGTCGTTGGCTCCAATCCTGGCGATGAGACAACCAGCAAGACCGACATCGGGCAAAGCCGTAGTGGTGGGTGACTCCATTGTCCTAGGTGCGGACAGGAGATTCCGTGGTGGCAAAAGAGACCTCGGATGGTGCGTTGCCTCCCTCATGCCAGGGCCCAAGATGTCTCGGACTGATTTCAGAACATCCTCGAGAGGGAAGATGAGCAGCAGGAAGTGGTTGTGCATATGGGCACAAACGACGTCGGGAAGAAGAGGAAGGAGGTTCTGCGACGTGAGTTTAGAGAGTTAGGAAGAAGGCTGAAAAGCAGGACTTCTAGGGTGGTTATCTCTGGATTGCTTCCAGTACCTCGTGCTGGTGAGGGAAGGAACAGGGAGATAGGGGATTTGACTGTGTGGCTGAGGGGCTGGTGCAGGGATTAAGATTTGTAGACCACTGGGATCTTTTCTGGGGTAGGTGTGACCTGTACAAAAGGGACGGGTTACACCTTACCTGGAGGGGGACTAATGTTCTGGCAGGCAGGTTTGCTAGTGCGACATGGATGGGTTTAAACTAAGTAGTGGGGGGAGGGGTTGACAAATTGGGAGTATAAAGATGGAGTTAAAAGGGAAGAGAGTACAGGAAAAGTTACGAAAGACACCTGAATGAATAGGATGGGAAGTTCAAGAAGGGATAAGATTAAGGTCAGGTGAAATAGGAACCGGTGTGAGAGGGGTGATGAATACTGAATTAAAGGTGTTATATATGAATGCGCGAAGTATAAGAAATAAAGTGGATGAGATTGAAGCTCAGTTAGAAATTGGTAAGTTTGATGCTTTTGGAATTACAGAGACATGGCTGCAAGAGAATCAGAGCTGGGAACTGAATATTCAGGGGTATACGTCTTATCGAAAAGACAGACAGGTGGGCAGATGGGGTGGGGTAGCTCTGTTGGGAAGGAATGAAATTCAGTCCCTTGCGAGGGATGAGATGGACTCAGGAGATGTAAAGTCAGTATGGATAGAACTGAGAAATTGTAAGGGTAAAAAGACCCTAATCTAAATTATCTACAGGCCCCCAAACAGTAGCCTGGATATAGGGTGCAAGTTGCATCAGGACTTAAAATTGGCATGTAACAAAGGTGGTTATGGGAGATTTCAACAGGCAGGTAGACTGTAAAAATCAGGTTGGTACTGGACCCAAGAAAGGGAGTTTGTAGAGTGCCTCCGAGATGGATTCTTAGAACCTGCCAGGGAGAAGGCAATTCTGGATTTAGTGTTATGTAATGAACCAGATTTGATAAGGGAACTGAAGGTAAAGGAACCATTAGGCGGTAGTGACCATAATATGATGTTTTAATTTGAGAGGGAGAAGGTAAAATCGGAGGTGTCAGTATTGCAGTTGAACAAAGGGGACTATGGAGGCATGAGGGAGGAGCTGGCCAAAGTTGACTGGGAAAGGACTCTAGCAGGGATAACGGTGGAACAGCAATGGCAGGTATTTCTGGGAATAATCCAGAAGGTGCAGGATCAGTTCATTCTAGAGGAAGAAAGATTAATGTGGGAGTAAGAGGCAACCGTGGCTGATAAGGGAAGTCAAGGACAGTATAAAAATAAGAGAGAAGACATAACATAGCAAAGATGAGCGGGAAGCTAATGGATTGGGACACTATTAAAGATCAACCGAAGGCAACTAAAAAGGCAATACGGGGAGAAAAGATGAAGTTGAAAAGGTAAGCTAGCCATGAATACAAAGGAGGTTAGTATAAGCCTCATAAGGTATGTGAAGAGGAAAAAATTAGTTAAGACAAATGTGGGTCCCTTGAAGACAGAAACTGGTGAATTTATTTTGGGGAACAAGGAAATGGCAGACGAGTTGAACAGGTACTTTGGTTCTGTCTTCTCTAAGGAAGACACAAATAATCTCCCAGGTGTACTAGTGGACAGAGGACATAGGGTGACAGAGGAACTGAAGGAAATTCACATTAGTCAGGAAATCATCTTTTTCTTCTTGCGTATGACATGCACAGTGTAAAGTTGGAGGTCAAGGTCAGGAGATAGTGTTGGGGAGACTAATGGGGCTGAAGGCTGATAAATCCCTAGGGCCTGACGGTCTGCATCCCAGGATACTCGAGGAGGTGGCTCTAGAAATCATGGACATATTGGTAATGATTTTCCTATGTTCTATAGATTCTGGATCAGTTCATGTGGATTGGAGGGTAGCTAATGTTATCCTACTTTTTAAGAAAGGAGGGAGAGAGAAAGCAGGGAAATTATAGTATAGACCAGTTAGCCTGACATCGGTAGTAGGGAAGATGCTGGAGTCGATTATTAAAGTTGTAATAGCGGCATATTTGGATAGCAGTAACAGAATCGGTCCAAGTCAGCATGAATTTACGAAGTGGAAATCATGCTTGACTAATCTTCTGGATTTTTTTGAGGATGTAACAAGTAAAATGGACAAGGGAGAGCCGGTGGATGTGGTGTACCTGGACTTTCAGAAAGCCTTTGATAAGGTCCCACTCAGGAGATTAGTGGGCAAAATTAGAGCACATAGTATTGGGGGTAGGATATTGACATGGATAGAAAATTGGTTGGCAGACAGGAAACAAAGAGTAGGGATTAATGGGTCCCTTTCAGAATGGCAGGCAGTGACTAGTGGAGTGCCGCAAGGCTCTGTGCTGGGACCACAGCTTTTTACCATATTCATCAATGACTTAGATGAAGGAATTAAAAGTATCATTAGCAAATTTGCAGATAATACAAAGCTGGGTGGTAGTGTGAACTGTGAGGAAGATGCTATGAGGTTGCTGGGTGACTTGGACAGGTTGTGTGAGTGGGCGGATGCATGGCAGATGCAGTTTAATGTGGATAAATGTGAGGTTATCCACTTTGGTGGTAAGAACAGGAAGGCAGATTATTATCTGAATGGTGTCAAGTTAGGAAAAGGGGAAGTACAACGAGACCTGGGTGTCCTTGTACATCAGTCACAGAAAGTAAGCATGCAGGTACAGCAGGCAGTGAAGAAAGCCAATGGCATGTTGGTCTTCATAACGAAAGGAGTTGAGTATAGGAGCAAAGAGGTCCTTCTGCAGTTGTACAGGTCCCGTTGAGGCCACACCTGGAGTACTGTCTACAGTTTTGGTGTCCTAATTTGAGGAAGAACATTCTTGCTATTGCGGGACTGCAGCGTGGGTTCACAAGGTTAATTCCAGGGATGGCGGGACAATCATATGATAAAATAATGGAGCGTCTGGACTTGTATTCACTGGAATTTAGAAGGATGAAAGGGGACCTTATAGAAACATATAAAATTATTATGGGATTGGACACGTTAGATGCAGGAAACGTGTTCCCGATGTTGGGGGGAGTCCAGAACCAGGGGTCACAGTTCAAGGATAAGGGGTAGGCCATTTAGAACTGAGATGAGGAAAAGCTTTTTCACCCAGAGAGTTGTGAATCTGTGCCACAGAGGGCAGTGGAGGCCAATTCACTGGATGAATTTAAAAGAGAGTTAGATAGAGCTCTAGGGGCTGATGGAATCAAGGGATATGGGGAGAAGGCAGGAACGGGGTACGGATTGTGGATGATCAGCCATGATCACATTGAATGGCGGTGCTGACTCGAAGGGCCGAATGGCCTACTCCTTCTATTGTCTTTGTGTCTAAGTTCTTTGTTTGTGATCTCTCCCATAACAGTATGGTCTCCTAGATTGTACATTCAGTCATATGGAAATCATCTCTCAGACTTCTAATCTGCCATCCGTTACGATCTCCTATTTCATTCTGCTTCTGAGCAAAACAAGTGCAGCACCTTCACGATTTTGTATCCATGACAACTGTGCTAGATCACTTTGCCACACGATAACCTCTCACCCCGAACCAAGTGCTCTGCTCACCTGCAATTAGAGCTGAACTGTACCACTGGTGAAATTAATTGGGATCAAGGTTTATCCACTTTGTTTTATGATTCCTTCCCTTGTGGAACCAATGTGACAATCATATGGCATAGATCAGAGCGTTGAGGTGGAATCAGTAATTCACGGATTCTATTTCCATAACAACTGAGAGGGTAAATGACGGGACATACGCTCCAGAGACGCCAGAATACATGATAAGTCTGTAGTTCTGGGAGTAATTTTATATCCCATGCTAAGAGTAAACCAGTTGATCATTCAGCTTACTTGCCTGGTCTAGAGGCAACTATTATTGATGATACATCAATACATTGATGATACATTGATGATCAAGCTGCATCAACACCATCCAGGGTTTTCAAGATATTTATGCTTGCTCCTCGTGGTGCCATCGACACGATGATTTCAACTGCAAGGTCTAAGCCTTGGATTTTTTTGGGTGCTAAAGACTGCAGCCAAATATTTAGGAAGGAACTTGGGGCGGCACGGCAGTAGAGCTACTGCCTTACAGCGCTGGAGACCCGGGTTCTATCCTGACTACTTGTGCTTGTCTGTAAGGAGTTTGTACCTTCTCCCCGTGATCACGTGGGCTTTCTCCAAAATCCTCAGTTTCCTCCTGCACTCCTAAGATGTACAGGATTGTAGGTTAATTGGCTTGGTATAAATGCAAAGTTGTTCCTAGTGTGTGTAAGGTAGTGTTAATGAGCGGGGATTGCTGGTTGGCACCGACAGGGTGGGCCGAAGGGCCTGCTTCCGCGCTGCATCTCTAAACTAAACTAAACAAAACTGCAGATGCTAGTTTATACCGAAGATAGACACAAAATTCTGGAGTAACTCAGCGGGACAGGCAACATCTCTGGAGAAAAGGAACGAGAGACATTTTGGGTAGAGACCCTTCTTCAGACTGAGAGTCAAGGGAGAGGGAAACTAGATACATGGAAGTTACAAAGAGCATGTAAGGTGTGAAAATGACATAGTCTGGAGTCCTAGCGTGATACAGTGTGGAAACAGGCCCTTCGGCCCAACTCGCCCACACCGGCCAACAATGTTCCAGCTACGCTAGTCCCACTTGCCTGCGCTTGGTCCATATCCCTCCAAACCTGTCCTATCCATATACCTGTCTAATTGTTTTTTAAACAATGGGATAGACCCAGCCTCAACTACCTTCTCTGGCAGCTTATTCCATACATCCACCATCCTTTGTGTGAAAAAGTTACTCCTCTGATTCCTATTAAATCTTTTCCCCTTCATCTTGAACCTATGTCCCCTGGTCCTCAATTCCCCTACTCTGGGCAAAAGACTGTGCATCTACCCGATCTATTCCCCTCATGATTTTGTATACCCCTATAAGATCTCCCCTGGAAGCTCCATGAAATAGAGACCCAGCCCACTCAACCTCTCCCTATAGTTCACACCCTCTAGTCCTGGCAACATCCTCTAAATCTTTTCGGAATCCTTTCAAGCTTGACAATATCTTTCCTATAACATGGTGCCCAGAACTGAACACAATATTCTAAATGCGGTCTCACCAACGTCTTATACAACTAACTTCTATACTCAATACTCTGACTGATGAAGGCCAAGGTGCCCAAAGCCTTTTTAACCACCTTATCTACTTGCGGCTCGACCTTCAAGGAACCATGCACCTGTACTCCTAGATCCTTCTGATCTACAACACTACCCAGAGGCCTACCATTTACTGTGTAGGCCCTGCCCTTGTTCAACATCCCAAAATGTGACACTTCACACTTTTGGGGGTGGCACGGTGGCGCAGCGGTAGAGTTGCTGCCTTACAGCGAATGCAGTGCCGGAGACCCGGGTTTGATCCCGACTGCGGATGCTGTCTGTACAGTTTGTACGTTCTCCCCGTGACCTGCATGGGTTTTCTCCGAGATCTTCAGTTTCCTCCCACACTCAAAAGACGTACAGGTATGTAGGTTAATTGGCTTGGTAAATGTAAAAATTGTCCCTAGTGGGTATAGGATAGTGTTAATGTGCGGGGATCGCTGGTCGGCGCGGACCCGGTGGGCCGAATTGGACTGTTCCCGCGCTGTATCGCTAAACTAAACTTTTCTTTATTAAATTCCATCAACCATTCCTCTGCCCACCGGGCCAATCGATCCAGATCCTGCTGCAATCTTTCACAACTATCTTCACTATCTGCAAAACCATTAACTTTTGTATCATCAATGCAGATGATGATCAAGGAAATGTACAAGGGTTCATTGCTGGAGGGGAAGGTGACAACGAGGTATCCAAACAGTTATTAACAGCCAAATGTTGTTGGATTCGGAGAAGGTGAAAGCTGGTCAGATGCCTTTGCTGAGCCTTGTGTAAGCAAGAGCCAAGAGGCGGGCTGTTACAGCAGCTATTGAGGATTTGCTTGTCTTGTTATGGACCATTCCATCTTATCCCATTTTCATATCATATCATATCATATATATACAGCGCGGAAACAGGCCTTTTCGGCCCACCAAGTCCGCGCCGCCCAGCGATCCCCGCACATTAACACTATCCTACACACACTAGGGACAATTTTTTACATTTTACCCAGTCAAATTAACCTACATACCTGTACGTCTTTGGAGTGTGGGAGGAAACCGAAGATCTCGGAGAAAACCCACGCAGGTCACGGGGAGAACGTACAAACTCCTTACAGTACAGCACCCGTAGTCAGGATCGACCTTGAGTTTCCGGTGCTGCATTCGCTGTAAAGCAGCAACTCTACCGCTGCGCTACCGTGCCGCCCTAATCATGACAGTGACTCCACCTGTCGTCAGGAGGTGGCTTTTGGTCAGTGCAAGTTTCTGCAGATTTCCATCAATCTCCGTCCATTCCTTATTGGAAGTGAAATGGACAGATTTCAATGAGATCCTCCATTGGACTCATGCCACCCATTAGTCAATGTGAAACTTGGGTAAGAAATGAGTTCAAAGGAGTGAATGTGTCAGAAATTAAATACACCCACATGATTACAATTGATACTTGAGTGTGTAGAGTGCGTTTTATAATCTAAGACGGTATTTTTGTAGGTTATTGATGCAGATTTTAGCTCAATTGCTTCAATTCCCTGCTTTCAGGATAGTTGAAGGATATAAGGTAGATTATTCACAGTGAGAGGCTTTGCATAGGTTTTCAAGGCCGAGGAGGAGTGGGTGATCGCAATTGTTGATCAAAGGATTCATGTCTCCTATTGCCCCATACATTATATGAGCTCACACTGAACCCACCACCTCTATAACCGAGCATTTCTATGTTGTGAAAATAATACAATGGAAGCAGGCGTACAACACAGCCTTGGCTAAAATAAAATGTATCTACCCTTTGATTTCATTGCTACATGCGTTTCTAACCAACTAACCTATCTGTAGATGGCTGTGGAGGCCAAGTCTATCTTCAGCTCAAGAACCTGTAGGTTGTAGCTGTTCCAGAAGCTGGTGGTGTGGGACTTCTGGCTTCTGTACCTTCTGGAGATATTGCAGAGAAGTGGCATTGTGGTAGAAGATCATCCATGATCTGGATGAATGGCAAAATGGACTGGAAAGGCAATATAACCTTTGGCTGTGCCTTTACCTTATGTTCATATAAGTGAGTTTCATTGTAAATTAAAGTTCAAATCAGATTCAGATTAATTGGTGCTGACTTCGGAAACTAAAATGCACAGATCCTCAGGTCTTTCCCAGCATGAAAAGACCAGATATGACACAGGTCAGATGCAAGATGAAGGTCCCTCTGTCTTGCTGTTACTCATCTTTGGAGTCATTTGCTCTGTGAAGTTTAGAATTTCCCTGTGCTTCGCTGCAAGATGATTGCAGTTGGTGCCGCTTTTGAGTGGTAATTGGATAAATCTGGTTAAAATTAATTTCACTTTGCACCCTTATCACTTGTCAGAGAGATTAATCATTCATCTGCACTGTCTGCTTTGGATTAGAACTCTGCTTCACAGGTGAAAGATCGTTGTTTGTCCTGTAATCTTTCAACAATCTGTCACTCGTTCACCATCTGTACAAAGTAATCTGTCTGCACAAGTCTTTCATACAGGCCCCATTGAGTATTCTGTCTTATCGCATTAAGACCACTGAATGTCCTGTTTTTCACATTTGCTGTCTTCACTGTGTTTTATTGTAATCTATATTCTATTTTCATAATTGCTACATTGAGTATCATGGGAAGAATGACCTCAGGATGTCCCAGGAGCCAATGAAGCACTTCTGAATTGTAGTCAAATCTCCAATGTAAGAAGCATAGCCGCACATTTGCAACGTCCTTCAAAGAGCAATGAAATAAAGACCAGATCATGCAAAGGATGGTGAAGCGAAATACGAAAATTGACCTTGATATCAGGATACAGTATTTTTCTAATAAAATTTGCTCATAGATTTAATATAGATCCATTAATGTCTCCTCTTGGATGGTGGTGAGGCATCTTCTTGCAACTTTTCATCCTGATGATGAAGATATACCTACAGTGCTGTGGGATAAGGAGTTCTCTGATTTTGATCAACAATGACAGAGGAACATGCTGTACTTCTAGGTCAGGCTGGTGAGGCCTCCCTCACAGTACGAACATGAAACCCATTGTATCAATCAACAATGGATTTATCTTCTTATCTAAAAGATAACAATCACATTTTTTTTGCCTCTTTGAAAGTGGATTGGACAGGTGATTTGAAGTGAGCTAATTTTCACTCAGAGTTGTAAATCTGTGGAATTCTCTGCCTCAGAAGGCAGTGGACGCCAATTCTCTGGATGCTTTCAAGAGAGAGTTTGATAGAGCTCTTAATGATAGTGGAGTCAGGGGGTATGGGGAGAGGGCAGGAACGGGGTACTGATTGTGGATGATCAGCCATGACCACATTGAATGGCTCGAAGGGCCGAATGGCCTACTCCTGCGTCTATTGTCTATTATCTATTAAAAGTAGTCGCTGCAAAATTCCAAAGCCCACAAGGCCCAATGCATTTGTGCTATGTTGTGAGTCAGCACAGTGGCATAGTGGTAGAGCTGCTGCCTTACAGCGTTAGAGAGTTGGGTTCGATCCTGACTACGGATGCTGTCTGTCTGGAGTTCGTACATTCTTCCTGCGACTCCATTGCTTTTCTCCGTGTGCTCTGGTTTCCTCCAACACTCCAAAGGCATACAGGTTTGTCGGTTAATTGGCTTCGGTAATAAATTGTAAATTGTTCCTGATGTGTTGGATATTGCTTATGTACAGGGTGACCGCTGGTCGGCATGGATTCGGTGGGCCAAACAGCTTGTTTCCGCACTGTATCTTTAAAGTCTAAAGTCTGAAGAGTCTTCTGCAACCAACCTGGTGAAAGGTCTTCCACTAGTGCGTGCTGCCAAAGTCCCAACCTGAAACGTCTCCCATCCTTTTTCTCCAGAGATGCTGCCTGACCTGCTATTTACACCGGCACTTTGTGTCTATCTCCTAAGCATACACAAGGGCAGAACACATTACTTCTTGGTAGGCCATGAGTTTTGTTCTGGGTTTGAGATTATGATCTGCAAACATTCCTTTCCTCAGAGAACCATATTCACTGCTGGCTGACTGAAAGCAATGGTCAAAGTCATCACTTGAGTTTAGTTTAGATATACAGCACAGAAACGGGCCCTTTGGCCCACCAGGTCCGCGCCGATCAGCGATCCCCGCTTATTAGCACAATCCTACGCACACTAGGGACATTTTTTTTAAATTCACCATGCCTATTTACCTGCACACCTGTACGTCTTTGGAGTATGGGAGGAAAACGAATATCTCGGAGAAAACCCATGTGGTCACGGGGAGAAAGTACAAGCTCTGTACAGACAGTACCCGTATTTGGGATCGAACCCAGGTCACTGGCGCTGTAAGTGCTGCAAGGCAGCAATTCTACTGCTGCTCCATCGTCCATGTGCCGCCCATCATGTGCCGCGGATGATGTGCTGTCCATCATCACTGATGATGACATTAACTGAAAGTTAATAGACAACCGGGAACGATTGGGTAAACATATGAGTGTTTGACGGCATTGGGCCTGTACTCGTTGGAGTTTAGAGGATGAGGGGGGGACCTCATTGAAACTTGTCGAACAGTGAAAGGCCTGGATAGAATGGATGTGGAGAGGAAGTTTCCACTAGTGGGCATAGCAGGACCAGAGGGCATAGCTTCACAATAACAGGACGTACCTTCAAGAAAGGAGATGATGAGGAATTTCTTTAGTAGAGGATGGTGAATCTGTGGAATTTATTGCTACAACCAGCTGTGGAGGCCAAATCAATGGATATTTTTGAAGGCAGAGATTGACACATTTTTGATTAGTAAGGGTGTCAATGGTTATGGGGAGTAGGCAGGCGAATGGGGTTGAGAGGGAAAGATAGATCAGCCATGATTGAATGGTGGAGTAGATTCGATGTGCCGAATGGTTTAAGTTTGCTCCTATGACTTATGACCTTATGAAGTTTTGGGATGAGCTTTTTGAGAACTATGATGTTGAAGGCTGAGCTGAGCTATCCTGGCATACATGTTCTTATTGTCAAGGTAATCCAAAGCTGAATTGTAGCTGAATGAGATGGCTGCCATTTTGAACACTAAGCCTAATGGGATTAAAGTAGTCTAGTGTTGTAAAATAAATTCATGAAAGGTGGCTCCGGAGATACGAAAAGTAGTCCTTGTTTCCCAAAGTTTTACCATGCACCTTCATTGTTGGAGGGTGGTGTTGTACAGCGGCTGCAGTTTGTTTTGTGGGTGTTTAGTATAAGGTTCCCTGGTATCCAACAATGGAGAGCAGGCTCGTGCATTGAACCAGGACCAAGGCCATGCCAACTCTCTCAATGGAGTAAAGTGGGGGCAATTATTCAGATTAATAGAAAATTAAATTGTTAAGATAATGTATGGAGATTCTAATTTTTATAATTGCTATTTGCTGATGGCACCAATTTGAATGATTTGATGGGCAATATCGTGGAATGGAGAATACTTTACGAGTTTAAGGATGTTTAATGATTCAATTTAACTTGAGCTATATCACCTGAAGATTTCCCAAAGGGGAAAGGAGAAATGGAGATATAAACAATTTTTAAAAAAATTAAAGAATAAACTGAGCAGATGGTTGAATGTGCAAAGACTAAGAGATAAAACTGTAAAAACACCCATTGCTAATACGAGTTTCTGATACAAGATGAAAGTTATTATGATAAATTGGTACCTGTGAGTGGTCAAGGCTACAGACCCTTGCGTAGTAAACTTTGCGTAGTAAACTCTGGTGAGATCAGGTTTTCCATCAGATCTGGTTTATGCCTTTAGTAGTTGCTGACATTACCACAAGGTGTAAATTGGGAACATGTTTCATTCTGTTTTGCAGAATCGTTTTTCACAGGCTGGCGATGAAATAAATAAATAACGTTTCAAAATTGGGAGACAAAAAGAAGGTCCTCCCACACTCTATGATCTATAATGATGTGACTGGCTCCAAGGTAACCATAGCTGTGCTTTATTCAGCCTCGTAGATCAACTTGCTTCTGAGTGATGTGCAAGTATGTTCACTGCTCTTTGACTCACTCCCGGCAATTCCACAGCTTCTTCCCTCCCCGCCAGCCGAACGAAGGTGCCACAGTTTAATTGTGATGAATGTAAACCTTTTTCCTCACTCTCTACTTCCCCCCCCTCTTCAAACAATAATCATCCAGTGACCGCACTCTATGCACGAACATGAAACAATTAAATCCTGAGCCGCTCGACATCCCTGTGGCGACTTTTGTTTCTGTTTTTATGACTTTGTAAAAAGAAACACGACACACATTGCTGGATCTTAGGGATTCGAGCAGGCACCGGGCGAAAAGGCCCGATGACTGTGCAGTGAAGCGATTTCGAATGAATGGGTAGAATGAATACCTTCAGGGTTTTTAGCCTGTCATATTTAGTTGGTAAGGAAAATAAAATTGCCCTGTTAGTGTTCTGAGTGTTGACTGCATGGCTAATGAGGGAGAGATGGAATTGTTATGCAAGGCATAGTCTGAGTTGTAATTACCTTTTTTTTAATGCAGGAATTTTTTTTTCACTTCAATTCAACACCAGCCACTTGCAGCTGGGTACCTACATAGTACGGTACTACAAAGGCACGGTAGCGCAGCGGTAGAGTTGCTGCTTTACAGCGAATGCAGCGCCGGAGACTCAGGTTCGATCCTGACTACGGGTGCTGCACTGTAAGGAGTTTGTACGTTCTCCCCGTGACCTGCGTGGGTTTTCTCCGAGATCTTCGGTTTCCTCCCACACTCCAAAGACGTACAGGTATGTAGGTTAATTGGCTGGGTAAATGTAAAAATTGTCCCTAGTGGGTGTAGGATAGTGTTAATGTTCGGGGATCGTTGGGCGGCACGGACTTGGTGGGCCGAAAAGGCCTGTTTCCGGCTGTATATATATGATATGATATGATAGTATGGCAACTGATTCCAACTCGCATTCCACAATACCGATTTGCCATTGCTTCATCCAACCAAAAGATAATTCCATTTTTTGGAAATTGAAATAGGTGTCAGGTTAGGTAAGGGGGAGGTGCAGCGAGACCTGGGTGTCCTTGTACACCAGTCACTGAAAGTTGGTGTGCAGGTACAGCAGGCAGTGAAGAAAGCTAATGGCATGTTGGCCTTCATAACGAGAGGATTTCAGTATAGCAGTAAAGAGGTTCTTCTGCAGTTGTATAGGGCCCTGGTAAGACCACACCTGGAGTATTGTGTACGGTTTTGGTCTCCTAATTTGAGGAAGGACATCCTTGTAATTGAGGCAGTGCAGCGTAGGTTCACGAGATTGATCCCTGGCATGGCGGGACTGTCATATGAGGAAAGATTGAAAAGACTAGGCTTGTATTCACTGGAGTTTAGAAGGATGAGAGGGGATCTCATAGAGACATATAAAATTATAAAAGGACTGGACAAGCTAGATGCAGGAAAAATGTTCCCAATGTTGGGAGAGTCCAGAACCAGGGGCCACAGTCCTAGAATAAAGGGGAGAATGAAGTGAGAAGGAACTTTTTCACCCAGAGAGTTGTGAATTTGTGGAATTCTCTGCCACAGAGGGCAGTGGAGGCCAAATCACTGGATGGATTTAAGAGAGAGTTAGATAGGGCTCGAGGAGCTAGTGGAATCAAGGGATATGGGGAGAAGGCAGGCACGGTTTACTGATTGTGGATGATCAGCCATGATCACAATGAATGGCGGTGCTGGCTTGAAGGGCCGAATGACCTCCTCCTGCACCTATTTTCTACGTTTCTAAATAGAAGCAAAGGTTAAAGGGAAAAGACACTTTTTTTGTGTCTTGTAACTGCTAAACAAAGCATTGACTTTGCGTCATTGAGTCATAGTCATAAAGTGATACAGTGTGGAAACAGGTCCTACGGTGCAACTTGCCCACACCGGCCAACATGTTCCAGCTACACTAGTCCCACCTGCCTGCGCTTGGGAATGTGAGGTTACGAGATTGAATTGCTACCAGTGGGAAAGAACTAAATATTCAGAGATTGAATGTGTTTGTTCAACTGGGGTGGATGTGCATTGCCATTTTCATGTATTACAGACTCAGAGTTGAGTTTAGTTTATTGTCACGTGTACCGAGATACAGTGAAAAGCTTTTGTTGCATGGTAACCAGATAGCAGAAAGGCAGTACATGATTACAATCGAGTCATCCGCAGTATACAGATACATGATGGGTTCAATGGGTCTTTATTGGCACGTATGCACAGCACAGTGGAATTCTTTTGCACAACCCACAAACCCATATTTTGGCACCTTTTACAAAGGAAAAGAAAAAGTCCAAAGTCCTGAGTATTGCTGATCAGCGATTAAGCTGCAGATTGAGGTATTGCTGAAATAAAATGGGAAACAGACAATACTGCAGATTAAAGGACAGTTTTACGGAGGAAAGCTGAGGATTCACAAACCTGTCTTCATTGATCTGATTATGGTTGAGAGAGTAAAATCCTTCAAATTCCAGGGAGTGTATATCTCTGAAGATCTGTCCTGGACCCAGAACATTGATGCAATCATAAAGAAAGTCCATCAATGTCTCATCTTCCTTAGAAGTTTGAGAAGACTCGGCATGTCGACAGATATTCTCTTGAACTTTTACCGGTGTACAGGAGAGAGCATATTGACTGATGCATCATTGCCTGGTTTGGCAAGTCGAACACCCAGGAATGTAGAAGATTGCAAAATGTGGTCAACACTGGCCAGTCCATCACAGCTACTGATCTCCCCACCTCCAAAGGGATCTATAGGTTGTTTGTGGTCTTATCGATTATTGGGTGGGTCACCTTTAACCTGTCCTTATGAACCATCGACCAAACAGACTAAGATCTCTTTTAACACTGCACATCAGGGACCTAAGTTGTTGTGGAAGTTGTATATTGACAAGGGGGCTTGGTGCAATTTTAATCATTTGCCTCGGTCAAACTTATTTTTAGACATATACAGCGTGGAAACAGGCCCTTCGGCCGACCTAGGCTACCATGACTATTAATTACGATACACTAATTCCATGTTATTCCACTTTTCCATCCTACATACTAGGGGCAATTTACAGAAGCCAATTAATCTACAAACCCGTACATTATTTGGAATGGTAGAGGAAACTGGAGCAACAGGAGAAAAACCACATGGTCACAGGGAGAACGTACAAACTCCGCACAGACAGCACCCAAAGTCAGGATTGATCCCGGGTCTCTGGCGCTGTGAGGCAGCAGCTCTGCGCCACTGTACTGCTCTTGTTGGTTTTGTTGTGAAGACAGAGGGAGGAAGTGCAGGAACCAAAACTGTACTCTAACTGTACTACAAAACTTTACTTTTTACAGCTTTATTTATCGTGCCAGGGGGAGTTGGAATGCTGTTGCAAACTCTTCCAGAAGCAATACTAATTACTAATCCATTCTTCCTCTGAGTTCCTCTATGCCAACAATTACTTATTTTGTCCTGGCCAGCATCAGATGCTGCCAGACAATCAGAAGGCCTCTAGTTTGTTAGGAAAGATTGGAGAACAGGGTTTAGGGAGAGGGTGCTGGCAAGAAGTCTAGGACTGACATATGATGAAAGTATAGATCGACTGGGCTTATAGTCACTGGAATTTAGAAGGATGAGAGGGGATCTTATAGAAACATTTAAAATTCTTAAGGTATTGGACAGGCTAGATGCAGGAAAAATGTTCCCCGTGTTGGGGGAGTCCAGAACCAGGGTTCATGGTTTAAGAATAAGGGGTAGGCCATGTAGGACTGAGATGAGGAAAAACTTTTTCTGCCAGAGAGTTGTGAATCTGTGGAATGCAGTGGAGGCCAATTCACTGGACGTATTGAAGAGAGAGTTAGATATAGATCTTAGGGCTAACGGAATCAAGGGATATGGGGAGAAAGCAGGAATGAGGTACTGATTCTGGATGTAGCACAAAATGCTGGAGTAGTTCAGCAGGTCAGGCAGCATCTTGGAGAATAGGAATGGGTGACGTTTTGGGTCGAGACCAGAAATGTCACCCATTCCTTCTCTCCAGAGATGCTGCCTGACCTGCTGAGTTACTCCAGCATTTTGTGATACCTTCGATTTGTACCAGCATCTGCAGTTATTTTCCTACTGATTCTGGATGATCAGCCATGATCATATTGAATGGCGGTGCTGGCTCAAAGGGCTGAATGGCCTACTCCTGCACCTATTTCTTATGTTTCTCAAGTCAAAGGGAATCGAAGTATAAAGACAACTAGAGACTCATCCAAACTTTCTGAGTTGCTTCAGTTCAGCTGCATTCCTCTTCCTGTTTGTGGCATCCTGTTGGCGTGCCAACCAAAGAATTCTGTTGGTCTGGCTGGGACAACGCAAGCAGCTGCAGCACAGTTTGACAAAGGGACAGGAAAATCAGCCCCATTAAGTAATTCTCCATGTGCAGCCAATTATCCTGTGCTCATATCAATTACTTCTAAATGGTTTAGAACTGGTGCCAATCGCACCAGGATAGCTGTGTGCTCGGAGACATCAGTTGTCTCTGCTCTGCGGTCTTGCGTGACGAGTCTTTGCTGCTTCGCTGGGCTCCTGAGGACACACTCGTGGCTTGTGTGATAAAATGTGGGCCGTGGAACGTAAGGGGAAGGTCGAGAGCCATTGCCACGAAGCCTCGGGGGCGGAGGGGAACCCATTTGGAGAAGACCAAATAAAACAAGAACTAAGCACTTCTCAGAAACTATTATAGTTCATGGCTGAATAAATAATGAATTTAATTAAAAGTTACAATATTTCAAAGGCTGACTATTCATTGGATGCACCTCATTCAGAGGACAGCATGTCTTCTGGGATGCTGCATGCAACATGGGGCAACAGGTTGACGACATAACAGCAAAGTCTGAAGAAGGGTCTCGACCCGAAATGTCACCCATCCCTTCTCTCAAGAGATGCTGCCTGACCCGCTGAGTTACTCCAGCATTTTGTGTCTACCTTCGATTTAAACCAGCATCTGCAGTTTTTTTTCCCAACAGCAAAGTCTAACTGGGGGGCCCCAGTCTTGAAAGTGGCCTCAGCCAGACCTTGCCACTGGTCCCAATGATAACCATCCCATTGAATGTGTTTTGCAGGATCCTTTCTGAGAAGGCCCATCGCCAGGTCTGCATCATCCAGCCTGATGTTAATAGTATCTGACTCATTAGGAGTCTCTGGAGAAGAGATTGTGCAAGGCATTGTATATTCACCACTGCCTCCAGCTGCCTGAGCAACAGTGGTGGCAGCAACACTCTGGTTCATGCTGATCTTTCTCCGATGCCTTTAAGCATCTGCGTTTTCTCTTGTATATCGAAGGAAGGGGAAAATGTGCATTAAAAATGAAATCGAAATTTAAAAAAAAAACACTGAATGAAAACAAAACAGAGCAGCAATGTAATTAGCAAATAAGGCTGCTGAAATTCAGAGTAAAGAGACGAGAGACTTGTGTGAGAGTCAAGTGAGAGACGAGAATAAACATTCATTCAGAGGCAACCTTGAAGCACTAAATCTTTTTTCTTGGAGGAACAAGGGTTTGATCCTGACTACGTGCGCTGTCTGTACGGAATTTGTACGTTCTCCCCGTGACTTTGTGGATTTCCTCCCGGGTGCTCCTGTTTCTCCCACATTCCAAAGATGTGCAGGTTTGTAGGTTAATTGCTTCTGTCATTTGTCCCCAGTGTGTAAAATAGAACAGGTGTACGGTGATCAGGGTGGACTTGGTGGGTCGAATGGCCTGTTCCAGTTTGTAAACTGCAGATGTCACCAAATGACACAAAGTGCTGGAGTAACTCAACGGGTTAGGCTGCATTCCTGCAAAACATGGATTGGTGAAGAATTCCAGCTTGTCCTTTGAGGTTCAATGCACAGTCTTTGCTTTGAATAAAGCAGTTATTGTCATAAACGTGGCTGGTTGATGATGTGACCGATGCCTTTGAGCATCCCCAAGTTGAACTCCTCAAGTGAGGAAGCCACCGTGCCACTGTATTTTCGGTCAGGATCCTTCAGTCTGACCCAAAACATCGCCTGAGCATCCCCTCCACCGTGACCCGCTGAGTTCCTCCTGCGCTTTGTGTTTTGCTCAAGGTTTCCAGCATCTGCAGTTCTTTGCATCTCCATCTCTGTAACTCTCACCGGCCTGTTCCAGATCACCCCCATAAACGGAGTGGGGGAAACAGACAGGAGATCCGTGTGTAGGAAGGAACTGCAGATGCTGGTTTAAACCAAAGATAGACACAAAAAGCTGGAGGAACTCGGCGGCTCCGGCTGCACATCTGGAGAAAAGGAATAGGTGGCCCTTCTTCTCGATCCGAAAAGTCACCTATTCCTTTTCTCCAGAGATACTGCCTGACACGCTGAGTTATTCCATCCTTTTGTGTCCTTCTTAAGAGATCCATGAGGGTGCTTTCCACATTTACCATCTGCACTAGGTTCTGGGAATGTGGCAGATACCAATCGTATCCCTGCCTATCCAACTGTGGTAAAGGCGTAAAAGAAAAATAGTCTCTCTTGCTGAATTAGGCATTTTTCAGCTGATTACGTAGCTATCTGCCCTTGGTTGAAAAATAAGCAGAATTCTTTCAGTGAGGGCCCATGGGCAATAGAGCCTCATGTGTCATTAGGGCACCATGTGGTTCCACCATGATCAAAGAAAGTGCTATGCACAAGGTAAGATGAGGTCTGATCGTCAGCCAAGTTACATCGCAAAAACTATCAAGCTCGTGAAAAAACTACAAAACTTCAAAAAAATCTTAAAACCTTTTAAGTTCTTTAAACGCAAGCAATTCCAAATACCATTAAGCACTTAAAAAAAATATGTAAATTAAAAAGAACAATTCTTTAAAATATTTCAAATTAATTACACATCGATAAATAATTTTAAACGAACTAACTGGAGCAAACCCTTATCTGGAATAAAACCAGAAAAAGTTTTTTAAAAAAGCTTAGCAGATCAGACAGCATTTATGAAAAGAGAAACAGTCAATATTTCAGATCGAAGGAAAAACAAGTTAGTTTTGAGTTAAAAACCCTTCAGCCTGAAACATTAATTTTGTTCCTCTTTCCACAGATGCTGTCCACTCTGCTGTGTTTTCGTATTTTCTTTTTATTTCCGAATCTTCTGCAGCTTTTTGTATAAACATTTATCAAATGCTTTTGCAGCCATGGCTTCCATTTTGAATTAAAGGGAGATGATGTTTTGTGTGTCCCGGACGTGGTACAGAATTCCTGTGCAAGTGTGGAATGGAAATATACGGTACTTAACACAAGCTCCCTTTCTCACACCAAGTCTGTGAGGAACCCAACATCAGAATGTGGCCTGGACCCCAAAATTTGATTTACACTTCTGCAAACACAGGCACGGAAATCATAAAACTGCGTCAGTAAACAACATAACACCAGTTCATAAGATCATGTGATCGGAGCAGAATTAGGCCATTCGGCCCATCAAGTCTACTCCACCATTCAATCACGGGTGTTTTATCTCTCCCTCCCAACCCCATTCTCCTCATAACCTCTGACACCCATACTCATCAAGAATCTATCTATCTCTGCCTTAAATATATCCACTGATTTTGCCTCCAAGGCCTTCTGTGGCAAAGAATTCCACACATTCACCACCCTCTGACTAAAGAAATTCCTCCTCATCCCCTTCCTAAAAGAACGTCCTTTAATTCTGAGGATATGACCTCCAGTCTTATACTTCCACTAGTGGAAACATCCTCTCCACACCCAGTCTATTCAAGCCTTTCACTATTCTGTATGTTTCAATTAGGTCCCCCCTCATTCTAAGGGGCAAATATAGGCCCAGTGCCATCTAATGCTCATCATATGTTAACCTACTCATTCCTGGGATCATTCTTGTAAACCTCCTCTAGTTTGAAGATAGACGCAAAAAGCTGGAGTAACTTAACGGGTCAGGCAGCATCTCTGGAGAAAAGGAATAGGTGACGTTTTGGGTCGAGACCCTTCTTCAGACTAAGAGTCAGGGGAGTGGGAAATGAGAGATATGAGTAGGTATATAGACCAAATGAATGAAAGGTATGCAAAGGGACAAATCAAAGCCAGCAACGATGATCAAGGATAGGTGGAACCCATAATGGTCCATTGTTGGCTGTAGAGAAGGTGATTACGGGTGATACAAACAATGAAACTCAGCAAGTCGACAGTGAAACTAGTACGACAACTAGAGTGGGGGAGGGATTCGAGGGTTACTTGAAGTTATTGAAATCAATATGCATACCACTGGGTTGTAAGCTTTCCAAAATAGTTCCATGTCATTTTTCAGCAATAGCAGGACCTTCTACCATTTTACTGTATCTGTTGTTCAAGCACCTCCTCCAACCTCATCTACTGTATCCGTTGTTCAAGATGTGGACATTTTATACATCGGCAAGACCAAGCGTAGACTGGGCGATCATTTCGCTGAACACCTTCAACACCTGCGCTCGGTCCGCATTAACCAAACTGATCTCCCGGTGGCCGAGCACTTCAACTCCCCCTCCCATTCCCAGCCTGACCTTTCTGTCATGGGCCTCCTCCAGTGCCATAGTGAGGCCCACTGGAAATTGGAGGAACAGCACCTCATATTTCGCCTGGGCAGTTTGCAGCCCAGTGGTATGAACATCGACTTCTCCAACTTTAGATAGTTCCTCTGTCCCTCCCTTCCCCTCCTCCTTCCCAGATCTCCCTCTATCTTCCTGTCTCCACCTATATCCTTCCTTTTTCCCGCCCCCCTGACATTAGTCTGAAGAAGGGTCTCGACCCGAAACGTCACCCATTCCTTCTCTCCCGAGATGCTGCCTGACCTGCTGAGTTACTCCAGCATTTTGTGAATAAACCTTCACTCAGCCCACCTGGACCTACTTGATCTCCCGGTTGCCAAACACTTTCATTCTCCTTCCCATTCCCACACAGACCTTTCTATCCTAGGCCTCCTCCATTGTCAGAGTGAGGCTAAACGCAAATTGGAGGAACAGCATCTCATATTTTGCTTGGGCAGCTTACAGCCCAGTGGTATGAATATTGATTTCTCTAACTTCAAGTAACCCCGGCATTCCCTCTCACTCCATCCGTCCCCCACCCAAGTCGCATCAGCTTTTCACCCAACAAACCGCTAACAAAGGCCTGTTTCCTTTATCTTCGTTACTTTTTCGCATGTCTTTCATTCATTGTTCTTTATCTCCACATTGTCATCTATATCTCTCATTTCACTTTCCCCTGACTAGTCCGAAGAAGGGTCTCGATCCGAAACGCCACCCATCCCTTCTCTCCAGAGATGCTGCCTGTCCCGCTGAGTTACTCCAGTTTTTTGTGTCTATCTCCATGTTATATACTCTGCTGATGAGAGGTTTGAGAGGGTTAAGGGGATGGATATGGTGGCGAAGTCAGGTTGAGTCGAGTTTATGGTCATATGCTCTGGTACGTTGATGTATCAATAGACAATAGACAATAGGTGCAGGAGTAGGCCATTCGGCCCTTCGAGCTAGCACCGCCATTCAATGTGATCATGGCTGATCATTCTCAATCAGTACCCCGTTCCTGCTTTCTCCCCATACCCCCTGACACTGCTATCCTTAAGAGCTCTACCCCAGGGGGCCATATATGTGTGATGGGTGTTTTGTGAAAAGGTGGGTGCGAGCACTCTTGAATAATGCACCATTGAATGTATAGACACTGAGAGTGACTGAAGAATATTTTGCACAGTTTTTATTTTGTATACATTAGTTATTCTGAATTAGGTTTGTTTTGGAGAAAAAGTGTCAGTTACCAATCTCCACAATCCCATTTTTCTTGAACAACAAATTCATCGGCAATAAAAACGTTATCTCTATCAGTTTCCCTCTGTGGTAATCCTTCCAGAGACAAAGTTCCCTTAGCAGATATTTTATTTGTTATCAGCTCACTTTGGTGGCAGGATGACAGCACAAAATAAAGAGGCTTTGCAAATGGAGGCACTTGTGAAAGCTGATCTATTGTGTGTGTCTTTTTTGGTTGACAGTTTTGCATATACTGAATGCTTCCCATGCTACAATTAATGACAGAGGATGAAAGAAGATTAGCCTGTTTTGTTACAGAAGTAAGTGCCTTTTATGAGGCATGATTCTGTGATTTTGGGTTCGATAGACAATAGACAATAGGTGCAGGAGTAGGCCATTCGGCCCTTCGAGCCAGCACCGCCATTCAATGTGATCATGGCTGATCATTCTCAATCAGTACCCCGTTCCTGCCTTCTCCCCATACCCCCTGACTCCGCTATCCTTAAGAGCTCTATCTAGCTCTCTCTTGAATGCATTCAGAGAATTGGCCTCCACTGCCTTCTGAGGCAGAGAATTCCACAGATTCACAACTCTCTGACTGAAAAGGTTTTTCCTCATCTCCATTCTAAATGGCCTACCCATTATTCTTAAACTGTGGCCCCTTGTTCTGGACTCCCCCAACATTGGGAACATGTTTCCTGCCTTTAACGTGTCCAACCCCTTAATAATCTTAATATTCTTCTGGATATTCTTAATACTCTTCTTCTTCTTAATACTCTTCTGGAGCTATAGAGCAGCATGTTTTATTGAGGTGAAGTTGGATTTCACCGATACAGTTTATTTTTGCCTATATTAGTTGTGTTGAAACAGGGCAGGATGATAGACACAAAATACTGGAGTGACTCTGCAACATCTCTGGAGAGGAATAGGTGACGTTTCGAGTCGAGACCTTCATTCAGACCCTTCTCGACCCGAGACGTCACCCATTCCTTCTCTCCAGAGATGCTGCCTGTCCCGCTGAGTTACTCCAGCATTTTGTGTCTATATTTCGTGCAAACCAGCATCTGCAGTTCCTTCCTACACAAGGTAGGATGAGCATGAATGATTCTTTAGATCCTTTCAATGGCTCAATTGTATCCCCCAAGTCCAGATTTATCCTTATTCATAACTATCTTAAAACTTGTGGCATTGCGATCACATTCCCAAACCGTGACTGTGTATCGCCTGTGACTGTAACGGCACAAAGGCGCAGCGGAAGAGTTGCTGCCTTACAGCGCTTGCAGCATCGGATCCCAACTACGGGTACTGTCTGTACGGAGTTTGCACGTTCTCCCCATGCATGGGTATTCTCCAAGATCTTCGGCTTCCTCCCACACTTCCTCCCACACTTTGTAGGGTAATTGTCTTGGTATAAGTGTCAATTGGCCCGAGTGTGTGTAGCATGGTGTTAATGTGTGGGGATCGCTGGTCGGTTCGGACTCGGTGGGCCGAAGGCCCTGTTTCCACGCTGTATGAGTAAACTAAGCTAAACTCTTCCACTGCCTTTTTCCCCCAGTACAAAGCCCACTTTGAGTTGGGCTATTCACACGTTTCTTCAGGAAATCCTCTTGTGTACAAAATCATGAGAGGAATAGATTGGGTAGATGCACAGAGTCTCTTGCCCAGAGTAGGGGAATCGAGGACCAGAGGACATAGGATCAAGGTGAGAGAGAAAAGATTTATTAGGAATCCGAGGGGTATCATTTTCACACAAAGGGTGGTGGGTGTGTGGAACAAGTTGCCAGAGGAGGTAGTAGATGCTGGGACAATCCCATCGTTTAAGTAACAGTTAGACAGGTACATGGATAGGACAGGTTTGGAGGGATATGAACCAAGCACAGGCAAGTGGGACTGGTGTAGCTGGGACATTGTTGGCCGGGGTGGACAAGTGTGCCGAAGGGCCTGTTTCCGCATTGTATCATTCTATGACTCGAAAGCCTACGAATTTGCCCCATCTAAACCTTTTGCACTGAGCAAGTTCCAGACGATAAAGTCACCCACACGGACAACCCTGTTATTTATTTTAGCTTACTTAGCTTAGAATCAAAACAGGCCCTTCGGCCGACCGGATCCGCACTAATCAGTGATTACCCGCACAAAACTTCTATGCTACACACTCGGGACAACTTACAGAAGCCTACAAACCTGCAATTAACATGCAAACCTGCGCATCTTTGGAATGTGGGAGGAAACTGGAGTGCATGGAGCAAACCCATGCAGTCACAGGCAGAACGTACAAACTCCACACAGACAGCACCCGAGTCTCTGGCGCTGTAAGGCAGCAACTCTACCGCTGCGCCACTGTGACGGCCACTGTTGTTTTTGCATCTTTCCGTAATCTGTCTACATGTTTGTTCCTCTATCTCCCGCTGATTATTGGCTATACATAAGATAAGACAGAGGCAATTACGCAGGATGATTTAGCACAAGATCGAGGACCATCTGAATCCTCGCCAGCTCCACTGGTACGGAGGAGCCAGCCACCACAGTGAGTCACTCTGCTGGAAAAGACGACTCAAATTAAAGATTAAATGCTGACGCAGTAAACACAGCACAGATGGCACATTCTATGATTAACCTTAAACGTAAGATGGAATTTTTTATTTCTGAATCCAGCTTGCTCTTGGTTACCATGCATGAGTTCATAACCTCATCGGGAGAGGAGCAATCCTAGCATTCTGTCTTTGGTTTCAAATAATGTACTGACGTTCACCCACACAGCCTGGTGTTAATCATCACTGAACATTTTGCACATTTTCCAAGAGCATTGTGACCAATTCAAGATCTCCTATGTTTCGGGGAGGGTGCAATTATATATTGGGAGTGGGTATCCCTTTTGTGTTGTTTTGTTTGGTGGGGTGGCACAAAGGTGCAGTGGCTGATGTTGACTTACAGCGCCGGAGATCCGGGTTCGATCCTGAAGACAGGTGCTGTCTATATGGAGTTTGCACGTTCTCCCTGTGACCGTGTGGGATTCCTCCGGGTGCTCTGGTTTCCTCCCACACTCCAAAGATATACAGATTCGTAGATTAATTGGCTTCTGTAAATTGTAAATTGTTCCTAGTGCAGGGGACACTCCTAAGGACCTTCTACAACACGGTGGTTGCATCGGCCATCTTCTGTGGAGTGGTCTGCTGGAGCAGTAGCATCTCAGCGGCGGAAGGGAAGAGACTCGACAAGCTGGTCAGGAAGGCCAGCTCTGTCCTGAGTTGCACCTTCGACTTAGTGCAGGTGGTGGGAGAGAGGAGGATGATGGCAAAGCTAACATCGCTGCTGGACAACGACTCCCACCCCATGCAGCACACTGTCACTGCACTGAGTAGCTCCTTCAGTGACAGACTCCTTCACCCCAAGTGCGTGAAGGAGACATATAGGAGGTCCTTCCTTCCCGCTGCTGTGAGACTGCACAACCAGCACTGCTCACAGCAGACGAGTCAACAATAACAGCTAAGAACACACGGAAACAAATGACAATTTATGTATCTTTTATTTATAATGAATGATCTCTTGCTCTCTTGCTATCCACTTTGCTGCTGTAACACTGTAAATTTCCCCGGTGCGGGACGAATAAAGGAATATATTATTATTATTATTAGTGCATAGAATAATGCTAGTGTACAGGGTGATCGCTGGTCGGTGCGGACTTGGTGGGCCGAAGGGCCTGTTTCCGCGCTGAATCTCTAAAATCTAAAGACTAACGTCTAAAGGGAGCATAAGAGCAGTCTCTATGGATGGGATCACAGCCTTGTTCACACCAAATTATACCTCTCTATGGCCGAGCAGGCCACTGGGCTGCACGATGCAAAGTCACTTCCACTGTGTCTTTGAGAAGCAGCTGTAAATGTATCCATGGTGTTCATTAAGTGATGCCTTCATTGAAACTTGGTTTCGAAGGCCCTCTATGACCTTGCTGCTCCCTTTCTCTGCAACCTCAGCAAGTCTTACAATTCTCTCTAATATCTGCACTCTTCAGGGCTATGCACAGGAATTTACCTTTGACTCCTTTAGTAAATTCATACCCATAGGCACGACATATTCAAATCTAGAGATATTATATCTGTACCCGCAGGCATGTTATATTCAAGCAGACAGATGTATTGTGCATGTATCAACATACACTCGAGTTGTTAATGTGCTTATTCATTATTGAGTAGGGACAGGCTACCCTAGTTCTCCCACTTTTCACATCTCACGCCTTACCATAATTCTAGTTAATTCTGGCACTCTCGGCTGCTAAGGTCATGAGTTCTGGTATTCTGTGCCTGACACTCATTACCTCTCTCTCTTCTTTACCTTAAAACCAAACAATTTAATTGAGCTGTTTGTCAACAGGTCAGGTACGTCACTGAATGTCTTGAGGTCATATTTTGTTTAATTACCTCTGTGATGTTGAGACTATTCTACTGTTCAATCCACAAATATAAATGTGAATAAATATACTCCTCGATTGTGACTGACTTCAGAAGGAAATGTGTGGAGGAGATTGTGTTCCCACCAAAACCATCTGAGTGTTCCCCGAGCCAGAATCCTTGGATGAACCAAGAGGTCAGCAATCTTCTGAGGACCAGATCTTGGACATTCAAGTCTCACAACGTGGAATCGCAGCAGATGTCCAGGTATGACCGCAATAAGGCGATCAAAAATGCTAAAAGGGACTTTCACTCTAAATTGGAGCATGAGATGAACATTCAGCAGCTGTGGCAGGACTTGCAAGACATCACTTCCGAGAAGAATGTTTAATGGACACAACTGTTTGACCACATATACATAAACCTAATTAGAGATATGAGATATGGATATGTCCTATTCAAAAGGACTAATAATAAAAGTTGGATAACCAGGTTTGATTTCCAACCATGTTATTAGAGTGAAGACTTGATAATATCATTTCCCTTTCCTATTCCAGACTGCACTAACCACTCTTTGAAAGTGGTCTTCAAAGGGTAGACAGGGTAGTCTGTCTGTCCACAGGGAGATAGGGTGGTCAAAAAGGATTTTGTCGCATCGGCCTTCATCGGTCAGAGTATTGAGTATAGACGTTGGTGAGGCCGCATTTAGGCTATTGTGTTCAGTTCTCGGCAGCATGTTATAGGAAAGATGTTGTCAAGCTGGAAAGGGTGCAGAGAAGATTTACAAGGATGATGCCAGGACTCGAGGGCCTGAGCAATAGGGAGAGGTTGAACAGGCTAGGACTCTATTCCTTGGAGTATAGGAAGATGAAGGGTGATCTTATAGAGGTGGACAAAATCATGAGAAGAGTAGACACACAAAGTCTCATGCCCAGAGTAGGGGAATCAAGAACCAGAGGACTTAGGTTTAAGGTGAGTGGGGAGGGGGGGGGGAAGATTTAATAGGAACTTGAGGGGCAACTTTTTCACACAAAGGGTGGTGGGCGTATGGTACGAACTGCCGGAGATGTAATTGAGGCAGGTACTATCACAATGTTTTTAAGGAACATTTAGACAGGTACATGGATAGGACGGGATATGGACCAAATGCAGGCAGGTGGGATTAGTGTAGATGTTGGTCGGTGTGCGCAAGTTGGGCTGAAGGGCCTGTTCCCACGCGATATGACTCTATGACAAAGGAGATAGGTTTATAAAGAATGGATATTTTTAACCATTGACAAGCCTGCTCTTTTTCCAACAGTGCAGCATTTATTTCTCTCAAAGTCCATTGAAACACAACCACTGAGAAATTGGACTTATCCAGGGCAGTTTCTTGATTAAGTTGACCCGCAAAAGCGCGTTGCACCAATCTAGAATGCTTGCACCCATTCTCTCTTTAAGTCCAGCGCACAGAAAAATGGACACAGTGCAATTTGCCTGGATGCCTGCCTCATATCTGGCACGTTTTTCACATAAGCACGTGAAGCTTGTTTTATAGACAATAGACAATAGGTGCAGGAGGAGGCCATTCGGCCCTTCAAGCCAGCACCGCCATTCAATGTGATCATGGCTGATTATTCTCAATCAGTACCCCATTCCTGCCTTCTCCCCATACCCCCTGACTCCGCTATCCTTAAGAGCTCTATCTAGCTCTCTCTTCAATGCATTCAGAGAATTGGCCTCCACTGCCTTCTGAGGCAGAGAATTCCACAGATTCACAACTCTCTGACAGAAAAAGTTTTTCCTCATCTCAGTTCTAAATGGCCTACCCCTTATTCTTAAACTATGGCCTACCCCTTATTCTTAAACTTCTTAAAAGTAGTTTACAGCAGAAACTGAATCAGATCTTTGCAACCTCTGACCTTTGTAAATAATTTGCAATAAAATGAGATGGATGTGATGCTGAAAGTGGTAAATGATGTATGAAGTATAATGACAACATCCCCCTAAACAAGACACGTCAGAACTGGTAAATGAAAGGTCATTCTGTGGACCCAAGGCTGCTGTTAGTTGTGGAGCATTGAGGCAACCTGCAATCACTGGGTACTATTAGCTCACTCCATCTGCTGTGGGGGCCTCTCCTCCTAACAGACCCATGAACTATTACCCCACTCCCATGTCTGTTTCCCTCATATTTTCTCTCATCTTACAATATAAAAGGTGACCGTGTGCTCCATCTAGTCTACTTCAGCAATCCCATCAATGTTCCCAATGTTGGGTGAGTCCAGAACCAGGGGCCACAGTCTCAGAATAAAGGGGAGGCCATTTAAAACTGATGTGAGAAGGAACTTTTTCACCCAGTGAGTTGTGAATTTGTGGAATTCTCTGCCACAGAGGGCAGTGGAGGCCAAATCACTGGATGAATTTAAGAGAGAGTTAGATAGAGCTCTTGGGGCTAGTGGAATCAAGGGATATGGGAGAAGTTGGGCACAGGTTACTGATTGTTAATGATCAGCCATGATCACAATGAATGGCAGTGCTGGCTCGAAGGGCCGAATGGCCTCCTCCTGCATCTATTTTCTATGTTTCTATGTAATTCCATCTATGTTCGCCCATTTATTTCCCCCCAACCTATTCTCCCTCACATGCGTAGGAAGGAACTGCAGATGCCCGTTTACACCGAAGATAGACACAAAATGCTGGAGTAACTCAGCAGGGCCCGGCAGCATCTCTGGATAGAATGACAACGGCAGCATTGTAAAACATGCAGCTTGGGATTTGGGAGAACGTCACCCATTCCTTCTCTCCAGAGATGCTGCCTGTCCCGCTGACGTACTCCAGCTTTTTGTGTCTAGCTTGGGATTTAATGCTATGAAAGCAAAACATACCAAGATTTCTGCCCTTCGCCCTCCCCCGCTCCCCTTCCACCTATATTCTTTCACAATACGCACCTCTTCTATCTTTTTTTCACACTTTCGTCTTTTCATCTCTGGCCTTTGTCCTACCAACTGCCTATTAACCACCCCCCCCAGCACCTGTATCCACCTATCACTCACCAGGCTTTGTCCTGCCCCTCCTCGCTTCCAGCCTTCTCACTCCCCTACCACAATCAGCCTGAAGAAGAGTCCTGACCCGAAACGTCAAGAATGTATGTTCTTCAGAGATGCTGCCTAACTAACTCTGACTTGCTACCCGAATTACTCCAGCACTTCTGTCTTTTTTTAACTCTTGCCTTTGTCTCTTACTCTGTCCATATGCCAATCAAACCCCACCCTCATCTGTTTCCACCTATCACTTCCCAGGATAGACACAAAATACTGGAGTAACTCAGCGGGATTGGCAGCATCATCGCTGGATGGAAGGAATGGGTGACGCTTTGGGTCGAGACTCTTCTTCAGACTATCACTTCCCAGGCTTTGTCGAGTCCCCACCTCTCTTTTCCACCATGCTCCCTTCTATTACAATTGGTCTGATGAAAGTTCTGACCCGAAAAGGTGCTTGTCCATTGTTTCCATTGCTTGTCCATTGACTGTTGCCTGATCTGCTGAGTTCCTCCAGCAGTTTGTTTTTTTTGCTCAAGAAAACATTTGCTTTATGCGAGGATTTTCCCGTATTTCATGACCTCCAGTCTGACACTAATGCTAAAAGCAGCATCCATTTAATGCACCAAAGAAGTCCAAATTCTTGGCACACTGGCCTTTTTCCTTGGAAAAACAATTATTGTCAGAACATTCGGCTTTTTTTCAACTGTCTGTAAAGCCTATTTCACTTTGAAGATGGACCTTTCAAGCAAGTTGAACAATCATTAAACACGTGGAGGGCCGAAAAGGCCTGTTTCCGGCTGTAGATATATGATATGATATGATGATAAAGGAGCTTTGTTTAAATCAGCCCGTTTTCCCATTGAAATCAAAGAAGTCTGCACTTCAAACAGTTAAGTTGCAGGTGCCTCTTCCATCGCGACAGCTGGAATGTGTGTGACAAACATTTCTAGAGTTCAGACAAATACAGTAACATATGTCGGCAAAGATACACATGAAGTTTATTAAAAGTGAATATAACACAATATTGGGAAAGTTGGAGAAAAAACTGACAACCACAATTGAAAAAGCCTGATCTTAATTAGTCCTTTGATGAATGAAGCTCTCTCATATTCACAGGAATTCCCCAATGCGATTTTTAATCAGCCCGCCCGTCAGTCATCTCGGCCACCGATTTTGTGATAAGAAAACTATTAACTTGCAACTTGCAAATGTATATCAAGGTATGGAGAGGTCGGGCAAGTTTTCTGAAGCAGCGCTGGTGGTTCTGAGGCAAGTGATGTCCACAGAAGAGGTAATGTCTTTAGTTTTAGTTTCACAGATACGGTGTGGAAACAGGCCCTTCGGCCCACAGAGTCCATGCCGACCAGCGATCCCCGTACACTAACACTATCCTACACACACACTAAGGACAATTTACAATTTAACCGTGGCCGATTAACCTACAAACCTGTACGTCTTTGGAGTGTGGGAGGAAACTGCGGCGCCCGGAGAAAACCCAGGCAGGTCACAGGGAGTACGTACAAACTCCGTACAGACAAGCACCCATGGTCGGGATCGAACCCGGGTGTCTGGTGCTGTGAGGCAGCAGCTCTACCACTGCACCACCTGAGTAGAGGAATGTTCTTCCTTTGCCACCAGTGGGATAAGCCACTGAGGAAATGAAGGCCAAAAGCTTAAGATAGTCACAAAAAAGCTGGAGTAACTCAGTGGGACAGGCAGCATCACTGGAGAGAAGGAATGGGCGACGTTTCAAGGTCGGGACCCTGCTTCTTCCTCAGGGATTACTCTACTCACGAAAGGCTGCAATAACCTCAGCCGAGCCGAGCCAGTTAATTCATTCACCTCATACCCTCCGGCATGTTATTCACAACATCACTTCCTTCATCTCTAAATAACGCATCACGCCTTATTCAAACCGTTTGCTCTCCTTTGCTCACATTCTGCACCTCCTCCTGCGATCGCCATCTGTGAAGCAAATGGGATCCTGGGATTCATAAACAGAAGTGCAGAGTATTAAAAATGGAGAGTATGTTAAATCATTTAAAAACTCCAGTTCAACCACCATGCCCATGCCTGGGCACTCGAATAGTGAAAGGTTTGGATAGAGTGGACGTGGAGAGGATGTTTCCCCTAGTGGGAGAGTCTAGGACCAGAGGTCATAGCCTCAGAATAAAAGGACATTCCTTTAGGAAGACAGGAGAACTCTCTCACCCAGAGAGTTGTGAATCTGTGGAATTCTCTGCCACAGAAGGCTGTGGAGGCCAATTCACTGGATGTATTCAAGAGAGAGTCAGATTTAGCTCTTCGGGCTAAAGGAATCAAGGGATGTGGGGAAAAAGCAGAAACGGGGTACTGATTTTAGATGATCAGCCATGATCATATTGAATGGCGGTGCTAGCTCGAAGGGCCGAATGGCCTACTCCTGCACCTATTTTTCTATGTTCCATTTTTCTATGAAGGAGATGAGGAGGAATTTATTTCATTAGAGGGTGGTGAATCTGTGGAATTCATTGCCACAAAAGGCTGTGGAGGACAAGTCAATGGATATTTTTTAAGGCAGAGATAGGTGGATTCTTGATTAGTACAGATGTCAGGGTTTATGGGTAGAAGGCAGAAGAATGGAGTTGAGGGGAGAGATAGATCAGCCATGACTGGATGGCGGGGTATATTTGATGGGCCGAATGGCCTAATTCTGCTCTTATCACTTATGAACTTATGAACACTATACTTTGTATAAGAAAATAACTGCAGATGCTGATACAAATCGAAGGTATTTATTAGTATACTTTGAACTGTTTGTGGAATAGGTTTAGGCTTAGGTTTAGGTTTGTAATTGTTGCCTACGCCGAGGTACAGTGAAAAGCTTTGTTTTGCACGCTATCCAAGCAAATCAGATAATATAATACATAAATGCAAACTCAAGTACAGTGAAGGAAAAGTTGCAATTATAAAACTTGCAAAGTCCCCGGACTTTGTTCCAGGGACAAAGTCCGATGTCCGCAAGGCAGCAGATGGGGAACGGAGTGCATCCTAGCTTATGGAAAGACTGTTCCAAGCTAATGGAAGGACGGACGAGGATGAATAAAACAAAGCTTATGGAAGGACTGTTCAAAGCCTGATAACAGATGGGAAGAATAGAGAGGGTGCTGGGGGAAATCATTGGAAAGGTGGACGGGGTGATGGATTCATCTGCAGCTGCAGCTTTGTGAATCTGTGATGTTGCTTAGAGCAAAGAAGTTGGGAAGGAGATTTAATAGAGATGTACAAAATTACAATGGATTTAAATCGGGTGAATGGAGAGAAGCTGATCCCGTTGGCAGATGGTTCAAAGACTTAGGGGGAACAGAGTTACAGGGAAGGGAAGACAGCACAGGGTATGTGAAACAAATATGCAAAGGGTAATAATAATGTGCAATACATTTTTCTGTTGGAATCACAGAGTTTCTCAGGAGTTTGATAAAGGGAATTTGGTAGATAAATGAGGGAAATTGTTTTGCAAGGCCAGGGGGAAGAAATTAGTGATTGGGATCAAACAGATTCTTCAGTGACACCGGACATGAATGGCATTCTGTGCTGTAATGATTTGATTTAGATTTTTTTAGATTTAGAGATACAGCGCGGAAACAGGCCCTTCGGCCCACTGAGTCCGCGCCGCCCAGCGATCCCCGCACTTTAACACTATCCTACACACACTAGGGACAATTTTTACATTTCACCCAGCCAATTAACCTACATACCTGTACGTCTTTGGAGTGTGGGAGGAAACCGAAGATCTCGGAGAAAACCCACGCAGGTCACGGGGAGAACGTACATACTCCGTACAGACGGCGCCCGTAGTCAGGATCAAACCTGAGTCTCCGGCGCTGCATTCGCTGTAAGGCAGCAACTCTACCGCTGCAACACCGTGCCGCCGATTCTGATCGCTGATTCTATTCTCTGCTGTTGCATTCATCACTTCCTTACATCCTTATACAACAGCTGATGGGTGCCATTTTACAACACCTCACAAGGTCCCCCAACAACTCTCACCAACTTTTACAGATGCACCCTAAAAGCATTTTAGCAGAATCCAACACAGCATGGTTTGGGAACTGCTCCATCGAAGACCGCAAGAAACTGGAGAGAATTGTGGACGCAGCCCCAGACCATCACACAAAGCAACCTCCCTTCCATTGACTCAATCTGCGCTTCAAACTGCCTTGGCAAGGCCACCAGCATAATCTCGGACGAGTCTAACCGTGGTCACTCCCTCTTCTCTCCGCTCCCATCAGGCAAGAGGTATAGAAGTGTGAAAATGCATCCCTCCAGATTCAGGGACAATTTCTTCCCAGCTGTCATCAGGCAACGGAACCATCCTATCAACAACCAGAGAGCGGTCCTGAGCTACCATCTACTTCAGTGGATCCCCTCGGAATGTCTTCAATTGGACTTTACTCGACTTATCTTGCACCATACGTTATTCCTTTATCCTTTATCTGTACACTGTGGACGGCCTGATTGTAATCATGTATAGTCTTTCCGCTGACAGCATAGCAGGCAACATAAGACTTTTCACTGTACCTCGGTACAGTGACAATAATCTAAACTAAACTAAAGGCTGTCACTGATGTGCAGCCATCGATCTGGAATGAGCAGGGACACAACATAAGGCTTCAAGAAGCAGCAGGGAAAGGCTGGGGCCACTGAAGGAAGGCGGATATCATTGGTGAAGCACAAAGAGAGGCTCATGCCTGTGGCATGCAGGAATTTTGAGGAAGTATTGAGTAGGATTCAACTCCAACATGAGAAGGTACAGCTGCCTGAAGGTGCACCTTGCCTCCTGTCACAACATTGGTAGAGTTGGTGATAGTGCGGAGGGTGGTCCAAGGCTACAGGGTGATATTGATGTGACGGTGAAGTGGGTTGAGAAATGGCAGATGGAGTTCAATCCTGATAAATATGAGATGATACATTTTGCAAGTACTAATGGGTTCAGGACATTTACCTTGAATGTCTTTGGGAGTAACACAGGAATCTGGCTGTGTGAGCCCAAATGTCCTTGGTGACAGTGCAGGTAGATATCTCTTGCATTTGTCCCCAACTCTTTATTTCTTAATCTCCACTGCATCTGACTCCCAAGAAGAGGCTTTCCATTTTTGGCCATTCATGATGTCCTCTCTCTTTAGTAAACGTGGTCTCTCCCCTGCTGTAGAAGATGAATCCCTCATCCATACCTCCTCTGTGTTCCGCAGTTCTGCTCTTGTTCCCTTTCCCGCCAGATGGAACAAGCATTGAGTTCCTTACATGGTCCTTACCCTTCACCCCGCCAGGTTAAGTAGATACATGGAATGCTGGCTTTCGTTAACCAAGGCATTGAATTCGAGCACAGGGTGGTGATGCTCCAACGTTGTAGGAGATTCACCAGGATGCTGAACGGGTTGAATTGAATCAGTGATGAGGAGAATGGAGAGGCAAGGTATGTTTTTCTTGGAGAACAGGAGTTTAAGAGGAGACATGACTGAGAGAGATAAAACTATGAGGGGTATAAATAGGGATGATTGCAGCAAGCTCTTCTCGATATCAGGGATGAATAAAACAAGCGGACATAAATATAGAATAAGACAGTTAGCGGTGATCTGATGGGGATCTTTTACAACCAGAGAGTGGTGACTACCTGGAAAACATTGACTGAGAACATGGTGGAAGCAGAGTGTTAACAGCGCTTAAGTGTTGTTTTGACATGTGCTTAACTTGGCTGGGCATTGAAGGCTGCAGTCCATGTGGTGGAAGATGGGAAGGGTGGGTGCCCAGTGGTTGGCATGGATGTAGAGGGCCGAATGTCCTGTTTCCACGTGGGATGACTCTATGACTCTAATCATTATCCTTTGTTCATAGGCTTTGTATGAGGTGCTGAAATTCTCAGTGACCTTTTATCACATTAGAGAAAACGACAAATCCTCCTGAATGAGCACTAACACTAATCCGACACAGTAACCATTGGTTTAAACCACTCACGCATCTGTAAAGTGGTGAGCCACACATTTCCAAAAGCAAAGTGCGGTGGATGGAGTGAAAATGAAGACAAAAACTCTGATGCCATAAATCTGAAATAAAAACAGTAAGTGCTAGAGCACTTAAATCACTTTCTCTTTCCACCGATGCTGCCTGACCTGCATTTTATCTCCCGTTTGCCCAACACTTTAACTCCCCTCTGTAGGAAGGAACTGCAGATGCTGGTTTAAGTCGAAGACTTCTTATTCCAATACTGAAATTTCTGTGCTGGGCCTCCTCCACTGTCAGAGTGCGGCCACACGCAAATTGGAGGAACAGCAGCTCATATTTTGCTTGGACAGTTCACAACGCAGCGGTATGAATTTGATTTCTCTAACTTCAAGTAACCTTAGCATTCCCTCTCTCTCCGTCCCTCCCCCACCCTGGTCGTCCTACTAGTTTCACTATTGCCCTGCTTAGTTTCACTGCTTCACTCATTGGTTTCTCTCGTTACCACCTTCACGGCCACAAATGGACAGTTGTGGGCTCCACCTTTCCTTGATCATCGTTGCTGGATTTGATTTGACATTTTGCCTATTTTTTGTTTAGATTTTAGAGATACAGCGCGGAAACAGGCCCTTCGGCCCACCGAGTCCGCGCCGCCCAGCGATCCCCGCACATTAACACTATCCTACACACACTAGGGACAATTTTTACATTTACCCGGTCAATTAACCTACATACCTGTACGTCTTTGGAGTGTGGGGGGAAACCGAAGATCTCGGAGAAAACCCACGCAGGCCACGGGGAGAACGTACAAACTCCGTACAGACGGCGCCCGTAGTCAGGATCGAACCTGACTCTCCGGCGCTGCATTCGCTGTAAGGCAGCAACTCTACCGCTGCGCCACCGTGCCGCCCACCTGAAGAATATCTTTCATTCTTTGTTCTTTGTTCTTTGTACCTCTTCCTATCTCTCTCGTTTCCCTCTCCCCTGACCCTCAGTCTGAAGAAGGGTCTCATCCCAAAGCACACCTTTTCCTTTTCTCCAGAGATGCTGCTTGACCCGCTGAGTTACTCCAGTATTTTGTGTCTATCTTCGGTGTAAACCAGCATCTGCAGGGCGAGATGCTGGACCAGCTCTGTCGCAGAGGTCTAAAATTTGAGTTCCAATGTTCAGCTACTAATGAAGGGAGATGGGTACACAGCAGGATATACTCTTTACACTCTTGTCAGTGGGCTGTACTCAATGTCAAGCCCAGCTTCAGCTTATGTTGGGACTTGATCTGGAACGTGTACACTATTTTATTCATTGCCGATCAAACGGTAACTATGAAGTTGAAGGGGGCACCTGTCATGATGAAACTACCAGTTTCCATGGCAGCTCACAATGATGCCAGTAAATCTCTGACTGCTGTTGTCTTGTCTCTGGGGACCCTGACTGAATTTCCAGAGCACCACCCCCCCACCCTGTATTCTCCAGTGGTGATAGATAGCAAACAAGATACCGCGAGTAGATGCACAGAGTCCCTTGCTAGATGCACAGTGTCTCTTGCCCAGAGTAGGGGAATCGAGGACCAGAGGACATAGGTTCAAGTTGAAGGGGAAAAGATTTAATAGGAATCTGAGGGGTAACTTTTTCTCACAAAGGGCGTATGGAACAAGCTGTCAGAGGAGGGAGTTGAGGCTGGGACTCTCCCAATGTTTAAGAAACAGTTAGACAGGTACTTGGACAGCACAGGTTTGGAGGGATATGGACCAAACACAGGCAGGTGGGACTAGTGTAGTTGGGACATGTTGGCCGGTGTGGGCAAGTTGGGCCGAAGGGCCTGTTTCCACACTGTGACTCTATGACTGCAGCTCAATGGATCCCAGGGCACTCGTATCCAGCTTTTCTCGGTCCTCAGGGAACGGGGTGCAGGTGTTCCTCCAAGAATAGGGTAACACAGGCTCCTTCCTGAAACACGGTGCACGGCATAATAGGGGGCAGCATCTACTGCAGCCTGGAATGATTCCGTGGAACTGCTGAAGGCAGCAGTGGCCTCGTCAGCCGCAGGCACTGGGCATCAGTTTGTGGCTGTTGCAGTCACAGCCTCCTCTGGTAACAGCCTCCTCAGTGAATATAATAAAATAATTGCAGATGCTGGTACAAATCGAAGGTATTTATTCACAAAATGCTGGAGTAACTCAGCAGGTCAGGCAGGATCTCAGGAGAGAAGGAATGGGCGACGTTTCGGGTCGAGACCCTTCTTCAGACTGATGTCAGGGGGGCGGGACAAAGGAAGGATATAGGTGGAGACAGGAAGATAGAGGGAGATCTGGGAAGGGGGAGGGGAAGAGAGGGACAGAGGAACTATCTAAAGTTGGAGAAGTCGATGTGAAGACCTCACTGAAGGTCGGCACATCCCACACCCGCTTCTGGATGAGGCCAAGGCAGGAGGAGGAGTTCCCCCGTCTGGGTGTGGTCTGACTGCTGCCCTCAGTGCACCTCTCTCGGCTGCAGGCCCTAGCTTCTGATCGCCTAATCCCCTTGCTGCCTCTCCTCTGGAAGCAAAACGCTGCTTCTGGAAGGCAGCGTCAATTGCACAATGGAAGAGGCAGCTGAAGAGGACGGACCACCACCAGACGTAGAGCAGATTGATCATTTAAATAGAGCTCCTTTGCTGACGGTTAGCATTGCCATTTGCTGGGCAAGTTCATCATGTGGTGAGTCAAGTACTGGGCAGACAGTTATCCAGAAAACAATAAAACCACTAATTTAATAACAAGTCATTTTAATACTTCTGGTACATGGGTTCGATATCTACAGGTCAGCCCGGCAAATCTCATCATAGCGGACCTTGGGCAGGGGCCTCACGCCTATAAAGTAATTGACTTTCTATTCTTCTACGTTTTGAATAACTTTATCTGTCATACTTTGATATGTAAATTAGTCCAAATTGTTATCACTCTCCAAATGGAGAATTTCTTCCTGAGGTTTTGCACATGAATCATTATTTATATCCCTAGTCTTGCTTCTTGGCGTACTTTGAAGTAATAATCTGAGTTTACCTTATCTGAAGCATCGTAACTGCTTTGATAAGATTCTACTTATCGGTCTGTTTTCTAGATTCTGAAAGTTGAAGCTTTTTTACGTTCTCCTATGGCCCATTTTAATTATTTCTGAGACTGGTCTTATTGCTCACAAGATATATAATGCAAGTAAACCTTTTCAGTGCTGTGCTGAGCGTAACTAAACACAATAATTCAAATATGAGTGCCCTGAGAATCGTTGGGCTTTTAAATTCTATTTAAAAAAATCACAAAGTGCTGGAATAACTCAATGGGTCAGGCGGCATTTCTGTTGGTGAGACCGCATTTAGAGTATTGCTTTCAGTTCTGGTCACCGCATTATAGGAAAGATATTGTCAAGCTTGAAAGGGTTCAGAGAAGATTTACGAGTATGTTGCCAGGGTTAAAGGTTCTGAGCTATAGGGAGAGGTTGAGTAGGCTGGGTCTCTATTCCTTGGAGCGCAGGAGGATGAGGGGTGAACTTGTAGAGGTAAAATCATGAGAGGAATAGATTGGGTAGATGCACAGACTTGTAAAATCATGAGAGGAATAGATTGGGTAGATGCACAGAATCTCTTGCCCGGAGTAGGGGAATCGAGGACCAGAGGACATCGGTTCAAGGTGAAGGGGAAAAGATTTAATAGGAATCTGAAGGGTAACTTTTTTGCACAAAGGGTGGTGGGTGTATGGAACAAGCTGCAGGAGGAGGTAGTTGAGGCTGGGACTAGCCCAAGATTTAAGAAACAGTTAGATAGGTACATGGATAGGACAGGTTTGGAAGGATATGGACCATGCGCAAGGCAGGTGGCACTATTGTAGCTGGGACATGTTGGCCGATGTGGGCACGTTGGCCGAAGGGCCTGTTTCCACACTGTATCACTCTATGACTCTATAACATGGATAGGTGACGGTTCCGGTTGGGACCCATCTTCAGACTAATTGTAATTGTTGGGGAGAAAGCTGGAAAAGATGTGAGACGGGACAAAGTTTGGCAAGTGATTAAAAAAAGACACAAAAAGACACAAAAGACACAAAGTGCTGGAGTTACTCAGTGGGTCAGGCAGCATCTCTGGAGAACATGGATAGGTGATGTTTTGGGTCGGGACCCTTCTTCAGACTGATTGTGGTGGGAGGACGAAGCTGGGAAGAGAGGAGGACAAAGCCTGGCGAGTGATAGGTAGATACAGGTGAGGGGGTGGGGGTTGGTCACAGGCCAGATATGAAAAGACAAAAAGGTGTGAGATCGGGATAGAAGAAGGGCAGATTGTGAAGCCAGAAGGAATATAGGTGGGAGGGGAGAAATGTGTGTCTGTCTAGGTTGGGAACCAGGAAAGTAGGGGGGGGGGGGGGGGGAGGGGGAAGTGGGGGAAGGGATAATTATCCAAAATTGGAGAGAAAAGGAGTGAAATGTAAAGCCAGAGAATTGGATATAGCTGGAAGGTGATGGAAAGGTGGGGGAGTGGGGGGAGGGAGAATGGAAGGGGAGGGAGGAATAGAAAGGCAGGATGGGATAGTGGGAGAAATGGGTAACTTCTATAGCCAACTTTAACATACATTCTGGTGAATTGTACTGCAATGCCATCCCCTGTCTATATGTTTTGCATTTGTATTGCACTATGGCCCCCGGAAGCACTCTGATTCGTCTCTTTCGTTGCATGATCTGTAAGGAATGGAATGACAAATAAACTAACTATTATTATTATTTCTTCCATTGGGCTTTAAAAATGTTTTGCAAGGTACTGATCTCAATGTCAACACCCCACCCTTTTTCCACAATGGAGAAGGCATCCCAAACTGTAATGCTCTTTGCTATTTTTTGGATGGAATTTGTTGTGAGAGTACACTGTGGGCGTTTCCTGGTGCCTCTTATATCATTCCTTGTGGGCTTGGAGAAACACCTTCGCTCTTTTTCTCCTTCTTGAAGTATGAATGATTGATGACATATTATTTTGTTGTCTGATGAAAGCTCTTTGATCTTAAACATTCATCCGGTTTCTCTCACCACAAATATTGCCATGAATTCTCTGAATATTTCCAGCATTTTCTGCTTCATTACAGATGGGAGGCACGGTGGCACAGCGGTTGAGTTGCTGCATGCGTAGGAAAGAACTGCAAATGCTGGTTTAAACCAAAGATGGACACTAAAAGCCAGAGTAGCTCAGCGGGACAGACAACATCTCTGGAGAAAAGGAATAGGCGAAGATTCGGCTCGAGTCTTTTCTTCAGACTTAGAGTCAGGGAAAGGGAAACGAGAGATATAGACCGTGACGTAGAGAGGCTAAGAACAAATGAATGAAAGATACGCAAAAAAATAACGATGATAAAGGAAACAGGCCATTGTTAGCTGTTTGTTAAGTGAGAATGAGTACAGATAATGTAACTCAACAAGACGACTTCGAAGCTGGTGCGACTTGGGTGGGGGATGGATGGAGAGAGAGGGAATGCAGGGGTTATTTGAAGTTAGAGATATCAATACTCATACCACTGGGTTGTAAGCTGCCCAAGCAAAATATGAGATGCAGCTCCTCCAATTTGCATTTGGCCTCACTCTGACAATGGAAGAGGCCTAGGACAGAAAGGTCAATGTGGAAATGGGAAGAGGAATTAAAGTGTTTGGCAACCGGAAGATCAGATAGGTCCAGGCAGACGTACAGCGAAACAATCGTATAGTCTATGTTTGGTCTCGACCATGTTTAAAAGTCCACACCTTCAACAATGGATAGAGTAGATGAGGTTCGATGAGGTGCAAGTGAACCTCTGCATAACCTGAAAGGACTGTCGGGGTCCCTGGACAGAGTCGAGGGAGGAGGTATAGGGACAGGTGTTGCATCTTCTGCAGTTGCAGGAGAAGGTACCTGGGGAAGGGGTGGTTTGGGTGGGAAGGGATGAGTTAACCAGGGAGTTGCAGAGGGAACAGCAGGCCTCTCATTCTGATGCTTGCAGGTCAGAAGATCAGTTGAATTTCCTATTGGCCTTCCGATCCTGACTGTTACTTGGTTTAATGACAATTTTGAGACCTGGAACTGTGATAGTGGAGAATTGTGAGCAATAATGGAGTTTAATGGCATTACAGGGCGTAATGCAGCAATGTTTGGTTGTGTGTTCAAACTGTAGCAAATGTAAAGGAGTAAAATCTGATCATTTAACAGTTGCATCACTTAAGTATTTCAGAAAAGGTAGACAAGTTGGTCAAGAAGGTTTTCGACACATTGACTTTCATCAGTCAGAGTATTCAGTATAGAAGTTGACAGGTCATGTTACAGTTGCATAAGACATTGGTGCGGACACATTTAGAGGATTGTGTTCAGTTTTGGTCACCATGATGTCGGAAATATGTTGTCAAGCTGGAAAGGGTGCAGAGAAGATTTATGAGGATGTTTCCAGGACTCAAGGGCCTGAACTACAGGGAGAGGTTAAGCAGGCTAGGACTTTAATCCTTGGAGCACAGGAGGATGATGGGTGATCTGATAGAGGCGTATAAATTATGAGGAGAATAAGTCAGGTAAATGCACAGTCTCTTGCCCGGAGTAGGGGAATCGAGAACGAGAGGAGATTGGTTTAGGGTGAGGGAGGAAAGATTTAATCGGAACCTTTGGGGTAACATTTTTGCACCAATGGTGGTGGGTATATGGAACGAGCCGCCGGAGGAGGTAGTCGCGGCAGGTCCTATCATAACTTTTAAGAGACATTTGGACAAGTACATGTGTAGGATAGGTTGAGAGTGTTATGGGCCAAGCATGGGCAGGTGGGACTAGTCTGGATGGGGCATGTTGGTCAGTGCGGGCAAGTTGGGTCAAAGGGCCTGTTTCCACACTGCATGACCCTATGAAAAGTAATATTATTTGATTTAAGCCTATTAGATTCGTTCCTATCAGACGATAGGAAAATAACTGCAGATGCTGGTACAAATCGAAGGTATCACAAAATGCTGGAGTAACTCAGCAGGCCAGGCAGCATCTCTGGAGAGAAGGAATGGGTGACGTTTCGGGTCGAGACCCATCGTCTGAAGAAGGGTCTCGACCCAAAACGTCACCCATTCCTTCTCTCCAGAGATGCTGCCTGACCTGCTGAGTTACTCCAGCATTTTGTGATAAACTTCGAGATGAACTCATTTTATTGATAACAGTTAAACAAATGCAAATATTCATTTTGCAATGTTATACTTATTTTAATATCCATATCCTGTAACATGTCACAGTTACAAGGGAAGAAAAAGCTTCATTTCAGCTTTAACGACCATGGAGTCACATTTTGACGTCTTCTAATGCTAGACGTTAGACAAAAGCGAGTGGTTACGCACATCAAAAAGACAAGGCCCGCCAGCCGTTTCCAAGGAAACATATGAAAAAGCCATTCACGCAATTACCTACAATGAGTTTGTCTTGGAACAACTGAACAAAACTACATTCAGTACATGAAGTCACAGAGCACTGACAAATTATAAAGCACTGAATGTTTCGTTTTCCCGCAATCAATTCAATTCGATATCCAAAAGGAGAAATGACATATTGGCAGCTACACTGTTGTCCAAAAAAAAGCGAATGTTTCAGTGTTAAACTTTTATTAAACATTCTTTCACCCGGCAGACGAGCAGTTGTCGGAGGTAGAATTCCTTTCCTCATTCACATCCTGCTGAGATCGCCACTCAGGCCATCGTGCATTATTTCTTCATCTTTAACGGCCCATGCTGGACCATGTAAGCGCAGTCGAGAGGCAGCTTCAGTGGAGAGTTCGAAGAAGTTAGTTTAGCTTAGCTTATTGTCACGTGTTCCGAGGTACAGTGACAAGCTTCTGTTGCGTGCTATCCAGTCAACAGAACGACAACACATGATTACAGTCGAGCCATTTACATTGTGTACATACATGATAAGGGAATAACGTTTAGTGCAAGGTAAACCCAGCATAGCCCGATCAAGGATAGTCCAAGGGTCTCCAAGGAGGTAGATAGTAGTTCAGCACTACTCTCTGGTTGTGGTAGGATGATTCAGTTGCCTGATAATAGCTGGGAAGAAACTGTCACTGAATCTGGAGGTGTGCGTTTTCACACTTCTAAGCCTTTTGCCCGATGGGAGAGGGGAGAAGAGGGAGTGGCCAGGGTGCGACTTGTCCTTCATTATGGTCCCCAAACCTGAAACGTTACCTATCTATGTTCTCCAGAGATGCTACCTGACCTACTGAGTTACACCAGCTCTTTGTGTCTTTTTTTAGTTAGCCACACTGTATGGGTCTGAAATCATACAAAACCAGACTGAGTAAAGATAGACACAAAATGCTGGAGTGCATCAGCGGTCAGGCAGCATCTCTGGGAAAATGAATAGGTGATGTTTCGGGTCGAGATCCTTCTT